>NW_027411603.1:45424818-46037137 GCF_049639745.1 Rhodnius prolixus | reverse complement strand
GGGTCTTAACGTCTAATTACAGGCGGGTCTTAACGCCTATTTACAGGCGGGTCTTAACGTCTAATTACAGGCGGGTCTTAACGCCTATTTACAGGCGGGTCTTAACGTCTAATTACAGGCGGGTCTTAACGCCTATTTACAGGCGGGTCTTAACGTCTAATTACAGGCGGGTCTTAACGCCTATTTACAGGCGGGTCTTAACGTCTAATTACAGGCGGGTCTTAACGCCTATTTACAGGCGGGTCTTAACGCCTAATTACAGATTAGGTGTCGTCGTGGACTGCGATGGAAGCACCTAAGTGGGACCTAAGACTATTTCTAACTTTTTCTAATTAAAAAAGAAGTAGCTATACGCGATATTCTAAAACGTTTTTGTGGGAATCAAAGATGCTGTTTCCATTTCGATGAGGGTAAGAAGTTTAGCAAAGGCTTTAAGCTAACGTAGCTAAACAAGATAAAAGCCAGTTTAGTATTATGTAATGCCAATGTTTATTATCAGCTTGGTATAAATAGAGACGTCTAAAAAAAACTTTTTACAGACAATGGCGCAAATTATGGCATACCACAGTACAGGAAGCCAGCTAGAATACAACAAGGGGGTAGAGAGAAAAAAAAACTCGAAGCTATTGTTAGCATTAAGATTGGTGGATAGTTTTTGGTTGCGGGAAATTATTGTTTGGAAGGCGGATACAGGTCGTAATGAATGGTTCTCTAGCCATTGGTTAGCAGGAGCAGGAGGTGTAAGGCAATTCCAATAGGAATACAGGAACCGATAAGAGCCGACACAAATCACAACGTCTTTTCTATCCCTTTGTTGGAAGCAGCAAACAAATTCGGCCTGCAGTGGTGCTGAAGAGGAGGTGTACCTGATTGGACGACACCAACCACAATTCCTTTGCACAGATACAATACCGGCTTTTTTTGTTCACGAAGCGAGGGTAATCCTTGAGAAGGACACCTGGATGCAAAGATTAAATATGGCTGCTGATCTTGATTTATCAATAAAAGATCTTTTTTTCTCAATTTTTGATTCCAACTTTCTGGAAGTTTAAGGTTGTGGACGACATAATTTATTTAACTTAACGTAATTAAACTTAATTTACTTAACTGTGTAAAGCAAAAAAGCAATTATATACAGAGGATAATTTACAAAAATAAGGGCCCGCATCCTAGCTTGAAGAATTCAATTACCTAACAGTCCTAAGCTGCAGCATTCGGAAGGATTGTAAACAAAAGTAACTGATTGAAAAGTCTGTTTTCTAAAACATAGTGCTCCGTACAGTGTTAAATCAAGATCTGAAAAGGAAACTAAGTCCACAGACATTCAGTAATGGAGGAAAGCTGACCGACATCTAAAGAAAAAAAATCTGGAAGTCGTAGAACAAATGCTAATAAAGTTTTTCCAAATATTACTGAAAAAATAAAAAAATAATAAACTAGAAAGTTATGGACCCTTGAAAACTGATCTAGGAAGATTTTTAACAGGAAACTGGAATGAAAAAGACAAAGAGACAGGAATAGAATAGAGTTATGATCTGGAGTCATGGAGAATCCTTACGTGAATGCATTACGGGTGAAAGATGTCCTAGGCAGACGTTTGAAAAAGGTCTATCGAAAGAAATGTTTAAGGACAAAAAATTGTAGGGCTTGAATTAGGAAAACTGAACAGCGATTATCATAAATCGGCTAATATAAAAGAAAAACAAAACTGATAGAAGAAAAATCAATTTTATTTCCTGACCACAGGAGGCAGGAAGGCAATTGGTGATTGTATCTCCTAGAAGGATAAGCCTGAAAGGTGGTTGAGGATTTTTTTACTTTACACGAATCCTATGTCGGAGATGGACCGTGTTATCAAAAACGAGAGGAGTGGTTGACTACCTTCGTCTACTCTTGAAGAGAAGAGTGGTTGGAGATTAACGCGATTCAGTCTTTGGAATACGTTCTGACGACGTCTCTATTGACGTGTAGCTAGAGCTATTGTTTGCTGGAGAACTGTGATCAATAGGATTTTTGTTATTGGAATCTGTAAAACAGATAGCCATATTAGATAGTTTATTGGAGGAGTTACAAGTAATACTTATAACTTGCAAAGTGTTACCCAGCTCACGGAAAACACCTGATAAATGAGGAATAAAACACATCCTCTCTATCCGACAAACATGTTAAAGAAATCATGTTATAAATGAAAATTAACTGAGGAAAATGAAAGTTTTTCATCCTGCTGGGGGAAATTTTTAAGTAAATATTGTTGGCTAATTGAATAGCATACATGTTAAGAAGAATAACATCGCTCGCCAGCTAGATAGCTAGCTAGCTAAATCAGGTTAAACAATAACATTTACATGTTAATGATCTCATAACATGAAAGTTTTTGTGCAGAACATCACTTATTCATAACTTCCCAAATAGATGTTATTATCTTCGGCCTAATTTGCCGGTCTTTGATTTTGCTTTATAATAAAATGAGGTGCACTCCGGGTTACTTGTCCACCTTTTTGTCGTGCATATGAACTATATCATGACTCATACGACAGTACTACACCTAACCAGATTCTAATGTATAGATCAGAAACACTTTTTGTAGATTATAGATTTAGTTTCTTATTTTTCCTTAAATCCAACTTGAACAGAAAAACATGACAGAATTTTGTCCAAGCGAAAAGGTTTTAATGTAATATTGTAGCCATCATGATGAGTAGATGGTTAAAAGAAAAATGATTGCGCTATTTAAGAGAAAATCTAAAACAAGTGGAAAAATCCATTCAGTAAAAGTGGGAAATTTCTGCTTGAGGAAATTTAGTTTGCTAAATCCTAAATGGGACTTAAAGTTTGGAGTAGAAGAAAGATAAATATATTGGAAATATAATCCACCAACAATGGGTGCTCCGTCATGGAATAACTTCAAGATATTTTAAAAGCTTTGGCTGCTTGGGAAAGCTTGTGAGGGGAAACATCCATCAGTCAAATCTGGGACAGAGTGTTTTTCCATCATTCATCAAAAAAAAAGAAGTGAACAAGAGTGCCAAGAGGAATAGAATAATCTGCCAAGTCCTACCGTCTGGTATTTTAGATTCAGAAGTTGGTACCGAAAAAAAAAGGTATTAGTTCGTGATTATTATGGTAGCACTGGTAGTTTAATTTCAAGCATAGTTTGTAAACTCATCAGAAGAACAGGATATCCGGCTATGTTTATTGCCGAATATTTATTATGGTTATTTTCCCCATACCCCAAACCTTCTTTGGCCAGCCTTTCTCATTACCCAATACACCCCACAGTATCCTGGAATCCATAGCTCTGATTCGCTTATGTCTGTCCAACTATGATTCAACGTTTAGTACAATAAAGTTGGTCTTATAAGACAGTAATACAATCTTTTTAAGCTAAAAAAATATGGTGGTTCATTATTTTTGGTGACTGATTCATAGTTTCAATAGGATGAAAAAATAATTGCCATTCCAGTCGTGATACATTTATTTTGCAGAGCTTTCGACCTAGGGACTAGGTCATCTTTAGGGCTAGTTTACAAAGTAATATTTTACATTACAGGGTTATCATGGACACACTCAGTCCATGAACAGCCAAGACTGAAGACACACCACCCTGTATTGTAAAAATATTACTTTGTAAACTAGCCCTAAAGATGACCTAGTCCCTAGGTCGAAAGCTCTGCAGAATAAATGTATCACGACTGAAATGGCAATTATTTTTTCATCCAAAAAAATATCATTTCGAATGTGATAGTTACCATAATTTTGGACCATTATTAATTAATAACTTAAATAAAATGGGCAGCTTGACTTTAAAAGGGAATATTAGATTGTCCTGGTTTTTATTACTAAGCTGGAGTTGAATCTCCGTTCTGGGTAAACTAAGTGAGTTAGCGTTAATTCCCTCAATTAATTAACTTACAAGCCTCTTGTATGACCGTTAGCCAATTGTCCGGCTGCCTAAATCGAGAAATGGTGTAGTAACGGCCTTCAATTTGTAAATGCCAAAATACAGCGAAAGAGAGAACAGAGATTTTAATTTCCACATGCCCTTAATAAATCTTGGTTCGTTTTAGCCCTTAGAGGACTCTTATAAGATTGGAGACTGTGAAATTATCTTTTTGATATCAATAAATTCCTGCCCAAATGCGAGATTCTGGATTACAGTCTCGATACTGGAGGTTTGGTAGTTTACTATAACATAGTAGGCAATAAGAAGTGCGTTCAATCTAAGAGGATAACCTGTCTGGAACACGGCCAAGATGGTGTTTACCTATATAGACCAGTAAAACTATCTGGAGATCGTTGTGACTTAAATTTAACATTTTACCTGGCGACAACAACAATAACCCAGACTTTAATTTACCGAAATACGGAAAATATTACATTTTATCACTAAAGATATATTTTTTAATGCATAGTAACCGAATTGTTATGAGCAAGACTCCCCCCATTCTTGGGATTCCACTTGTACACCCTCCTAACATCCCAATTTTAAGGGTAACCTCTTGGGAATATTTGGAGAGGGCATTGCCGTTAGTGTTATAAGAAAATCAATGAGATTTTTCCGCCCATTCTCTTTTCGAATTACTTCCCTGAAGAGCTTTTACTAAATTCATAAAACAGGAAGTTATGGGATCGGTTGGATGGTACTAAAAATCCCAGAATAGGTAATGTGAAGGCGAGATTAAAAGGATTTAAGGACCTGCTAATTTAAGGTCAATCACGATAAAATTGTTGTCAGTTGAAGACAACTGAATTTCGGCCAAGAACAAGATGGAGAGTATAACAGTAAAGGAACACCCTCCTACATGAACTAGGCAGGAGCCCAGTAAAGACTCATAGATAGAACGGCAATAGAAGATGAAAAATAATAAGTGTAATTTAAAATTACATAAACGTAATTTTATGATCTCTTAAAATTCTCCTAAGTTATTAACAATACAACAGATGTATTATTATTAAAGCCAAAGTTAAAAAATTTGGTATACTCAATTTCCAGTTATACTCCTATAATATCAGTACTAATTTATTTATTAGAAGTAGCTTAAAATTAAGTTTGTTGAGATAGCAGCAAATCTAATAAAGCATTCTAATTAATTATAAGAACTTAATTAATAAATTCGCAATAGCACTGTCGAGCAGAACATCTTTATTTGGTTGGATTTATTTAAATAAAGCACTTTATTAATAATGCTTTATTAAATTTTCCTACTTTTCAAAGTAATCAGAGAAAGAAAAGCCACAGGAAATAGATCATTAACAGAACTATCTACTAATAAAGTAAAGTACATAAAGTAATTTCTATTGCGAAACTTTCGAGATAAGAGAAATGGATATAATTAAAACTATTTATATTAGAATTCTGAAAAATTTTGGATCAAATTAGATAGTTTTGAAAAATTTCGTTTAATAAAAGCAAGAAATAAATTCTGAATCCGATGAAGAACGGTTTTGTTGAACCGCACAGTTTAATACCAGTAACGTTCAGGTCATTTTTTAAAGTACAGAATTGTAAAAGATTAGATCTATGGTGTAATATAGTCTTTTTAAGAAGTCGATGGTACTAGTTAATTTCGGTTCGCTTCAAGTTAAGAGTGCGGGATCCAAATCATGATCAAGCGAAGTTTAAACAAGATAGATGCTACCATTTTCAAGAAAATCCCCTCCTCAGTGCAGTGGTCCTTCTTAATTAAACTGATTGTCTTGCCACTAAATGGCTATGAAAGCCTGGTAAAAAGGATTTCATTATCCAGGTATCTTTGGCTAGCTGGGCAATGTGTGGTCATCCCTCTTTGACAGAAAGATGAAACTTATATTCTTGGTCTTACAGTGCTAACAATAAGTCAGTTTGTAGAGGAAATCATTTGAGATGATCTCAGAATGGACTGAGACGGAGCTCTGCTTTTTTGACACTGGAGATCACTTGATGATACCCTTTGGGAAGTGGAATGCTGTTTCCCAGACCGATCTTTGTGCTCTAAACTGTTTCGTCACATCGTCGAAGTTCAATTAGCTACTTCATACGAACGAAACAAACAAAAAACCGAACAGTTCCAGAATTGGTTAATAACAAAAGCGTTAATAAGAGACGTTAGTAAAATATTTGTTTTTAACACAAAGTAAACAAGAGCTCGCACTGTTTTATTAAGTTAAGGGGAATTATTAGGTGAGCTGGAAGCAAATATACATTCTGTGTGTATTGTACAGCGAGGACAAGGAGGAAGGGGAACTTATAGTTTCGAAGACAGTGAGCCTAAAGTTACTCTACTGTGTATTTATATGACTGTCTTAAAGGGTAACTCAGGTCTGTACCCTATCCACCTTCTCTTTACTCACACATAGCACTAGATACCAACACACTACCGCCATCTTGAAACTAAAAGTTAAATACAGCATGGCAATCATGATTAATATTTGAAGTGTTCCAGTTAATATGTATGTTTAATACATAGCCCACCCAGGATATATGGTAGTAGGGAGATAGTGTGGAGGGGATTGGTACGACTTTTACGGAGAAAAGCATTCATTACTTACTTTTCAGTAAGAGAATTTGAAGAGAGGCAAAGTAAGGGCAACCTCTTGGTAAGAGTTCGTTTACTGTGGAAAACTTGCCGTGTTAAGAAGAGCATACAGGAGCTCGCTGGGGTTCCACGTGTATATATATATATATGTTACAGGATAACATGAGCTCCTACTCTCTTCGTGAAGAGTTCTCCTAGTTTTGCACTTGTTAGCAACTATCTCATCCTTGCAGACTTTACCAAGGGGCTCCCCTCCCTCTCAATCCCTCTCATTAAACTTCATAGTTTTCCAACTCTGGAAAATATATATACCTATTTCTCGTCCTTCATTAAACTACTAACTGTTATTAAATGAGACAAATTCTTGTAACTTTTGCCAAGTATTTACACAGGAGACGGTAATACTATCTCCTAGTTTATTCCCCTTCATGTGGTTTGCGAGCTATTCCTCCATCTTTTTAGTATTTCCAAAGGCTAAGTAAATCTAACCTTGATATCACGATGCTTGCTACCATCTCTTCGCTCGACTATCATTCTTTTTCATTTTATTTTTAATAAATTATTTTGCGGAACCTACAACATACTCGAAAGTCTAGAACTTCCCTTACACTAATCACATGAATAAGGAATTATAAAGGGTGACCCAGTGAAAATGACCACATTTATTTCTTTAATAACAGCAAAAGTATTACAGATATAAAAGTAACAAAAAAATCTTTGAAAAGTAGAAACATGGGAGATTATTTGTGGGATATTACATCCTTCAAATGGTGACCGTTCTGGGCTTTACATTCTTCCAATCGTTTAACGAAGTTTTTGAATACTTTCTTCAGCATGGAAGCCGAAATTTTTGCGAATTCGGCTCTAATCCTCGATTTTAAATCCTCTAGATCACGGGGCTTGGTTTCATAAACACGACTTTTCAAATACCCCCACAGAAAAAAATCTGGAACCGTCAAATCTGGCGAGCGAGGCGGCCAAGCGAAATCTGAAGAACGTGACAATAAACGAATTCCAAACGTTTCTTTCAACAACGCAGGTGTAAGAGCGGCGGTGTGACAAGTAGCCCCGTCTTGCTGGAACCAGGTTCGATTCAAACGACGTTTGCGGCGGAGTTGGGGGATGAGGAACAAGTTTAACATCTCCCTGTACCTCTCTCCATTGACGGTTCCGTCGAAAAAATACGGTCTGATAATTCCCCACGACGCTACACCGGCCCATACTGTAACTCGTTGGCTATGTAACGGTTTTTCTGGAATGAATTGGGGATTACCACTTGCCCAGTACCGAAAGTTTTGTTTATTTACCGATCCAGAGAGTTCGAAATGAGCTTCATCGTTCATTAAAAGATTATATAAATCAATCTCACCATCGTCCGATTTCTTTAACATGTTTTCGGCGAATCTCTGTCGGTAATCAGTTTCTTTCAACTCTTGAGTGATCATCAACTTATATGGATGGTGGTTCAAGTCTGAGGTTAGAATTCGACGCACAGATTCCCTTGATAACTTTAAAGAAGCTGCGTGACGGCGAGCGGAACGAGTTGGACTAATTTTTATTGCTTGGCAAACTTTTCCGATGTTTTCCGGTGTACGAACTGTTCTTTTGGCACCTGGATGAATCTTATCAGTCGTCTTGCCACTTTCACGGAAGTTTTCAACCCACCTGAGGATCGATTTTCGCGTAGGAACAGATTCATTACTTTTAACTTTGAACTGTTTACGAAACGCTCTATGAACTTTCACAACCGATTTATCTCGAAAATATGCTTCTACACAAAATGCTCGTTCTTTTGCAGTGTAACGTTCCATGATTACTAAAATGTTGATAACAGGAATCTCCCAGGTCTCTACTAACCATAGAGCGCGCGTTCGTCCCTGTAGCAGTGGTTACTTACCACCACAGTTATTCAAAAAAGAAATGTGGTCATTTTCACTGGGTCACCCTTGTGTACTTGACTTAAGATCTAGTCGGCATTGATGAATCGGCCTTGCATATAAACCGGAAGTAGTCTAATACCTACACCTCCACAAGTGACGTTAACCCAGTTTTTTTTTTCAATTTCACAGTAAAATTTTCAAACTCAATCGTTAACTTCATTTATTACAGGCGGTTATTTTACCCCCCATCCGCCCCCATAACTCTACAAACCGGAAGCAAAACGTTCCAAAATAAATGAACTCTCGGCAACTCTCTCTCTAAAAAAAAAAAAGCAACAAAGTAATTTTTTAAAAACTAATTATTTACACGCGCGTCTACACCGACTAAAAATTAATTAAAATTTGCAACTTTTTGTTTTCGCAATTCTATCTATTGCAGTTGCAGTTAGACGCAAATGAACGTATATTGCTTGCAGGACTTGCTGCACATTATTGACCCGGAGGTGGGTGAGGAGATTCTAGGGACAATTAATGGTGCTGTATCAATAATTAAACAAGTTTACGATCGATTTTACTTAACTGTGATGAGAGGCATGTGTAGATATATCGTATATATATATATATTTGTTTGCAGGTACGTGCATGCGTACTTTAGACAAATCTAATTGGTAAAAAATTTTTTTTTTTTTTAATTTCAAAAAACTTTCTCAATTCTAAATTTTATTTTCTTATTGTTTTTTTTTTTTTTAAATGAGTTTTCAGTCATTCGCACGAGTGGGTCTGCCACCATATACTCCACTATTTGCACTTAATTATTGCAGCCATTTCCGGGAAAAATCCAAAAATAAGAAAAAGTGAAAAATGCATTGATTACAGTGCTACTGCCTGTTGAAAGATTTTGATTGCTTAGTCATAATCAATTTCCGTTGAAAAATTGGATTTAGAAAAATTTGGCATTTTGATAATGCCCGCCAGGTCTTCGTTTTGCCCTTTCAGATAAGATAAGATTCTAGTAGGGCGGCCCAAGGCCTACGCCATTGCGACCCCTTTGGATCTATTGTGGCTCCCCTCACTCTAGAGCTGGCCCTGCAGACCCGTCCGTTTGATTAGACTCTGAATTCTGGAGAGTGGCTACTGGGTAAAGCTCGCAGGCCCCGAGAAGTAGCCATATCCATAGCCAAACAAGAACTTCGTACAACTGACACAACCGGCAGTGCCGTTTCCTCCTATTCCTGACAGACCGTACAAAGGCTACCATCTGCTTCTGAGCTTGCAGTGGCCAGGTTAATTGGCCTATAATTATCCTTATAACCTCACGGCCTTGACGGATTAATTCTACATGTTCTCGCGGCGAATGGCAAAGGTGGCGCAACTATTCCCGAACGCTAAACGACCATCCTCCTCCCACACACAATAGACCAAGGGCACTCTAACATCGTCCCTGCATTACCGCGACCACCACGAAACCTTTCCAGAAACTCGTGCCCACCTGGAGACAGAACTCCAACGGGCTGATTCACGGATCCCGTGGTACCATTTCATGGAGACTATGTCTCCTACTTTTTAAGGCCAAAAATGGTCACTGGCCCAGCCATGCCCAGCTCATGACTTACAGTTTCTCTACACCCTCCTGGTGTCAGCTTGGGCTTACTACACCATTCCAGGTGAGACGGTCTTCCGTACACGTCCCCTATTAGTTGCCTCTTACGACAGGCAGGGGATACCGTGGGACTATTCTCGCCCGGTCCCATACGGAGGGATTAATTCTACAGTCAGCCTTAGCGAATTAGCCCGTAATGAACGCGCTCGCCCTTTTACCTTTGGCCAAATTTCCTCCTACTGGCGCCGAAAGTATCCTTCTCTCAATTTTTCTGACCATATCCTTTTGAGCATAACATTAGCTCCTGCATATGGTCATTGCAGGACTCTATGCAGCACTAGCAATTCACTGCAACTTTGTTGGCCAGACAACTCATGAGAATGCATGTTTTTTAGCGTTAATTTTATTACAAAAGTTGTAACAAGTAACGAACATGTTCTATTTACGGCCTACGTATTCTATTCTTGTTCATATAAAATTTCCCTACGTAATGTTACAAACAGGCGGGTAAATTAAGGCAGCTGTAATTTTCCAGCAAGCTGGTATATTCACTGTTATGATTATATTATTGCGGTTTATCTCGTAAGTCCAACTGTGTGAGACCGCTGGTTGTAGAGCGTTCTTTTGTTATTATTCATAATTGACAAGTATAAAACCCATGTTTTATACTTCTCCCCATATCCTTCTTCCCTTAAACTGGCGGTAGGCTATTTGGTAGGCTCTATTCCATATGCGAGTATCTCGGTTTAGTAATACACAGTACTGTATCATTTATTCAAATGGGCAAGAGGTAAGCTTTTAGCACAGAACGGGCCTCCGTATCTTCTTCCACTGTCGACTTGTTATCATGTTAGACAGCGAGCTAAAAACATGAGAGCCTCTCCCTGTGGTAGATTAGTTAGAGAGAGGGAGGGGATAAGTGAAGTGAGCACAGCATTATGGCTGCGCCTGGAGCGGAAGTGGATGTAGGGTGTTGAACGCTAGCCCGCAGTTACCACAATCTTTTACATGCGGTCTTTTTTTTTTTTTGATTATTAAAATCCACACAACGCTAACTCACATTGGTAACGGACCAACTATAAAAATCCACATTGTGTAACATTTTTAATTTACCCCCCTAATTCTCCTATTAATTAAAGACTCATTAATTAAATGAACCTGGTGATGGAGAGTGGGTGGTGGCATTTCTTCGCAGACAAAGCAATCTATAGAAAAGCTTCAGAAACCCCCTCACAGTTTTCTGGAGCAGTGAATCTCAGGTTTTGCCAAACCAGAGTCTCGTACTTCATTTAATCGTAGGAACCGTTTTATGGGGAAAATCTTTATTTAAAATGAAAACTAAAAATATGATTCGATAAAACCGTTTTTTTTTGCTGGGCTGACAGGTTTTTCACCAAAATCTTACAGGTGGCTTCATCAGTTGGACTCTCAAATTTGAAATTCTTATATTAACACACTCACAGACCAATTCGTAAAAAAAAGAAACATTTTACGGGACTAAAAGGACCTGAAAACAGTTATTTCCGGTGAGATCTCAAAATTAAAAAATAAGCTATGGCCGATTAAATTAGCTTCCGACATTGCTTCATGGCTTCCTGTATGAAGTAATCAGAAAATCAAAAATATATCCAGTAACGGTGAACATCAACTTTTAAGGAATTTCCAATGCAATAAAGCAGTAATTTAATTAAAAATTTACATTGTAGAGAAGAAGCGTTTCCCAACCTGTGGTACGCGAAAAATAATCAATAATGGCGAATATAAAAAATTATAGCTTAAAAATAGCATAGAAACGTTTTTTACTATAATTCATAAAAATTACTATATTTTAATTAATAATATTATACAGTAAAGTTGTTAATATGTACAGTAATAATAAGGTTGGTCTGTCTAAAGATATAGCAGAAAATATAATAGCACATTTAACAGGATGAAAATTGTCTTTCATGGAGTATTTTCCCAAAACCCGAAAACGCAAATGATAATTGGATTTCAAAACCCCTTCTATAAAGAAAATTTAGGAAAAGCTACATCATAAA
This sequence comes from Rhodnius prolixus, assembly GCF_049639745.1. Taxonomy (NCBI): domain Eukaryota; kingdom Metazoa; phylum Arthropoda; class Insecta; order Hemiptera; family Reduviidae; genus Rhodnius; species Rhodnius prolixus. The sequence goes on along the minus strand of NW_027411603.1, from coordinate 46,025,103 downwards.
AGGTAAAGAAAATTTAATAGAATTATCACGTGACAGAACTTAAATGATAACTATGTAAAGATCTTCTTAGAGACTGATTGCAATGAGTAGGCTCTATCCAAGCAACATTAAATTTAATTGGTACTTACAGGTAGTTGAATGCTTATAAGAAATTAATTTACTGTTCGTTATTTTTGTTGACTGAATCATAGTTTCAATTGGATGAAAAATTAATGCCAGTTTCAGTCATTATAAACTTTATTATGCCGAGCTTTCGACCTAGGGACTACGAGGGTCGTTTGAAAAGTCCGTGCAAAAATAAAAACTACTTAATTTTTTGGGGTAAACCTTTTTTATTTTTCAACATAGTCTCCTTTTAGGCTTATACACTTCGTCCAACGCAGCTCTAGTTTGTTGATCCCTTCCGAATAATAGGATTTGTCCAAGTCAGAAAAATAGCCATTCGATTCTGCAATCACCTCCTCGTTTGAATAAAATCTTTTTCCCGCCAGCCATTTCTTCATATTGGGGAACAGATAGTAGTCCGAGGGAGCCAACTCTGGAGAATAGGGGGGATGTGAAACGAGTTGGAACCCTATTTCCATTAATTTTGCGACCACAACTGCTGAGAGTGTGAGCTGGTGCGTTGTCGTGATGGAAAAGGACTTTTTTGTGGGCGTTTTTCTTGCAGCTCGGTTTTCAAACGGTCCAATAACGATGAATAATATGCACCTGTAATAGTTTTACCCTTTTCCAGATAGTCGATGAGGATTATTCCTTGCGAATCCCAAAAGACAGTCGCCATAATCTTTCCGGCCGAAGGAACGGTCTTCGCCTTTTTTGGCGCAGATTCCCCCTTGGTAACCCATTGTTTAGATTGTTCTTTGGTCTCAGAAGTGTAGTGATGTATCCATGTTTCATCCACAGTGACGAAACCACGCTTAAAGTCCTGCGGATTCTTCTGGAACATCTGCAAACCGTCCTTGCAACACTTCACACGATTTCGTTTTTGGTCAAGCGTGAGCAATCGCGGCACCCATCTTGCGGATAGCTTTGTCATGTCCAAATGTTGATGCAAAATATTATGTACCCGTTCATTCGAGATGCCCACAGCACTAGCAGTCTCACGCACCTTCACTCTTCTGTCATCCATCACCATATCATGGATTTTATCAATGATTTCTGAAGTAGTAACCTCAACAGGGCGTCCAGAACGTTCAGCGTCACTTGTGCCCATATGGCCACTCCGAAAATTTTGAAACCACTTATAAACTGTTCTAATCGAAGGTGCAGAGTCACCATAATGTTTATCAAGCTTCTCTTTAGTCTCCTCAGGCGTTTTGCCTTTCATAAAGTAGTGTTTAATCAACACACGAAATTCTTTTTCGTCCATTTTTTGAAAATCACTCGACTTCCTCGATTCAAACGAATGCCAAACACAAAGAAATAGACCGATCTGGCTGAAACTTGGTGTGTGTTCTTCCAAGAGATGCTACTAACTAAACATAACCACGATACGCGCCAGTAGTGCTATCTCTCTGACTTTGCACGGACTTTTCAAACGACCCTCGTATGTAAAGATCTTCTTAAAGAGACTGATTGCAATGAGTAAGCTCTATCCAAGCAACATTAAATTTAATTGGTACTTACAGGTAGTTGAATGCTTATAAGAAATTAATTTACTGTTCGTTATTTTTGGTGACTGAATCATAGTTTCAATAGGATGAAAAATTAAGGCCAGTCTCAGTCATTATAAACTTTATTATGCCGAGCTTTCGACCTAGGGACTAGGTCATCTTCAGGGCTGTGGAACATATTACAGTGTGTTAACAATAATTATATTACAATGAATATGTATAATGTAACGAAAATTTACAAAAATATTTACCTAATTTATAATATACTGTTTTACATCATTAGAGAGTTGTCTTCTGTCTTGCCTGTTCATGGACTGAGTGTGGTCGGTCTGTGTGTGATTGTGTTTGGTTTGTAAGGAAGTCAGTGTTGCCAATAGTCCAAGTATTTTGCAGTAAGTTGGCGTACATGTTGTTTAAATTGTTGGTGTCAGTTTTGAAATTTTGAGCGTTTTCTGTCTTAGATATGTATATCATTTCTAAGCTCGACAGAATAAAGTTTATAATGACTGAAACTGTCATTAATTTTTTCATCCTATTGAAATTAATTTAGAAGATTTGGGGGCACAAATATAATAATCCTAAAGAAGAATTTTGTAAATTAATTAATAATTTTGAAGAGAAAAATATGTACGCAATTTTTAATTATTTAAAAAAAGTTTTAAAACTAAGATCATGCACTTTACTAAGTTTATAAAGTGAACATGAATTGAACTCCTGTGCAAAAGAGAAACATTGTATCTCTATACAAATAAAGATAATAATATAACACACTCGGAATAACAAATTTCACGAAATACAATCATTTTTACGAAGTGGTACAATTTAGCATGATGGTAAGCGAGCTAAAAAAGGTTGGGGAACGCTGGTTTAGAGTATACATCTTCTTTTCTTTGTGGCTGACTCATTTCTCCAAAGATAAGAAAGATTATGTCGCCAAATTCAGTCATAATTCGTTTGTTTTAATTAATTAATTATAAGTTTTTCAATATGGTGACTGGGTCATTTCTATAACCTTACATCTTTATAACAGGAGTATTACAGTAATTTAAAGAGAAGAAACAACAACAATATGTTGATGTAAAATAAGGGTTTGGAAATAAACCCTAATGCAGAAGATGGTAAAAAGGTGCCCTACAGTTGAATAGAACAATATAATTGAACAGAATCAATAAAATTAAGTTAGACAATAGAAGTTTCTACAACTAATAATATGTTTACTTTGGGAATACGTTAGGGAAAAGTTTTTTCGCTCCCGAACAATGGCAGCAATTCTTTCTTTTATATTCTTCCTCTAACTGTATACATTTATAGCAGAGCTATCTATGGGGAGAGCCAAAGCTATTCGAGTGCTATAATTCAAGAAGGAGCCAAGTCCCGTCTTCTTACTTCCTGCTATAGAAATTGGTCCCAGTTTTTTCTTTTTTTGTTAACAAAAGAGAAAAGTGCGGTGGCGGGGTGGATGGAAAAACTTGGTCATTGTTCCACGTGGACAATGGCTCTGCCAACAATACCTAAAACTAGCTTTAACCCTTTATGATTGGTTTGTCACTATCAGCCTCAACTTATTTATATAATTGTTTTTTCCCCCCAAAAAAACTGGTGTCTGCAGTGTTAAGAGTTAAACAAACGATTTATTTGATATTACTCTGTCTAATCGTGAAAAATAAAGAATAAGAAAATATAAGGACTCTCCCTTGGGATGAGAAGTCTGCTGTTCTACATGACGTGGCAGATCTGAAACTTCACTTTCTAAGATCGCAGAATCCCTCATAACACTGAATGTTCCTTGCACGTCACTTAACCACAATAACCAATAAGAATAACCTGTTAAGCACCAATTAATGTTGCTTGGGATAGAGCTTACTCATTACAATCCAGTCTCTTTAAGCAGATCTTTACATAGTTATCATTTAAGTTCTGTCACATGATAATACTATTAAATTTTCTTTATCTTTTATTGGATAATGATTTCATTGATAATGACTAGGTACTCCACGAAAACTGCTACTAGGGGGAAAAATGCCAAAGGCACCTTCCGATGATCTGTCGGGAGTGTGGGGGCTCGACCCACTAAAAAAACCCCTCCCCTTCAGGCGTAAAATGTCCATCCCGAAACCGCCGAACAGCATTACTTCGGGATGGCGCCTCGTAAACTTGGCTTTCCTTCTTTTTATTGCTTCATTTATTTATTTATTCATTTTTATTGCTTTATTTATCTTCAATCCTTTCTTTTTTCTTATTAGGATCCTCCTTACCATGGAAGAAACCCTCGCCCAGGCTTCCTCATCTTCCAGCATCCGTCCGACGATGCTGTCCGGAGTTATCGGACCGGTAACCTCCTGCAATCTTCTTCTTCCCTATACCCAATGTGTACATTCAAAAAAAAAGTGTGCAGGGCGTCATCTGAGTCCGAGGCTCCGTAAATGCACGCCCCAGATGGCCTTTTCCCGATTTTATAAAGTAAACCTGCGAAATATCCGTGGCCAGTAAGGAGTTGTGTAGGTAATAATCCACCTCTCCATGTTTCCTATCTGCCCAGGTCACCCGATCAACAATCAACCTTGCAGTCCATCGCCCACGATCGTCATTCGCCCAGCAGTCTCTCCATTCTTGGGCCAGCCGAGCAGACGCCCTCTTTTTGGCGTCAATACAACCCAGAGACTCCTTCAACAGATAATTCCGTCTTTTGAGGGTAGGTAGGTACTAGTATGTAGATTACTCTACTTTAGACAGAAAAAGAAAATAATGGACCTGTTCAAAAACGCTAAAAAAAAAGGAGTTATTAAAGCCTCTTCATTATTTTACTGTTTTATTAATTAAAAAAAATTATAATATTTTCCAGAATAATTAATTGGTTAGACAAGATACAGAAAATGACTCCAGATCGTCTTCCCAAAATTTGCTATGAAAAATTGCTGAAATTAGATTGTTCAACTCATAATTCCTTACAACTCAATTGGGCCTCTCAGGTAAAACAGTTTTTTATAGTGATAGGAGAACAGAACATATGGGAAAACCAAAATAACTATGAATTCAAGAAAACTGAAAACTGATTTGATTTCTAAATTAACCACAGGATGTTGTCCGAATATTGAATTCCAACTATAACCCTTTTTACAGGAAAATATCTTCTCTGGACTTTTGTTAAGCCCTATAGCAACTTTAAATGCTCGCATTATCAAAACAAGAATTACTAGTCAGTTGCGAATTTCTTGTATTAAATTAATAAGATTATTTAACAACGGGAATAGTTGTGTATGTGCTGGACAGCTCTAAAAGTTGTCCGATATGTAATTCCGGTGAAAGTGATGACTTAAATCACTTCCTTTATAGGTTGTCCCTTGTTGGCAAACCTGGGAGAAAGATTTCTGCGGGATTATATCCAAAATTGTAGCGAACCTCTTGTGGATTTGCCACAAGTATCAAGTTTAAAGCAATTAAACGATATTTATTTTTTCGTGGATGGGGGCATTTAAAGTGAGAAATTTAGTTTTAGATTAACAAGGAGCACATCTATTAATATTCACACACATTTATTAATATAAGTATGTATAAAAGAAAAATAATAATGTTTGTTTAGTTATATTTAGAAACTAGAATATCTATTTCCGTTAAGAATCTTTTTCCAGTTCTAATTACTAGGCTCATTATAATTTCTTTCTTAATTATTTGCTATTAGGTAAGTGCTTTATTTATTTTGTACTTAATTTTTATGTGTTCTTTTTTGTAACTCTGTCTGATTTAAGTTTTTAAAAATAATAGTGTACAAACCTCTTTGTATAGACCACGGTCTCAAGCAAATAAATAGCAATAATAAAATAATTAATATTAATTAAAAAACGAGGAAAACCGCCAAATGTCCACCTAAGTACTACTGATAACAAGCGTCTACTCAAGAATTTTATCAAGTCTTTGGTAAGCGAGCTTTACAACAATAAAATACCAAATATTTTAAGCAATAACCATATTTTGTGTACCAAAAAAATGTTTAAATAAATATTGATTTAGTACTTACAATATTATTCCAATAAATATAAAGAAAAGTCTAGTTTAAACAAATTAACCAATCAGACGCAAAAAAAAAAAATTAAAAACAAAAGAAAAATCAAGGAAATGAAGAAAAGTTTAACAGCAAAGCCGATGGTCTAACATCTACTGTGGATGGAACGAAATATATATATATATATATATATATATATTAAAAATGTATAGCTAATATTGACTCAAGAATTATTTATACAGACCCGACATTGAGCTGTTTGGGCGTGGCGATCTAGAGGATTGAAAAAGCTAACAAGAATAAAATAGGAAGTAAAATATCCCTGGATAGTGAAAACATCCGGCAGGTTTGAGATCTGGGATTACCGCCGTCTCCCACACTATTGTTAGTTTACAATAGCAGCACATCGTTCGGTCTGTTGAATTTCTGCCGTAAAATAGAAAAAAAAGAAGAAAAAAACCACAAACACAAAGAAGAATAAATATCTTACTTTATCTTCTTCCCATCTGAACAGGAAGTATTGTAATCGGGCGTAACAATACAATGACAATTCACGCTTTTTTTTTTGCTTAAAATGAGCATTTTCGGACTCGTTCTAATCTTAAGCTACAAGAAAAGAATATATTAATTACATCGTCCCTTGAGAGCAGAACTATTCTTTGTCCGAAAAATTCATTACTATTTTTTGTATGCTATGTAAATATCAATGGTCAATTAGTAAATATCAAAGGATGACAAATGTCGGGTGCAGAGTGTTTTGTGCGCGTGCAGGCAGATCTGTCGGAAAACTTGTTGCCAAATAAGGGACTGAAACAAGGGGATGCCCTAGCCTGCCTTTTATTAAATCTGGCGTTGGAGAAGGCTGAGGAGGGCTCTGGTATTCAAGCTAGTGGTACGCTGCTAAATAAGACTGTTCAGCTGCTTGCATACGCTGACGATATCGATATTATCGCAAGATCGATGAATGCCATGAAGGAAGCCTTCCTGGCGCTGGAAATGGCAGAAGATTAGGCTTGGTTGTTAATGAAGCAAAGACAAAATATATGCGCACGGGATATACGTATCTCTACCATCCAGGAACAGCAGCTGACGATTGCGCACTACAAATTCGAGACGGTTAACCAGTTTGGCTATCTAGGGTCCCTAGTTAGTAGTGAAAATCAAGAGAGCCTGGAAATTAAAAGAAGAATTATGGCCGCAAATAGGTGCTATTCTGGCCTCAAAATTCAAATGTACAAGACGTTGATCCGGCCAGTGCTTATATACGGCTACGAAGCATGGACGATGTCAAAAGTTGATGAGCGGCCCTTGGTGGTATTCGAGCGGAAGGTTCTCCGTAGAATTTATGGCCTTGTACGTGATGGACAGAGTTGGAGAATCAGGAAAAACCGGGAGGTATGATATATGCTTTGTTCAAGGAACCGGATATCGCCAAAATTATAAAACTCGGAAGACTGCGATGGGCAGGATGGACGTGTTAAGGATGGGGGATGAAGAAATACCCAAAAAAATTATGGATGGTAGCGAACAAGGTCCCAGGAGGGTAGGCAGACCAAGAACGCGATGGCAGGACTGTGTGGCAAGAGATTCTTGGACAATGCTAGGATTCCGTAACTGGAGGGCACGTCTTGAGGAGGCCAAGACTCTTCATGAGTTGTAGCGCCGTTTAAGAAGAAGAAGAAGATAGTGAAAAGGAGGTTAAATGTTTATTCCATGTAGAAATACTTCTAATAGAAATTGAAATTAACAAAAAAACGTCTCCCCTGTAGTATTTTCTTTTTGCGACTTAGCACAGTCCCGGTGTCAAGTGACGCCATATTTGGGAATCAATGAGATTAAGTTTCTTCCGTCAATTAACGATAACAATAACTCGCACAAAACTGACTCCACGGTAACCCCCTCAACAATATGAATTTTTTTTGTTTAAAGATAATTAATTAAATCAGACGCTGTTAGTATAAGATGGAGGAACACCTGATACAACCCCCTGATACAGTCCCTAAATATCGGGAATCATTAGGAGCTAAAAGCAATTATCGGTAATGGTGCCCGGCAAAAATGTTCATTTGATTTAGTCAGGAGATCATTTACAAGATGTTTTTCAACTAAATTATTATTTCTTCACCTTTTGCTGGCGTAAAAGGAAAAGAAATGATATAAAATAATCGATTGCATTAACTTCTAGAATTAGAACTAAAAATACAAATAAATTGAACTTTCAATCACGTTGAACCAAAAAGAAGAAGAAGCGGGATGACGGTAGGAGGGCAGTGAGAGGGTGGAAATAAGGAAGAAAGTTCAGGAGAAGATGGATGGCGGAAGTAGGAGATAAAGGAAAAGAAGAGTTTGAGCCAATGAACACTGTGGATCCTACTTCAATCAATTCTCAAAATGACTTTTCCAACTCTCAGATATCAACTTGAATCTTTTCACTTTCTTAATTTTCTCCAATTTTATCAATGATTGGCCGGCCGCCGTTTCCAAGCAGAAAGAACTCTGCCCCCATTGGGGGTGGCAGTTAAAAGAAGGAAGGATATAGTTTCAAGTTAGAAGTCAATAACCACTCTTTTTTTGTTCCGTTTGATATATTCATTTTATTAAATTGTAGTAATTGAAAGGAAATAGCGTCTTGACAGTTTTCTCCTATTGGCTTCAAGATATGGCGGAAGTAGTGAGCCTAACTACATGCAACTTGATCATTTGAAAGAATTTTCACAACAAAAAGAAAGGATTCTGGCCATTCTTGTCCCATTTTCCTCACGTATTTCCTTTATTTCCACCTGTTTCCTCCCTCAGCGCACTTCCTCCCCAACTTCGTTCGACACCCCTTTTATTTCTTCTTTCCAATAAAAGTACTAACACAATATAACCCAGTAGGAGCACAGACCAGCCGTGGTGGTTAAGGCTTTATTGATCTGTACTAAGAATCTGATATGAAGCAATCGCACGATTCTCTCTATTATTAAAACCAATTATTGGCTAGTTTTGAAATTTGATACTTTTCCTTAGGTACGAGTAGCCGTGTTATTCGCGAGATTTACTAAGCAGCTAAGTTTGACAACAACACCTCATTAAACTCCAAAAAAACATAAAAGGTATGATTGCCCCGTGGAAATGGCCATCCCAAGCAATAGCTGGTTTTTTTTTGTGCAAAACAGATAGACTTCCGTCTTCAGTATTCAACGTCCATAATTCCTGTTAGACCGGAAACAAAATTAAAATTTTACAGCGAATCTTGGGTTACCAGAGCTAAAGATAAAAAGCAATGTACAAAGTGCAGAGATGCGATTTCTAAGAAGAGCTAAGGGTTGCACAAAAAGGAATGTTGACATACGAGAGGAATTGAATATACAGGGTGTAGTACACGGAAAAGTGGTCGAAACTTCGGGAGGTGACAAAATTTTGAAATATAAATTAGCTTATTTAAAAGAAAATATAACCTTCTTTCTAACGAGCATATTAAAATTGCTGTAGCTTTAGTAGTTTGAGAAATATAGACAACTATTTGCTAAAAAGTAGTAATACCTTGAAAAAACATAAAATTAAAAATATCTATAAAACGGAGCAGAATCGAGCTATAGTTTATATAGTATTTTTTGTTGCAAATGATGCCCAGAATCACCTCCCGAAGTTTCGACCACTCCTCCGTGTACTTCCTGTATAGAGTAATGACTTCCTTCCTGTATAGATGAAGGAAGAGAGAGATGCAAGGAGTACCTTAAACGTAGGCCAACCACAAGAATATTTGTAATGGTCAATAAGTACAGTCCTGGAGGACAACCTAGGACGACCATTGTAAAGATGGAGATGAAAAAAAAGATACTGTAGACGGAACAGACATGCTGCCGAATCCCTGAAGAATTACTGCACAAGAAGAAGAAGAATTACTATTATTTTATCTTTCATTACTCAAGATTCTATATTGACTGCAAGTCAAATTACGATTACCCCCCATGAGCTGTAATTATGGGAGACTTAGGTGGACTGCCCCTGATGCTGGTGCAATTACCATGCCGCAGCCAGCTACTGGAAGGGAATTTCATCGCCGTGTAGAGTCCTGCAGTTATCCCTCCACACGTCCCTCCCGTGCCCTACTCGAGTTGTGATGACACTGCAATGCGACATCGCTTCCGGCTTCTTCTCATATAAGATCATTATCCTTATTTTTTATTTTACTTTACAAAACATTTTACCGAAGATGTATTGCCTTCTAGTTTTTTAATGCTTCTAATATGAAGAAGCATCGATTCATTTGAAAACCCTAGTCTTCTAGTGACTTAAATTAAACCTGTAAAGTGCCGGCGTTCTTTAAACTATGGTACGGCCTGGGTCTCAGTACTTAATGGGTTAAGTATTGCTCGAAGAGCAATCTTATTCTTCTAATTTTAAGCATATATTTCGATCAAATATGGGTCAAATATAAGTAAATTTTGAGAATAAATTCTAGCAAATAATACCCACATGAAGTGAAACTTCCTTCCCAAATATGTTTGCATCAAGACTCTTCAATTTTAAATTGCTCATTGATTGGAGATACCGCAAAATTAAGGGATTAACGGATTAAGGGCGGACGGATGTGTCTCAAATTGACCTTAACTGTTTAGTTTACAGGGAAGTTGTAGCCTACAGCATTGTTTCCAAATTGGATGCATTAATCCTAGTCTATCGCCTCCTTATCTTTCGTTCATTTGACAGAATTTGTGACCAATTGACGTAACCCTTGATGCCCTTAAATGGCGCTGAACGATTGTACGGCTATTTACTGAAGGAGATCAAATAATTGCTTTAATATAAGAATATGGAGGATATTTTCAAATTGTGAAATGAACTTTCAAGCAAAAAGAATATTCCCTTTTAGAAGTAATCGCCATTTTTTGCCTCCCGCTAGGCGGGGCTTAACGGAGGCAAAAGCACATACTTCACAATTAACCATTTGTTTTTTTTCAAACAATTAACAAACTTTTAAGTCCCTTCCAGTACATTTAGCTTAAAACTTTTTACGACTGCTTCTTTTAATTTTCTCTCACGCAATGGATAGAAATTGTAGATTACAGAGAAAATGGTAATCAACCAAATCTACTAAAACTTGAAAGATCTATTGTGACTCTCTGAACTATCAGAAGCTTTAAGTAAATGTTGACTGTCCCCCAAAGTAAAGTGGTGAATGCGAGTGATTGTGTGATAATGAACTTAGAGTTTGCGTCTGGGTTTGCTAGACCCAAATAGTTGCACGCATCAACTCTCTCTCAACAGGGGCTTTATAATCTGTGGGTTTTAGAATTTGGAAAACGGTCGAGTTGCTAGCCAACCCATTTGGGTTGATATTTTGGGCCCTCCTCCGCAACATTTTGTTCAATTAGCGTCAATAGTGAAAAATTTATTTGAAATCTATAATCTTATTTTTAGAATTATATGAACCGAAAAGTATTTATTACAATTTATGTACTGTAGAAAAATGGAATGAAGAAAAGAGATAGGAAGGAACGAATCATGTGTGTGAGAACATTACTATCCGATTGGCAGGAAGTGTGAAGGAGAACTTGAGACACCATATTGATTGACCGTGCGTGCTCGAGCCGGAGTGGAAGCCATTGCCTTTATGATAACATCGCCATAATTCTCTCAAAAGCAAAACGGACTCTATCTTTTATAGCGCATCTAACAACAGTCTCCTTGCTTCACTGAAGGTCCAGATCATACGAGTATATACTGGGCCGTTAAAATGTCGTTGCACACCTGAAAATCTTATTATTTACCAACAAGTAGATCAATCCGTTTTAGAACTATGCAATTTTAAATTCTAAATTTAATAATTCTCAAGATTATGCTTATTCAGACTGTATTGAATTCCTGACTGGAGGAAGAGCAATGTCTTGGACTTCTCTTAAATACCTCCGCTGGGAGAATGGAATTAAGAAGAACTAGAAGTACATGGGAATTATGGGATATTGGCTATAAGCGGAAGGAAGTAGTGAAAGTGATTAGTTTTATTGTTCGACAACAAATCACCCCAATAAATTACTAGAGGCTAGAGAACCTCGCAGCTACATCCGTTATCAGTTGCTAACACTAAGTTATAAGTAACAAAAATTAATTAGTGCAATACATTATCAATTTTCCAATATTTTATCATCAATAGAACATCCAATATTAATACTGGACTAGCTTAGAACATTCTTAGACCAATACAGTAATAAATTTTATTATTGCTATAAAGTTCATCAATAATCATGTCACTTAGAGGATTTAAGGACAGTTAAGAAAATTTGGCAGCTGAAAGAAGATTGCTTGCTGAATAGTGTGTGCCTTCATCAGGTGGCGATAACTGAGAAATTTTCAGTCAAATACTCTCTTCCATGGTAATGGCCGGTTTTTCAATTTGATTACCGGACATAATTACGTTCAAGCTCGTTTATTCTTTTTAGAATTTGGGTTGATCGTATCAAATCGTGTATTTTCTTATTCGGATTTTACGGGGATCAACTCTTTTTGGTCCTCTGCCATTTCAGTAGCTACGACATTTACTAATGGGAGCCGCTACGAGCCCAGAAATCTATTTTGGGCTGTGAGAGCGCGTCTAATAGTGAAATGCCAATGAGAAGTACGGGATTTGGTAAAAACAGAAGAAGAAAACTTAGTGACCGAAACTGGAAGTCTTCGAATTCTCGGTCAAATGGCCATTAAAATTTAATCAAGAATGGATTTTAAGGATTAGAATTTTGAATATTTTAAAATGAACGCCAGCATTGAGGTTTTTTAATCCTTTGAATAACAATTGTTCCCGTTTTTTTTGTACCTCTTTTATTTACAGTACTTTTCTTTTTTTAATTTATTTATTATCGTAAAGCTGCCAATTCGTTAAATCCACATCTGCACGAGGCTAATTGACATATTATTGTCCTTTTCCACTTTAATAATCTCCATGGCACCATTGGTTGCTTTAGAGAGATAGCCTTTTAAGCCATTTTGGAAATAATGACGGCCATATTTAAAAAAAAAAAAAAAGGAAGAAAAGAGACAAAAAACTGATTCAATCATAAATATTCTGAATCCCATTCTGTATTTCAAACAAAATATTAAACCTTATTAAATACTGGGATGTCAGAATAGTCATTTTATTAAAATCCCGCTGAATATAATTAAAAAAAAAAATACCAGGAGCTTCTATTATTATTTAGGAGCTTAAAAAAACTTATTGCCTTTTTACGTCACATGCTGATTATACTGTCCAAACTTCGTACAATAGGTAACGGAAGAAATTCTCTTTAGTAACGAGTAAATGTACGCATCTTACACCATTCATTACGAGATGTTTATTTCCTTACAAATATTGATTCCTTTCCATGGACCCAGGATGTTCAATTTTCTTTGAAACCATTGGGTTCTTAGGTTGGCCTCACGTATACACACACAGGGCTAACTCTTCTCCCATAAAATGTACATCAACGAGACCCTCAAAAAGTATATTTGCATGAAATTCTGAATCACATGATATGTCCATTCATTAAAATCGATTACAGCGTTTAGAGGTTACATTATTTCCGTTTTTTGACGATGGTTTTCTCAAAATCTATTTGATCTGTGATATTGCCCAAAAATTACACTCGTTAAACAGGATATGTTTTTATTTTAAAGAAAAGTTGGAAATTTTATCTTTTTGTAGGAAAAAAAAAACAGAAAAAAATTATCAAAGTTGGGTGCATTTCTTTTTCGGTGCAGTTTCCTTTTATTCTATAAAATATAAGAATTGTCCTGAGTAAATCACGTATGAGTTGTAATGGCGTCAGTTTGAGTTATTTGTAAAAGTAAATAACGGCTACAGTTTGTGCTATTTAGAAGGAAGTTAGCTATCAAATCCATCTGGCGTTTCAAACAAATAGCTTCCTCAACAATCCAGACCTGTTTCCTAGTTTCCAGAGGCAACTTGGACTTCTCCGCTTTCCTTAAAATTATAATGGAGTACCTCCTGGTAGAAAGCATTAAGGGGATAAGGTTATATTTTTTCCTCATATTACCAAACTAATAGTCCTTGTACTTCCTTAGCTCTCAAGGGTCCTGCTGGATCTGGCCCCCCAAACCTTTAACCCTTAACCATTATTCTTATTTCCCATCTTTCTAATTTCAGCTCATTCTGTCACTTGAATCTCCGTCTTCTTTCTTCAACTTATTATAGCTCCTTAAGAATGACCAATTTACATTTTCTGTCATCTCTCTGCTTAGTCTCTATAGAGTGTATTTGATAGATTTATAGGTAGCGCGTTAAACATTTATTGAATAGAAAACCTAAATTTTAATAATATATATTTATAATTTTTTTTTATAAAATTTAAAGAAATAGCAGTTAGGTTAGATTTTGAGGAAAACCTGACCAGCTGATGTTGTAACAATAATTCTGAGGGTTCAGCAACTAAGATACCTGCACGTGCGCACCACACACTTGCCAGACAAACCCGGTCAATTGTCATACATAATGCAGTTTACTTATTGCAATTTAATGATTCAATTATTATTCACGACAGGTTTATTGATAAGTTGATGAACAATTCAAGGCTGAGAGCATAATCACAATCTCACTGATCATGATTTCCAAAAACCTCAATTATATAATTACTGGCATGATATGATCACAAAATTTAGATGGCATAATTTATAATATACAATTCATAGATATTCTAATTATTTCTAATTAAAATTGAAATGGCATTTTTCGGGCTGCTATTTATTCAGGTATGTTTAGGTATATATCGTATTCTGAAGAGTGCATCATTTAGTGCTAAAAAATATCCATATTTATTTTTTACGTAAACCATTTGGTGTGGGCTCTGACTTTCTGGATTCCAAAAAGAAGCTATGGCTTCTGATTCAATAAATCGAGATTAAAGTTTCTTCCTCATGTCCATGGAATCACTGAGATGTAATCAAATTTTACGGCAAGAGTTTTTGGCAATACGGGCCAGAGCTGTGTTGGATTCTGCCACAACGTACAAAACATAAGGTGGGACTGTTCAGACATTTCAATTCAAAACTACTCCGACATAGATAGTTAGTGCTCAATTCCACGTGACAAGCTCCTAGCTCTTAGCAAGAGTTCACGTTCTACAGGAGCTTCCCTTCGGAAGGCTGGTGTAGCCCATCAAGATGGTAACACATGACATCTGGGAGGTCCTGTTCTTCCAGTGTTTACCGAGTTTCTCTTATTTTCTACGCTTCTTCATCCATTATTGAAAAGATTCTCAAACGTGGCTTTTAGTATTTTACGTTAAGACGACGGGTGTCTTTTTTTTCCCCCACGGATGATGTTGGACGACCGTGAAGGCACGCAAGTTTTCAGGGGCCTCTTTCCGGTTTAGGGTTTTCATCCATCATGAGTGGTACATCTAACCAAAATTTTCTATTTAAAATGTTCAATACTTACACTTGAAAAACAATTTCCTTGATGAAGAGTAAAGAAATGTGAGATACATGGGTAAGTCAGGCCAACTTTCTGGGAGATGTCACGTGGATTACAAGTTTTTACGGTATTAACGGAAAGTTTTTCTTTTTTAATGGCTGTAAAACTTGGCAATACCTAATCACTTTCCAATAAGTTTTCTTCTTCTTTCATAAAATTCAATTTTTTTTTGGCTTTCTTTTTAAGTGGAGCTTAAAATTTGTTTATAAAAATCTTTAGAAGTAATATTACTATTTTTTTACGGAAGTAATTAAGCCGAATCGAAATAGAATATCTCCTAGATACAAGTCTACTAATACAAAACCAATAATTTTGAGGATATATAATCGAGTCATTACGGCGTAATGTATATTCTTATAATTTAACCCTTAACGGTCCAATGCCGTCATATAAGCGGCATAGCAGTTTTACTTACTGGGACCAATGCCGCGTATATGGCGGCAAAAACCTCTTTTTTTTTTTTTTTTTTTTTTTTTTTTTTTTTTTTTTTTTTTTTTTTTTTTTTTAGCGCATCAACAGCTGAGGTTAGGGGGCATCCATAAATTACGTGGCCGGGAGGATAGAAAAATTGTGACACCTTGTGTCAAGAGGGGGTTAGGGGGATAGATGTCACGCTTTTTTAAATCACTTTTTCATTTCCTTTTTTTGAATAGCGCGCGTTTTGTGTACCATATGATTTTCGTTTTCATCGACTGGGTTATCGATATGTCGGTATTTACAAGAGCGCTACTCAAAGACTGTTGTTTTGCATTGTTTTTTATGGCTGCCCGTAGTGAATTCGTTGAACTAAAATTATCGCGATTGATTCTACCCGTTTGTTGACAATAAGATCGGAAATTTATATTATAAAATGTCAGAAAATCTTTATCAATGTTTTTACAAAGCTGTAAGAGTAGCATATCCTTCAATACAAGGAAAATATCTGCCGAACAAAGTAAATGAAAAATGGTATGAATTAAAAAAGAAGTCAGAAAATTCTGTAGATTTGAAGGAAATTACGGAAAAAGAGATTCAAAAATTGTCTGCAATTGCAGCAGGAAGTAAGAAGAAACTAGAATTCTTTTTTTGGGGGGGAAACCAAGATGTGACATAATTTTTAGAGGGGGGAGGAAAAAATTGTGACTCAGTGTGACAAAGGGTGGCAGGGGGTCAAAAAAGGAGATTTTTAGCGTTACGTCATCTATGGACGTCCCCTTATTAGCGCTTGGAGCTTTTTTCAGTGCACTGCCGGCCTCCGGACAGTGTTCTATCGTTACAGACAACACTGTCCATCACTGGACAGTGAGCTGTAAGAAGCTCCTAGAAAGAGAAAATCTAAGGGTTAGCAGCTGGATTCGAACCCAGGACCTCCGCGTGGGAATCGAGTACGCTACCCACATAGCTAATCCCTCCCCTAAAAATCTCTTTATTATTTTTATTTCTGCTATTGTCGTCATATTTACAATTAGCTTCTAATTTCCCTTCTATGAATTTACTTCCACTTGTTATCGATGTTCCGTTATCTTTTGTTGTTTTTTTGTACATGCACTTTTGTCTTTTTGCATTTAAATTCAGTCTTGTTTTGATTTTGCAAGTAAACGAAATTTTCACTAAAATATAAATATTTTTTTTTCCATACATGATTTAAAAATGTTAAGCCCGCAGTTTCTCTTCGTATAGAAAATAGCTTGGACCTGGTGGGAAGTAAACTTGAAATACTTCCGGACCGTTAAGGGTTAATTAATACTCGTATTTTTGTATTTAAATTTCCAATTTCAAAACGAAAATTTATTGTCTAGAACGGCTCGAATTGAAGCGACAGGAACCGTGAAAGCGTTCAAAAAGGAAAATGAATAGAGTTACCTTCATTACATTCATGTAATGCGTGATTAGTATATCTTAAACATAATAATTTTACCATTCTGATCCTTTTATAGGAGAGGAAAGACTCAGTGTTGCCAACCCTACTGTGTTTTCATTTTTATTTATTAATTTCCCACCACCCTAAAGAATATAAATGCTAAATTTGATCGAAATCAAAGCAATGATGGAGAAGAGTATACGCATCATCATAAAAACAATATTTACGACTAATTATTGTACGTTGAATAATAAACGTAAAACACAACATTATTGATAAAAACAAGAAATCATAAGTTAGAAAATGACTCACCAAATATCAAAGTTTGTTTCTCACTTACCTGTAACAAAAGAAAAAGAAAAAACATTAGTATTTTAGCTTAATTTAAAACATATGGAATCAATATGGACACCAAATGTAAGCTTGTAGCCGAAATATTGTAAGCAGAGAATAAGGTTACCATTATGGGTTTATTTATTTATTTTTAGAGGAACAGGAAGTGGGCTAGAGGAGAAAATATTGGGCCCAGACCACGCGCCATTCCAGCATCTCTGCAATAATAATGGTTAAAAACTTTTAAATATTTCCCTAGTTATAATAATTGAAAATTTAAATAAACCAGTCAGCGCAAACCTATATCTAAGAGAGTTCCCCCCACTGCAGGATATATATACGGTATCAGGGATTTGGTGACGTCACGTCTGGAATTAAATTTCACCTCTCTTTCTCCGTGATTACTTCTGGAATTTCCAATCTAGCTAGCTGGAGCCAATCCTTCCCAGTCATGTATTGTCTGGGTGAATTTACTTGGACATCATCAGTATTTCTTTTAACATTTTCTAAACTTCAATTTACTTTTCCCTATATTTATATAAAATAAGCAATAATATTCCCTTTTTACGATGACAAGCAAGATTTTGTAGCAATCTTGACTAAGAATAAAATCATTTACTGTCTTTGGTTTTTCTTTTTTCTTAAAAATGTTTCTAACAACATTACGCTAAATTTTCTTTTAAAACAACTTACATTGTAACTGTTGGTTTTCTTTTAAAGGTAAGAAAACCATTACTGGATCTTTTAATTACTAAGAAAATTGATTTATTCCTATAGATGAAATCTTCTTATCGTAGCTGTAGTCATCAATTCATCAATCTCATCTGCAGCTTTTACAATACGATTCTCTCTAAAGTGCCACTTTTGTGTTATGTACCGTTTTACCAACTAAGTAATGGGAGTAAAGGATGGAAATGTTTTGAAATACCAAGTTTTAATGTAACTTAAAGGTAAAAAACTTTAATTATTACAGCCAGAGAAAGTAGTGTATCAATATCAGATATTGTTTTACTAAATGCTTACTTATTGGTCTGTCTTTTGAACTGTGGTTATTTTTTTTAAATAAGTCTTCAAAAAATCCGTGTATCGTTTATCTGCTAAACTTTTCTATACAAAATGTGGGCCTTCTTCATCTGTGGTTCTGATAAGACATTGAGGTTGAGTAATACGAGTAATTGCTCGTAATAGGGTAAAGTCGGGAGAGATGGCCAACAGCCGAAATTTAACCGAAATGTCGTCCGACGGCGCTGCGTGACCTCTCAAGTGATGAACGTTCATATCTGACTACAGTGAGCTTATTTTGGTCTGCGTCAAAGCGTTATTAATTAACTCAGAGAATAAAAACATTATCGCCTCAACAAAAATTTTTATGATAGTTGCATATTGCGTGCTGCAGCGAATGCATTTGTCGAAATTTTAGTGTTGTTTTTTACATATTAGGAAAGTACAGTATACATTAATGAATCCTAACTTCCAAAACTGTCAAAAAGTACGCGTTGAGATATGTTTATCATGTTGGCCATCTCTCTCTAGCATTCGGGACAGGTGGCCATCAAACAGTAGGGATAGATGGCCAATTATTTTTACTTTTTTTCTGTTATAGTTTGGCTCAGTTTCCAATTCACTGCAGAAAAATGCCAACTCAGCATAAAAGGCAAGAACACTAACCGCGGAAATTATACTGAAGAAAATTTGAGATCGTATTAACCCCACACCCAAAAACTGTCGTCTCTGCAAGAAAACGAGCCAAGTCTGTTGTCACTTTATTAACTTCTCTCGAGCACATTGCTGTTGTGAAACACAGAGTTGCAAAGGAATTCAAACCAACAAGAAATACCATCCCCAAAGAGACAATTCTGAAAGAAAGGGTTGTCCGAAAAAGAAAACGCTCACCTTCCCCAAGTTCCGATGAAGAGGACGAAACAGGAATCGAATTTGAAGAGGAAAGTGATGCCATTTTAGAAATCGATGAAACTGAATGTACAGGATATGGGGAAAGCTACAACAAGACCAGAAAAAAAAGATTGGTTGGAATGCATAATATGCCGGAAGTGGTTCCACGAAAATTGCTCTTCTTGTGCATACGCTTGCCAAAATTGCAGTAAAAGCGCATTTAAAAAGAAGAAGAATAAGTAAATATTAAGTAACCATTCATTTTTTTCTGTTATTTTTACGTTTTACTAGCGCAATTTCATTTACAATATGTGGCCATCTCTCCCAAGTTACATTGGCCAACTCACCCAACCCAGTGGGGATAGATGGCCAACTGCTATTTTTTCTTTGTAAGAATAAAAAAATGTTTCCCTTAGCATTTTTTCTGAAATTTTTTCCTTATCTTATGTTTGCGAGCGTATGAGGTTTCCAAAAATAATAATAAAGTAAGCCTAGCCCTTACCAAAAATGGTGGCCGTTTCACCCTACTTTACCCTACGTGTTTTGGAGGAGTGAGATCATTGAAAAAGCTGTGCTTAAGTTATCTCTATGCAATAAAGTAGCCCCATTTATTGTACTTTGTTCAATGATGTGTTTCTGTACTTCTAAAATAAATCCATGTCTAATCTATCCAAATTACTTTTCATTCTTCTTGCTTATTGGCTCTCAAGATGATCACCATTCAGGCTCACCGATCTCAAGATCAAATGCATATTAAAATCTTTATGCAAATATCGAATGCCAAACTTAAAATAATTCCATCTAATTGACAAATATCCTAAACATAATTTACTTATTGTAGATCGCTTTAACCATATACGTATTTGAACTAAATAAATTTTGCATAATGCAAATCATATGAATTTAACATACACATCATATCATGTGGAATACATAAAACCGTATTCAAATGAATAATCTATGGAGACATCGCATATTCATATTTGATTTCCCAGACAGGGAGAGAGCGAGAAGAGAGAAGATTGACGCATGTCAGAAGATTGAATTGGAACGCATATGTGCAAAAAAAAGGAAAATGTACATTTGTGGAAAATTATTTACTAGAAATGATGGTAAAGAGTACTCTGACAAGTTTCCCATCAAATACGTTATCTTCCTGGATTGATTTTTATTGATTGGCTGACATGGTAGGCAGGATTTAATATTCTCTCTTTTTTTGGGAGGGGGAGAGGGTAGAATGAGGATGTTCTACAAGATTTTCAAAAAAATTTTCATCTCCCTTCATGAGGGGAGAGCTTTCGATGAGTTTAAATATGAAATGTAAGTATCCGGAACAGATATTAAATTATATTTAAAAAAGGAGTTCTTATAGTTTCACGCAATAGTCTTTGTATTTAGGCAAATATTAACTTACGATTTTTTTTTTCAAATTCTGTAACCGAGTGCTCAAGCTAAATGACATCTACCTGTTCTTGAAAAACAATTTAATAATTGGAATATTGAAGCGAATGAAACCCAAACGGAACTTTTATCTGCTCTACATGAAGAAGAGATTTAGATGGCTCCATTCTACATCAACACATCTCCAACCAGTTTGCGGATTAAGTACGATATCTAGGATTATACTTGAGACTGACGCAGAATCCTCACAACACTCAATGATGAGTCCTGACAAAACCTACAAACTACTCACGTTTTTTTAGGGCAATTCTCCAAAAAAACTGTGAATACAAAACAAAAGACAGATTTATAGCAATCGTTGATATCTACCTAGGCTTGGACTGGCTTGGATTCAATGAAGCCTTCTAATTTCCATCGTATCCAATCCATAAATTCTCCGGCAAATCGTCGGGGCTTCACCCACAATTACCTTTTGATTCCCCCTTCGTAATGGGAAATTTCAATCCAGCCTTTACACCCATGCTAATTGCCTGATATCCTCATTCTTTCGCTGAAAACCTATGGCCTTGCCTAAAGCGAAGCCTCGAAATCATTTTATGTAACCTACACTTCGCTAGGAGGGCACAGAGTGTTTGTATAAGTAAGTAATCGTTTGTAAAGTAATCGCCTATTTTTTCAGGCGGGGCTTAACGTCCAACTACCAAATTAGGTGTCGTGGATGGAGGCGACTAGCAAACATACTTTAGTATATATTTCTTTTATTAACCATTAAATAAAATCCAAGGCTTAAGACCGGGAATCGAACCCAGTACCACAATATATATTAGCTTCGCAGGTCTCGCCTCTAACCGCTCGGCTACCGTGGCGCCTAAGTGTTTGCATAATTCTGGACTCAGAATTTTATTAATCGCACGAAAAGTTTCTAAAAAGAAAACCTGTAAAACAGACCATTCTTCTTTAGTTATTCTTCATGTCTAAAGTTTAGGACATTATCTCTTCTGGAATGTGAACATAGTAACCGAGTAATTATCTTATTTTTTTCGTACATTAACGAGTTATACAGAATTCACATGTTATGACGTCATGTGATTATACGCAAAGCACTAAATGAGGCCAGTGTTATATTTACGGTATGTTTTTATACATTCCACCACATTTATTACACTTCTATATAAATTTATAACATCAACATTTTATGGAGAGTAGAAGGAGTTTTCTTTCAAGAGAAAAACTATATAATTTTTGTGTAAAAAATCCAATATTGATTGTTGTCATGGTTACTATCGGAATAATAAATAATATCCAGCTTAAATTCATAAAAATGGTAATTTTGTCTATCACTGTGCTTTTCAAACGTTTGTGGTGCATATGAAGTTGATTACGCCATAACTAAGCCATAAGGTAGAAAATCGGTCATATCTAAGAATAATGCGTTCTGTAGTAGCATGGTAATCAAGGCAAAAATAAAGTAGTTGATTTTATGGTAGATTACTGATACAGTAATGATAAGTCTAAAATGGAATCTGTAAAAGTAAACAGAAGTCCTTCGTGTAGGGTTGTCCAATTAACATATTGATGACGATATCCAAGAATGGCCATCAGCGCCAAAGCTATCACTAAATATGTAATGACGACAGAATTAATAAGATGGTTTCGTTTGGAAGTTAGTAGATGGAAGACCTGCTTGCAGTATGTTTGCCACAAGTAGAAGATCCTTTTGTTGTACACACAGATCCTGGATCTCCAGGAAAAATTATGCCAAGTAATATCCTTTAAAGGAATACTCCCAGAAAGGACCTGTAAATACTAGCCAATGAAAACAACAGTGCACCTTCCATTATTAGGGGGGGATTCAATTAATTTCACATTGAAAGTATACATATTTTGGAACAGCTGGGTGGAAGAATTGGGGGCTCATTCGTTCGGAAATTAGCGTCAAACTTAGGGGGTTCTAGTACCTATCCCAGTTTTTCCAACAAGTGCTGTCCTATACCTATAAGCCGTTTTCCTTATTGCTAAAACCAGTTTTCTGGTTAAACTAGCTCACAGTTCTTAATTTTTCTTCGTTTTTCGCAATGAAAGAACAGAAGCCTCTTTGCCCAGTCATAGCTTTAGCGCTGATGGCCATTCTTGGATATGTTAATTGGACAACTCTACACGAAGGACTTCTCTTTACTTTTACAGGTTCCATTTTAAACTTGTGATTATTGTATGTTGATCTACCATAAAATCAACTATTTTATTTTCGCCTATCGAACGCTTTATTCTTAGGTATGTCAGATTTTCTACCTTAATGCTTAATAATTATGGCGTAATGTGATCACTTCATTAAAAGTGTTTTAGTAGTGTCTTTAGGGTGAGTAGGTCCCCTTTTTTTCTTCAAGTGCTTCTGGGGGAATCATCAATTGAATGAACATAATCGTCTCACCTTGAATTTTCCAATGTAGAGCTTTGTATTCTTCTGACTTATATTAACATTTTCACAGATCTTCTACGTATCCCAACCTTAAAAACACTCCACAATGAAACCCTCCAAAAAAAAAGCTAGCATAACACACATGAGACTTGCATGTGCAGCTGATGAGTGCAACGACTGTATTTGGGCCTAAGTTCAACATATTCCAAACTCATACTACAATTACAACACCTTGGCACACTTTACAGTCCATAAAAATTATTTTGAGAAATTTAAAAAAAAAAAATTCTCAATTTGGTCCTAACTTGAGGTTTACACACGATATTAGTTTTCTAGTGGATGAAACACAACTAAACTACTGAAACACAGTTGAACTATGTATTGCACAGGAAAAGTAATTTAAAAGCAAAGTAATTAACTTCCAGTAATTCTAGAAAACTTTTGTTCTATTTAATGAACAAAAACTCATTAATTTAAACCCTAACTTGTCAGCTTTGTTTACAACGAAACTCAAAAGATTATTGAGCCTAAATTCTGGTCAAATTTTTTGAGTACAATTAATACAAAATTTAAATTAAAGATCTCACTAAAGGGAAAATTACTTTTTCCACGATTCAAATTCCCTAATATAGCCAGGAATTTCATTAAAACTCTGGAAGTTACATTAAATATTTATATTTTGTCTAAAGATCGGTGGGAATCAAATTTGGATCTAGAAAGAGAAAAGCCATTGAACTTATTTCCAATGAAAACTTAAGATCTGCCCCTGATTATAATATTTTCCTCTATCGAGTAAGCAAGATAAGAAAACTTAGTAAAATTTCTTAGTGCTGCACGAGACCGAGACGAGACGAGACTTTATGCAGTCTCGATCTCGGTCTCGGTCTCAGTTGCACAAGTCTCGTCTCGGTCTCGTCGAGATATCTCGGTCTCGGTTTTATGAATTTTTGTTTAAGTATTATAAATGGTTTGCTATTAATAATCTTTTCAAAAAATGTTATTATTTTCTAATAATTATTTTAATTTATATATTGGTAATGAAAATGTGTGTACTAGAAGACGACTACTTACACTTCAATGCATCAAATATTACTATTTTTTGTAATATATCTTTATATAATTGCAAAAAGATGTTAAAAACGCGCCAAATGAAACACCCAAATAACATATCTGCCTCCTATATCAAGTCGATTCGTGAAATAAAAAACGCACCTCCCAACAAACTTCCCGCTCCATTAGTTATGGCTGCATCAATATTTTTGCACCATTTGCTCAAAAATCAGCAACTATCACCGAAGCATGGAAGACAGAAATAATTAATACTATACCAAATTAGACCAAGCACCAGTAGACGTTGACATTTTAGAATGGCGGAAAACACTTGAGAATTTCTTCAAAAATTTGTCTAAAATGGCGTGAGATATTTTTATTATCTGTGCAACTTCAGTGCCATCTTAAAGATTATTTTCGCAAGCTGCGTTGATAATGACCAATAGAAGATCGGTTAGAGGCGAGACCTGCGAAGCTAATATGTATTGTGGTACTGGGTTCGATTCAGTAAAGTATGTTTGCTAGTCGCCTCCGTCCGCGACACCTAATTGGTAGTTGGACGTAAAGCCCGCCTGAAAAAATAGGCAATTACTTTACTTTACTTATGTAGTGCTGCACGAGAAGCGAGACAAATCTCTGTCTCGGTCTCGGTTCCGAGACCGAGACCGAGACGAGACTTGAGCAACCGAGATCGAGACATGATATATATCTCGTCGAGAAATCTCGGTCTCGTCTCGGTTTTTCAAATATTAATTTTTAGCTACAAAATTATAAAATTGTGTTCTTTATTAATAAATAATAATTACGGATATTGAATTAATTATTAAAAGATACGATTTTATTATATATGTTCAATATTACTACATCTATTTGACTTGAATTACATAAGTAAAGTAAGCAAAGTAAAGTAATCGCCTATTTTTTCAGGCGGGGCTTTACGTCCAACTACCAATTAGGTGTCGCGGACGGAGGCGACTAGCAAACATACTTTACTGTAAATTTCTCATATTAACCATTAAATAAAATCCAAGGCCTAAGACCGGGAATCGAACCCAGTTCCACAATACATATTAGCTTCGCAGGTCTCGCACCGCTCGGCTACCGTAGCGCCCCCTTCGAATTACCTAATTTTTACATAAATTCACTAAATTTCACTATTCATATCATTCATTTATTCAATTTCATAAATTTCACTATTAATAATCTAATACTTTGAACTTAGATATTATATTTGAATTATATTTTAGAATTTTGGAATTAATGAATTTGAAAAAAAAGACTATCTATGCACCTTAAGGTACTTCTGCTTTAAACTTCAATTTATCTGCCTTATGAGAGCGAGTTAATAAAGTAAAGTAATCGCCTATTTTTTCAGGCGGGGCTTAACGTCCAACTACCATTTACTAGGTGTCGTGGTCGGAGGCGACTAGCAAACATACTTTACTGTAAATTTTTCATATTAACCATTAAATAAAATCCAAGGCCTAGACGGGGGAATCGAACCCAGTACCACAATACATATTAGCTTCGCAGGTCTCGCCTCTAACCGCTCGGCTACCGTGGCGCCCTAGAACGAGTTAATATTTTTCGAGGTAAACTTCCAAAAAAAACATTCAAATTGGTATTAAATTGGCTAACAATGTTAACACTGTGGCTAATCATCAGATATTAACCTCGAGGTAACTAATTAACTAAACGAAGGTAACCCATAACCCTCTCTTTCTATTATTGAATATAAATCCAGCAGGTATACTCGAATCTGTGAAGGAGATTTCATTCAACAGCTGCACAAAGAATGTGGTGGCCAAAACCATAATACGAGTAACTAAACAAATCAACACCAAAACGTGGCTAACTGCCAAAACAAAGCTCTTCTAGTTTAAGGCGTTACTTATTCCAGGTCATTAACAATTAGCATCTATTCACACAGGATATCCCTTACGATAATTAATGCCTGCCCTGAATGATCAAATAGAATCCCAAAACACTGAATGCTTAAAAAAAAAATAAAAAGAACAAAAAAGAACAGAAAAACAAAAGTGAGATGAAAAAAAGAACATATTGATCCATTGGGAATTGAATCCAGACCATGATGGGCATCGGTATCAACAGGATGAGTCTCTGGAGTTCTGTAAAAAAAAAAAATAAATAAAACGCTCATCCCATTGGTGAAAATGGAAAACGGAAAAAGTGGAAAATTTCACCTGAGAAAAAAGAGGCCATGGAGAGGTAGATCATCAAAAGCTTTTAAAAACAACAAGAAAATAACTGTACGCCATTTTATTTCACATCTACTTCATCCGTTTTATTACTTCCAGTGAAACAAAAGAAAATAGAAAATAAATATTACAATAGTTTTTCCAATAAGTTTTCATTTTCATTTTCCTTTTCTTAACTAACATTACTTTCCCTCAACTATACACAATTTTCCCAATTTTCTCCCACGATGTTCTTCCTACTTGTTACACTGTGTACATACAAAAGACAAATATTGACTTTTCTTTAAAAGATTTTCCAAGAAAAACTAGATTTTGTTTTTTACTCCGTAATAATACTTTTCAGCATTTTTCTGGAGTGACAAGAGTATCACGTACTACGGATTTCACAACTAAATATGCACAGAAATACACACAAATCAAATGATCAAATGAGAAAGTACCCTGTGATAGGCTATTCCTAATATAGAATTCACTCTTTTCACTAGAGGTGATGCCTCAAGTGAACTCCAACATTTAAATGGCCTCGAATAGATGGTCAAGAAGAGTTCAGGTTAAGCGGCGAAGGCGTGGAGAAATGGAAAATGGCAGAAAAAATTAGAGATCCCTGTTTGTTTACTTCAGTTAAGAAGGGAATATTCAGGTCAATGTGGGGATGGCTTGTCTGGATATACGCAGCGATTTACAATCGTTAGAAAGAATGTGGAAATTAAAGACTTATAGATACAAGTGAGGTTGGAAATGTAAAAGGCACTGCAAACGGAGTTTTCCTCAGTACAGGTTAGTCCAGAGAGTAGAGCGGACTATCTAGGCTGGAACTTGACCACATACTCGTAACTTAGGCGCTAAGTGGTCAATACGGAAGAATGCAAGAACAATACGGACATGTGGCACTATGCCCAACAATCGGCTCTAACTTAGCCTGATATCCTTCTTTTATATATTTAAGCACCAGTAAGATCAACTGATACAGTTCTGCGATCTGTGTAGAGTTTCTGTCAGGCTGCGAGAAACCTTTTTGAGAAAAGTTAATAAAATTCTTGAGGAAATTAAATTAAAATAATTTTAATATTCTTTTCCCTAGCTCTAAATTCATTTCAATTTATCAAATTTCATAGTTTTTGGTTCGTTAATTTTAGTATTTAATTTAGATTTTGTTTGAAAGTTTTAATGATGCTAAAAAACACAACACTCTTTAAGTTATAATATAATGAAGTCTTCATGGTACATTTTACAATGGTTGTAACAACGTCCGAACTTTCCAGCCAATCAGAATTGCACTAACATTCAGGTTTGGACATGTTAAGAAGTTTCAGCCAATTAGTATGCGCACAACTTTCTGACATTCAAGTTCTCCATCGCTAACCAAGTTGTTTTAAGATTTCAAAGTTTTGTTATATTATGTTCAGTTAATGTTATGCCTTAAGCTAATTTAATGTTTTGTTCCGATGTTATTTGTTAAATTTAGTTATAGTGGTTTATGTTTTATTAGCGTTAGTTTTAATTTCCAATTAGAACAAAAATAGTTGTAATTAGATTGATTATAAATTGGAATAGAGTTTAAGGTGTACATGTAATAATATAAAGTATTGAAAATTTATTAACAAAACTCTCGGGCGTTATTTCTATCTTGAAAGCAAAAAGCAAAACGGAAATGGACCTCACTCACAAAGAAAGAGAAGAGAGAGAGGTATAAAGAAACAGAGAGAGATGAAAAAGTTGTCAAAAAACCACTTTTTCACGCACAAACACGCACAATCGCATTACTTAACTCTTACAAGATTTAGGGCATATCTCAAAGTTACCGCAAGCTTAAACCTGGCTTTCCGTTTTTACAGTACCTTCCGGTACAAGCTGTCTTTCACAGGGGTAAAATCTGACACGGGAAGTATTACAACGTTTTATACTCAATTTTGTTTTGTTTTAGAATGAACAGAACATTATAATATACTGGGTACAAATCGATGGAACTCTAAAAACTCACTAAGTATTATCACAAATGTTCAGCTCTCTCTAGTTTTAGATTTATACTGGAGTTAGCGGTAGTTACACAGTAAACTTCAAACTATGTAGTTAGTAACTAATTAGTAGAGAAATCTCTAACAGAGATATTTGTTCATAAATATTTATCTTTTAATTTATCAGTCACACTGATCCTTAATTAGGAGCTTCGCTAACTTCAAAAGTAATACCTATAATTATTAGCAAAACTTTTGACAATTGTGCACGTCAAAAAAGTTCTAGGGACAACTATATATAGTACCCTGTGGGGGAAACCTTTTAGAGTTACCATTAGGGTAACTTTAAAGTTTTAATGGTAACTTTATTATAAGCTCTCAAATCATGCAGAGATTTTATCAGATTTATTATTTCTTCTAACTTCTCCCAAATGGAAGTACTAGGTAATCATGTGAATTCTTGATTTAGAGGCTTATTGTAGAGGATCTAGTAGACAAAACCTCCCCAACTAAAGAGGTTGAGAACTTTCCCTACTAGTTTTTATTAGGCTACTATCTTCTTTGGTCTCAAAGAGCCAAAGGTTTCATAGCGCAACCACTCGATTGACAGCCAGTGAGAGGCCGTTTCCTCCACTTTCTGACACAGTCTGCAGAACGGTTCCAAGCTAATAAGACCCACCTAGTACAGATGCTTCCTGAAGATACCCCGTGAACAGACCTGTGTTTAGAATAATCTGATTTCTGCCCCCAAGCACAGAGCCTCTTCGGTTCTTTGTTTACACAGCCAAGTCAAGCAATAGTCTTACTGCATTTGACCCCCCCTAGGACACATCACCCAGTTCTTTTCATGCTCTCTCTTCAGATCCAATCTCTGAGAGCCACACGAACTGCACTCTTGGTGATTCCCAGGCAGTAGGGGGTACTGCTAAGGGCCCCCACAATAATTATCATAGTTACTTTTTTTTCTTTAATCTTTTATTGAAATTTGCGACTGCAACGGTTGTTGCGACAAGCAAATGCGATGTAATATAGTGGTCTTGATTGAAGATTGGAGAAGGCACCCAATGGCGGCACTCCATTAACGTGAATAGATGCACTATACTGCTCTCATGAGGAGAGTAGATCGCTGGGCCATCTTCTCTTCAATCTTCTTGGAGGATTGCCTGGTAATGTGGAAGAAGATAGGTGTTCAATTAAAGGATTAGGATGAGCTGCTTGTAAAGGAATGAAATTTTAAGAAACGAGTTTTAGTAAGGTCGTTAATGAAAGGATTATAGTTAGTAAATAGATTTTTTTATTACTAATTACATTGTAGGTGACTATTTTACATAAGTGCTTATAATATCTGCGTGTTCATTTATTTTTAATATTGTAACTATATATTTTCTTCCATTATGATGATCACTTTTCTTTTAATTTAGTTGTGTAACTTATAGAAGACGTTTTATTTGATAACAGTCAACTTCCGGCAGACGATTTATTACCAATGGTATATAGTTTATGTAATATGGCTCAATGTAATGCCTTTTCTTTTCTGTTAATCAACTAAAAACTATTCCCTCGTCTAAGGCAGTGGTTTCTTTCCCGGAAAAATAAAAATAAATCTAACCCAAAACATTGGTGATTCCAAATTTAAGTTTTCCACGATTTTCTATTTTTTTTTGAGTGATGCGGACAGGCAGAGAGAGGCCAATTTTTTGAGTAGCCACTCGATCGCAATATCTACTTTTTATTAAAACAGTAAAAGAAAGTTAATTCACTGTTAAACTCTTGAAAACCATTTCACAATTGTTACAACTAAGAAATTGAATTAATTTGCTTTAGATGGTAATAAAAATTAATTAAAAGACTTTCTAGATTAAGAGAGAAAAATCAATGTTCAGGAAAGTAGCGTAATAAAGTTGTTTTAAAAAGACATGTGATAAAATTCTAGACATAAATTCTTATATAATAGAGTTAGGTTAAATAAAGGACATTTAGGACTTCGGGTGTACATTGCCAATTTATTACGAACATTAAATGGCGTTTGGCCGAGTGTGTGTTGGTGTTTTGTGCCGTAGAAAGTTATCTAAACAGTAATAGAACAGCACACATTGTTACAAATCTTACGGACAAATTGAGGTAATAAATGTGCCTTTCCTCAACTTAGTAAACAAATAATACAGAATGTACATAAATCGTAAACTGCTCTAGCATTTACCACCAGGTTCCTTTGTTACGATTCTTCGCTATCCTTCGTGTTTCTCTTTTATCACTATATTAGAATCACGATCACATTAAGATGTCTGGTCTTTGTTTATAAATGTTTTAAGATAGATGAAAGAATTGTTTACGAAGGAGAACGCACAAAAAATGTGATTAAGTTACCAAAGTACTGGATAATATTCTTGACTTTATCCGCCAGTAACACCTGACCGGTTATGGATTTACAGCCCCATCATCTCAGTTACACCCTCCACAGTTTTGGTGAGAAGATTACTGAGAGTCAGCTAATTGTATTGCGAGATGGATGAAGTCAAAATCTAGTTTTCTATATTTCATTTTTTGGAAAATCCTTCGCATTATCCTAGAGCCAGGGGTCGGCAACCTATTTTAAGGAGAGAGCCATTTCTTCTTAAATAATTTAAATTAATCTTACCAAAAGCCGCAAGGATGATAATGTACAAAATTCTGTAGATCATTTGTATTCGCAAATTATTATTTTACGATATTCAATAACATTTAAATATTTTATACAGTTATAAAGAAGGATTTGCCCTACTATATAAAGAAAATTTGGGAATTTTATCTTTTATAGAAATAGAGAAAAAAAAATGTTTAAAGTTGGGTGTTTTTCAAAGTTAACACTTTTTCTTGCAGTTTTTGACGAAACTGTCCAACCGGGCAGTTTTAATACATTTATTTTTACATATTACAAAGTAAATAAACAAATAAATAATAACTAAACATGTATTTGGATGAAAGTATTATATAATTACGTACTTTATTTTATTATAATGTATTCTATTACATGTATTATAATGAATTCTATTCAATTTCAAAAGTATCACATTTAACATTCTTTTTGATAAAATATCTTTAATAAATGGAATTTTCATTCGATTCAATAAAATTAAAATATACAATATATTTTGGGCAGGCTGAAGAGCCACTCAATTTGGATGAAAGAGCCGCGTGCGGCTCGCGAGCCACGGGTTGCCGACCCTAGTCCTAGATAATTAGCTATTTCAACGAGTTCTTAACTTACTAGCTTTCCTTTATCCAACAACACGTTTACTCATAGAGCTCTTCCTACTTCGTCCCAAACCATTTTTGGTCCAGTATCTGATAAATGATTTATCAAAATTAAGGATATGACATTGAGAAGTTTTATAGAAGCTTAAGATTGGCTTTTCGGATTCTGAGACG
The DNA here is from genome assembly GCF_049639745.1 of Rhodnius prolixus. Lineage (NCBI taxonomy): Eukaryota > Metazoa > Arthropoda > Insecta > Hemiptera > Reduviidae > Rhodnius > Rhodnius prolixus. The sequence continues at coordinate 45,993,521 of NW_027411603.1, read as the reverse complement.
GATGAACGAAGACCCACTTTACTTATTCACTTTAGCTACAGTAAATATTCTTTATGGTCTCTTCTTTGGTGCAAAGGACATCAAAACTATCATCTGTAGAATAATATAGGCTCATCAAGAAAAATGGCAATATGGAAAATAAAGGAAAAACCCATATTTTTCATCTTCTTCTTTATTTTCCTCCCCATTATTCAATATTGAAATTGTGATCCTGTATTTTTTTTTTTTTTTTCATAATACAGAGAAGAAGATGATAGTGTTAGAGCTTGACTTGTAATTTGGAGAATCCAGGATGTCTGTAAGGAGAGTAACCAAAGAAAAAACGTGATTCCCTAAACCTGGAGAGAAGACAGGAGAAATCAGCCACCGGAGGTCCTGTGTATCCTTGCCTTCCCTGCAGGTTCTCCTTTACTCTTTTTTTTTTTTTTTTTTTTTTTTTTTGCCCAATCTCAGCTCAAGGCGGGCTGAGATCCACTGCCCCCGCCCCCCGGGCGTACTCGATTCAATGTACTGTTCCTCATCCTCCACTTCCTGGCTGCGGCTGGTTAAGAAGAAGCGCCCTAATAGATCAATCTCGAACAGCGGAACGAGGTTAAGTATGGGTGTAAATCATGAACTCTCTTTAGAAAAGAAGAAGATGAAGAAGAACGTGGTATCTCTTTTCCGTTCTCCTCCGATGTCTGATCACACTTCCGCTCTCCAAACCTTGCTGGTATTTCCTCTGGGGTTAGATTTAAACTTCTCAATATTTTCCACCTATTTGATAATTATATCAAATACAACTTCTACGCTAAATCTGTTTTCGTTCTTCAAATTACGGATATGAACAATTTTACTGAATTCATATCTTATAGTTTATCATTCCGAACAGAATTACTTAGGCTACCAAAATTTACCATATAAAATTTGACTGCAAACAAACTCCAGCTAACTCCATTCAAAACCACTAAGACCTTCATCATTAACAAAGTACTGCCTCCAAAAAACTGCCTAGAAGAATTAAGATTACATGGACTATTCTACAGTTTATTGCCCAGAGAAGTAAATCATTCTAATTGGAGGATTGATGACAATCAAAGAAGGAGTTTAAGATATAATGGTACTGTCCAGGAGTAGCACGGCTTCTGGATGTAGCGCTTATCTTCTTCTAAAATTAGTAAATTTTTCGGGAGCCACATTTAATTAGGACGAAGTGGGCTTATTATTATGTAAATAATTGGCACCCTGTTATCTATAAGTACTCGTATAACAGTGTGAGACTTACACAAACTTAATTAGGCTTATAAACAGTGACGAGATACACAGAAAGCCTTTCAGGCAACTTTATAGCCTGTTTGGATATTGGGCTTGAGCATTTGCAACTAAGATATTGGTTAGAGCTGGTTGGGCCATTCATTTTTTGTTCAAATTAAAAGCACCTCAACATAGTGTTGTTCAAGAGCTGAGCTATAAGGTTCGAGCCTTGAGCGCTTGAGTTCTCAGGGCTCAACGGGTGGCTAGAGCTGAAGCCTCTCAGAGAGCTCGGTCAGCCTCCAAGGCTCGGCTCAAAAAGCTCGAGCTTTTTTTTTGGTTTTTTATATGAAGCATTTTATTTGTACTATTAATAAATTCATTTCTTAAAATAAAATGAACTTATAGCAGTTAATGAATTTTTCAAACATATTTTTGTATAAATGAATACAATAATTTCTAAAATGTTCGTTGCTCATTGATTACTCGTCATTCCTTAAGAATTTAAAAAGGCTTGAACTTTGTGAGCCTTCAACTTGAGCTTCACGGCTCGAGCTTCGAAGGGCTATAACCTTAACTGAACAACACTACCTCAACATCTCAAGTCATGGGCGGCATTAGCCTTTTTTTGCAGTGCAATGCTGGCCTACGAACTCAGTTCCGTCCGGTAATGGACAGTATTGTCTGTAAGAAGCTCCTAGGCAAAGATTATCTAAAGACCAGCAGCTGGATTCGAACCAACTGGGAATCTACGACTACGCTCTAACCAGCTTCTCTTCCTTCTCCTTTATGATTTCATTTAAAATTTTCTCCAAAAATATTCATATCCAGAATTAAAAACAACTAACGCTGAAATGTTCGACAAAGCTGGTTTTATACTTTACATGGGAATTAAGTAGTAAAAGCAGCCAGTTAGTTACAATAATCCCCAGTTCGGCCAAAGTAAGTAGATTTCCAAGCGAGAAGTTCGCCCGGACGAGAGACGGTGGCGCATTATCTGGTGGTAAATTTAACTATCCCACACTAGCCTATTATAATATTTAACTAATATGTAATCCTTATCAACTAACAGCCTTCGTTTTACTTCCGCTTTAACATTCTCAACTCCCCATTTCCCATATAGCTACTTTCCGCTTTGAAAGTTTCAACAGGAAGTCCAATAGCAAACCAGAAAATTGTAGAGGGAAATTATGGGAGCACACTTATTTTTAATCGTTTATTATACTTGAGTTTGTTCGGACAAAGCAGCCTAAATTGTATCAATTCAAAATTGAGCACAGAAAGAGGTTTCAAAGCACAAAGCACTTTCTTAATCTAGGGGGGCGGGTGTTGGTTTAGTGGCTATGAAGCCTGGCTTTGCAAGTGGGAGATCCCCAGTTCGAATCCTGTCTGACGATTGCTTGAAGCCAAGATTCTGACCAAAACCGATCAACAGAAGTGGAAATTTTCTCTCTGACGTCCTGACGGTATATTCGAGGAAAAGGGAAGTTCATGAAGAGTGCATTCTAAGAAGGGAACATACTCCATTTTCATCAGTCAAATATGAGAAAGCTTTAGGCACGATGTGTGCAGAATGCATTTGCAATGCTGTTAAAGCAAAAAAAAATATTATAAAAAATAGTTGTGATGATATATAAGAACCCAAAGTTGTAACTGGAGGCGGAATACAAGTGAACCACAATATATTTAGTATCATTTCGTCTGTAAGGGTATTGAGCGTCGACAGAGCCGTTCGGTGTGTACGTCGTCTGTCTGAAGGTGTTTTATTCAACGGAAAGCCATATAATGTGTGTAAGTCTGGGTTGAGTGTCAGAGCTTTCAGTGCAAGGAGAGGAGATTCTAGTGAACGGTGTTTGTAGGCCGACAATAATATGCAGCCAGGAGTATGAGACGTGACAATTGTGAACAAGGTATGAACCGTATGTATGTATGTATGTACAGCACAAAACCGTTTTTTTTTATTTATTTTTGGAACGGAAGTGGGCTACTGCCAGCGGAAGGGTAGAAGTACATATTGGATGATATGTGAAGGCGGCAGAGTTAGTCGTTCACTTTGTATGCGTTTAAGCGGCCCCCACATTGCCGCCCGCTAGAAGCATGTGCGTATGCGTGAAGTTTTTGGGAAATATGTATTCTGTAGATCACGCTATACTCTCCATGTTTGGTATACTTGCATTCTTGTACATTACTCTGAGTGAATCGCTTCTGCGTGTTCACATTCACGTCATCAACATGCATACTCTGTTGTGATGATGAGGCGATGACATCTGTATATATATATATATTTACATTGTTGCTCTGGAAGGATACTTCCATGTAAGATAAAAAAAATAGAACTCTCCGCTCTAAGTTGGGAGCTAACTGAGTAAATTGGAGAGAGAGAATAATAGCCATTTTGCTCTAGGAAGGACGACCCCCTACCAATACCACATGGTTCTTCAGACGCCCAGGAGTACTTTCCTTTCTCTTTATTTGATGTGGAAGGCCGCGCGCAAGTCCTACCTACCAGAGAGTGTGTGTCACCGCCAACTTCTCACCTCTCGTCATCATCATCATTTCCGGCGCTCTACCCTCCTCTGTCACCTGCCATTACCTACAGAACTTGATGGAAGTCATCTATCTTGCGAATATAACTTATACTTGAGAGAAAAAAAAGAAAGAAAAAAACTAGACCGAATTTCAGGGGAAAGAATTAGGGGAGGTTTCCCCAACTAAGGTTATATTTCTAGTGGAATGTATAGTTTTAAGAAGTGTGTATCAAGTAGTGAGTCTCAACTAGTTCTGTTTTGCTAAATGGCAGCCATAAGTAAGTAAACTAAGACAATGGTGGGCTTATTTGGAAACAATATGCACAGTTTTATAAAATACTGAATATTTTTTAAGTTTTCTTTCATTTTCGCCTACATTAGTAACATGATTGGAAATTAGACGTAAGAAAATATTTTTCATTTCGATTTTTGGTGTATTTTTAAATTGCTTATTCTGATGATTCATCAAATATGTAAGAGAGAGAAATTGTTAACAATATTTAAATTTGAACTTTATCATTTTAAAACAAATTACTGTAAGACAATCTAAGCTACCACTGGAACATAAACGACTAATATATAACAAGCGTACTTAAACCGATCTAGACTTACGAACTCGAACTGTGGGGTTCAGCCAAACTTTCTAATTCACAAAAGATCCAGGTCCTTCCAATCCAAAATACTCCGTCAGACAACGAATTCTCCATTTTATGTCTCTAACTACACCCTCCACATAACGATCTCAAAATCTCATAAGTAACTGACGAAAATCTAAATCTAAATATAGAAAATTCTTTGACTCTCTTCCAGATCGACTTCCACGACGATTGAAACGCTGTTGGCCTCGTGACCATCTCCAGTAATGTAAGAAACTCCAGCGAGAGTGTTGCCGGTGGGAAGCTTCTCTCTTCAATAGGATGAAAAAACAAATGCCATTTCAGTCGAGTAAAATTTATTTTGCCGAGCTTTCGACCTAGGGACTAGGTCATCTTCAGGGCTGTGGAACATATTTACAGTTTGTTAACAATGGTTTCTATTGAAATGAATATGTATAATAATACATATTGTATATTAATAATAATATTGTTAAAATATGTTCCACAGCCCTGAAGATGACCTAGTCCCTAGGTCGAAAGCTCGGCAAAATAAATTTTACTGACTGAAATGGCATTTATTTTTTCATCCTATTCAAACTATACGAGGGTCGTTTGAAAAGTCCGTGCAAAAATAAAAACTACTTAATTTTTTGGGGTAAACCTTTTTTATTTTTCAACATAGTCTCCTTTTAGGCTTATACACTTCGTCCAACGCTGCTCTAGTTTGTTGATCCCTTCCGAATAATAGGATTTGTCCAAGTCTGAAAAATAGCCATTCGTTTCTGCAATCACCTCCTCGTTTGAATAAAATCTTTATCCCGCCAGCCATTTCTTCATATTGGGGAACAAATAGTAGTCCGAGGGCGCCAAGTCTGGAGAATAGGGGGGGATGTGAAACGAGTTGGAACCCTATTTCCATTAATTTTGCGACCACAACTGCTGAGGTGTGAGCTGGTGCGTTGTCGTGATGGAAAAGGACTTTTTTGTGGGCCAATTGTGGGCGTTTTTCTTGCAGCTCGGTATTCAAACGGTCCACCTGTAATAGTTTTACCCTTTTCCAGATAGTCGATGAGGATTATTCCTTGCGAATCCCAAAAGACAGTCGCCATAATCTTTCCGGCCGAAGGAACGGTCTTCGCCTTTTTTAGCGCAGATTCCCCCTTGGTAACCCATTGTTTAGATTGTTCTTTGGTCTCAGGAGTGTAGTGATGTATCCATGTTTCATCCACAGTGACGAAACGACGCTTAAAGTCCTGCGGATTCGTCTGGAACAGCTGCAAACCGTCCTTGCAACACTTCACACGATTTCGTTTTTGGTCAAGCGTGAGCAATCGCGGCACCCATCTTGCGGATAGCTTTGTCATGTCCAAATGTTGATGCAAAATATTATGTACCCGTTCATTCGAGATGCCCACAGCACTAGCAATCTCACGCACCTTCACTCTTCTGTCATCCATCACCATATCATGGATTTTATCAATGATTTCTGGAGTAGTAACCTCAACAGGGCGTCCAGAACGTTCAGCGTCACACTTGTGCCCATATGGCCACTCCGAAAATTTTGAAACCACTTATAAACTGTTCTAATTGAAGGTGCAGAGTCACCATAATGTTTATCAAGCTTCTCTTTAGTCTCCTCAGGCGTTTTGCCTTTCATAAAGTAGTGTTTAATCAACACAAGAAATTCTTTTTCGTCCATTTTTTGAAAATCACTCGACTTCCTCGATTCAAACGAATGCCAAACACAAAGAAATAGACCGATCTGGCTGAAACTTGGTGTGTGTTCTTCCAAGAGATGCTACTAACTAAACATAACCTCGATACGCGCCAGTGGTGCTACCTCTCTGACTTTGCACGGACTTTTCAAACGACCCTCGTAAATCAGTCACCAAAAACAATGAAGAACAAACAATTCTCTCCTCAAGTTGACCCAGTCAAGAAGGCTTCATTTATCATATTCACTGATAACATTTTATTCTTTTTGTAGATTGTGAATAGCAAATAAATTTTTTTAAAAGAACTTTCTCATTTTTCATTTTCGAGTAATGGCGAATAAATACGTAAACAAGGAAAGTGAAAATTGGTGGAAACCCCTTTTTTTAAACTCCAGAGCCATCTAAATAGATATTTTAGGTGAAAACCCAGATTACGTATCATCTTTTAATAGTAAATTAATTATGTAAAATGGTGGTCTAAAAGAAAAAAAATATAATAAAATTTCAATTTAAATGATGATAACTCTGCTTTAACCATCAGGCGACAAATTAATTTGAAAACTTGGTAACTTGAAGTTCAGTGACGGGAGCTTGTTTTAATATTACCGTGTGTAGTTACATGTGTGCTACACAAATAGGCGAGACAAACATGTCAAATTTAGTTGAAATCCGTTATGGAAACCGCGCTAAACTTGACTAATGTCTCAAACTTTACTGTTTACTGGTAATCAAATCAATTTTATTACCGCAAGCACGGAACACAACAAAACATCACCCTTGTGTTCGTGTTCGCATATTACTTTGGTTATCTTTGGCTCGCTCACTCACTTTATCCATTCTACGTTAGTGAGCGTGCGCGTCTATGTGTGTGTGTGTGTGTGTGGCGGAATGTGTCGATCTTAATTTAAACTTCCGCTCAAGTTTGCGAAAGCTTCTGTTCTGGCTGTACAAGAGTGTATACGTCAGTAGGGAAAAGCGTTTAAGCTCTATTCAAAATTTATTTGGACGCAAAATTCGTTTGCTCTAAAGCTCTTTTGGTAATAAGAAGCGACTTAATTAAAACCTACAATACAGGAAGGTTACAGGAAACGTGACGACGTAACTGCTCCAGAACCCAAACTTACGTCAATGTTCTCTGAGAAAGCGGAAGAGATAGACCAAACATAACGCAATGGTCAAGTTGAAAATCAAACCCAAATCAATACAGAGTTACGGATGATCTGGAAAAGGCCATTCTGTTTAATTGGTTAGAAATATCTAGTTTCATTTCCCAGATTCGCAAGATAATGTTTTAATACGTAACCACATTCCTACAAGAACAAAGTGTGTCAACAAAGTTTGAAGAATATCGTTGTCATCACCTTTTTTTTTTTGATGGAAGATGTTACTGTAGAGATGGACGTGAGACAGACTCAGCTGGAAAACGTTCCAAGTGGTTAGAATAATCTGATAGAACGCAGAAGTTCCGGAGGTTTAAGGAATTGTCAAAAAAGGATGGCGTGGCATTGGTTTACAATGTTAAGCTTAGCTGTGTAAGTTACTTTCGTAGGTATTATTCTGTATTCTCCTATACAGCTGGAGCAATAGAAGAGATGCAGTTTATAGAATCAGTTTTGTCCTACGAGGTTTCTTGAGTTGCGTAGTTGAGTTCATAAGGACTGGATTGAAGCAAGATTGAAGTTAGGACTGGAAGATATGAAAATAGGATTCATTACGTTGTAATTGTAAAAGAGCAGAGAACAAGGTAAAATCGGTCGGAAGTGGAGGTGAAAATATTTTTGAAAATTAAATTTGTAAAAAATTAAAATTGTGGTGTCTATTCCACCAGATATTTTAAACAATTATCATGTTAACATTAAAATGGAGAAGTCTAAAGCATCATTGTAATTATGTACATAAAATTTTCAATCAAATCAGAATTGAAATCATACCATTTCATTGTTTTTTCAACTATCAGAAAGTAATGAATAAATGACTGTTCATTATTTTCGATGACTGGTTCAATAGGATGAGAAAATAACTGCCAGTTTCAGTCATGATATATTTTTTCGAGCTTTCGACCTAGGGACTAGGTCATCTTCAGGGCTAATATTTTACATCATTAAAAAGGGTTAGCGTGTCTTCTGTCTTGTCCATGAATAGACATTACATTGTCAATTAGCCCTGAAGATGATCTAGTCCCTAGGTCGAAAGCTCGGCATAATAAAAAATATATCATGACTGAAACTGGCAGTTATTTTCTCATCGTAATGAATAAATATGAATCAAACAAATAAAATAAACTGGGAACAAGTTCGAAGATTGAAAAAGCAAATAAATAAATGTATTCTGTTCTAAACTTTATTTATTAAAACAAAAAAAAAAGAGATAAGAGATAAGAGAGTGAGAGAGAGAGAGAGAGAGAGAGAGAGAGAGAGAGAGATAAGAGATGATTTCTCCTGGAGTTTTGAGATTAAAATCCAATTTCTATAAATAATCAAAGGAAGAAAGGAAATTGAAATAAAGGGCAGAGCAGGACAAAACATGAAGCTATAAAATGAAATATCTACAGAGATGGGTACATAACTAATCTTAAGGGTACAATCCTGTGATTTTAGATCGCTCGCTTGTTTTAAAATTGAAACAATAACATTATTTGATTTTGAAATTAATATCATTCATAGAAACATCAAGCTTCAATTCGATTAAATGTATTTTTGTCAACTAGAAAACAGGAAACAAGAAGATGTTTTCAATTCTTATCCTAAAGTAGGGGGGGGGGGAGTACTGTAAAAAAGATTGAAGAGAAGAAAAAGGTGAACTAGGCCACCAAAACTAAACCCTCTTCGATCTTCGGGTTTTGCTGCAATAGTTAGGGCAAACGGAAAACTCAATGAAGCGGCAGACCAAGTACCTAGTTCTCTGTTAGTTTAGGATTACCCGTAGTAGCTTTGCGTGAGTAAAGTAGGTATATTCTGAGAAAAGAATTGGTATTAACGCTACCGAGCGGCGATTACAAGCGATAAAATTTGTTCTTACTAAGAAAAGTCATTCAAAAATTAAGCAGACAAAATGGCTGTACATAAAAAAAAAAAATGGGTTTTTAAATAAATAAAACTCTCCTCTCACATAATCCTAAGTAATTTCTATGCACTTGTCCCATCTTCTTATCTTCCCTGGGAAGAATTCTTCACCTGGATCCAAGTCCTTGCCCTTCTTCAGTGAGCTTAATGCCACGCAAAGCTTCTTACATCGCACCAAACAGATTAAAAATTCGAAGTATGAGGTCGTGTGTTTTCTTGAAGAAGAAGCACGGCATTTCCTCTGCCATACCGGATATTTCCTCATCAGCCAAGGCTTTAGACTTTCTACTCAATCATGTCTCTTGAGTACTATTATAGGCTGTTGATGGTGCGCTGCTCCGCCAAAAAAAAAAAATCCACAGAAAATGGGGACCATGAGCATTAACCGGGCCTACACTTTTATACTTATCCAGTGACCGTATTGTTTGTTTAACCGAGAGAATATTTCTGACAGTTTTCTACACTTTCCGAATCACAGAACGCTGTTCACTAAAAGTACTACCTTCGGAGTGGATACGCCATCGTAACTAAGACTTATGTTTACGAAAAGATTAATCAATCAGCTGACTGATACTCCTCTTCGCATGGGTGCCAACTAACACTTATAAAAGTTTAAAATCCCTGCATTAAGCCTCGTCTTCACTAAATATGTTTGTCAGTTAGTTTATTGAATAACTCTCGTACATACTATAAATAAGTTGAAAAATCTAGTCGATTTATTCGAAAATTAAGTCTTTTCTGTAGCAATTAGTTGTAACTAAAGATGATGGAAACTAAAGGTAGGTCTACACGGAGACCCTTAGAGAGCTAGAGCAGGTATCGCAATGTGGACGGTTCCTAGAGCAACCTCCTCTAGGAGTTGCATCCCCACCACCAGTGCAGGCTTTTCTCTAGAGTACACACGTGTAGACAGTGACCAGTAAGTGTCTTGAGATTAGTGTCTCGTAGTTTCACTCAGATGAAACTTTTCCCTAGACTAGTTTGAAATTATTCAAACAAAAATGACACCACCTGCATCAATTTCCATCCGGCAGTGGACGAAAGAGGAAACAGAGCACCTCATCTCGCGGCTTGAAGTCCTACCAGTGGGATGCGACTGGTGATTTGTACAAGGGACCGCAACTGATGAAATATCTTGTGTTCAAATAAAATTTGAAAATAGCTTTTCTTTACTTCTTTACAGTTAATTGTCCACTTCCGGAGGCCGGAAGTGCACTGGAAAAAGCTCCGAGCGGTAATGACCTCAGATGAGATGCAGATTAAACAAAAAAAACCTTTAATTTTAAAATAAATGTTTAAAGAAATGGGATAACAAACCTTTTGAAAGCTTCTACCATCGAAAAGAAAGATAAATATTTAATAAAAGTATTAAAAAAAATAAATTAAATAAATCCTTTGTAAAGATATCAAAAATTGTATCACTCTATTAACAATTAGCACTCGCAATTAAATTTTCTCTCAGAAAATTAAACTGAACGAATTTAATTAGCAGCACATTTAAACTACTTTGTGTCCTTATATTGCGTCGCTCACTCCTCTCTCATTCTCTTCAAAGCAAAGAATGAAAGCAAATTAAGATGATAATTATATTGTAATTTAGGTTGTGGCGCACCTGTTGGTTTCTGCAGATTTAAAGGAAATTTTACAGCTGGTTTAATCTTTAACATCACAGCTTTGTGTCTTATTTTTTGTGAGTAGAATTGTAAAATTTTATCATTTCCGGGCTAAAAAAAACAACAAAAATTAGACTATTGTGGTCTCTTTTCGATAATATGAGGAAATTGAATCGATAAAATGTGCATTCCCAGTAGCATTTCCGGTGGTGAAATGTTTAGCGTCATATCAAGCACTTCTTTATAGTACGAAAGATACAATAACCTATACGAGGGTCGTTTGAAAAGTCCGTGCAAAGTCAGAGAGATAGCACCACTGGCGCGTATCGAGGTTATGTTTAGTTAGTAGCATCTCTTGGAAGAACAAACACCAAGTTTCAGCCAGATCGGTCTATTTCTTTGTGTATGGCATTCGTTTGAATCGAGGAAGTCGAGTGATTTTCAAAAAATGGACGAAAAAGAATTTCGTGTGTTGATTAAACACTACTTTATGAAAGGCAAAACGCCTGAGGAGACTAAAGAGAAGCTTGATAAACATTATGGTGACTCTGCACCTTCGATTAGAACAGTTTATAAGTGGTTTCAAAATTTTCGGAGTGGCCATATGGGCACAAGTGTGACGCTGAACGTTCTGGACGCCCTGTTGAGGTTACTACTCCGGAAATCCATGATATGGTGATGGATGACAGAAGAGTGAAGGTGCGTGAGATTGCTAGTGCTGTGGGCATCTCGAATGAACGGGTACATAATATTTTGCATCAACATTTGGACATGACAAAGCTATCCGCAAGATGGGTGCCGCGATTGCTCACGCTTGACCAAAAACGAAATCGTGTGAAGTGTTGCAAGGACGGTTTGCAGCTGTTCCAGACGAATCCGCAGGACTTTAAGCGTCGTTTCGTCACTGTGGATGAAACATGGATACATCACTACACTCCTGAGACCAAAGAACAATCTAAACAATGGGTTACCAAGGGGGAATCTGCGCTAAAAAAGGCGAAGACCGTTCCTTCGGCCGGAAAGATTATGGCGACTGTCTTTTGGGATTCGCAAGGAATAATCCTCATCGACTATCTGGAAAAGGGTAAAACTATTACAGGTGGACCGTTTGAATACCGAGCTGCAAGAAAAACGCCCACAATTGGCCCACAAAAAAGTCCTTTTCCATCACGACAACGCACCAGCTCACACCTCAGCAGTTGTGGTCGCAAAATTAATGGAAATAGGGTTCCAACTCGTTTCACATCCCCCCCTATTCTCCAGACTTGGCGCCCTCGGACTACTATTTGTTCCCCAATATGAAGAAATGGCTGGCGGGATAAAGATTTTATTCAAACGAGGAGGTGATTGCAGAAACGAATGGCTATTTTTCAGACTTGGACAAATCCTATTATTCGGAAGGGATCAACAAACTAGAGCAGCGTTGGACGAAGTGTATAAGCCTAAAAGGAGACTATGTTGAAAAATAAAAAAGGTTTACCCCCCAAAAAAAGTAGTTTTTATTTTTGCACGGACTTTTCAAACGACCCTCGTATTATAATAAAATAATATTTGAATACGAAGCGTAACCCTTCCGTTTTGGCTCCTTAATTAAATTTTTCAGTAAAAAAATTTGAGAAAAACTCCAAAAAAGTTCAAACAAAAATCCATTTACGAAAGTGCCACTTCCGCTGAGGGATTCCTTCGTTACGTCACAATCACATTCTAATATTATATGAGAGATAGGACCGCGTACATTACACTATATTACAGTTTAACGAGTATTTTAAAATCAAGATTTTATTTACAGGAAAACACTATGCGAGCAAAAAAAGTGAAAAACTAACCGGAAAAACCATGGTCCATAATTAATGCAGAATAATTAGCCAATCACTGGCGGCGGTGGTGGTGGTATGAAATATGGCTGAATTTGTTAACTAACCAGAATATGGGATTTCCATGTACCTTACTCTCGCCTAAATTCAGTTGGTTCAATCGATCGGATAAAAAAATTCTAGAATCTCAACGGCTTTTTTATTGCCGCTAAATTTTTTTTAGAAAAAATCTTAAATTCCTCTTAAGTTTTCACCATTATTTTAATATTAAAATAAAGAAAAAAAAATTAAGCATGACAATTATTCTAAAGACTCTTCTTTAAAAGACGCAATTTACATGATCTTTTGCTGTGATCTTCCGAGGATCTTCTTTCTCCCCACTTTAACATATCGACGCTGGTGTGGATCCACCATTGTGGTATTTGCTGATTATTACGATATGTTTATGATATGTAAGGTTATTTCGTTCGTTATATCGAAGCTGGAATTCCACAGGACAGCATTCTGTGTCCAATTCTTTATTCCATTTACACTTCCAGACATACCAACTGATCCTAATACCACTCTTTTACTTAAGCAGATGACATCGCCTTACTATATCTACTAATCCTAGGGCTAGCTCACAAGAAATATGCAATCACAAACTCTCTTCATTAGAAGACAGTGGTTCAAGAGATGGGCTATTTGAGCGTAATGAAACTAAGACGCAAAACATCACCTTCACTCTTCGTCGCATTACTCCAGTGTTCTATAATCTAAGACCGAAGACTTTATTGAAATATCCACATTTGACTTAAAAGAACAGAACAAAACCAGACGCTATCGACAACTTAAAAGAATAAAAAGAAAAAAAAATAGATCTAATCTTGAAAAACAGAAGACTTAAGTATACTTCTATTTTAAAATCGCCTAGGCGTTTGGAATTTGCCCAAACGCTCCAATCTCTAAAGAACTCAATCTCTATAATCAGAAATAATTCGATCCATACTCAACACTCTGGCCTATAAGGATGGCAGGAGCACAGAGTACTGCTCCATCCATTAGCTGTAGTTTAGGTAAATAGTTGTATATAGTAGAGGGATGAATGTGTGAAGCGAATGTAGTTATAAGTAAGAATGGAGAGTGAGTGATATTCTAGTGATAAGCACCTAGACGATGCTGGCTGTATGGCGAAAGTTAATGGCAAAAGAAAAAAGGCAAAAAAAAACGGTCCGGACTATACATACAGATCTTAACATTCCTTTTATCACCCAAGTCGTCCAAAATACGAAACAGGAAACTTCCACTCCAACCTGCAATCACACGCAAATCCTCTAGCCCTAAATCCTTGTTCTAGAGCTCTTCCTGAAAACCCAACAAGACTTCTTAAAAGACAGTGAGTGGCCTTCTTGATCTCCTCTCTCATGAATTGAGTGGACTAATAATTCAGGGTTTTGGATTATGGCTACTGGGTAACTTCTCCGCCCAAAGAAAGAAAGAAAAAAAATAATACTTTACAAAGTAGATTGCTGCGACCAGAAAAAGTACTTCCGTTTTAGAGTTTCAAACTCTGAACTAAATTTCCACCAGAAATGAGCGTCTAAAAAGGACCCATAAACTTTAATGCACGCCTTTTTTCTTGCGCTTCGTCAATCACTTCACCGATTCGCCATTCTCATATAAGACTTTACGAGATGAAAGTATGATAGAAAAAAGAAGATAATAATTTATGGAAGAATTATTTTAAAGTAAATCTGAGTCCAGAATAAAGATATCCAAAATCGATTCTTCAGAATCACAGCTTTTAAAGTACCACATTTTTCTTTCTTTTCGCTCTGTGACAAATAAAGCCATTCTACTTCATGATAGCTAGATGATGGGAGACGTCTTTAATCCAGATTGAGCCGTTTTAGTAGAATATGAAAATGGAATTATGGCTCAGGATATATATACTATATAAAAAAACATTGCACAGGATCGTTTGAAAGTAACTCATATATTTTAAAAATGGAAGAATATATCTCTCATCTTTCACCGCTGACAGAGCTTTAATAAAAGCTCCATATTTTCTGTAAATACTTCATCTAAGTACCGTTCACTAAAAAGCTTTAGATCATAAGTACCATAATTTTTTTTTTTTATGAACGAACATGTAAAATCGATTTCGCGATCCAATGATTGATTGTATCAGATTTGCGAAATTGATTTTTTTTATTATTATTTTACAGGAAATACCTACATGTCTCAAGCTCTTCTAAATATAATTATTAATTTCCTGTACGCATTTTCAATGTATGTGAATCGAATGCCTCCAAAACTGGGTTTTAAGATCGTGGAAGTTTGATAAATAGTAACTTATTATTTTTATATAAATAAATCTTTCTTTTAATTTAAGTTTTTCGCCAGGAAAAATTATTTTCTTTATTCCAATGAAAAACTTTAGATAATTAAAACTGTCCGGTAGGGCAGTTGTAAACGTCAAAAACTGCACGAAAAAGCGTAACGTTGAAAAACACCCAACATTGACAATTTTTTTCTCTTTTCCTATAAAAGAGAAAATTCCCAAATTTTCTTTATAATGCAGGGCAAATCCTCCTTTATAACTGTAATTTTTTGTGCAATAACATTGATTGATTAGTTTTCGAGAAAAACTAAATAGGCAAAAACGACATTTTCAAATATTGTTGTTCTTCTTCTTCTTGTTACCTTTTTTGTAAACAACGTAGCGCCTAAACGCGCGAACCGATTTACATGAATGAGGTGTCATTCGATTCAGAATTTCATATAGATGTGCCTTTTGGGGGTCTCGACGCTGTACATTAAATGGAAGAGGAGTTAGACCCATTCACTTAAGGCCTCCCACTTAAAATATTATTGCTAATAATTCTGTAAAATTTTGTCCCAAATTTGAGTAAATTTGGCAGGATGAAGGGATTAAGGCTCCCCTATGTTGTATAAAAGTGGAACTGTGCTCTTACACCTACTAATGGAAGTACTACAATCGTTCAAATTATTGACGAGTGAACCAATTTACATGAATGAATTGTCATTCGATGGGTAGATAAATAGCAATTGCAATAATTAATGCTGGAGAAAAAAAATCTTGCTATTTCATTCACCGCCTTTTATCAAACATGAGTACAAAGAATAAAGGGACAATTTTGCAGAGACTACTGTAAACATAATAACTTAAAGTCATTGTAAATTCGAGAACATTCTGCCATTTAGTAATGGGACGAAGAACTAACTATACCTCTCAAATCCACTTTAAGGTCGTAATTCAATTTTTATCTTTGTACAAGAGGATGAAGAAAGGAACCCTTTATGTTGCCGCTAGGAAAATTAAAATGGTTGCTTACTTAAAGAAATTGCAATTAGATTTTCTCAAATTTTCATCTAAGGATTTACGTGAAAAATAAACTAAAAATACCCAAATAATACCCAAAATTTTCTTATTACAATTCTCAAAGTTATAATTTACAAAAAGAAAAATGGCCTTCAAAGTCGGAAAATTGAGAACTTAGCACAAAAATTTAATAAAGTTACGCTGAAATAAAAGTGTAATAAAAAGTGACGTAGTAGCTCCCCTCCTTCTTCCACTAAAAGTTAACTTTTCTTCGTAAATATGTTTTAAATGAAAGCGACCATGGATGGCTTAACTGGATCTCTAAACTTAATTTTGTAAGGGAAAATTTTTGTAAAAAAGTACAAAAAGTAAATGAAATAAGTTCCCGTGTGAGTAGTAACCAGCCAAAAATAATAAATAAAAGAAAATGTCCAAAAATAAGAGAGAAAAACTTTTGTTCTACTTTTCTAATGTTTCCACGATTTTCCGTTTTTGGGATATTTAGAGATTTCTAACTTGAATATTTTGAACCATTAAAAAGTAACAAACAAATTTACCTAATTTACAGACTAATTATGGGCCAGCTCACTAGGAGCTTTACACATTATTGTGGAAAGAAAGAATAAGAAAATAAATCTATTATCCTGGGACTTATTGTCCCCTAAGAATAAAATCATGTACAATTGGAGGCTCTATTGGTTTGGCCTGTATTTTAGTCATTTATACTCAAAAAATAAGCAAGTATTTACAAAAATAAGAATTAAAATTAAGGAAATCAATGCATTCAATTATTATTTCAGTGGAAGCTGTGTAGAAATGAGATAATTGAACAGAAGGGATTTAAAGATGTAAAGGGTAGGAGCATGGCGGACAGATGATGGTAAGGAGTTCCAGAGAGAGGTAGCGCCTATTAGGAAGGATTTGTCAAAGGATGAAGTACGGTGTGAGGGAATATAGAGATCAGAGGAACGAGAATGGATCGAGGATTTGAACTTGAAGAGTAGGAAAATATAAGATGGTCTTTTTGAGATTGGATAACTTGGAAAAGGATTGAAGTCAAAAAAATGCTGGCGGCTTTAAACAGGAAAAAGCCACTCCAACTCATCGTAGTAGTACGAAATGCTCTGAGAATTTTTATGCATTTCAAATGCAGCTCTTCAAAGGTCTTAATATAGTCTAAGGTTTCAGTCTTCTTGGGGCTGTAGAAACGCCAAGATGGTGATGAAGGTGAGGAAGAAGTATGTCTGTTAGTTTGGTCATGTGAGTGTGAATGGCCTTGAATTGTCAAGTTCTTAGTAAACCATTCAGGACGTTCAATGCCATAGTCTGTAGTCTTTTCGTCAGAGTGTTGCTAGCTGTACTCCAGTCTGTGCAGGCCATTTTCTAAAAATAGGTCTAAGGAGTGTCTTCTAGAGCAGTACAGTGCCAACAGTGTTTGTTCCTATTACTTACTGGGAATAACTGTTTTAATCGAGAGTATTCTTTTTGAAGTTTTGGGTTCAATGTACAATGCTCCAGCTGAGTTGTTGTTATCAAGGATTACGGCCAAGTTAGCAAACTCCCTGATCCTTTTGTTTCCAGGGAAATGCCTGGTTGTTGAGGAGGGAGAAAACTTTTAGTTCTGTTTTTTAGAAGGATTTAGTTGCAGCATCTATCTTTGGAACCAGTGCCAATACTACTACGGCTGCAGCTGTTTGTAAGTCAGTAATACATTGCTTAATTGGACTTTGCAGTAGGAAGCTATCATTGTATGGTCTGCTTACGTACCTAAAGTCCAGGAAGAACGTTCTAGAATGTTTTAGCTGATTGAAGATAGTTTAAATTTCATCAATACTATTTATAATACACATAATATATGTACCATAATAAAATAGAAATAATAACATATTCTGTTCAGAAAGGTTAAATCACCAACTACATCAGGATGAGATGTTATATACAAATTAAATGAATATAGAAGCCCTAAAGGGACTGCCACAGTCTAGTTTTAAATAATTAATTCGTTAATGGGACAAAGATTCTTTTTGAAGTCAGGCTTTTGTTAGAGGTACCATTTTAAAAATGCATGACATTCTAACCTAATTAGCAACCCCGACAATGCGACAATGTCAACAAATTTGCTGCAGTACTTTAATGCTGTCTGAGTGGGTACGTATATTTTTTCGAATCCTAGAAAGGAACTAAGGGCGACTTCCAGAGGTAAAAGAATTTTAAATTGTTTTATAATTTCTAGAAGAGGAAATAGTATGGAAATCCGCTAATCTTGGTAATTTTACCACTTCATTAAAAATTAAATCATAGGCGCCACGATAGTCGAGCGGTTAGAGGCAAGACCTGTAAAGCTAACATGTGTTGATGGTTTAGTAGCTTGGTTTTTAATATAGCAACAGGTTAACCAAGGGTAGTGAACAGTTTTGAAAGCTAACATATTGGCGAAGAATTAGAGACCACAATCGGGCATACTTAGCTCCCATCTATACTTTAAATGTGAAGAATCTTTCTGTTGCAAGCTTAGGACAAAAGATGGGTGAAGTTTTGTATCCAATGGACGCAGCATTCCTAAGAAATGAACAAGACATCTGACCAAACTATCGCAAGAGTTACATAAGTTTCAAAATTAAATCTGTTCTCGTGGATTCCCTTTTTTGAAAAGCGCGTGAAGGAGAAGAAAACTTCGTTTTTTTAAATTTTCCTTGTGGAACTTTGCATTTCGCAGGAAGACACCTCCGAAAGTGTGTGGTTTGGCCTCAGGTACTGATTGGGTAATCGAAATTGTTCTTTCCTTCAGTCGTTTGAGGGTTCTCCAACGTTAATATACTGCATATATTGTTTGGTAGCTGAAAGATCAAACAGTAATGCAAGAAGAAATTCACTCTTGATCTAGGAGCACTAACTAGAGAGAGATTTTACCATGGTAAGAAATAATTAAGGAAATAAGAGACATGTACACAATATAGAAACGGGAGAAGTAGAGAAAGCACGTTTGCAGTTACCTTCACCTTCAACAACCATGAATTGGAAGGAAAAGCAGTTCTTACCGCTGTAAGGAACATGTCAATAGTCTATAGTGGCAGAACCTAGAAATACGACACCATTTCCCTTTTCCCCGAGCTTCAAGGAAATGGAGTTAAAAAACAGTTCTTACATCTGTAAGGAACAGTTGCTGTTTCAAGAGTATGAGGCGCTAAGGTAGCCGAGCGGTTAGAGGCGAGACCTGTAAAGAAAATATGTATTGTGGTACTGGGTTCGATTCCCGGTCTCAGGCCTTGGATTTTAATTAATGGTTAGTATGAGAAATTTATAGTAAAGTATGTTTGCTAGTCGCCTCCGTCCACGACACCTAATTTGGTAGTTGAACGTAAAGCCCGCCTGAAGAAATAGGCATTAATAAATTAAAACATCCCATTTTGATAAGGATATATCTGAAATAATGTCACTAGTTCACCCCCATAATCACCCAAAAGAAGTTTTTCCGGAATAATAAAAGACACTGAAGAAATGACTAAATTAGAAAAAATAAATTAGTTTCGCGAAAATGACAAAAAAATAAAGGAAGGAGAACAAAAATAAATAAATAATAAAGTTTTACTTCCAGGTACTTTTTTCCTAGGACCAAAACCTTATTAAACGAAAACCTCCAGGAGCCACTAATCGAAAGCTCCACTTTAAAGTTTCAGCGATTTTTCCTGACCATACCCAGTGACAGTTTTACCAACAGTCAAAGCTTTATAAATCTTTGAAATCTACTCACGACGTAATCTGAAAACCAGCATTTCCTGTGACAGTTCCAAATCCAAACCCTGGTTAATTGCCAACAAATAATTTCCCCCCTTTTACAAGGAAAGAGAGAGACAGAGAATACCAATGAAACCTTTTTTTGGTGGGAGGAGAATGGGGAAAACCTCAATAACAATGAACACACACACGTGCAAACCGGAAAAACAAATAAATTTATATCCAATGAAAAGGAAAAAAAAGTTACCAGAGTTTGAAACTGAACAACTGAAAGGAGAGCGGTGGAGAGGTGGAGAATCGATCTAAACGTTTTGCTGACAAATACACACTTTTATGTAACACACGAAAAACACTCACAGGTTGTGTTTTGGTTCCATCGGTTTTTTTAACAAACTCAGAATAGTTTTCCATCGGTCTGTTTCCAAAAATAAGTAAATCCAATTAAAAGTAGACCCACAGTACCCACACTTGCTACGTAAGTGATTTACGCTTACGTGGCCTCCCTCCACTACCTATAACCAATAAATACAATATCCACCATGTTCACTTAACTTTTATTTTAAAAATTAATACATCCTCTCCACCTTTGCTGACGATATTGCAATCTTATCTCCTCATTCCGATCCTCTTATCGCTACACGAACTCTACAAACACACATCAACCACTTACAGGACTGGCTTTTCAAATGGAGAATCAAAACCAACGTTACGAAGTCAAAGTTTATAGTATTTACTCTCAAGACAGAAAATCCTACCTTCTATCATCTTGAACCAAACTCCTATACCAATTGTGGACAAAGTACGCTATCTTGGACTGAACCTAGACCAAACGGTTGACATGGAATCCCCATACTGGACTGAAAACACAAGAAACTAACCCATTGCTACAAAACTTCTCGCCAGACTACTTGACAAACATACATAACAAAAGACTCTTATATCTACTGTTACTGCGACCTATTTGGTCATACGGCCATTGAAGTATGGGGATCGACTAAGCGTTCCAATTCTTTAAGCATCCAGACTTTACAGTCAAAAATACTTCGAAAACTTCTTAACGCTCCGTTCTATGTATCTAACTTCATATCCATAATGATCTCAAAATCCCTTTCACTTCAGATCTTGCTAACACTCGTTTTCTTAAAATTTCATTCCACTCTACAGCAGCTCATCCTAACCCTCTCAAAGAGCACCTATCTTTCTCCACATTACCAGGTAATCTTCTCTTATCGTGAGAGTAGTACAGCAAGAGCACGTTACTGGAGTGACACCACCACTGGGTGCCTTCTCCACTCGTGATTTTCACGTATTTTTTGTTATCAGGTACCATATTTGCTTGTTGTAACAACCGTTGCAGTTGTAAATTCCAATAAAAGATTAAAAAAAAAAAAAAATTAATAATTAATACATAAACCCACTTCCGGTACACAATTCAACTTTCTAATTAGTAACTCATTAGAAATGCACACAACACTTTGTGGTCAAAGCTTGGATACCACGCCAACAAACTTCTCCAACTACAATATCCGCAGGAAATCCACACTAACTTCACATCCTTCTATAATATAGACTGTTTAGGGCGTGTAGTTTCCTTACAGTATTAAAGCGGTCTCTCGGTGAGGTCTGTGTTACACTTCGTTGGACAGAGGTTGAAATGATTAAAAAAAGCATATTTTATTTGCGACTGTACTTAAAAATACATTTAGCAAATGTATTTACAAATGAACATTTGAATCGTGCTTCACAGAGCTTTAGGTGATCGGAGAGTTTTGCTGTGGAAATTCAGGAATCTGATGTGGATGAATTCAATTACGTAGGGAATATTGAGATCGTGATGGAGGGTGTGGTTGGTGGACACAGAATGGGATTCGGCGGAGTAACTTTGGACTGAAAAGATTGGACAGGTTGGACTGGTTGGGCTGGTTTGGCGGAGCCCCCACAATTTTGCTCCATTGTCCGTATTGGTCCGTAAAATAGTGTTCTGTAAAGGGGTAAGTTTGTTTTGTTCGTTCATGGAGAATTTTGGGTCTAAGGAGTCTCCTTGGTAGGCCGTAAAGTCTGTTCAGTTCTTGTCTTTTAAATCTTGTATGGGGGATTCCAGGTTAGACGGCTGCCTAGATAAGGAACTTGTTTGGAAATCGATAGGTCTAAAAATAAGTATGTTATTATTATTATTAAACTTAAGATTCAAGATTGGCGAGGAATCGGTCAAATAAAAAGACAAACTCGTCTTCTTGCCAACGTTTCGACAAATATATTGTCCTCTTCAGGGCTTGGCTATGCGGGTTGGTTGAGTTACAGAAACAGTTCCTTTTGTCGAAAAGTTGGCAAAAAGACGAGTTGTTTTTTATTTGACCGATTCCTCGCCAATCTTGAATCCTAAGTTTAACAATTTACGGTCACGAAACCTATATATTCATTATTATTATTTTTTTTTTAAATCTTTTATTGGAATTTACAGCTGCAACGACTGTTGCAACAAGCAAATATGGTACCTGATAACAAAAAATACGTGAAAATCACGAGTGCAGAAGGCACCCAGTGGTGGCACTCCAGTAACGTGGTCTTGCTATACTGCTCTCACGATAAGAGAAGATCACGAGGCCATCTTCTCTTCAATCTCCTTAGCATATTACTTAGAATAACAATTAATACCGAATATCATCATTTTGCCAATCAATAATTTTAATAACTACTATTGGTGGATTTATTTAATCTAAAATGGACATAAATTTGAATCTGAAAGTTGAACTTTTGGTCAGTCTGAAGAGTAAATCATTTCCCAACGCACACTAAAGCTCACTTAGAAGCTTCACCATTTATATGGCGGCTAAGCTAACTATGGCTATTGCCGGACAGCGTAATTTTGCTCTCTTCGTTATTAAAAAGCCTTGCTCCTCTAGAACACGTGAAGAATTCTCTCCCCCCCCCCCCAAAAAAGGTGGCAAAAGAATTTGACCCCCACAAAACGGTTCCACTATTCTGTTCCAATCTTCGATTTTGTCCCTAATTTAGACTATAAAATATTTGGCTTATATGTGAATTCAGAAAATTGAAATATATATTATTTTTTTTACAAGTGATCCTTTGTATTTAAATTTTTATCCAGCTGCTCCAGAACTGTGTTCTTCCAGTATATGGATTAATTTTCCTTTAAAATCATCCATGATGGCCGTAATTCTTTGTAGAAAATTTGTTTTCCTAAATTTAGAAAACACTGACGTTGAACTCAGTTTCTCTTTTCTTCTTCTTCTTCTTTTACTACAAAACACCATCTTCAGTGTGTTTATGCTGTCAGCTGATTCTTTATGCTGATTAAATTTCGCAGCATTATCTTTGTCTTCTTTAGTGGATTATCTCTTCCTTTATCCTCTTTCCTTTTATTCTAAAAGCTTCATCTTCTTTGTAAAGGTTCTATTTTTTTTTAATCTCTTCATTTCCGCTTGTTCTGTTTTTTTTTTTTGTTTTTCCTCTCTCCTTAACAATTAATCATTTCTTTTAATGATCATTCGGAGATGTATCAAAAATTTGGTGTTCGAGAAGATGTAAAGTTAGAAAGCTGAGAGCTAATGATGCAAGCTGTTATTCAGGCGAGTTTCTAACTGAATGAACGAAGGTATTTCAATATCTTGTGCAGTTATTCAATCAGAAAAATCAAATTTCTACATTTTCATCAATAATAAATTATTCCCTTACAATTCCTCTCCTTAAAACACATACAACATCATTCACGCACACTAGATAATACTGGTTTCCGGGCAATATTCCATTAACAAACCTAATTAACTCGCATGTTATTACATCATTAAACAAACGATGACCGGCCATTTCCAGTATTGTTCATTTATGTAAAACAATGTTACAATCTGAATGAAACTGGGTATACTCGTATATGGGGCATGTTCTAACATGATTCCATCGAATACATGAAATAAATGGATATTCTATTTATAGAATAATGAATTTAGAATTTTGCAAACGTTGCTAAACTAAACATGCTCTGCGAAAACCAGAAACTATGCACAATTAAAAAACTAAAATAGAGTAATAAGCTGTGTCAAAGCGCAATTACAATTACCATTATATTAGACTTGTAATGTACATGTTCTCGTACAATCATTTGAACTACCAATTGTAAGCGTTGTTAACAAAAATGTATTCTATCAAAACATAAAAAACAAAGTGGACTAGAAGAACCACATTGTTGCATGCGAGTAACAATGGGACAAACATTAAAAACTCATCAACTAGACAACAGTATAGCAGCTTTACAACTCGTTTTACATGTAGAGCGAGCATAAAAATGACCACTGGGGCTTAGGGGCCCATCACTGAAACTCCCCAAACTAGAAAAAGACAGCAAATGTTTCACATGCTAGCCAATGGCACGCATGTCAACTAGGATAAGTAAATATAACTTGCAAAAAAACATAGTATATATAGTTCGTAACTATACATAAAAATAAGAATTAATTAATAAAACAATGAAGATGAAGGCCAGATTCAGATCTGAATGTCTCCAAAAACGATGAACCCTTCAGTTATGTATTTCAATTAAAAAACTGAATACAGTTAACGAGTTCCATTAAAAACAAATTTAAAGATTATTATTACTAATGAAATTATAACGACTACATTTTGTTTGTGGTCCCAGTTCTACCAACCGTCCAGAGAACTTTACGATCGACCGGGTTTCAGTGTAACTTGGCGATGTTCAGTGTGCTTAAATAATCTAAATGGCAGAAGAAAGCGAAGTTGAAAGAGATATGTAGAACTTAAAAGAAAAGAAACATTCAAGATTTAAAAGAGAGATCAATAAATTCTCTTGATCTTTTCAATGTGAGGTGGGGGGTTTTCGCTGCAAAATACCACTCCAAAATCACTGTTCAGGTCAGTACGTGTTACAAGATAGTATATGGAGAGTCAACGCTCTAAGTTTAGACTAGTAGCCAGCCAGTGAGAGGGTATATTGAAGAAATGTTATGATATAATTGGATAGGAAATGAAATGGATTTTCTGGAGAAGTTCCGCAAGAATAGATTCGCAGAGAGAGTAACAGGAATGCGGGGATATAGTAAGAAGCATCGTGGAGGAACAGAGCACAGAGCTGGGAAGAAATAGAAAAGAAAAAAGAACACTTTAGAGTGTAATGCAGTGGACGCCGCCAGTTACACGTGGAAGAGGCAGGACCTAGGAACAGATTTGGATGTTAGAGCAAGACACACTGGTTAGACTGCACTGGAGGACGAATGTGGACTCTCTATTTTCATAACTATGATTGCAGTAGATATATGTGATGTCACGAGTTGGGTTGTATATTTTGGTAGGATAATTGGTCTTAGGTAACCTCCAATGGACAAAAAAAAAATAGTTGTGGGCTACAACTCGAAGCAGAAATTTTAGCCGGAATGATAAAAGAGTGCTGTCTGAGAAGGAGATCTGATTAGAATGGAGGCGGAGATGTCCTGCAGGATAGAAATCAATGATCCATCAAATATGTGGACCAGTGATTCGCAGGACACTTCTGTGACCCTGAGTTTGACAATAAATTTGCAACAACAAAAATTGACTCACCAAACAGCTGATGAGAGGTTTCAACACAAGACTGTTCACTTACCTGTAACAATAAACAAGAAAAATAGATTAATTCACTGAAGTGTAATCAAAATTTTGTAATTATTTACCATGTTTACAAATAAATAATAATCTGAAATCATGCCCGATATAAATGATATGAACTTCTGAGGCCAGATACCGGCACCGTACTACATTAATACTGGTCTAATCATAGATTTGTTAAATAAGATTTTAGCTAGTTTGAACAGGTGAGAGGTACTTAAATGTTTGAACTCCGGAAACACTATCAAAGTAATCGCCTTCAACA
This sequence comes from Rhodnius prolixus, assembly GCF_049639745.1. Taxonomy (NCBI): domain Eukaryota; kingdom Metazoa; phylum Arthropoda; class Insecta; order Hemiptera; family Reduviidae; genus Rhodnius; species Rhodnius prolixus. The sequence goes on along the minus strand of NW_027411603.1, from coordinate 45,968,019 downwards.
TTTAAATTCTCGAATCTTCCTCCTTCTTCTGCTCGAGGTTGTACCGCGTACTTTATATTTTCTTTACCATCTGCCGGACAATAAATCACCGAATCATGCTTCACCTAACTATAGAATTCTTAAATGAGAATTTCATAATAAAGTAGGTTTGTCAGTCGCCTCCGACCATGACACCTAATAAAGCTAGTTTATGCGTAAACGTCTAACTGAAAAAGTGGATATCATACTCTTTTTTTTATTGATTGTAGAACTCTTTAAGGGAAGCTGCATCACCGGAAATTTTGTTGGTCGTCCGCATACGCGAAGTATGCCCTCTACAGGAGATAGATAAATACCTATGGGGATTCGTCGGATTATTGCTTGCGAGACTGACGAAATTAGCGGGTTACCCTGTGAACAGTTCTAACATCATTTTCTTAATTCGTGTATGCAACGGCCTAATCACTGTTGTTTTTAATTTATATATATATATATATATATATATATTAATGGTTTATTTTGCAACAAGGAAAAGAGATGAGGGTAAGGAAATGGCGCAAATACACGTGCACGCATGTATATGCACTTACATACACGTGCGCCAAAAGGCGTGAGTGGAGTGAACGACGACCATCCAGTGATGGAAGCCGTTAGTTCGCCTAGGTTGGCAACCTTACACAGCAACCATCTTAGGAGATCCGCGTTATGTGTCGCGTGGCCACCGTCGCTTTAGTCTGCGCTGTGGATTTGAAGGAAGTATTGTTCTGGACATGTTGTGGATCAGAGGGTTGTAATGACTGTGTAGATTTGAGTGGAGCTCTATGTACCGAGATATGGCTATTTCCAGAGACGAGAGGAATATTTAGAACAGAGGGTATTGTGTGATTGGAGACGTAGAAGGGAGCGTTAACTATTGTTCTCAGAGTTTTAGACTGCAAGGTTTGAAGTCGGTTGATGTTCGATTTTTTGGCACTTCCATAGATCTGTATTCCGTACGTCCATATTGGGGCAAGTAGAGCGGTATATAGGTTCGTTTGTTCGACAGGGTCAGTTTTGAACGTTTGTCGAGTAGTCTTTTCTACATTTTGTACCTTAGATTGAGGTCAATTCGTTTGAGTCTCGTGTGGGGGTTCCAAGTTAGTCGTTTGTCAAGATGTAGTCCGAGATATCGTACTTGGTTAGAAATTGGTATAGAAATGCTGTGAAAGGAGAGAGGAGGGAGAGTTTTCTAATTTAGAGTGAATACTATGTATTTAGATTGCAATTCATTCACTTTGATTCTAATTAATATATGAAAACATAAATGGGATATTTAAATAAAATTAAGCGTAAAAATTCATTTAATAAAATGCATATATATTTTCGAACAACACTAATAAAGTTAGTTGTATCTTTTTTGGGATGAAAAGTTTGTTTAATTTGGCAGAAAAGCAGAGAGAATCCAACTTGCAGCCAATAAGGGAATGATGAAGCGAGTGACATCACCTCCAGTTAGTTGGCCGTAGAGTGACCAATATTGCAGTGTGCAAAGGGGAAGAGGGGCGACAGGAGATGCTGTAAACTTCTCAATACATTGCGTTCAACGTGCACACGCGCACCCCGCATATATGTGCGCGTGCGTATGGTTTCCTAGCCTGGTATACGAAATTGCGTTACAAGATGATAGGAGAGAGAGGTGGTGGCCACTTAGCTGGAGGATTGACCAGGTCTGTGTGTCCCGGTGGCTAGGGCCCAGCCTCCGGAGCTAACAAGGCTCGCTCCCTCCCTTCCTGTACTAGGAGAAAATGCCATCACGTTTACAGCCCCTTATAAAGGTGGTGTGGCTAGCCTGGGGATCTTCTAGACGTTCCAGAAAGAGACTACGTTCACCGTTCACACATATGCTTGGGGGACAGAAATTGAGGAAAAACGAAAAACTTTCTCTTCGGGTGAAAATTGAATGATTTCCTTCCTTTTTCTATTTATAATTTTTTTTCCTCAACAAAAGGCTTTCTTTTTTTATCATTACCAAGTTCTAAATCATTTTCCAACTTAAGCGTTGATTTTCCTTTAACATATAACAAGTCAGGAGAAAGGATTAGTTAAGTGGGTTCGAATTCAACAGCAGACCATTAGATTTTCTGTATTGTCTGTAACGAGAGAACCTTGGCCGACCATGCATTGCCAAAAAAAGCTTCAGGAGCTAATAACCTCAGAAGTTGACGCGCCATAAATAAAAAAATAAACCAAGTACAGAACTTTTAAACTCCCATTGGCACTCCAAACGCGGAGTACCAATAAAAAGAAGTTTTGCTAATGAAATTCTATGGCCACACTGCCGGAAATCCCTTCCGCTTAGTATTTTTAACCCTCAAACCACAAGAAGCGGGTCGGATCCGACCCGAGGCGAAAACATATTTCCATTGTTTCCCTCACAATTAACTTTTAGCGATTAGACTCGGTATACCCTTTCTGTTTTCAGAGACCACACTGTTTCCGCCGATTCGGTAAGTGACACTCCGCGCTCTAGGTTTGTATTTGTTTCAGTAAGTCAGATTCTAGGTCGGATCCGACCCGACCTTGGTATTAACGTTATACGTTTCGCCTGTACAAGTGGAATAAAAATGAAGAAAGTTACTCAGGAAATGCACGTTAGACGTTTCTCAAGAACCTTGCGTTTGCCTTGACGCATCTTCTTGTAGAAAAAAGACTGAAAAACGAGCGTTTTCCAAAGGAATTACTCCTTACGATTGGAAAGATGTTGGGAAAAGAAGAAGATTTGGAAAAAGGTACAACCTCAGAGGATCCTAAGAGGGAGGCACTATAAGAAAGGTGGAGGTGTGATTTTTGTGACTCCTCACGAGAAAGGGAATGCTTTATGCCTCAATGTGTAAACGCATGTTATGTGGAGAACATAAAATTGTTATAGTATGTCCTACTTGTTCCCACTGATAATGACGAACAATCAAATAATTTTGTTACCACACCACTACTTTACTGTAATTTTCATTCTAGCATTTTGTAAACTGTTTTATTTTTATTGAGACAAAGTTCCTTTTTCGAGTCCACTTCTTCATGTCTTAGTCTATTCTAAGAAAACTGTGCCATAAAATTAAACAATTTATTAAAAAAATTATACATTTTATATATAAATAAATGTGTTATTTTGAATTATATTTGATTTTTTCATTGTAAGCAAGAAAATATAGTATCGGGTCGGATCCGACCCTATCTTAGTGTTTGTGTCACGAAAATTCATCTTGTGGTTTGAGGGTTAAGGCTTGACAAATTTATGACTTAGATTAAAAATTTATTATTATTTTCAAGTTTTATTTCTTTCAAGTAAACACTATTAGGACGAAGTTTTGCTTTTTTTATTGCAGTACTTAATTTTTTTTGTTAAGTAAACCCCCCTTTTTCTATTAGTTCTGTAGTAACTTTGAAATTATGTGGTGTTCATAGGTACGAGGGTCGTTTGAAAAGTCCGTGCAAAAATAAAAACTACTTAATTTTTTGGGGTAAACCTTTTTTATTTTTCAACATAGTCTCCTTTTAGGCTTATACACTTTGTCCAACGCTGCTCTAGTTTGTTGATCCCTTCCGAATAATAGGATTTGTCCAAGTCTGAAAAATAGCCATTCGTTTCTGCAATCACCTCCTCGTTTGAATAAAATCTTTTTCCCGCCAGCCATTTCTTCATATTGGGGAACAAATAGTAGTCCGAGGGAGCCAAGTCTGGAGAATAGGGGGGATGTGAAACGAGTTGGAACCCTATTTCCATTAATTTTGCGACCACAACTGCTGAGAGTGTGAGCTGGTGCGTTGTCGTGATGGAAAAGGACTTTTTTGTAGGCCAATCGTGGGCGTTTTTCTTGCAGCTCGGTTTTCAAACGGTCCAATAACGATGAATAATATGCACCTGTAATAGTTTTACCCTTTTCCAGATAGTCGATGAGGATTATTCCTTGCGAATCCCAAAAGACAGTCGCCATAATCTTTCCGGCCGAAGGAACAATCTTCGCCTTTTTTTGGCGCAGATTCCCCCTTGGTAACCCATTGTTTAGATTGTTCTTTGGTCTCAGGAGTGTAGTGATGTATCCATGATTCATCCACAGTGACGAAACGACGCTTAAAGTCCTGCGGATTCTTCTGGAACAGCTGCAAACCGTCCTTGCAACACTTCACACGATTTCGTTTTTTGGTCAAGCGTGAGCAATCGCGGCACCCATCTTGCGGATAGCTTTGTCATGTCCAAATGTTTATGCAAAATATTATGTACCCGTTCATTCGAGATGCCCACAGCACTAGCAATCTCACGCACCTTCACTCTTCTGTCATCCATCACCATATCATGGATTTTATCAATGATTTTTGGAGTAGTAACTTCAACAGGGCGTCCAGAACGTTCAGCGACACTTGTGCCCATATGGCCACTCCGAAAATTTTGAAACCACTTATAAACTGTTCTAATCGAAGGTGCAGAGTCACCATAATGTTTATCAAGCTTCTCTTTAGTCTCCTGAGGCGTTTTGCCTTTCATAAAGTAGTGTTTAATCAACACACGAAATTCTTTTTCGTCCATTTTTTTAAAAACACTCGACTTCCTCGATTCAAACGAATGCCAAACACAAAGAAATAGACCGATCTGGCTGAAACTTGGTGTGTGTTCTTCCAAGAGATGCTACTAACTAAACATAACCTCGATACGCGCCAGTGGTGCTATCTCTCTGACTTTGCACGGACTTTTCAAACGACCCTCGTATAACAGATAAGAAGTTACTATTTAAACACTCCAAAAATTTACATCAGTTTTAGGAACATGGCGATGATAATCTCTTGTGAAGAAAGAAAATGTATCAGAAATTATTTTATGTATTTTTTAAAAAAGAAAAAAGAAAAGAAAAGTGTAAACAATGATATTTTTCTAAAGTAAACATTTAAGAACATTAAAGTGTTCTCTTTAAAGAACGAACGAACATTTAATGTTTACCGAACGAAGGTGGAGGATTATAGTTTGAAAAAAATTTATTGTGTTTGCTTTTCTTTTTTTAAACTAGTTTACCTTCTCAAACCCCTTGCAACGGAAATGAGATTACCTTTCGGCAGATTTTTTTTATTTATAGTTTTCACCGTTTATATAGGTTATAGTTCTAGGTCCCCTGAAATCGCATCCCCTTAATTTTTGGAGATTTTGTTCATTATTAAATAATGTTTACGTCAATGTGTGGGTCCACCGTAAATCAAGAGCTTAAGCATTGATGAGAATTCAAATTTGGGATTTCCGTTCAGAGGAAACCAAGAGATGCGATAAAAAAAAAAATTAATCAAAGAAAGTCAACCTGAAGTAAAACTTTTTACAAGAAAAAGTAGATGTTAGAGCTTTTCATTTTTTCGTGAAAATCGCTTCAACCATTTTATTTTAGAACTCTATTCGATTTTGAATTGAAATTTTCTCGAATAAAGTAATTTTTAGGGCACATCCGGGTGAATAAAATAGTTACACTTTCCTCTGCAATTTGAGTGTAATGCCTTGGCCTATAATTACAATACAAAAATGATATTAAGAAAGATTAATAGATGATTTGTAACTTAATACGGATAGTTAACCAAAATGCAGGACTTGTTGTATTTATTACACAAAGGCAATGCCTGTTTCCGGACAGTGCACTCTCGTTACACACAACCAGAAGAGGAGGAAACGTTTGCGCTATGAAACCTTTGGAACGCTGAGGCCGAAGGAGATAGTAGCGCAAAAATGAACTAGTAGGGAAAGTCCTCAACCTCTTTAGGAGGTGAGGGTTCGCTTACTAGATCTAAGAAGAGGCTGGCACAATAAGCCTCTTGTGGTTGTGGTGCCATGGGGCGTAGGTCTCGTCCCATCTACTATTTTATCTTATCTTACAGACAACCAGATCACCAGATAGTGAGCTGTAAACTCTTAGAAATAGAAAAATCAGCTCTTAACTAAAAGAAAGCACAGAGACCTGTTGGAGGATGTTGCTCGTTTAGGATCTATATTTCAGACATACGTATATAATTATCATGTTCTAATTTAAAATATTCAATACCAAAGGGAAAGGGCTTTTTTTCCTTCTTCATTCAGTTAATGAGAGACGAATGCCCTTAAAAGGGCGGCTACTATTATTTCATTATAATAAATGCCCTAATGGCTGAATAAACATAAGCCAACGATTCCGTGATTTTTGAGAGGTGGTCCAAAAACCCTACCTAACTGTCAAAAAGCGTCAGTGGAACAAAATACTCTCATATCACCAATAAAATTGAGCAACAATCAAAAATTCACAAAATTGAATTATTATTCTTCCGAGAAGATTTAGAACCAATGATTTGCGTGACATTCACGAGTTTTTATTTTATAAAATGCCTCTAACACTCCAATATATCTGACGACCATGGACATCCCAAACGAAAGTCGTAACTGCCTGCCATCATCGGCTACCAGAATTTTCCGTGTGTACGCTTATAAAATCAAAGCAAAGAAACGTCCCAAACACCAAAATATGTTAATATAGCGTTAATAAAAGGTCTTCAACAAAGGAACTTGTTCGCCCCCTCCCTTCACCGACAGTAAAGATGAACGTGAGAGCATTAGAGTGGAAGATTTTTAAGGGGGAGCTTTACGGCCGATAAAACTAGGCAATCTTTGTGAGTTATTTAATATAACTGTAGGATATATTGTTACGTAGAGGCTCAAGTTAGCGAAAATTATGGGAAATATTCGGAGATATATTTAAGAAAATTTGAAATTATAGAAATACTTTTTTTGCTGAATTGATTAAATTATAAAAAAAAATTAAATTTTGTGCGTAATAATTTAACACAAACTCAACGGAAGTTACATTAAATCTACTCGTAATTTAGATAACAGAATCAATCTGTATTTTGTTTCTATACAGGGTGTTCAGCATAAGACTACGGTAACTTCGGGAGGCGATTCTGGGCATCATTTGCAACAAAAAATTCCATATACAGTATGGCTCGATTCGGCTCCGTTTTGTAGATATTTTTAATTTTATGTTTTTTCAAGGTGTTACTACTTTTTAGCAAAAAGTTGTCTATATTTCTCAAATTATTATAGCTAAAGCAAGTTCATTCAGCTCATTAGAAAGAAGGTTAAATTTCCTTTTAAATAAGCTAATTTGCATTCCAAAATAATAATACTAAGTATTTTACTTTGTAGCCCAAACATAAGAAATAGCAAGTTTCTAATTTTTTCCAAAAACTTTGACTTCATTTTTCCCAAAAACATTTCATATGAAAAAACCGTGCACTATTCAGGAAAAACATCTACATACGATCACCTTTCGAACGGTATACAATAATTGGGGTTATGTTAAAAATTGATGCAGAAATCTGTGATTAATTGCAAAAAAGTAGGCCTCAAAACAACGTCGGCATTATGAAAGGAATTCACCTACCATAAGAATATAACTGATCAGAATCATCAAATCCAGTATGATTTTTTGCAAACGTGTAATTTAATAATTAATTTATTTAAGAACTATATTCAAAAATATAAAATTTACATTATAAATAATAAAATAAAATAAAAAGAAGAAAAATGAATATGATGTTAAATGAGTGTTAGGTACCAATTTCGAAAGAAAGGATTTTCGATTAACGAGTTTAGATCTGTGTGTTATTCTTTAGTTAATTAAAGAAATATGCCAAATAATGTGAACAAATCACAGAACAAATAATTTTTACAGAACAAAAAAGATAGTGATAAATTTTTATGATGTCATAAATAGCATTTAAAGAAAACGGAAGGAAAATATTCAAAGGAAATTAAATTATTTTCTTTTTTTAAAATCTCCTCAATAAATTTTCAAATTTCTGTTTCCCTGAAATTTCTAGATTTCCCGCATATAAATAAATATGTTTTACCCAATTTAGAACATTTTCGGTTTTCTAAGGATTCAATATTACGACTTGTTGAACAAGCTAAGTTTAGACCCTTATAAAAGAAAGTCATATAAAAGAAAAACGAATGAAAACAATAAAAATGGATATCGTCAGGAAACTAGAAGGACTGGAGGCTATGGAGACAGTGTCCTCTACTTGGCAACCACATAATATAAGTTGAAAATCTCCGTCAGATGTTTAGCTCACATTAGACCCCCCCAAGTTTAGGGTGACATTATCTATTTACTAAACTACATTTTAAGTGTTCATCATTACTCTGCACAAGTTGTGCGCGGGCTCTATGAAATCTATTCATTGGCAAAAATATTTTGTAACAATTATTATTTTAAATTATATTAATCTTATTTATTTTATAAATATTCTCCTTTTAATTATTTCACCTCTCTCCAATTATAAGGGTGAAACAGGCCTTTTCTAGACCCTTTTGGAACAGCATCCGGTAACGCTAGAAATTAAATATCTACTTCAATATTGAAAGAGACAACCGCTGCCTCTAAAGTATTAAGCAACCTTCATTTCAATAGCAACTTCTCTTTGAATTTGAGCATTTCACTTGCATTAATTAACGAGATGCAATGCTTTAATCACAAAGTGCAAAGTAAAGTTCTTGGGGGAATGTAGTAAAGTAAAGTAATCGCCTATTTTTTCAGGCGGGGCTTAACGTCCAACTACCAATTAGGTGTCGTGGACGGAGGCGACTAGCCAAACATACTTTACTGTAAATTTCTTTTATTAACCATTAAATAAAATACAAAGACCTAAGACACCGGGAATCGAACCCAGTACCACAATACATATTAGCTTCGCAGGTCTAGCCTCTAACTGCTCGGCTACCGTGGCACCCTCTTGGGGGAATGTAATAATGAATGTTTACAAAACTGAAAAAGCCTGCCAATAGTCAAAATGCATCTAAAGATCGAGTAGTATTCTGATCAAAAAATAATCTCGATAAAATAGATTCACTAAAATTAATTTTAGAGGAGTCCAAAAGTCTACCTAACTGTCAAAAAGGGTTAGTGGAACAAAATACGATTAATAATTCTTTGCTACACACAAATAGACATCTATATTACCAATAAAATGAGCAACAATCAAAATTCACAAAAATTGAATTTAGTCTACCGGGAAGATTAGAGTAGCAATGATTTGCGCGACATTTGAACCCTGGACAAAAACCACAAAGCTGACTCTACTGTGTGGAATTTAAGTTAGGTAAAGATAAATCATAACTAGCGAACAATGTGTCGCAAGCTTTTGGCAACAAGTGGTTGGCAAAGTGACATCGCTAAAGATATGAAATCGTTGGCTCATGTTTATTCAGCCATTAGGGCATTTATTATTATGAAATAATAGTAGCCGCCCTTTTAAGGGCATTCATCTCTCATTAACTGAATGAAGAAGGTAAAAAAAAAGTCCTTTCCCTTTGGTATTATTTTAAATTAGAACATGATAATTATAATAAGGTTTATCCAATATAAATTTAGCAAATTATCATAAAAGAAAGGCTATTACTAATCTACTGAATTTTTACCTTTGACTACTTGGGCAGAAGAATCAACTCCATTGAAGAGAGAGTTGATGAGTGCTTCTGTTTGGGTTTCACCGAACCCACAGGCAAGCTCTAGGCTCTATCACCAAGTACTCCCAATCACATTCACTATTAGACCCTACTTTCTAATAAGCCAGGTCACCCTGGATTTATTTTTGTTAAGCCACTCCCTCATTAATCTACCTCAATAATAATAAAATAATAATAATAATAATAATAATAATAATAATAATAATAATAACATGATCTTCAAAAGGTCCTCTCCTCTTTGCATAGATTGCAATGAGGAGGAGGATTTCAAACATATAATAATGATATGTCCACGTTATGTGGTAGAAAGGAAACGAATGTTTGACGATATATACAGGTATTTAGATGCACCATTTCGCTACGAAGATATAATATTCTCCACTAACATCTATGTGCTTAAATCTATAGCAGAGCTAGCAATGAAATATGAATGTATTTAAAAGTTATAGCCGATTAGAATGAATGGAAGAAAATGATTACAGAAGGATTACGTGATTTTAATTTCGGTTAAGCTATAAGGATGGCAGGAATATAGAGTACTGATCCATCCATTAGTTGTAAGTTTGTATGTAAATAGTTTTACCTAGTAGAGGGTTGAATGTGTGAAGCGAATGTATTTATAAGTAAGAATGGAGAGTGAGTGATATTCTAGTGATAAGCACCTAGACGATGCTGGCTGTATGGCGAAAGCCAATGCCAAAAAAAAAAAAATAATAATAATAATAATAGTGAAGTTGGGCAGTTAGCAAGGGAAGCAGGATATACCCTCTCTGAGAGGAAAGGCTATGAAGGAAGGATGATTTGGCACCAGGGAATGGTAACCCTGATAGTCGACTCCCAGCTCTTCCGAGTCCTAATAATGTGCTAAGGATGTAAAAGTGAATCCGTCCATAAAACGCTTCCCGATTCTCTAATTATGGCGAAGTCTTTATAATTTTCCTTTTCTGGTATCGTAGAGGTTTGATCAAATAAAATACTGATTAAAATTGTGTTTTTCAAGGAATAACAATTTCTTTATTATTAATATTAAATATATAGGTTTCGTGACCGTAAATTGTTAAACTTAGGATTCAAGATTGGCGAAAAATCGGTCAAATAAAAAACAAACTCGACTTCTTGCCAACGTTTCGACAAATATATTGTCTCTTCAGGGCGTGGCTATGCGGGTTGGTTGAGTTAGTAAGAGCTCTTAGTTTCTGTAACTCAACCAACCCGCATAGCCACGCCCTGAAGAGGACAATATATTTGTCGAAACGTTGGAAAAAGACGAGTTGTTTTTTTATTTGACCGATTCCTCGCCAACCTTCCATCCTAAGATTATTAATATTATTATTTTATTTAGAAATATTATATAAACATAGCCAAAATAAGTGTACAAAATAAATAAAGCAATGGCAAACCCGTCTGCTTGAGAGCACTGCTTAAATATATATTAAAAGATACAAAATATTCAATAAAATAAACAGTAAATAACTTGATTTCCTTTTCATTTCATCGAGATCTAAGACACAATTTTATATAAAGGGCTAGGTGTAAACAGTCAAAGTTCTGTCTCAATAGAAATAGAAAACCAACTATCTGAGATAAGTGGGGGTCTTACTTGGAATATCGCTAACTCAATACACCCACTACTGCATACACTTTAAATAGACGAATAAATACTTAATTTATTGATATTTAACGAACCTCTCGATAACTTTTTCTGAAATTTTAACACAGTTCAGAACAATCTTTGCACTCAACACTCACCAAGAATCACTGATCTAGCTTATTTTAAAATCACGTTTTTTGTCAGCCCATGCAACAGCGATTTTAACTGTACCAAATCACAGCAGTGAACTTCCTCTTTTTTTTGATAAATAGCAATTTAAAGAAGAAACTTAAATTTTTGTGACTACCATACTGGGGACTTTACGTAGCCGAACTGTAGTGCTCCACTAAACCATCCAATATATTACAGAACCCAATCTAATCCAATGCTAATCTAATCTAGCCCAATCTAATCCTGCGCTATATAACATATTGTCAACGTTCCCTACATTCAACTCTTTTACAAAGATCTCAGAATCATTACCCAAACTAATCCATTCTCACTTCTTGAATTTCTACAATAATCGTGGAGTTCATTCCTATCCCGTTGCACAAGCCCTATCAAACAATCCCGACAATCCTTCACGGTTTTTAGAACACCTAGCTCCCGAGTTCTATACAGAAAGTTCCAGCGCAGACTGGTTTTCTTTTGCACAAGCCTCTCTGGCTATAAACCAAAGGAATCTTTTAAGTAGTCTGCCAAGTAGTCTTCATTTATTAATTATATTAGATCAATGTGAATTATTATTAAACAATAAAATATGACAAGCAACTAAATATGACAAAACTATAAAAAGAAGAAGATAATTTTATTAAGTTAATAAAGATAGAATGGGGCATAGATAATAATAGGTTTGACATCTTGAAATGAATTTCCTTCAGTAAATTGAAAATCAAATATTGTCGTCATGTCAGCCACAGACAAGAAAAGAGAGGGGAGAATAAAGTGGGAATGTCCTTTTACAGAAAAAAAAAGGAAAAAGGAAAAAGCTAGAGCGAGACAGACGGAGGAAGTCCCCTGCAGAGATGTTAAGAGTCAGGAAATTAGATGAACCGTCCATTGTAGTGACTGTGTACTTTGGGCCGTCTGCAGATTCTACTGTTAAGCGAACTTCTACTTGGGAAATAAGCTTTTCTATTATTTATTTTAATATCTTTTACAATAAAAAAAGTCTTGCTTAGGGAAATTTATGTAGAACAATTTTCATTGTGAAGATTAAATGATATGGTCTATGATAAAGATGGGAGTTTTCTGAAATTTTCTTTGTAGTTTAGTAACATCATTCATATTGGTTTTTATTTAACAAAAACTAGAAAGCGTCAAAACTGATTTCAATAAAGTTAACACAAAAACTAGAAACAGAAACCAAACTGAAAGCCCTTTTCATTCAAAGCTAGATCTAGAAAGCACATGCTTTCTGGCCAACCCCCGCAGAAACTATCTAAAACTAGTTGAGATGAGTCAATATCATAAAATCCTGAGGAGAGATGAATCGGCGCAAAGAAGCGGTTACCTCTAACTTAGTCGGCTCCCTAAAAAGGAGCACCTCTAAACAGCCAAGTTAGCTATTGGTGGGAACTATATCCTCCCTTGAACTCCCAGAGTATTCTCTTAATTTGGGTGAAGCCATTCTCTGAAACCCAGGGAAGCAAGGGAGTTGTATTGACAACTAAGGCATGATAATCCCTTTTCCAGCCAAACTACCGCTCTTACTAGGGATTGCCTAATGTTGAAGGCTAGTTTATTACTGATTTCTGGTTCTTTCAGTCTATCTAGAACTACTCTGAAAATCTGACTGAATGGTCAGATCATCCAGGAGCAGTGGAGGACAAATTGCAGCTAGTTTCGTAGTTTTTACATCCATACTTTCAATTCAATTAACAATCTACCTGCTAAAATTATAAAGTTCACCTTCCGAGGTGACTAAAGCGAATTGCTGATGAATGCTAAAAATGATGTACGAGGTGTGGCTATTAGATAACGAGACTGATGCTGTAAAACATTTTATTTTAAATTTATACATATTTAGTTATTATCACCTTCAATATACACCCCTCCCCTATCCCTACAACGCTCCATGCGAATTTACCATCGTTCGAAACAGTGCTGTAAGTCTTTCTCTGTGAGCTCCTGCATGACGCGTACCCGCTTTTTCTTTCACAGCTTCAACGGACTGAAATCGTGTTCCTTTTAATGCAGATTTGACTTGGGGAAACAGATAAAAGTTACATGGGGCTAGGTCAGGCGAATAAGGCGGATAAGGCCTAAAACTGGGATGTTGTACTTGGCTAGAAACGTCGTCTTGACCAGACAATGCAGTGCGAGCCGGCGCGTTGTCTTGATGGAGAACTCCGTGACTTGTTCTTCCACAAATCGGGTCGTTTTTTTCCTTACTCTTTCACAGAGTTGAGCAAGCACCTCATGGTAGTAATGTTGATTAATTATAATCGATATTTTCATCCGTTTTGGACGTGGAAAGGCAACCCGGTGCGGTCATCAACTCCGACATCTTCTCGGCCATCTTGTAAACGCTTGAAACACTCAAAAACTCGCGCACGTGATTCAACATTCATCGCCATAAACTTCTTTTAATAAAAGATAAAGTTGATCAGTAGCGGTTTTATCAAGTTTTGATGTGAAATTTCACGACAATTTGTTGCTCTACTACATGTGTAGTATCATGTTTTCGGCAAAACGAAACTAACACTTCTCACACAAACGACGGTTCCGGTCAGACAGAGAAGGCTTTACGCTGTACAGCTGTCGGTCGTTAAAATTTGGCGCATGCATAGTTCTATCTGTAGCAGCATCAGTTTCGTTATTGAATAGCCACACCTCGTCTTTAAACAAATCGAAAATAAAGATTGAAAAATAAAAACTAAACGAAATCCAAACGATCTAGATAACTGAACAGTTTGTGGCAATTTCCGTTCAGTAAAACTTTGCTGGCCAATTACACCTGAGCCAGGTAACAGACCACCTGCGAAATAGCCCCTAACTACTACTTCCACCGTATTTACATGGCAGCTAAGTTTTTAGCTTTAAATTCATGAGTTCCATCTATTGTATTATGTACAGCTTCATTCCCAGTCATTTTTATGTACAATTTCACTCCATTACACATAATTAAAATTGTAAAGTTTTCCCTGAAATGGATATTAAATAATAAAATTAAAAAAAAAAAAAAAAAAACAGTAAATTTATTTCCGTTAGTTTCCCCAAAGGAGAACTTCCTGTATTTTTTTTTTTTTTTGAAATGGCAGCTGAGAGAGTGACGAGTGGGGGGGATATGGCGACTGGTGACCCGTGTGAAGCAATCGATTTCACTTTATTCATTGTCATTGGACGTTGAACGGACAACGTTAACTCCATTCCCAATATCCTACTTTTTTTTAAATTTTTTATGGCCCACGGATTGTGGGATTCCTGTTGATTTGGTTTGGTTTAAAAAATAAAAATAAAGACAAATAAAATGGAAAAAATCTTAAGTTTAGTTTTTATAAATATAAATTAGTATTCAAGCTTATTGTCGTTAAATTATTAATTTATTAATTATTCTTTATAAAGTAATCGCCTATTTCTTCAGACGGGGCTTAATATCCAACTATCAATTGAAGAGCTTGGTGCAAACAGGAATTACCTAATTTTTTTTGCAGAAAATGTGTTTAGTGGCGCCCCCTATTGTACGAGGGTCGTTTGAAAAGTCCGTGCAAAAATAAAAACTACTTAATTTTTTGGGGTAAACCTTTTTTATTTTTCAACATAGTCTCCTTTTAGGCTTATACACTTCGTCCAACGCTGCTCTAGTTTGTTGATCCCTTCCGAATAATAGGATTTGTCCAAGTCTGAAAAATAGCCATTCGTTTCTGCAATCACCTCCTCGTTTGAATAAAATCTTTTTCCCGCCAGCCATTTCTTCATATTGGGGAACAAATAGTAGTCCGAGGGAGCCAAGTCTGGAGAATAGGGGGGATGTGAAACGAGTTGGAACCCTATTTCCATTAATTTTGCGACTACAACTGCTGAGGTGTGAGTTGGTGCGTTGTCGTGATGGAAAAGGACTTTTTTGTGGGCCAATCGTGGGCGTTTTTCTTGCAGCTCGGTTTTCAAACGGTCCAATAACGATGAATAATATGCAGCTGTAATAGTTTTACCCTTTTCTAGATAGTCGATGAGGATTATTCCTTGCAAATCCCAAAAGACAGTCGCCATAATCTTTCCGGCCGAAGGAACGGTCTTCGCCTTTTTTGGCGCAGATTCCCCCTTGGTAACCCATTGTTTAGATTGTTCTTTGGTCTCAGGAGTGTAGTGATGTATCCATGTTTCATCCACAGTGATGAAACGACGCTTAGAGTCCTGCGGATTCTTCTGGAACAGCTGCAAACCGTCCTTGCAACACTTCACACGATTTCGTTTTTGGTCAAGCGTGAGCAATCGCGGCACCCATCTTGCGAATAGCTTTGTCATGTCCAAATGTTGATGCAAAATATTATGTACCCGTTCATTCGAGATGCCCACAGCACTAGCAATCTCACGCACCTTCACTCTTCTGTCATCCATCACCATATCATGGATTTTATCAATGATTTCTGGAGTAGTAACCTCATCAGGGCGTCCAGAACGTTCAGCGTCACTTGTGCCCATATGGCCACTCCGAAAATTTTGAAACCACTTATAAACTGTTCTAATCGAAGGTGCAGAGTCACCATAATGTTTATAAAGCTTCTCTTTAGTCTCCTCAGGCGTTTTGCCTTTCATAAAGTAGTGTTTAATCAACACACGAAATTCTTTTTCGTCCATTTTTTGAAAATCACTCGACTTCCTCGATTCAAACAAATGCCAAACACAAAGAAATAGACCGATCTGGCTGAAACTTGGTGTGTGTTCTTCCAATAGATGCTACTAACTAAACATAACTTCGATACGCGCCAGTAGTGCTATCTCTCTGACTTTGCACGGAATTTTCAAACGACCCTCGTATGTTCAATTCTACATCTTTATGCAGACTCGTTTATTATTACTTATTCTCTAACCTAGGTTAGATTTGGGGCAAAAATGAGTTTGCTTCTGCAGACAACTTTCTTTTACATTCCTTGGGAAAAAAATTTTTTTTATTAGGTTTATTTAATGTTTATATCAGGTAGATATTATTAATTTTCTTTTTGTCAGGCATAATCATACATATATCTAACATTCGCTTCGACAAGACACAAAATGCCACTTAAAAGCTCAAAAACAAGAAATCTTGTTGACTAAGAAGTATTTAATTTGTACTCAAGTTTTACTGAAAAATTATGATTTTGGTGCAAAAAAAGAGTTAGCTGCAAAATAACTTTTGCTTACAGCAAGCTTAAAAAATGCCCTAGAAAGTTCAAATTAAGCCCCAAATGACCCCATCACAATATTAACTAATCCTTACTGCAAACACAACATAAGGAATACATCTTAAAGCATATTTTTAGTTTTTTGTCCCTACTAAAATTTTTTAAAAAAACTGTAGATAACTCCTATTTGCACCAAGCTCTTCAATTAGGTGTCTTGGACGGGGAACCTCAGACTTTACTACAAACAATTTTTTTCTTATGATTTTATGATTTTACTTTAAGAAGGCAACAAAAATTTTCCGACAGGGAAGAGCTAGTGGTGGTATTCTTGTTTTCATCAGGAGGGGCCTTGTCTCTCAAGTGGATGTTCTGATCTCCAACAGCTGGTTTTTATGTCTACAGTTGAGGATTCAAGATTTTTTCGTGATTATTGGTGTAGTGTATTGTAAACCGGGAAGTGAGAATGATGTGATCTGTGATTGGCTTTTTAATGATCTTTGTGATATTATAAGTAATTATAGCGATGTTAATATCATTTTGGGGGGTGATTTTAATGCAAGAATTGGCAACCTGAATCAATTAGATGAAGTCATACCTCTTGATGATTATTTCTATAATGTCAGATCTTCTTTAGATTCAGTAATAAATAAGAGAGGTCAACGGTTGGTGGACTTAATGGAATCGCTGGGTATGTATGTTTGTAATGGTAGGTCCAGTCTTGACTTTCCCGGTAATTATACGTTCATTGGAGAGAGAGGTTGTAGTACAATTGATCTGGTTTGGCTTCCATTTAGTTTTACATTTGATTTTCTTGGCTTTCAAATTGTCAATATCTCTGATTTATCTAGCCATCAGGCGTGTGTTATTAGTGTTTCCTTAATCAATATCCAACTTCCTGCTCTCAAAGCTAATTATCAAGGCGAGAATTTGATCTGGCGTTTTGATAAGAATACTTTTAATTTGTCTCAATTTACTTCATCCATGGATTCCTCTGCAAATATTTATGTATCTGGTACCTCCACGGAAGACCTCTATCAGAACTTTGTATGGACTGTTCAAAATTCACTTTCTTCTTCCGGCGCACTTAAACTTATGCCTTCCTTCCATAAACATAAAAATAAACCCTGGTTCTCCAAAGAATGTATTTCCGCCAAGAAATTAATCCGTAGATGCTTTAAATCATGTAAAAGGAATAACTTCGAGGAAAATTTTTTAAATGAATACATTAATTTGAGAAGAGAATATAAAACACTTATCAAATCTAATAAACAGACTTATTACAATAATATAAAAGATACAATAGCCTCCTTAAAATGTCCAGCAGAATTTTGGGAATGTATTCGCCGGCTCCAGAGCAAAAGGGCAGCTAAATCTCCTCTTTCTCTTTCAGACTGGGAAAAGTTCTATAACCTGACTCTACCGCCAAGATTGCACATTGAGTTTACATATTTAAGCACTTTTAATCCGGATATTGATGGTGATATAACATTGGAAGAATTGTTACACTCTATTGATAATAGTAAGTTGAAGAAGGCTTCAGGGCTGGATTTAATTCCTAATGAGTGCTATAAAGCGTTACCTTCCAATTGGATTCATTATCTGTTAAATTTGTTTAATAAAATATGGAACTCGGACGATATTCCGGCCTCGTGGTGTAAAATAAAATTGAGACTTATATACAAAAAGGGTGACCATTCTGATCCGAATAATTACCGTGGCATAGCCATTTTTAATTCCGTTACTAAATTATTTACATCTATTCTATACAATAGGTTGAGCAAGTGGTGCGATAACTACAATATTCTACCTGAAGAACAGATGGGCTTTCGCAGCGGAAGGGGTTGCGCGGATGCGGTGTTTTCTGTTAATACTGCTATTAACATTCAACTTAGGCTCAAAAGAAGGAGAGTATTCGGCCTTTTTGTGGACTTCAAAAGAGCGTTTGACTCTGTGAACCACGCCAAATTGTGGTTTAAATTATCTCAAATTGGTGTTAGCGCTAAGCTGGTTGGATTTCTTAGGAGTATGTATGATAGAGCCTCTTTTGTAATTTCGGATGGTGCCTCTCTCTCTAATGAGATGGGTGTTACTCAGGGGGTGCTACAGGGCGAGATATTGAGTCCACTACTGTTTTCGCTCTTTTCAGCCGACAT
Organism: Rhodnius prolixus; assembly: GCF_049639745.1. Classification (NCBI taxonomy): domain Eukaryota; kingdom Metazoa; phylum Arthropoda; class Insecta; order Hemiptera; family Reduviidae; genus Rhodnius; species Rhodnius prolixus. Next base: position 45,949,467 of record NW_027411603.1, on the reverse strand, counting down.
TGTAGATTATTTCGTTGATCATGGTGCTCGAGGTGTAAATATCAGCTCACACAGAGATCTTATAATGGTTCTTTATGCAGATGACCTGTGTATATTGTCTTCTTCTTGGCTAGAAATGCAGACTAATCTCAGAATCTTAGAAAGTTACTGTAATGAGAATTCTCTTTCTGTAAATACCAAGAAAACTGTGCTGGTTCCCTTCCATAAAGGTGGAAGACTTCCGAAATTTCCCAAGTTTTATTATGGTCGGGAGAGTATATCTGTAGAGAGCTCTTTTGTATACTTGGGTGTCCCACTCTATGCTTCTGGCAAATTCTCTCAGGCTGGTAGGTGGTTTTTACAGAAAAGTATTGCAGCCAACTCTGTGGTCTACAGATTATTAAGTACTAGTAAATCAGATGTTTGGAGCACCAAATGCTATCTGTATAAATCTCTCTCTGAGAGTGTTTTGCTATATAGTGCCGAAATTTGGGGCTCTCAGTGTTTGGATATCCTCGAAAGGAGCCAAATCTTGTTCTTTAAATCCCTTCTACAGCTTTCCCCCAGTACTCCAAACTCGTACATAAGACTTGAAACAGGAAGGGTGCATGTAAAATACAATGTTTTCAAGAGAATGTTGAAATGGTGGGAAAAATTGCTACTCATGCCGGATAGCTGCATTCCTAGAATTTGCTATCTGAGATTGCATCAACTAGCTAATTTCTCTTCAATACCTTTCAATTGGGTATCGGAATTTAAATCGTTTTTTTATCTCATTGGAGCTGAGGATGTGTGGCTTAAGCAGGATGTTTCTTTTCTGCGAAAAAGCAGATGTGATGTACTTGCCAAGCTGAAAAACCACTTATCTTCAATTGATTTTGACCTTGTTTTAAATAGTCGATATAATTTATATTATAGAAATATTAGCTCCTTTGGATCTGGAGAAAGTTATCTCAATTTGAAGTGCCATATCAACAAATTAAGGTTGATGGCTCAGATAAGACTGGCTTGTAAAAAGTGCTCTAAGGTATCATGTGGTGATATGCGCTACAAATTTTCTCCAGAGAGTTACTGTCTGCTTTGTGATTCACAACAGTTCGATACATTGTCTCATTTCTTTTTAGATTGCCCAGAACTTAATCACCTCAGAACTAAATACATTTCCTGTTTCATAAATGATTCTATGACTGCAACTGAAAAAATTGAAAATTTATTGAACACTTTGGCCTTAAGTAAAATGAATAACCTCTTCTTGTTTACAGTGAATGCTCTCAAACTTAAGTGTTAATATGTTTTTTGTGCCTGTATATAATGTCATTTAACATATACTTGTGTATATGCATAAATTTACTTTTTCCTTTTTTAGGCGGTTTATGTATTTTTTTTGTGGCTTTGATTCTTCATCTTTTCCTCTCCGTTTCATATCTATTTTCTAAGTTCATGAATATTATTATGTTTTAATTTTTGTGCAATTTCTTTTTTTTTATTATTATTATTTTGTTAGTTTGTTTATTTCCAAATTAATCAAATCTACTTAATTTCGATTTTATTAGATATCAAGTGTTCTACTTTTGTTTGTATTTTCTGTATTTTTTAAGCAGTTACTTTAATTTTGTAAGTTTTATTATTATATTGTAGATGCGCTGTTTGCATTCCATTATCCATTTTCAATACTTTGAGTTCAGCATTATTGTAATCACAAATACATACAACTCCTTGCTTGTAAAGTGTAAACTTAAAAAGCAATAAATATTATTATTATTATTATTATTATTATTACAAACAATTTTTTTCTAACAAATAAAAGGTAGTCATAAACGGGATTCGAACTGAGGATCTCCGACTCACAAAGCAACACTCTTGACCACTAGACCGGCAGCTGCTCCTAATTATTCTTTGCATATTTATCCAACATATATACGAGTAAATTCAATCATATAGTATTGATTCAATGCTATATTTAAAGTACTGCATATTGATGAATATTTAAATTAAATGTGTGAGCAACAGTATAATTTAATTGTCCTTTATTAATTAAGTATAAATAATTGTGCCATACTTCAGAGGGCTTGATTGGTTGGCTGGCATGAAAAAGATTGATTGCGTAAGCAACATGAACAAAAAATGATCCATAAAACGTAATATGTTATAAAAAATTCCAATCTTTAAAACTTTGACGAATTAATTTAAAAAAATAAAAATATGTGTGCATAGCTTATAAAATATTTTTCGTAAATAAACCTTATTTTTTTGCAGCTGGTTATTAATATGATAATTAAAGGAGTCAAGTTGGAAAGCAGCGCGGCTTGTCAGTAAAATTTAGTCGCGTGAGTGACTACAGCCAGCTAACTTTGTGAATTCCACTAATTAACTTTTCAACAGTACTTAGTTAAAGTTTCATGCAGGCTAAGAGGAGGGATGTATGTCAGGTGGTACTCACCATCCCCTTCCACTCTCCGAACAAAATTAAAGCCACACTATATAAACCTCAGCTTATATTATTGTTGTTGTAACGGAAGTTCTCCACGTGAAGTGGGTTAAAGGAATAAATTATATCGGAAGTTAATAAATTTATTATTGCTCCCTTTAACTAGTATAGGGAACAAGTAAGCAGCAATGGCGTCTTGTTAAATTTTTCGATACAGGGCAGTCAAAGATCAAATATCTGCATACGAAGTTTCGGGAAAATTGGTTTTTAGTGGTATTGGTGTTGGTATAATAAACCCTCCACCTACATAAAAACTAAAGGGGGAAATCGCAATTAATAAAGTAATTCCTATTTCTTTGCAGGCGTTCTTCACATCCAGTTACCTAATTAGAAGTCATGGACGGAGGCTACTAACAAACATACATGACTTTAAAGTTCTCATATTAACCATTAAATAAAATCCAACAGGACCCACTAAACCAACAATACATCTTAGCTTTGCGGGTCTAGCCTATAACCGCCTAACATACTTTACTATAAAGTTCTCATATTAACCATTAAATAAAATCCAAGGCCCTAGACCAGGGGAATCGAACCCACTAAACCAACAATACATCTTAGCTTTGCGGGTCTAGCCTATAACCGCCTAACATACTTAACTACAAATTTCTCATATTAACAATTAAATAAAATCCAAGGCCTAGACCGGGGGAGTAACTAAACCAACAATACATCTTAGCTTTGCGGGTCTAGACTATAACCTCCTAACTTACTTTACTATTAAATTCTCATATTAATTTTTAATTTATTTAGCGATTTACAATCTGTATACTTGTGTACAGATTGAGTAAATATGATATGATGAACTGGTGCAGGAGGAGAGAAACTACCCAGCGCTAGCACTCTCTATAGGAGAAGAATGACGTTTAGGTCTTCAGAATGCAAGGAAGTCGCGGGGCCATTGGCGACACAGTCGACGAGGTGGATTGTTAAGAATGTCAGAGGAAGCAAGAGACAGTACAAGAGGTTTAGAGCTAGTAGAGGAGAGCAGTACGGAATTTTTGGTACATTAACTATTAAATAAAATCCAAGGCCTAGAAAAGGGATCGAATCCACTAAACCAACAATACGAGGTGTGTTCAAAAAGTAACGGGAATTTTTAAATTTCGCGGGTTTGGAGAGTCTGATTGTAAATTTTTTTTTTTATTATGTTGGTACACATGCCCCTGAAGTACGATAAAATTTTCAGTAATATTCATTGTTTACTTCTTAAGTGGCAGCCGTTAAGGTTAGACGTGTTTTTCGAGCTTGGCGATTTTTGTTTGTTAAAAAAAATGGATCAAAGAATTTGTATTAAATTTTGCGTAAAAAATGAAATAAAGTGTAATAAAGTGTGTGAAATGTTAATAAAGGCATATGGTGAGTCTGCTATGAGTAAAACAATGATTTACGAGTGGTATAAGCGTTTCCAAGATGGCCGCGAAAACGTTGAAGATGACGAACGACCTGGACGTCCAAGCACATCAACAACCGATGATAACGTGAAAAAAGTGAAAGAAATGGTTATGAACGATCGCCAAATCACAATCAGAGAAGTCGCTGATGATGTTGCCATATCAATTGGCTCATGCCATGAAATTTTTTCGGATGTTTTGGGTATGAAACGTGTGGCAGCAAAATTTGTTCCAAAATTGTTGAATTTCGAACAAAAACAGCGGAGAATGGAAGTTGCTCAAGAGTCACTCAATGAAGTCGACAACGATGCGGATCTACTGAAACATGTTATAACAGGTGACGAAACATGGGTTTACGGATATGATGTCGAAACTAAAGCTCAATCGTCCCAGTGGAGGCATTCTGGATCGCCAAGACCGAAAAAGGCTCGACAAGTGCGGTCGAATGTGAAGGTTATGCTCACTGTGTTCTTCGATTTTAATGGCATAGTGCATCATGAATTCTTGCCACAAGGTCAAACAATCAATAAGGAGTACTACCTACAAGTTCAACGCCGTTTGCGTGAAGCAATCCGAAAAAAACGCCCGGATTTGTGGCAAAACAATTCATGGATTTTGCACCACGATAATGCACCTGCTCACACTTCATTGCTTGTTCTTGAATTTTTGGCCAAAAACAAAACTTTAACGATGCCCCAGCCTCCATATTCGCCAGACATGGCTCCATGTGACTTTTTTCTATTTCCAAACATAAAGAGAACATTAAAAGGCCGTTGTTTTACAAGCATAGATGACATTAAAAGCGAATCGCTGAAAGAGCTGAAAGCTATCACAAAAATCGAGTTTCAGAAGTGTTTCGAGGATTGGAAAAAGCGCTGGCACAAGTGTATTGTATGCGAAGGGGACTACTTTGAAGGCGACAATATTAATGTAGATGAATAAATAAATATTTTTTTCAAAAAACGAAAATTCCCGTTACTTTTTGAACACACCTCGTACATCTTAGTTTTGCGGGTCTAGCCTAGTAACTGTTTTGAATCACTGTGTACTTTTTACTAAAGAATAATAAAATATTCAAATAATGGGCAGTTGCGAATTATTTTGAACAATCAAACAAAACCTTCAAGGCACTCTTAGAGGTTTCTTTTGATACCCTACTCAAGCTGATAATTATCCTTTGAAGATCATCGTACAATAAAAGAGAAATTGGTAGAATGAGACCCAGATTTCTATGTGAGCCAACGTGACAATAGACAAAAATTGATGTAGTTGATTTCATTTGATGTTGTTGGCTCCTTCTCTTAACTCTTTTATATAGATAGATAGATAAACGAGAAGCGTTCTCAGAATGGACAGAAGATGGCCAGTACACCTTTGTGTAAAAGGGTACACAAGGAGAAGAATAGTTGGTGGACTGGTTGGGCAAAAAGATATGGCAGAGCCAGGCAGTTAGTTTGTGTGCGGGGGTGTGTACTAGCCGAGAGCTCTCGACAATAGAAAGGAGTCTGGATGGTAATGGAAGTGGTAGATCTTATGGCCAGGCCTGACGACGTGCGATAGAGGTAACCCGTAACACCCTTATGTTCACCTAGCCAATATCTCTATGCCGCCTCCATCTCTAACATCCACCCCCAAAACTACTCCAGCTCTTCTCTCTCCAACTGCCTACAACATTCACTCTCTCTCTTAATGGCACTACAACCCAGTTAGTCCTGGCCTCCTCGATCTTACACCGCCCAGTCGTCCCTCTTTCGATCTCTCTTACTCACTTCATTCTACCCGCTTTTCCTCACCGCCCTGCTTCACTTCAATGAAACCCACCGCGTTCATTCACCTACTTGGACTCAAAATTTTCTCGTTTACTTTTTCCTGTCCATCCTAACATAACTTTTCCTGCCTTTTCCCATCCAAATATGGCTCAACTTATCTCTTTTTTTCTATTTTCAGTATTTAATAAGCTATTTTTATTTTCACTGGACCCTTCTAATCTGTTCGAACACCTTGCAGGCTCGCGATTTTGGGTCTTCTCCGCCAGTACTCGTACTTCAGGGGTGTCAAACTGGCCGCATGCGACCTCCGAGGATTTTTTTTTGTGACCCAATATGTTTTAAATATAATGAAAATAGAAAAAAAATTGTTATGAAGAAAATGTCGCTTAGGGGACATCAAAGCAATACCGTACACAATTCCCTCCATAGTTAACCCTTTAGCTACTGAAGACGAGTATACACGTGGCCCAGTGCCTTACCTTAAGGCCTGTGGGCATGTATAAACGCGGTGACTCAATTCCGGCGACGTTTCGAAGCGATATGTCTGCCACTCTAAGTGGAATCCCAGAATTATTCGGTTTTAAAAGACAAAAAAGAAGTAGGAATTCCCAAAATATATTCTTACGTTCTCAGTCTTTGAATCCAGATATAGCAAAACTTGTACGAGGAAATCGTCGGCCAAGTTTCGGGTGCCAAAAAAGAAAATCGTTTTATAAATACAATTATATAGTTTTTTTAATTATCCCTTCCATATTCTTTGAATCCTAAATTTAGAATATAAATTTAACAAGATTTGTAAATGTGTTGTGGCCCGCGTGAATGCTGCCTGTAGCAACAATTGGCCCGTGCTTCAATTGAGTTTGACACTCCTGGTGTACATATTCCTGGATTTAAAGACAATTCCTCAATCGAAAGTAACTTCTTTGCAAAAAAACAAAAAAATGTTCTGAAAAACATACTGTACGTAAGAACGATATGAAAATCAGCTAGTGTTCTACAATCAAAGAAATCATTTAGAACGACACAAAACTTTGTAGACTTAAATGGCAGCGACAATTTAAATAACCTTTGTAGTTCCTTAAAGTGTATTTGTTCGCAGAATGTAGCCACATTTAAGTTGATACGGGAAATAATTCAAAACTGCAAAAAAAACGCAGGTTCTTAATTATTGATTGTTCTCTAGTTCCGAAAGAAGAAATTGCTTTTTAACAAGAAAGTTCACACTAGGAGAGCGAGCAAAAGTGGCAGTAGCCCGAAGTCCAATTCAAGATGGAAATTTACAAGGAAAACTGGCGTCCCGGGTAATACGAATGAACCAATGAAAACTATTGAGTTTAATCTAGAGGACTTTGGGAATATTTTACTTCAGATCTAATAATTAAACCACAAATAAGATTTCCGGTATTCAAGTTAAAAATCTTCTTTCTGTAGAGTTCACCTTATCATCATAATCACAGACCATTAGTGACTGAATAGTTTAAAGACCTACAGATTTCCTGTAACTAGACCCCCCCCCCAAAAAAAAACGGAAGTAAATTTTTATGAACAGCTCCCTTAATGAATATAAACACATTAACTAAAGAAAACTTCAAGCAGTATTTTGGAAAATAGGACTCTAAATGTGAGAAATAACATTAGCTGGTGTGCGGTGAAAACTAACTGCAAGTAGAAAATTGTACGAGAGAAAGAGAAGAAAATTAGGAAAAGCCTTAAACTTCCGGCGCTAAGGGTAATGAAAGAGAATAAATTAATGAACCCAGAAAGCTGGGCGAAGACCCAGAATAAGGAATAAGGAAGCTGGTAAGAGGTAATAAGGGCATTACTAAATGAAAATCTCCCCCAAAATATGGGCTATTTGAAGGGCGTAGAGGGGCTAAGGTGCAGCGGGGGCTCTAATGTGCTCTTATGATCACGTTACTAGGAACACGTTACACGCGTAATTCAAGTAGCTTTTCTACTTATACACACTAACGTACCAACCTAGCAATATACCTTAACTACAAATCGTACGTACACCGTACACATATTACCTTGTAAGCCAATGAAATAAGTTTTCTGTTATTAAAGAAAATTTCCTAATTGTGGTAAATAGGATTATACAATATAATGTATAGAGAACTTATAAATCCTGTAAATTTTTAGATTTATCTTACAAAATAAAAAGCATCAATTTCAAAACGAAATGTATTTTATTAACTAATTACTTAAGCATCAGAAGTAAATGTTTAAAGTACAATTTGTAACCTTTGACTTCCTTATTTTAAAGGCAGACTACTGGAGAAAAGAGTTTTCAATGAATTAAACAATTTGATAAACCAACACTCTTGTGTGCTCATGAACACGTTTTCTTGTAAAACAAACGTAATTTCTCGTACGAAGATCAAAGGAATCCTGGAAAATGATATACCGTTAGAAAGCCCATTAGAAAAGGAAACTTCTACTAAAAAAGTGCCAGCACCTAGGTCTGATAATGATCACGTAAGGGCCTAATGAGTTTTTTCTTAAAAATTTCGTTTACTTTTATTTTACCAGTATTCGGAGAGAAGATTGAGGCTGTTTGGAGAATAATTTATGCTTCGAAATGGTATCAATTTTTAGAAAATTTATCTGTCTTTCTAACCGTGTCAACAAGAATCGAATTCGGACTAAAACTTTCTGAGTAATAACATTTTTATTGGAAAAAAGTAATGATTTTAGAGAAAAAATTTAAAGTGACGCCACTCAATAACAATGGAAAATATGAAGTTGGCCAATACGTCATTGAACTCCACTTTAGATGTACTACACGCAGTAGGCCTATGGACAATACTTACTGGTTCACCCTGTATATTATAAAAGGAATACTTCCGTTTTTTGGGGTTATTTCGATGGCTAACTTTCTGTGAAGACTGTGATTCGTCTTGTCTGAAACCTTTCAATGCTCACAATATTTTTCTTTTTCTTTTTCAGACACCGGGAAGACAAAGTTCTTTTTTTTGGACGAACATATCTTTAGATTAACGGAAGAGCATGTAGTTAAACGCACAAACAAAATCCTTAATACGCCAGTAGAAGCACGTTCATTGTAACTTCCTTTTTATGTTTCATTTCCTCCCTCTATGCACAAATTAATGCATTCACATAGCAGCCACTAGTTCGCTAATCTTCCCTGCTGATCCCCAAGGAAAAGGAGCTTATTCTTTTTATTCTGCTTAATTATTTTTATTTCCAAAACATTTCCTTTGTATTAAAGAGAATGAATATAACTGTTTGATCATCGCCTCTTCTTCTTTGTAGAATAATTATCAAGTTCTTAGTTTGGTGCCGTTTCCTCCCCACCATCCAAACGTTCGGCTTTCCCCAAGATATGAAATTAATACTTAAAAATTAATAACCTCATTATTATAATCTTTTCCATTTTTCCCCCTGAATTCTTAATAAACCAATTTTTCAGGAAAGCATAAACAGTCTACCAACACAAATACAGGAAAATCTCGTATTCATCGGAGGATGCTTATATTCTTGAGAATAAATAATTAAAACCAAATAAATAATATAGCCTACAGTTTTAATCGCAAAAAGTATATATATAATTTCGGTTTATATTGCTGGGCATGGCTTAGCGTTCCCATCTGCCAATCAGGTCTTAGCGGTCGGAGGCGGAAGCAAGTAATTTGCTGCTAATATTTTTTCTTGGATCTAGAGGCGGGATTCGAACCTGGGATCTCCTACTTACGCTTAGAAACCACCACAACATTCTAGCCCTAATATTTATACATATTTACTGTATTAAAACTTTTTTGAACTTTAAACTAAGCTTCTCTAAACTCCATTCAGTATACTTTGAGAAAGTGGTGCGAACCAGAATTATACACTATAAGAGCGTATCTATCTGTAAGATATATCTGTCCAACAGTCTGCAGGATACCATGATAAATACAGGGTTGGAACAGGAAACTAAGGATATGTAGGAGGTGGATTCAGGTTTAAATTGGACCCATTACCACTGTCTTGCACTGGCATTCTCCATCGAGCTCCTTATTCTCGCTCATGTCAGGATAAAAGGTTTCATTTTAGTTAGGACAGATTGTTACAAGCAAAACACCGTTCCATCTTTTCAAGAAATGTAGTGGATGCAGACTTTTGTGCCACCTCCTCCTCAATTCCTAACCTCTTATTTAATTCTTCACATTTTTTTTCCCCAAGTATATCGATGTTCAAAATATTTAATTTTGAAAATTATGTTTATTTTTCTCATCTAAGTTGAGAGAAAGGAAAAAAATCTCCAAGGAAACAATAACGTCATCTTTACCCTTTGCTTTTTTCACAACGTAATAAAGTCCCTCCCCCCCACACCTACAACAACAAAAAATTAACCTTCTTAATTAACTGCGTTCTTAAAATTTTTTGACCAATTTTTATTAATGAACATAAACTTGTTAAAAATTAGCTACATTACAATCAAGTACCTTTAGAAAAACACCTTTCTGTAAAATTTATATGGTTAAAGACCTTAGGGACTTAATTAGAACTCATTATTTCATTATTATATAATATATTACACGAAATACATCATATAACTTTAAATATTAGGGTCTTGAATAAATTATCCAACTGCACCCAACTAGATTCATCATTGTCCACATAAAACTAACATAAGAACAAATTGCATTAGTAAAAAAAACTGTTGTAGTAATCACAAACTTTAAATTATTGTCACTTAAATATGTTTTGTTTAAAACCACAGTAATTTGTTTTAAAGTTTTTATACAGGAGAAGAATAATTGGACTTGGGTATACAAATCCCTAATCAAGTTAGTTAAGTTGACAATAAATAATGTATGACTGGACAAAAACTTGGAACTGAAGCTCTGACTTATTACCTCAAATATTTTTTATTTAGTCGCCTAAAAATCCATCATTCTGATGTTTTTTTGCTAGCGTTGTAAGAGACGGGAACGTAAGTGATGTGTAGTATTCTGTACACTTAACTACGAGTAATTAATATACCTCTGATGATGTGTGAAAGACCGAGAACAGTTAGGAATACGTACAATAAACATGCATGCTACAATAGGATAAAATTATTCAGCTCTGAGGATTAAGGCACATTTTATAAATACTAGATGTATTTAAAAATTGCTAACTCGATACCCTTGTGCAGAACCCAAGATATAATCCCAATGATGGGAAGTGATTAGCGGTTAGCTTATTGGATTCCCATGTGAAGATCCCGGGTTCTATTAGCCACTTAGATTCATACAGCTCACTGTCCGGTAATAAGACAGTGTTGTCTATAACGAGAGAACACTGCCTGGAGGCCAGCAGTGCACTGAATAAAGCTCCGGGTGCCAATAACCTCAGCTGTTAACGTGCCTTAAAAATCACAAATAATAATAGATAATAATAATCCCAATAGCATAGAGGTTATTTTATCTGCCTCCAAACACACCCGATTATATCCTACACCTGGAAACTTCCATCCCACCATTGTATGGCTACACTCTTAAAATGCACATAGACTATATCCGTAAAGTACTAAATCAACCCTCAAATAGACTCACTAATTTTTTAGCCAATGTAATAATAGAAAAGGAAATATCCTGGTACCTTGCACATTAAAGATTTAGGTGATCAGTTTCAAATAGAAATTAACAAAGAAATTCTCAAAACATTCCATCCTGAAAACCTAGTAAATAAACTGGAATTAATTAATAAAATGGAAATGCTAAACAGAGTTGATAAAAGTGAGTTTCACAAATTATATTCAAAATTAAATCCACACCAAGCAGAATTTTATATCCACAATAATGCAATAAATTTATATAGTAAATCTCTCATATTAAAAGCTAGAGGCGAACTGTTAGACTTGAACTACCAACCATGGAGTAAGAATAGAGTGTTTACCTGCTCCTTGTGCAATCTTAAATCTTAAATGTCCCTGAAGATACTGTTCACTTCCTAGGAATATGCCCAATTCTAGGGGAATTTAGAAAGGCATATTTTGGGAAAATAAAATTAAATCAAGAGGAGGTGGTCAACTTATTAAATGGTATCAACTGGACAATACTCGCTAAATACCTAAACCCAGTAATAAAATATCGCAAGTTCCTGGTTGAGCAATTCCAACATAACAATTAAATTAATTGCTTTATGAATAAATATAATAAATACTGTATTTGTGAAGCTAAGTATGAATTAAATTAAATAACTTAAAGTAGGCAACTCGACAGACGGCAAAAGCCATTGTCTTGTACGCTTTTTTTGTATAAATTCAATTGTGTTTATATAATTTGTAAATAAAAGCATTTATTCATTCATTCATTCAATAATCCCAATACTCGGCAGTATAATGGGTCCAATTTGAACCTGAATCCACCTCCTACATATCCATAGTTTCCTGTTCCAACCCTGTATTTATCATGGTATCCTGCCATGATTAGCGCACAGATACAGCTAACAGATACGCACTTATAGTGCATAATTCTGTGGTTCGCAGCACTTTCTCAAAGTATACTGAATGGAGTTTAGAGAAGCTTAGTTTAAAGCTTTAAGTTCAGTGCTTATAAAGCATAGATTTGAAACGGGGAGATCCCTAGTTCGAATCCCGCTTAACACTTTTTTTTTTAGAAAAAATATTAAAGTATTATATTTTTTACCCGCCACCTTTCAAGACCCTAATTTGGTACTTTGCCTTGAGCCTCACCCGAAAACTGGCTTTTCTTTATTCTAAATACATTGAAGCTCCCACACTTTCCAACTGATTTTCAAGAAAAATTAATTTTCAGAAGAGAAATGCGAAGCAATTTAGACCAATCTTTTCTTTTTCTTTCTTTTCCAGCTAGACAACTCTTCCAAAATTACCTTCTAACTCCACTCTAAGATTTCTACCCCGTTGGAAAGAGATTGCCTTAAAAGTTCACCAACTAATGCTTAAAAAAGACTTTAAAAATAGTTCTATAATACGGAAGTACTTTTATTTTTCTTAAAGTAGTTTTCCCTCTTTGTTTTTTTGGGGAAAAAAGTTATTAAATTTCCCTCATTATACGACAAAATGCCACCAGACCAACCAAATCGCAATTTGCATAAAGTATTAAGTTTTGGACTTCACTCTAACAGCAGTACTTGATTCTGAACTTTATAAGCAGACATATTTTTTTTTTTATCCCAGTTTATATTTTGCTACTTTGTCACAGATTTTATAAAATTAAATTAATCTAATTGTGAAACAATAAATAACCAAAGCAGGCCAGAGATTGGCACTGATTAAAAATGCAATTTTATCATAAATTTAATTGATTAATTTTGCTCTGATTTTAATCAGAATTTAGTCGGCAAAATTAATCGTGTTTTTACTCATATGACAATTTATTAGTAAACTAAATTTCAAATGTAATCGTTAATCGAACTAAAAAAAATTATGATTTATTTATTTTTTAATTTACAATCTGTACAAACAAATACAGATTGTAATTAGGAGGTGAAAGAGATGAACTGGTGCGGGAGGAGAGAAGCTACCCAGCGGTAGCACTCTCTATATGAGATAGGGGAATGTGAAAAGGAGAATATGAGCAGGAGAGAGGAGAGATTTAGTTCTTCAGTCTGTAAGGAAGTCGCGGGGCCATTGGCGATTCAGTAGGCGAGGAGTATCAGGGATGTCAGAGGAAGCGAGAGACAGTACAAGAGGATTTGAGCAAGTAGAGACAGTAGTATGGAATTTTTGGTATTTAATCTTGGCGAGTTGGTCTATGAAGGGAATGTTGAGGTCGTTTTGAAGAGTGAGGTTAGTCACCGTAGAAAGGTGCGTCAGCTATCTGTCGGAAGAGTTTTGACTGAAATGTCCTGTACTGTCCGTATGTTTGTAGGTTTGGCTGAACCCCACAGCTCTAGTCAGGTTTGAGAATAGTACTGTATATTAAACGTTTGTGTTCAATGGGCAATTTAGAGCGTCGTCCAAGTAGTCTGTAAAGCAGTTTCGCACGTTTCGTCATTGCTTGACTTTTAAGTCTTGTGTGTGGGTTCCACGTGAATCTTTCGTCTATGTAGATCTGTACAAGGAAGAGGATTGCTGTTGAAGAGGACAGGTGGACAGGAGCCCCGCGCGGAAAGTAAAAATTATGATTAAACCTGAGAATTTTATTCATTTACCGAATTAACCGAATTAATTTACTTTCAATCGTTAATCAAATCGATTTAACCACTCCCCATAATGACTTTTCAATTAATGGTTCGGAGCACGTTTTGGCGAGGCCACCTTTCTCAGTATCTTCAACAAGAAGTGGTTTTCACAAACAAATACAAATGGGGTTAAATTTGTGAGGTACAAATGGGGTTGAATTTGTGAGGTGACCTCATGGTAAAAATAACCCAAAACGAATAATGCATTATCTAATTTAAAATTTCACTAATCGATTTTTCCATTTTATGGAATTTTTCCCGGAAACAACTCTTTCACCTTCCCTGAACATTAGTCTACTAATCGCAAACAAGTAGATATATAAAATTTAGTTTATAAAAGGACTCTTTAGAGTGAGAGGGACTTCCGTCTAAGTGCCATTCCAGTCAAATGTACGGCTATACCATCTATAAAATATTTAAAAGTTAAGTGATGTTTAAAATTTGAGGAGAATCAGCCTTTCACATTATGGAATCAGCTTACAGAAAGCTAGCCATTATTTCGAAAATCCGTAAACTTTGCTTGCACACTGCACACATGTAGGAATGTTACAATTACAGCAATCGTTTTTCCCAAGCAACTTTATTTATTTAGGAGGGGGTTAGATAAGGTTTTCTAAACTTCCATTTTAGGTATTTTAAGGTTTCACTACCTCCAAGTATTTGATAATTAAATTTCTAACCAAATCTCCAAGAAGAAAGAAAATCAATACACCGAAAGTGCAAGTTTAAAGAAAGGCTTTAATTTTTCTGTAATTTACTATGAATTTTCCTAATAGATTCATTTGAAGCTGATCTAATGGCTTACTTAAGCTTAAATGCCAGTTTGGTTTATAATTTTTTCTTAATTTGGTTCAGAGGGAATGTAACATTATTATTAATTTGATCTTTTTTTCTATTTTTCATGCAATTCTAAGATACAAGAAAATTCAATTATATCCATAAATAGCGGTAACAAAAAGTCATGTGAGTGTTCACAGGAGATTATTTTCATGATAAAGTAAAGTGAGACTGTCGAATATTGGCAAAAACCATTCGAAAACTACCTTAACTTAATACAAAATTTCTAGAAAATTGAGAATGATTTTTTTTTCGAATAACTTGTCAGCACTATTTCTCAATAACTACATAAGATTAATATTATTTCTAAAATAACAACATAAAGTTAATAAAAAATGGTATAATAATGAAAGAATTAGAAAAATAAGGTAAATGTATTGTAGCATACCAGCTTTCAATGGACGGGGCGTGACTATACTAGAAGTGGGCGTGATTACACTAGAGGTAGGCGTGACCCGCCCACAGTCTGCAACCTACTCCTCTGTGATTGGCCAATACTTTCAACTCGATAATTTCAATGAATAATTAATTTAAAAATTTTTTTCCAACATTTCTCCCATAGGTATTTGATAAACTTTCGAATAAAACAATAAAAAAATTTCTCCTCAATAATACGATAAATAATATTTCTTTTAGAATAATACCTCATGTTTTACTCAATTATCGTTAACAGACACAAAAAAGTTGAGAATTTGTTTTGTTTAATCGTGAAATAGATAAAAGAGAAATAGGCTAGTTAGCCGCCATTAAATAGGCTGTAAGCTTACTTTAACGCTCCATCCGGTGGAGAACTCTAGCGGCAATTTCTGTAAACTTGAATGCAATTCCAACTTAACCACGTTGTCGATTCACTTGACTTATATGGGACAATCTTACACTCACATTTAACCAAGTTGGAAACTCGCAGGACTTATATAGGTCCACCTTACACTCACAATTAACCACGTGGTCGACTCACTAGACTTATGTGGAACTATTTTACACTCATATTTAACCATATAGGTAACTTACTAAACTTAGGTAGGAGTATCTTACACTCATATTTAAACATGTAGGTGACTCACTAGACTTATATAGGACCATCTTACACTCACATTTAACCATGTAGGTAACTCACTAGACTTATATAGGACCATCTTACACTCACATTTAACCATGTAGGTAACTCACTAGACTTATATAGCAGTATCTTTCACTCATATTTAACCATGTAGGTAACTCACTAGACTTAGGTAGGAGAATCTTACACTCATATTTAACCATGTAGGTAACTCACTAGACAGGTAGGAGTATCTTACTCTCATATTTAACCATGTAGGTAACTCACTAGACTTATATAGAACCATCTTACACTCACATTTAACCATGTAGGTAACTCACTAGACTTAGGTAGGAGTATCTTACCCTCATATTTAACCATGTAGGTAACTCACTAGACTTAGGTAGGAGTATCTTACTCTCATATTTAACCATGTAGGTAACTCACTAGACTTATATAGAACCATCTTACACTCACATTTAACCATGTAGGTAACTCACTAGACTTATATAGGACCATCTTACACTCACATTTAACCATGTAGCTCACTAGACTTATATAGCAGTATCTTTCACTCATATTTAACCATGTAGGTAATTCACTAGACTTATACAGGACTATCTAACACTCATATTTTATCATGTAGGTAATTCACTAGACTTATACAGGACTATCTAACACTCATATTTAATCATGTAGGTAATTCACTAGACTTATATAGGAGTATCTTACACTCATATTTAATCATGTAGGTAATTCACTAGACTTATATAGGAGTATCTTATACTCATATTTAATCTTGTAGGTATTCCACTAGACTTATATAGGACCAGTTTACATTCATATTTAATCATGTAGGTAATTCACTAGACTTATATAGGACCACTTTACATTCATATTTAATCATGTAGGTAATTCACTAGACATATACAGGACTATCTAACACTCATATTTAATCATGTAGGTAATTCACTAGACATATACAGGACTATCTAACACTCATATTTAATCATGTAGGTAATTCACTAGACTTATATAGGAGTATCTTATACTCATATTTAATCTTGTAGGTAATTCACTAGACTTATATGAGAGTAAGTAATTTGAGCTACTTCTTTTTCACCTTAACTACTCCTCGGGTGGAACCTCGTTTTATAGGATGTTCCTGGACTAGAAGAACCCACGTAAGACTATATTGCTTAGTTAATTTGAGAGTGAGAATTGAATATAAGTGAATTTAATCCAATCAACTAATTTCGGCCGAATGCATTTTTTAATATTAATCATGATTAGAATTAAGTTTTGGTTTAATTCCATCAGGAATTTAATTGATCAAATTTTTGCCCATCTCTGATGCAAGTTAACTTTGGTTACGTTTAAATCTGCCCTTCTCGTATCAGTGATGTTCGAAATCTGACGTAGGCAGCTTTATAAAACTTAGATTAAAAAAAAAAAAAAAAATGATTTAAATTAGAAGAAATGAGCATGAGATAGCGCAAAACATAATTCTTATGCCCAATTGAAAAGATTTATAGAGAAAGTTAAGCCTTAATTAAGGAACCTGGTGGAGCTAATTACTAGACATTCTCCAGTCCAGTGGCTCGCCGTTGTTCATCAAGAAGGTAATTCACAGTAGCCACAGCCGTCAGTGTAAGATTAAAGTAGTGTACAGAGTGCCTGAGGTAGACTATTTTGAGGGAAATGCCTTCGCTTTGAGTAGGAGGAGACTGAGAATGTTGGGAATGAATTCAACGCTGAGGGATTGAAAAAGAAAAAAATTATCTAACTCTTTTTTTGGGTTAGACAATTGAATTATTGTCCTACATGAGCAACACCATTTTCTTAAACCTTCTTTAGAACTCGGGAAGTTCTGGGAATCAGTGTTTTGGTGGGGAAAAAATAGAATTCTTACCTCAACGGCAGAACTTAATTTTAACCCGAGTAAGAGGTAATAAAACTTTAAAAAGGCCAGACAGAAGACATTGCCTATTCCTACAGGATGAACTGAAATAGCCGTAAACTTATTTCTCGATCACCTAGAGAAGATTTAAATGGTTTCCTCCAGATCATGGCGGAGGACAGAATGCCTCGGTAAATGTTATTTGCAGACGTGTTGGGTGCGAGAAGAAGAAAGTGACCGAGAAGACGTTGGCTCCAGGATGTTGAAAGGGACCTTAAAGTGCTGAATTTGGAGACCTGGAAGAGAAGGGCCATGTGTAGAGAGGACTGGTTGGAGCATTGTTAAGGGAAGCCAAGGCCCACTTTGGGCTGTAGAACTGTTTAGTTAGTAAGTTAGTTCCTCCAGTTCATCATCAAAATCGACATAACTAAAGAAGTGGCCTAGAACGTGCAAGCTTCTATGATACTATAGAGCAGTGGTTCTTAACCTTTTCATAGCCGCGGAACACAATTATATGTATATATTTTTCTCGCGGAACACTAACATTAAATAATTTGAAATTCGGTATTTAGCAAGAACTTAAAATTAAATTCAAATTAAAAAAAAAGGAACAATTTTTTGTTTTCGTATCTTTCCTAAGTTTCTAAATTTCAATACTT
Source organism: Rhodnius prolixus (assembly GCF_049639745.1). Classification (NCBI taxonomy): domain Eukaryota; kingdom Metazoa; phylum Arthropoda; class Insecta; order Hemiptera; family Reduviidae; genus Rhodnius; species Rhodnius prolixus. Next base: position 45,931,245 of record NW_027411603.1, on the reverse strand, counting down.
TTAAAATTGAAATTTCGCGGAACACTTGGACCATATTCGCGGAACACCGGTTAAGAACCACTGCTTTATATCTTCTAAAATTATAGATCTGTGCACAAAATAACTATACTTTATAATTGAGAAAAACAAAGTGTACAACAGAGCAAAATTCCATATCAATACGTGGTTCACAGTGGGAGATATAGAACGGCCATAATTTTACAGAATTTCATGACCCAAAAAATTTTCAACCCTTTATATCTTCTACCTTTTTAGATCTGTGCACAAAATAACTATAGTTTATAATTGAGAAAAACAAAGTGTACAACAGAGCAAAATTCCATATCAATACGTGGTTCACAGTGGGAGATATAGAACGGCCATAATTTTACAGAATTTCATGACCCAAAAAATTTTCAACCCTTTATATCTTCTACCTTTTTAGATCTGTGCACAAAATAACTATAGTTTATAATTGAGAAAAACAAAGTGTATAAGAGAAAAAAAATTCCATATCAATACGTGGTTCACAGTGGGAGATATAGAACGGCCATAATTTGGGTGATTCTAAAATACACTATCCAGTTTCCTGAGATCATTTAAAATCTTGAGTTATACAAGAGGAGAATATTCTTGTCCAGGACTTTGCCAAAGCCTGGGATTACTTAGGGGAATTGGACTTAGTTGGGAAATAGCTTACATTACACCTCTTCTACCACCTTATTTGATAAAAATATTACACTTTAACCAAAAGATTTTATGATCAAATTAATTTCTAATTTAATCCATAGTTGATTAATTAAGCGAAACGGTACCTTATTTGCATAAAGGTAATATAAATGACCAATAGCGTAATACCTCCATTACTAATTAAATACTCTTTAATTTTGGGGCTTAATTGTACTCTAGTTTCCCATCCAGTAAATCTAAATTTCATATTGCATCTGTTGCTATAATATTAATTAGGCCATCTGTAGGAATTAAAGTTTTACCCATTATTATATTAATATCAAGTTATTTTTCTAATTATTCATTCCCGGGAAATCCTCCATTTGATTTCAAAAATATTTTTCTAGAAAATTTGTATTAAGAAAAGTGGGTAGCCGATTTTCAATTAAAATTTCATTTTAATTATGGATTAAATAAAAAATGTTTAAATTTAGAATCTTATAAATTGTAATAAAATAAAGACATTTATTATTCATATTGTTTTTCTATTTTATTTATTTTTAATATGTAAATGTAAGCTACGATATCAAAGCTTTTTTTCTCGGCGATTGATTAAGTTCGAAGGGAGCTTTCCTTTTAAATTGTTTCCATCATTGTAACTGAATGAAAAAGCTGATAAATCGTCCAAAATATAATATTATTAGTTATTCTATTTTATTCCAAATAAAAACGTTTCTTATTTATAAAGTTTTCAATCAGACTTTTATTTCTGTTATTTTTAACAGCAAGCTAGTTGAAATAAAAGTTATTTACATAAAAGTAAAACAAAAGTGAAATGCAATAAAATATCGTACGATCGGAATATAAAGACAAATATAAGAATAAGAAAAGGAAGTGATATTTTCCGAGGTGATATTGTTGAAGAGAGAAGATTTGAGAAGATAAAGAACGCCCTCTCTCTCTCCTCACACAGACACTGATAGACACATCCTATATCAACGACTACATAAAGTTTTCCAGCAATGTCCATCGTACTTACTGTCTGTTTGCCGAGAGATATTGAAACCTTTAGAGAGTCAAAAAAGACTATATGAAATACAACAATACATCGTTGAAAACGAATTGTGGTCAATATGGCAGACTAGCATTATTCCTAGGGTCGATCGCAACTCCACAAATTGATAACTTAATTTACAGTCTAATTGAACACTATTCAATTGGACGAATTCAAAATTATTGGGCAGAACAGGAAGTCGTAGTGAACGATAAGAGACCGGAAGTTCATAAATTTTAATAAGTTCTCAGTTTTTTCTTTCTGTTATTAGATAAACGGAAACGTTTGCAAACAAAGTCGAGTTTCCGTCATAGGGACATTTTTGACAGAAACATTGTTTAAAGAGATGTAAAGGTTCGCGTCCTTTTGAGTGGGGCAGTACGAGATAATCTAAAGGTGTATCCTTAGATGCAGAGAGCAGTTGATAACCTCCTGGCTAACCTGGGCTTGCGAGCCAGGGGAGGCACCTTTGAAGGCACAGTACATGTTTCAGAAGTTGAGTAAAGTGCATTATTTGATATATTAAGGAATTAAGTTTGATCCTTTACATGAAAGATCTTGAACACTTAAATATGTGACAGGAGGTTTCCAATTTTTTTTGTAATTAAACGCAACTCTCCCAAAATTACCAAATAATTATTAAACCTTTTTTTGTTTGTAACAGATGTAAAATTAATTTTTAGTCATTTTGTGTATGCTTGAGAACATCTAAAGCTCTTAAGTTATGATTTTTCTTGATAAAATCACTCGGAAAACGACAAAATTTCCCGATATTAAAAAAAATACTAGCTTTACTGCCTTGGCAATATTTTTAGTAGAAAGTGGATGAAAAAATACGTATAAATGACCTATCGCGTGCTCTTCTTTCTCTTTGATACCAAGTTATAAAAATTGAAATATGATTAATAAATACCAGATTTTGAAATGGCCTAGCACCTTTAATTTTGAAGATATCGAATTGCGGTTTCCGGTTTATTTCATAACTTTTTATACTCTTTAAAACGGTGTATATGAAAATGGGGGTCAACAGCGAACCCTCACTTTTGGTCGCGCGTCAGCCGCGTATGCAGGCAGGAATCTAAAATCAAGTCACATATTCTGAAACTAGAGGTGACGGGTAACAAATTTTTCCGCTACCATTTTTTGCTCAGATTAACCGTTTAAGCATGAAATGCATTTGAGCCGTCATAAAATGAACAACCTGTATTTGAATAGAGAGATAGAGAGAGACAAAGAAGCAGACTGTTACCCGAAGCAACCGTCCCAAATCTTGAATAGAAATTATTGCCTGAATAAGAATCCAAAACGTGAAAGCGTAAAGAAGCTTCCATCTGTCAAAGAAGCATTCACAGCTTACAGTAAGAAGTTACTAACTCTATGGAGTCAACAACCAACTCTGAAGCAATTCTTCTCGCTGGAGTTAAGAGAAGCCAACAATGTATAAAGTATTTAAGATACATCGCCTACAATATCACCTGCTAAGTCTGTAAACAGTTCATAAAAGTTTGAACGTAGCAAACAAAACTTAATTTTGAACAAGCTACTCTGGAAGGACTAAAGTATTTTTGACTTCTATTGTTAACAAGAGACTAAAAGCAGCTGATGCAGTACCATATTCTGCATGCCTATTCATCTTCAACAACACAATATGCGTTAAGTACCACAAGGGAAACTTTCAAAATTACCTAAAAGTTCAATTTACCACCATAGTCACAAAATTAAAGTATGAAGTACCTAGTAAAATTTTAGAACATTGAAACCCATATCATTAATTAAAGTTAGTAAATTGTTATAAAAGTGTAATAAATTTGAAAAGATGCTATGACTGGAATAATACGTATTACAAGATAAAATTTAGAAACCACACTTCCTTGACTTTAGTCAAAACATCAGCAACCAAAAAATAAAGAAATTCGTCTACAAAATTTTATTGAACGCACCTCGAGATTCTCAAGGATAATCTATTAACAACTATCGAAAACTATACCCATCATTCAGTGAAAAATTTGTAAAAGAGCTTATATTTCGGAGATGCTGCATCCAAATATTTCTATTTTTGGATTTATTAATTTTTCTTTCGAGTCGTCAAAAGAAAGGCGTCAAGATTGAATTTATAATCTTGTATTAGTACATTAATATGCCCGGTATTATATGGACCGGTTTGATGTATCTAGCCGCTAATGGATATTGCGGTGGTAACACATCAAATGTCACGAGCATATGGGTCCATGCTGGGCACTTTCGTCATCCCCACTAAATGCATAACTAATTTCACCAATGCATGGAGATATCCAAGTAATTACTGGGAGGATAACAAACCACAACCACAACTCCAATAAGGGAGAGAATGTCCACCACCCCTAAGACTCACGACTCGCCTTAGACCTACTCCAAAGTTTTGTTGGCAAGGATTTAGTTGACCAAATTATCAAGGTTAACCCAGATAAGTAGTACACCAAGTCAAGAAAAGTCTTAAGATGATTTAAAAGTAAGTTGCTGGCGAGTAGTGCTGGACTCTGGTCCAGCTGGGTAGCCGGCGGCGAAGGCTTTCTTGGTTAACCCTCGGAAGAATCTACTCATCAGCCAATGGAGAGCAACTTTAACAGAGTTTAAGTTAAACTTCGATGAAAATATCATTAGTTTAAGTGATATTGCTTGTTTAAAGGAAATATTATTACTCCTCTGGACCCATGAAGTTACTGTAAAGAAAAAGGATTAGCTCCCACGCTGAGATGCCGGGTTCGAATCTAGCTGTTGCCCAGTATGGCAGCGGACATCCTTAACATAATACGACGAGTACAGGTTTACCAAGGAATAACTGGCCAGAACAGGATAGTCTCCAGAGAGGGATATTTGTTTCTGAATACGTAAAACAAGTACCTCCTTAAGATTTTCACAGCGAGAAAATGAGGCCTGCTTGGTCCCAAAACACAGAAAAAATGCTATAGGAACTGCAAAGTTAATGAAACGCTAACTTCTGACGCTTTTAATGCAGGATGTGGTGCTGTACGAGTAAATAATAGGAAATAGATTCGTTTAAGGAGGAGTTTTTCCACGCTTTTCCTTATAAGTAGTAAGGTATTAGAGATCAGTAAGTTGTTAGTGGATAAGGCAAGTTAGGGATAACTTTTTTTTTTGTAATGGAAAAATGCCCTTTAATGATGAAAATATAAATTAGACCGGATGTAAGTGACTGTAAAATGACAAATCACTCTTTGCACTACGTAATTACCGGAAGCGTACAATACAAACAGAACAAAGTGACAAACAGTAGTAATTAAAAAAAGCAAAAGAAAATCATTAATTAGCAGACAAAATCCCAATTTGTAAGTGGGATTGTAAAGTAACCCTATCCAATCTGTTTAGTGTTTGGCTAGATTAGGCAGCTCATCCCCCTGCTCTCACCAATAGGAAGAGAATACATAACAGGCGCTGTAATTAAACGACGCCAAGAACTAACTTAATTACTTTAATTATAGAGATTTCTAAGAGTTAGGAAACTCAAATGTATAAATGGGTTATTTTGTTAACATTGGGATTTAGAATGCGTAACATTAACATACCATTGGCCTCATTAAATAGCGTCTGTTCGCTTTTATATTTGGGGTTTCTAAGCTATAAGAGCTTTTAGGCGACAAATGTGGCATTACGCGTTTTAATTGAGGAATTGTGCTTAGCAAAAATGTTGAATAAAAGCAATAATTGAATGAGGACAACTGATACACAACTATGGATAGCCAAACAATTCTGGGTCTTTCACCAGATTCCTCGATGGGATCTCTTATTGTGGTTTAGAAGATATGCTTCCACAGATGGAAGAAGCTACTTCCAAGACCCTCTTTGCAGACATTGATGGGAGAAATAAAAAAACACCCGTTCATCTCTTACGGTATGAGATTAGTTCCAAAAATCTAATATTGAGGGAAGATGAGCACAGGTAGCTTCAAGTTGAGCTTCATCACCAGAAAATAGATTTTTATGAATCTAGGTGGCTGCAGAAGGAAATCTTCTTCTTTTTTTTTTGAGTTAGCCCGCAGGAAGCTTAAAAATATTTTACCTGCCACGTTTTATTTAATCGTAAAATCTTACTTGACCGACAGATACTTCCGAATGCAAATAGGATCTTCTTTCTCCCCACTTAAACCTATCGACGCTGGAGTTCCACAAGGCAGCATTCTGGGTCCTATTCTCTACTCCATTTACACTTCAGACATCCCAACTGATCCTAACACTACACTTCTCACATACGCAGATGACATCGCCTTACTGTCCTCTAATCATGATCCTGTTCTAGCACACAGAAATCTGCTGTCACATCTTTCCTCATTAGAAGACAATGGTTCAAGAGATGGGCTATTTGAGCGTAATGAATTTAAGTATCAAAACATCACCTTCACTCTTCGGCGCATTACTCTCTTCCTCCAGTATTCTATAACCTAACACCTCTACCAGTAGTGAACGTTGCCCGCTACCTTGGGCTTTATTAGACCGAGAACTTTCTTGGAGACTTAAAAGAACAGAATTAAACAGACGCTATCGACTACTTAAAAGACTCTTAGACGATAGATCAAAACTCTCTGTGGCCAACAAAAGACTGATTTATACTACTATTTTGAAACCCATTTGGACGTGTGGAGTAGAGCTGTGGGGTTCAACCAAACGCCCCAATCTCCAAAGGATTCATTATCTTCAATCTAAAATACTTCGAACTATTGCACACCCTCCATTTTACGTCTCCAAACTGACTATACACTCTGCCCTTAACATTCCTTTTATCACTGAAACACGATATAGAAAACTCCACTTCAGCCTGCCATCTCATACAAAATCCTCTTGCTCAAAATCTTTCTTCCAGAACTCTTCCTGACAACCCGGACAAGACGTCTCAAAAGGCAGTGGCCACGTGATCTCCTCTGCAGTGAAGAGAGTAACTAACTATCTAATATTTGGAAGTGTTACCACTGGGTAACTTCTCCGCTCGTTACCTTATCATTTGTTACTCTGTTATCACTGTTACTTATAGCGCTAACGCGCCAATTGTATCAAAAATAAACGCCAAAAAAAACAACAAAAAACAAAAAGAGATAGCCTAGGATTCTTATAACCTCCTCAAGAACACACGCAAATTGATTGATTAGACCATTTTAGGCAGAAAGATTGAAGTAAAAGCTACACAGATAACCTGTGAAACTCACAAGCAACAACTTTTGGGTACACCATCTGAAAGGCCGCTTTCAACATTGCACTAAAACAAAAAAAGCGCTTGTTTTCGACGCCATTGCGAAATTAAAGCTCCTCCCTTTGTCGCTCACTAGACTCCGAATTCGAAGGAACAAATTCAATTTTTCGTTTACAAAAACATAACACATGTAATGGAACGGTGGTTCCTCTCTCCTCCATCCCAAATCCATATCAATATTTGATGTAATTTACATAATTTTATGATAAATTCTAAAATTGGCACAAATAGTAGCATGCCGCTAAGTTATCCATCATGGCTCTGACAGCATCATAATGCGTAGTAATTTTCCTATCTCTGTTTTTGGCATCATTTCTTAAATAAATACGAGTTCTAAAATTATTATTTACAAATCTAAAAATGTTTCAATTTGTTTATCAAATATTATTAAAAATAAATTAGAATCTAATAAAAAAATGTATTCCCCCACCCAAAAGTGATATTATTTGTTAGTTTTATCAATTGCAAAATTTTAATAAGAGAAACGTAGAGTTATTTTGTTGTATGTTGAGCTAAAGGAAGTCTAGAAGGACAGCAACCAGCAGAACAAGCCGGTTTCAGAAGTGGCTATTCCACGATTGATCATCTTCATACAATAAATCAAATCCTCGAAAAAGCAAAAGAGTATGAGAAGATCATTTACATGGCCTTCATTGATTATAAAAAAGCTTTTGACCTGGTAAAGCATGAGTTTCTTTTTCGAAGTTTGATTAACCAGGGCATTGATAATAATATTGTTGAACTTATAAAAGATTGGTACGAGGGAAGCCAGGCGAGAATTGTAATGGACAAAATTGGACCAGATTTCGCTGTTAGGAGAGGAGTCAAACAAGGCGATCCTTTATCGCCCATATTGTTTAACTGCGCGCTGGAAGTGGTTTTTCGTACTTTGGACTGGGGTAATATAGGAGTGAAAATAAATGGGGTATTTTTGTCAAATCTATGTTTTGCAGATGACGTTGTCCTCTTTTCAGAATCGGTGCAGGAACTTTCAGAGATGATAACATCATTGAATGAGGCAGGTAAAGAGGCTGGTCTTACGATCAATGAAGGAAAAACTGTGCTAATGACAAATAGTAATAACGCTGGTACCATTCTCCTGGAAGGCAAGAGACTGAGGTGGGTCGAAAGACTGTGTATCTTGGGCAGCTCCTCTCATTTCACAATGGCACCTTAAAAGAAGTAAACCGTCGCATTAGTATAGCTTGGAAGAAATACTGGTCTCTCAAATTTGTTTTTAAAAGTGCTATGAGAACAGAATTGAAGTCCCGAGTTTTTGATTCCTGTATTCTTCCATGCTTGTTGTATGGTGCACAGGTGTGGGCCACGTCGGGAAAAATTCAAAACAGGCTTAAGGTGACTCAGCGCTCAATGGAAAGAAGTATGCTTAATATTACGAGAAAAGACAGAATTAAAAATGAACTTATAAGGGAAAAAACTCGAGTGTCTGATGTGGTGGAAGCGGCGTTGAAGATAAAGTGGAAATGGGCTGGGCATGTGGCAAGGATGAAGGAAGATAGATGGGCGAAGAGAGTAACTGAATGGATTCCTTTGGATAGCATTCGGAGAAAAGGTAGACCGCTCTCGAGATGGAAGGATGCTGTAACGGGACTCTGTGGAACATTGTGGCAAAGAAGTGCCCAAAACAAGAAGGGATGGCAAAATCTAGGAGAGGCCTTTGCCCTCAGATGGGCCTAGTTACCAGATTTCAATTTGTATAGAAAAGTATATGTGTATAGAAAAGTGTATGAGTATAGAAAGGTATATATTTGTATAGAAGTCACATTTTATTTTATTTTATTACGTAATTTTCAATCAAACCTTTTCTTTGTACTTCTTGTATATATTATTTGTATTTTTTCTGGGAACAATAAAGGCTATTATTATTATTATTATTATTATGTTGAGCTAAGTCAACAACAAAATTATCATTCTAAAAAAACATCATTTTTAATTAAGTTAAAGAATTGGTAAGTCCACCTCTGCCATGATATTTACCCTTTTACTGAATTTAGAAAAGTTACGCAAGTCTGCCATCTGAATAATCTCATCATTAACAAGTAAACCAAGATTATGACAGAGTACAAGGAGAAAAAAAAATTAGGAATCTCCACGAAAAATAATTAATCTTATCTAGGAAAACCTAAGAAAATTCAAAATTTGTTAGTCGTGGACTTCAGTGCCAAAGATTTGCAAGTAACTGATGGACTTTGAGAACCTCGCTGTTGCCTACTTTGTTCAATCTAGTGATCGGAGATTTAGTGAGCACAAGATATGCAGCTTTACCAGATCTTGCCCTTTACGGGGGAAGTTCTTCTAATAGTTCCTCATGTAACTAAGCAACAGGAAGAAGCCGTGAGAGTGTTTAAATACGCAACAAAAATCAAATTAAGCTTCAAATAAATGAGTGGAAAACTAATTTCCAGTGATATCTTAGCCTGGAAATCTTAAGAGACGAGATTTCCTTTAAAAAATAATCATAGAAGTAGTAACAACCGAGAAGAATCAAATTTGAGCAGAAAATGAGAGAACGAGACTACAGTCCACAAGCAGATCTTACTATTCCTTGAATTATAACCCCGCTTTTAACTCCAGGAGAGGGCCAAACTTTTCTCTGTACAAAAACCATAATCTATGCCCTAATCTGGGGCCTCGAAGAAGATTTGGTCTAAGAAAGTTTGAGGGGGAGTGAAGAGTTCTTTCGTTATGGACCCTGCAGTGTCCCTGCTATCAGGCAATGAGGTATTTCTTCAGATGAGAAGCTGTTTGGATCAGATGTTTCAAGAGTTGAGGCGACTAGATTGAAGTGTACAGAAGACATAATGAGAATGGAGAAAAAGTGCGACCAGAGATGTGGTTTAGCAGCTGAAGGCAAGCTTCTCTTAACTTAAGGTTCCAAAAAAAAATACCCGGACTCTAATGGGCATTTCCTTCCGGCAAAAGAATGTTAACTTAGACTAAAATAATAAATGACTTCGTTTAAAAATTAAATATTAATCTATCCTAAAATAAAATTTGAAATAATAATCAGTGGTACATCTACTGGACTCAAGGTGACTGCACATCTTGTACTCCAGAGTCAGATCTTCCAATAGATTATTGTAAACAGACCTAGCGAGTCAGCAGTATAATCATAGAACTAAATATCTCCTAAGGTCATCGAAATAATGTCGTCGTAAACTGAATCATGACTGTTCCACTAACTTTACGTGGGGATAGTCAGCCGTTTTCTTGATCATTAAAACTTGTCAACTGGAAAAGAGAGTTAGAGACAGTCGGAAGGAAGAACATCTCCAGTTAGTATAGTATTTATTGGTTACTTTTATAGGTACTTAAATCTTGTTGTAAAGATTCTGTCAGGAGGTCATACTGCCTTTAAAACTCAGTATTGGATGTTCAATAAGAATAAATAATAATATTAACAATTTAAGAATAAATTAACCAAAATTGTGGTAATACGATAGCTCTGAACCGCTAGCACACAGGAAACGACGTTTGAAATCGCATGTATTGCTAAGATGAGCAACACACATCCGCCAATTGAAATTCTGCCGTTACAAATGTTTTAGCCCTCAGGAACCGATCTCAGTAGCTCCCTTCTATAGTTCAAAAGGAGAGCTCAACCACAGATCTAAGTAGGATGAAAAAATAATTGCCATTTCAGTCGTGATACATTTATTCTGCCCGAGCTTTCAACCTACGGACTAGGTCATCTTCAGGGCTAGTTTAGAAAGTAATATTTTTACATTACAGGGTCGGTGTGTCTTCTGTCTTGTCTGTTCATGGACTCCAAGACCTAGTCCCTAAGTCGAAAGCTCGGCAGAATAAATGTATCACGACTGAAATGGCAATGATTTTTTTCATCCTATTAGAACTAAGAACAGTCACCAAAAAGAATGAACACAGAACTAAGGTTGCAGATTATAGGTTTCCAGACTAGGATGCCTAGGTGTCTTAACTTTAGGCCGTTTTAGACATGGTGATCCTCGAGACCCAATGTTTGAAGCTCGGCAGCTCGGAATAAAATAGAGACTCTATTATCATCTTAGTAAGCTACTTCTAACCAATCATCGAACTCTTTAGCTTAGGTCTTCCTTACAGCATTTGTTCAATTGAAGTCAAACACATTCCCTAAGGGTGTACCAAAAAGTACTTTTTTCTCTACAAAATCAATTTACAGAGGTTATAGGTTTCCAGACTAGGATGCCTAGCTGTCTTAGGTTTAGGCAATAAGGGGTCAGTACAATGAGTCTCTCTTGATTTCTTGAGTCTGAAATACAAAAAAAATCCATCCTGACTCAAAACTAATCTAAGTATGAGAAAGATCCTCATTAAACTAGGAATAGATGAGCTATTTGACAACTATCAACAATCAACAGATCAAAAAAATTAGATGTCATGGTGAGAACAACTCACATAACTTTCTCCCACTGGACACTACGTAATAAAATTTTTTGAGAAAGGAAATGCCAAAAAATACAGAATTTCAACAATAAAGTGACCCTGATTTCCTGCTGAACCGAATTTCTCCATATTCCTAAATCCTACTAATAATATCGTACGCATATAAAGACGCATATTTATTAATGACGCTTTAAAAGGAAAATTAACACCCCGCTCCCCACCCAGAACTGCCTTAATAAGCATTTTCCGATGAAAATCCTGGATGCTGTTTCAGGAAAAATTAAAAAAAAAAAAATCTATTTAAAACTATAAAACCTCCAATCCGTCAATGCCGTGGAGCTATCTACAAGGATAATTGTAGGCCTATTAACCTGGCCACTGCAGGCTCAGAAAATGACATGCATCGCATGTGGGCCTGGCAGATGATAGCCTTTGTAGGTTCTGTCAGAAAGAAGAGGAGGAAACGGCAGTCTGCACGTGTTGTGTCAGTGTGAAAGGGCTTGTATGGCTTTTAAGGATGTTACTTCTCGGGGGAGGAAAAAACCAAGGCCTGGTGAGAGCTTTACCCTACAGGAGCTACTCTCCAGAATTAAGAGACTGATTGGGTCGCGGTGGTGTAGGCATTGAGGCCGCCCTAATTTAATCCATTCTATTCTATTCTATAAAACCTCCAGCTATCGATGATGGAATCGATTTGAATGCTCTGAGACTTCCCTTAATTGAGGAGCAATGTTGTTTACAGCTGATCGTAATAATTTCTAGTTGAAGAGAATTTATTTTAAAATAAAGTAAAATAATTCAAATTTTAAATATAAAATTATCAATTAAAGTTACAGTAGAATTGCAAAGCATAACTTGCGAGTTCTGTATTCATATTTATTTAAATTACTATTCTTTAATAAAAAGTATATTTAATTGCCTTCTAAATAAGTAATATTCTGTTATACAGTAATATTTAGTTGTTTTCAGGACTGGTAGAACTCACGTCATGAAAGTTTGTAGAGAAAGAGAAGGAGATGGTGAAAGAATGGAGAAGAGAGAATGAATGAAATATAGGAGAGAGACAGAGAGTGCATTGTCCAGTTTAGTATGATGACGAAGAAGCGAGGTAACTCACCGCCAGACAGTGCTGAATGGTAAAACAAGTTCACATATAAAATGGACTGACCACTACATCCAGTCTCTCTCTCTCTCTCCTGGACGCATTCAACCACCTCACTATTTACACACATCAACACTAACACAAACCTTTACATATAGACCCAATATTAAATTGAATTCTCTTTTAATATGGACGAATTCTCCTGCAGGTAATTTTTTTCTTTTATTTATTTCTCCATCCCTCTATTTCCAAACAATAATAACAGTTAGAGCCCCAACTACCTTCATCAATCGCGGCGAGATGACATGTTTGGTTAGGGTTAATCTTCCTACCAGAAATATGGAAACCTCTCTTTGTTAGGTTGCAAAACGTTATTTCAAGTTTTTTTCGTTGTTTTTCTTTTGTTTTTCCACAAATTCCTTTCAAAAATTTGTTACTCAGATAAATAAAAGGAGTAATTGAAATTGACTCTTGTTATGTCCGCTACCCAAAGCTCACTAATTTTAAAGTTCAGCTTCTCGCTTTCCCATAAAATTTCCACAGAAAGCCTGCTAAATTCCTCCAGTCTTGGGAAAAGGAAATTTTACTATCCTCATAGAAAGGGCGCCACGGTAGCCGAGCGGTTAAGAAGCGAGACCTGCGAAGCTAATATGTATTGTGGTACTAGGTTCGATTCCTGGTCTTAGGGCCTTGGATTTTATTTAATGGTTTTATTCTTGTAAGGCGCTCCATTAGCTGAGCGGTTATACGCTAGACCCGCAAAGCTAAGATGTATTGTTGGTTTAGTGGTTTCGATTCCCAGTCAGATATTACGTATTTAATGGTTAATATGAGAATTTGATAGTAAAGTATGTTTGCTAATCGCCTCCGTCCACGACACCTAATTGGTGTAAAGCTCGCCTGAAAAAATAGGCAATTTACTTTACTACTTTACTTTTTGTACTATCGCTATAGAATTTTGGACACATCCTTTAAATTTGGAAAAGCCATCCTCTCAACAACTGAGAATAGCTTGGAAGGGGAAAAGTTATATTGTTATCCCTGACTGCCACAGCTGTCTCCCGTTCTGCTTAATAAAAACATCCCTAGAAAAACTAGGTAATTAATCGACCAACAATTCGTATCTACAGTTTAGAGGCGTGCAACTATTTGTGGTTTAACGAACCAACAGACAAACTAGCCACCAACAACTTACCGAAAAACTATGGTACCACTTAAAATGGAGAGGCACATTAGTTTCTTTTAGGTCACAATAGATTGGGCTTTTAGCCACAACCCCCTGTCCAATCTATAAAGCTATATATAACCCCAGGTATTGGCCGCGAATAACCTCTAAGGAGCTAGTTCTTAGATAAATGGTCTCCCATCCGGTAAAAGTGAGGGGAGGGGCACAGCGGTCTTATCTTAGGACTATTATTGTAGCCGATTAAACTTTTTACACATGGTCTTTCCCAATTTTTGGGTGGCAGAGGAGCAAATTTAAGGTCACAAGCGTTTTTAATGAAATATGAGATTATTGATGAATGATTATTGATGAACAATAAATTAAACACCATCAAGTCAGCAAGTGTAGAGCGAGACGGAAACAAGACAGAACTCCAAACTGATTAATCAACAACCTCTGAAGATGGATGAAAGACTCCATAACCGGATGTGGATCCAAAAAAAAAAAATGGCGATAAAATCAAAGATATCAGATCAAACCATATTTTCAAAAGCATCAATGATTGATGAAATTTGATTAAATCAAAATTGGGATTGTTGCAGCCAATAGTTAAAGAGTATTCGCACGAGCTTTATTTGGGGTGTTGCAATTTTCCTGAGAGCGGAGCGATCTATATTGACAGATTTTCTATTTTCTCTTTTAAGTTTAATATTAAAAATTATATGGAAAAATAAAAAATTCAAAGAAAAATTCTAGTTAAAAAAAAAATCACTAACAGTATTTGTCACGCTCTAATTGGTAAACTATGTTGAAACTAGGAATTTTTAGTAAAATTTTAATAGTTCTTAACGTTTTCCACACGTGGTGGAAATGTAAAATATGTGAAACAGCACTTAGGGAAATCTAACATTATAGTTCCCTTGAGCAAAGCTAAATAAGTTTTTTTTCAAAAAAAAAGAAATCAAAGTAATAAAAAAGCCTCCAGCGCGAGTAACTACTTATACAAGAAAACTGTTCATATATATACGAGTATATAAAGACTTTTCCTAAAGCAATTTTCATTTTTCTTCTACCAAACGTTCTGTTAATAAAACACGTTCTTTTGACGCAAATTTTATGATTTAATTTTATTTAGAATATTGTAACAAATTTATAGAGTTTAAGTAAATACTTCTATTTCAGCGAGCCTTGCAGGAAAATTATTTAGATCTAGGAACTTTTTTTTACAGTTCAATTTCCGGTGATGGCCAGTATTGTTGAAACGAGAGAGGTAGTGCAACCGGAAATGCATAGCTCTAATGAATTTTTGCAAAAACTTGAAAAAATAAAGTAATAATAATATGAAAATTACGGTCGTATGTTTAGGCAGTTACTTGTCAAGATCCATAAATAAGTAGATCGCTTATGTACTACGAGTAGAAAGGAAACGAATGTTTGACGACATATACAGGTATTTAGATGCACCATTTCGCTACGAAGATATAATATTCTCCACCAACTGTATGTGCTTAAATCTGTAGCAGAGCTAGCAATGAAATATGAATGTATTTAAAAGTTATAGAATGAATGGAAGAAAATGATTAGAGAAGGATTACGGTGATTTTAATTTCGGTTAGGCTATAAGGTTGGCAGGAATATAGAGTACTGATCCATCCATAAGTTGTAGTTTATGTAAATAGTTGTATATAGTAGAGCGATGAATGTGTGAAGTGAATGTATTTATAAGTAAGAATGGAGAGTGAGTGATATTCTAGTGATAAGCACCTAGACGATGCAGGCAGATTTGCTACGATGCGTAAAAGTTACTCTCGAATTCATTGCCATTTTGCAAGGGAACATTCATTTTTGGCCAACAATGGGAAAGAATGTGAAGGAGACTCCTCTAAAGTGCTATTTCACTCAATTGTACGGCATCACATCCACGTCTGAATGTTTTTTTTTTTTTTGAGGGTTACAGAGTGTTACAGGTTACAGAGATGAGAAAACGTGGTTAGGCAATACATATCTTTGGTCCGTCGTAGCAAGCATGTTTATGATGTAACCCTGTTTCGAACTTTCACGCATTATTTATCAGTTTAGTAGATCGTTTTTCCTTATCGGAAAATTAACTAAATCCAAATAGAAATAAGAATTTTAACTGTTTTTTTTAATTTTCAAGTAAAACCGTTCCATGTTAAACACCTTCAACTATTTCCTTTAAATCCTAAGATATTAAGTTTCTTACAAGTTTCAATTATAAAAAAAAAAGATTAAATTTTAGAACAAAGATATGAATGTTAGGTGGATTCTGTAAAAGTTGTAAAGATAAACGCCTGAAAAACCCAAAGAAGAAGCCGAACTTAAAGGAGAGAAATCTCGCAAAATCTTTTTTTCTTTTCTTTTACGTACAAGAAAGACCAAACTTTACAAACTCTCTAAGGTTAAATAGAAGAGGTTAGGTTAATATTTAACAAAATTATATTTATGTTAGCAAAGAGTTTAATAATTATTATACATATACTGGAGTTAACTAATGTTTACTTTAGAAGACTTAACTTTCATCCTGTTAAAATATTTTACCAATTTTTTTAACCATACTTTTAATATTTTAAATAATTGAATTAAATTTTGGAAATTTAAACTTTCCAAAATGGATTAACCGTTTTTACTAGGGAGCTATGACGTCATCAAGTTACCTTCACAGGTACATGAATAATAACTGAAAATGAAAATTCTGGTTTTTTTTTTTTGCCCCTAAACTAAAGCTGGCTAGAAATGGAAATTGTTTTTCATTACTTAGAACTTAACAAATCTGCTTTAAGTTTGAATATATTTAAATGAAAAAAATATTTTAATCAAGAAGCTCAAACTTATAATTTAATAAAAAATATTTAAATGGAGATAATGAATGGAGCTCACTAGTAAATTACCATAAAAACTGCTACTAAATTAAGGCGGAATTTAATTAAGAATTCAATTGTTCAACTTTATTCATATCTCATGACGTATTTTATTCTGCTTAAGTTTATTTTTACTTTATTTCTTTTCACGTCGGTGTTTGTGTAATTACTTTTTTCTTGAGTAGGTATATTTGTAAGTTGGTAGTACCTTCTTAACTTCCTTTTATTTTTTAGGTTCATTTAAATTGAATTAACTTCACGTTTTTCTAACCTTCTAGGTTGGATATCCAGTAAATTATTGAATTTTTTCTTCCCCTTAAGTTTATCTACATGGTGGAGGGCTAATATTGTGTTCCTGTCCGAGATGTTAAGGAATGTATCCTGATGTTTAGCTACAGACAGTTAAAAAGAATCATCCGGCTATAAAGAGGCTGAAAGCGCCCCTAGAAGAGCTTGTGACTGGTGTGGTATTGGCATGTCATCTCCGAAGAAAATAAAAGAAATTAAAGGCGATGTCTCAACAGTTGGGAGTTCCTCTTGCTGGCTTTAAATTTCAAGGAGAGGTAACACTAAACTGTCTCCGATTTAGGACATAGAAGATTAGACACACGGACATTTGATGACACATAAAAAACCCCACCAAGATGCCCCAATCGTTCCGACTTTAAATGGGACAACTTACACCAGGGAACTTATTGACAAAATGGTTTGGAAGTTCCTAACACATTCTATTTACAACCCATGATCTTGCCCTTACAGATTTTTATCTGTACAGACCAAAAAAAGAAGCTTTGCCTGGGCATCATGATTAAAGAAAAAGGACAAAACTGGCTTCGAGATCAAGTTAAAGAATTCTTCGAGAGGGTATAAGATGTCTCTTAAGAAGATAGCGGAAATAATAATGCTTTAACTAACAGTTTTCTTAAGAACAGCTGTCTGATTAATTAGTGAATGACCTTTCTAGAAGAGTTGATATAATAATTATTTTAAGCTATAAATTCTAGGTCCCATTTATGCCTCAGTCAGAAATGGCATATTTTATGCCCAGTGTTAAACTAACGTAACAATAAATCGTGCATAATCTCGGGCATGAAACTGCAACAGCTATTAAAGTAGTAATAAAATGATGCAACCATAATATTGCAATTCCACCCAAACTAAACCGTTTTATACACTCAGTAAAGTTATATTTATTAATAATGTTAACTGCCACAGTGTGCAACTTTACAAAACAGATGTTCAGTTATAGCTGAATAAGTATTCTTAAGGAAACAAGTTGAATTAGTGGAAGACATTTCTTTAAATAGGACGACGAATACTAATTGCAAACAGAAGTCACTAATGGATTGCTAAGGACCATTCTAAGCCAAAATATGCAAATAATGACAAATAAAAAGGACTCCTGAACAAGACCCACTTCTGCCGTACGCTCTAAGAAAGGGAAAAATCCTAGGTCCAGCCAGTTGAACTGGAAATCAGGATCTTAGATCTGTGCACGAGTCCACTGTGTAAACTGTGGGTTAATCCCTTCTTTTTCGGGATCAAAAGAAGGACAGAATTGTAACTATGCGATTTGCAAGGCGCGCCTATATCTGAGGTCACTGCCTGGGACCTTTTTTCAGTAAACTAATTACCTCTGGGACAGTGTTCCCTTATTGCAGACAACAACTATCTGGTGGTGGACAGTTGTAAGAGGCTACAAGGAAGAATAAAATTGCTAGGACAGACAGTACTATAAACTGGGATCTCCGCATGGAAGTCCGGTGCATTAAACAACTAATCCTGTAAAATTGTAAAAAACTGTAATTACTCTTCTACTGGAAAAAATGGAACAAAGAAGGAAGCCCTTTGTGCTTGTTAGATCGCAGGAAGTGGCCTGAAAAAACGGGCTTCAAGGTGTTGAAGTCAAAATCTAAGAGCTTCCTGCAATTATGGAGCTAGAGTCACCCAAAAACCAAGAGTAAAAACAGGAAACGAGAAGGGACAAAGGAGAACCGGATCACATCTAAATCTCGCTAGAGAGTATAAAATATAAAGTAATTCTAATCACTGCCAATTTTGAAGTGCTAATAATTGAATGGCCTTTATCAAGTTAGCAACTCCAATTAATTACAAACGGCTTCAGCAGAATTAGATCCCAGCGCTGTTACATTAATTGTCTCTCTCTCTCGTATCGAACGGAACCGGAAACGAATTTATTCATAATTATATTGTTTTAGACTTTAATTAAATATAAATTGTTCATTAGGCGAATTTGATTGGATAGTTATGGATTAGATAACACCTTATTTTGTCGTGAAAACGACTTTAGCATTATTGTTGAACGAAATTTCAAGTGGCTATGGTAATTTTCCGTAATAATTATCTTTTGGCCAAGCTTTCGACCTTGTTACTAAGGTCGTCTTCAAGGCTTATCCTTATTAACAAATATATTTTCAACATCAAAGGTTAGTGAGTCTTCTCTGATTGTTCAAGTCCTGTGAGAGTTTAGAAGTACCTACTTTAGAACTATTCCCCTCTCTCTGGCTACCAAAAATTGATTTTTGAGGGGAGTTAACTAATTAGTAGTAGTAAGAAACTATTAAAATTGTTTTATGTCAGACGAAGTAGACAACTTCCTTTTACGTAGCAGATAGACCAATTCTAATTCAGAAAACTTTAGACAATAAAACTAATGTTAACCACTTTAATTAAGTTGACTTCATTTAATTTATAATGAGGGCTAGTATTTTCAAGTTGAAAATAAAAGAAATTTTCAAATTGATGAATTTTGCGACTAATAATTAATAAATCTACGTCACGAAAATTATTAAACCATTTTAAATTTTCAACAAGCAAACAAATGAAATAGAAAAGTTTTTCCAGCAAGAAAAGAAAAATAAAGAAAACTCTCAGAGGTTGGCATTGATGTAATTATTAAAAGCGTAAATTAAATTAAAAGAAGATGGCCAATACTTCCGGTTTAACTTTGTACAAACAACCCTTACAACCACCAGGCCACTTCCTCATTTCATCACCAAACTAGAAGGAAGTGGCTTTTAATTGAAATATTGTTTGAGGAAATTTTTCCTAAAGCGATAGATATCGATAGTAGCTTGCGACTTTTTTTTTTTTTGATGAAAGTAAGTTTTACCCAGTAAAGAAAGTTTAGCCAATCAAATTAACCACTTGTAACTCGTAATTTGTAAAATTTACAGAAAACTTTTTTTTTGTAAGAAAAAGTAGTATTAGTAAAGTAATTGCCTATTTTTTCAGGCAGGCTTTATGTCCAACTGCCAAATTAGGTGTCATGGACGGAGGCGACTAGCAAACATACTTTACTATAAATTTCTTTTATTAACCATTAAATAAAATCTAAAGGCCTAGATCAGGGAATCGAACCTACTAAACCAACAATACATCTTAGCTTTGCGGATCTAGCCTACAACCACATTAAATTGGAAGGTAAAGCAGTTTTTACCGCTGTAAGGAACATGTGAATAGTCTGCAATGGAAGAACCTAGAGATAGGACACTATTTCCCTCTTCCCCGATTTTCAAGGAAATGGAGTTTAGAAAGTTAAAAAAAACAGCTGTTAGATATAGTTGCTGTTTCAAGAATATGGTACACCAAATCAGGATGGGAGAAACAGAAAGGAGACGACCCATCTTTGTCATCGCAACCGTCAAGAAGAATGGACTGAGAAAGAAGCCAGAACAATTCATTACTAATCACCATTACTGGAGCTAGAGCCCCGAGCTCACTAACTCAACCATCGCTTCTTGGATTCATCTTCTGCACGAATAATCTCCATCACGCCACGCCAGCCTCTGGCTTTACTCTTCACTAATTCCATGGGTAATCATACATCTGTAGCTGGGTTTAGGTATGTTAGTTGGAGTGTCGTTAGCATATAAGCGATTATATATTCCAGCGTTCACATTTCATGTATCACAGCATCCATCCATTTATCAACTACAACATCAATCCTTTCCTTGGCGCTCATTGCAGATTCTAAATAATTTCAAGATACTGCAGTAAGAGTGTATTCCGCACCGTATTTTTTGTATTTAATTCATTTTATTTCCATTACATTATTAAATCGCAAGTCCCAGGAGGGCATTTTTGTTTTTTTGGGGACTAGAATGTTGTTATACACACAATAAATATTTCCTAATTCTAAATATTTGGGACGAAGAACGTAACATGAAAAATATGATAATCTGTTTTAGGCCCATAAATATGGAGTTAAGATATGATGCATACCTCCGCGTATTTTTTTGCAACACTACCAAAGATATATTATAACAACGGAAATGTGAAATATTATTATTTCCCCTTTTTTATGATGATATAAATTATCAAAAATTTTTATCTTTTATTTAACAAGGGCAATAATATGAAAATTTAAGAGTATTATGTATCATAAAAGATCTCTCTCTAGTACACACTCTCATGACTTAAAATTTATGAAACTTAAATTTTGTTGACTCAAATTTTGCTGAAACTTAAAAAAAAGGAATGATTTTGATCTAATTAGCAGCCATAATTGTTTCAATAAATTTCAGTTATAAATAACGATTTAATTAAAACGTTCAATAATGTTTCGAAATTTACAATATCAGTTTCAAATAAAAGTATGTTCCGTAAGGTAGTGAACCGTTAGTGATGTATACCCGCCTGAAGCAACTAGCTCTGAGAATGGCATTTAAACGCCTTAACTCAGCGTTTAGTTGAGCCCACAAAATTGGCCTAATTTTGGCACCTCTTAAAACCATTTCCACTTTTTTTTTAAAGAAAGCCGAGGATACACTCCCGTTAAATCCTACTCCTCATAGTCTGGAGGCGACCGCTGGTCTTGCGACCAATTGGACGAACCAATAAACTGAGCATCCTTCGAATTCAATTCATTCGATCATTTGCAATAACCGACTTATGTTAGTCATCGTTGGATTATTTATTTCTTAATTATTTTGATTTTTACGCTGCACTTGTACATTTATCATATATGCTTGTGACGTCAGTGAAATACACTGCCCTATTCTATTTAGCCCATAAACTTCCTCCTCATTCAGTTTCGAAACTTTTGCGTCATGCAAGCACCTTTTTTTCCCCCTAACAGTTTTTCAAGGAAAAGAAAATTACCCCAAAAGGAAATTTTCAATACTAACGCTACAGTTTCCCTTGTAACCGATAAGAGAGGTTAGGTCTCTTGAAAATTCTATAATAAGATGCCACGAAAGTGAATAAAGAAAATAGAAGGAAATAAAAGATAAGAAGCTAGGAAAAGTTGGAATAGAGTTTTCAATGTAAATTAGTGAACATCAAATGAGTTTCGTGCTCAGAATACATTTAATTTTTGGACTCTCTGATAAAATTATTTGTAATCAATGACCCCATGGGGTAACTCCTCTATTATTATACCAAGAAATAATAATTCCATCCCCTATATTATAATATAACAGTAAACTGATAAGAAAATAACTTCCAAACAAAACCTAAAAAACTATTTATGATAATATTTATAAATTATTTTAAACTAGTTTTTAGAAAACCATGAGTTTGTGATTGCAATGAGAAATCATAGGATGTTCAGTCTTTTAATTTTACTCTCTTAGAATTTGATTTTTTTGGTCCCGGATTGACGTGAAAAGCGTGGAATGTTAACCCAACATTCCAGTGGTGAGATCATCATTAAACGCGATGATGGACACGAGCCCAATGTTGTCTACTGCCGTCTTCGAGAAATGGACAGAGTTCGAGTGTTGTTTTAGATAGAATAGAATAGAAAAGAAATCTATTATTCTGGGACAATTGTCCCCTAAGAATAAACACAGGTACAAATAGAGGCCTTAATAGTTTGGCCTGTGATTGAAAGAAAATAAATAAATAAATAAGTATTTGCAAAAAGTGAAAATCAAAATAACAGCAGAAATTAAGGAAATAAATTAAAACAATTAGAATTTCGGAGGAAGCTGAATAGAAAGGTGATAACGGGATTTAAAGATGGACAGGGTAGGAGCATGGCGGACAGATGATGGTAAGGAGTTCCAGAGAGTGGTAGCACGTATTAGGAAGGATTTGTCAAAGGATGAGGTACGGTGAGAGGGAATATAAAGATCTGGTATTACGGGAATGTATCGAGGATTTAAACTTAAGGAGTTATCCTTTCAGACTGGATAACTTGAAAAAGAAAAGAAGCCAAAAAATATTGGCGGCGATAGACAGGAAAAAGTCACTTCAACTCATCGTAGCAGTGCGAAATGCGAGAGTCTCTGGAAATGCTGAAAATAAATCTTATAAAGCAGTTCAGATATCTTTTCGCCGCAATAGAATTTGCAGAGTCAGGAGAATAGATGATTGCGGAAAAAAAAGAAGATTTTGGAATGGGGAGTAAAACAGGAGGCTGAGAAGACATTAAAGGGATATGGGAGTACAAGAAGGTTTGGCTTTGGAAATGAACTGCCCGAAGAGCGAACTTTTGAACAGAATCGAATGGAGATTATTGAAACAAACATAAAGAACAAAAATATTGAATGATAACGTGACGTCATAACTTATAACCGTAAGTACAAACCAATAATTTAGGCCCACTTCAGTTAAATTTAATAAAAAGATTAAAACCAATTAAAAAGCAATTTCACAACTTGGTTAGAGCTTAAACGAAATTCAAACGAGCATTAATTAAAGCTCAGCTTACAGTAACAGTTTGCACTTTCAATACTGTTAAGGTAATCTACTGAAAGGGCGGTAAAGGAAATAATAGTACAATTAACGATTCAGGCAATTCCTGCATTTAAACACAGAATAATGGTAAGCAATGAAGTATTTAAATTTAATCCAAGTTTTTTAGCAAATTATGGATGATTAAACGTCAAGTTAATTAGAGATTTTTTTTAAAAAAACTATTGTTTGTCAAAATGCA
The DNA here is from genome assembly GCF_049639745.1 of Rhodnius prolixus. Taxonomy (NCBI): domain Eukaryota; kingdom Metazoa; phylum Arthropoda; class Insecta; order Hemiptera; family Reduviidae; genus Rhodnius; species Rhodnius prolixus. The sequence continues at coordinate 45,907,850 of NW_027411603.1, read as the reverse complement.
TTTACCGAATTAATTGCGAGTTGTTCCCCGACAATAACGAAGTGTACATTATAGGTTTTTTGTTTAACAAGTACTAAAATAGAATAACAATGACAATAACAATAGCATAATGTGTCATCTGTTTTCTTTTCAAAATGGAGCATTTATGTCAAGCGGATGTTGCCGAACAATAAATTGAGTCAATAGAAACACATCTGTTATGGACTACTGTTGCTTTTGAAACATGTGCCTCATAATACTGATCTATCGCCAATGATCCTTTTTTCAACTCTCTGATATGAACCCAAGAGAGAGAGAGAGAACAACGTTTTATAACTACATTTCGTTTCGTACAATGAAATATGAGATGTACATTTTGAGGATCCATTCTAAACAAAATTTTCCGTCCAAAATGAAAGTATGGCGTTTTGGAGGAAAAAACCTATCCCCCCGGTTAGAGGGGGGGTCTAGTTTCAGAGAAAGATTGATTACTATTCAGTACCTTGGTGAGTGGTGTGTTCATTTTCAAAGTTTATGGGCTTTAAAGAGTATTCTGGTAAGAGCCAGAAATATACGGTGGAGCTGATTGACAAAGAATCAAAGAGTATGCAGGTGCGTTTCCGTAGGATAGTCGCGGGCTATTCTCCTGCTAGACCCCACTGCAGAAGGAGTTGAAAATGATGGGCAAACAGATAATCAACTAATGCAACAGTATGCATATTTTTAAAAGAATGTAGAACAAATTAGCTCGAATGGAAATGAGGGCTATTCCCTCAATAATTACAAGAGATCAGTCTGCTTTTTCAGTCGGATTTTAGGTCCAACTGCCTAATTATCTGAAGGAGGCGACTAGCAAACAATACTTTACTATAAATTTCTCATATTAATCATTAAATTAAATCCAAGGCCTAGACACTGGGAATCGAACCCACTAAACCAACAATACATCTTAGCTTTGCGGGTCTAGCCTATAGCCGCCAAACATACTTTACTATAAATTTCTCATATTAACCATTAAATAAAATCCAAGGCCTAGACACTGGGAATCGAACCCACTAAACCAACAATACATCTTAGCATTGCGGGTCTAGCCTATAGCCGCCAAACATACTTTACTATAAATTTCTCATATTAATCATTAAATTAAATCCAAGGCCTAGACACCCGGAATCGAACCCACTAAACCAACAATACATCTCAGCTTTGCGGGTCTAGCCTATAGCCGCCTAACATACTTTACTATAAATTTCTCATATTAACCATTAAATAATATCTACGCCCTAGACCAAGGGAATCGAACCCACTAAACCAACAATACATCTTAGCTTTGCGGGTCTAGCCTATTACCGCCTAACATACTTTACTATAAAGTTCTCATATTAACCATTAAATTATGTATTTGAATTTATTTATTTTTAGAAAAATTTATTGTTGGGGAAGTTGAAAATATTTTGAAGATCTTTTTTTTTTTTTTTTTTTTTTTCCTTTCTTTCTTGGCATCGGTAGCACCATACAGCCAGCATATCATTTATTTGTACATAAATAACAGAAATTTAGTTTTAAACCTTTATGTTTTTATAATTCATTAGTGCCTAAAATCTGTTAAACTTTAATGCCTGCCTCTACCATAATACCATATAATATTTCATATATCTTTACATTATTACTGCTCAAAATGCACATATATTATAAGGGGAAGTTAGCTCCTTTTCAAGGCGGTTGAAAAGCTCTTTTCTTTGTATGTCATGCTTCGCACACTCCATGATGATGTGCTCAGCGCTATCCACCTCATGGCATCTATCGCACAAGTCATTATTCACCTTCCCAATTTTATATAAATATTCACCGCAAATAGCGTGGTTCGAACGCAACCGGCACATACTGCTTATAAATCTTTTATTAGAGTTCTCTAAATTTCTAAACCAGAGTTTTCTCTGGCCTGCGACCGGATTATATTTTTTGTAAAAAGCACCTTTTTCGTTTGCGTATAATTGACTCCAACTCGCCACCGCTCTTTGTCGGCTCAATGTGTTAACGTCCTCGTTAGTAAGTCTGTAGTCTGTAGTCTGTCCATCCACTGTGGCTTCCCTAGCCAGATCGTCCACCTTCTCATTAAGCACTATTCCAACATGACTTCTGATCCAGACGAACTTCACCATCCTATCTGCGGCTACTATTTCTCTGTTCAACTCTAGAATTTCCACCAGTAAATGAGAATTATTTATAGAAAATTTAAAATTTTGCAATTTCTGTAATGAACTATTGCTGTCTGTGTAAATTACGGTTTTTTTGCGGTTAAGTGTGTTGATATACCTCAATGCCTCTTTTATAGCGTACAGTTCCGCGCTGTATACCGTACATTGTGGTGCAAGTTTGAAGCTTAAGAATTTGGAGAAAGTTGTTCGAAACAGATTTTTTAATTCTCCAATTTTTTTCTCGATAAATTGTTTCTAAACTTCCTCATTTAATTATATATAAATATATTACAAATTCTTTATTATGTATTTAAATTTTTAGGTATATTATCGCAATTAGTTATTAAATGTGGCATTTAGATTTGTATTGTTGCAGCATTCGTTTAATTTAAAAAAAAAACAAAAAAAAACATGAAATCAAGGTTACTGAGGAAAAAAATATCAAAAGTGATACAGGATGTGAAATGAAATTAAAGCATGTTTACCACCTTCGAAAATTATAGAAAACAGTCGACAATGGCACTTCCGTAGGATTAATGTTCTTACATCAAATTCGAAATTTTTCGCTACGCATAACTCATAAATTGAACAGTTGCGGGGCCCAAACAACCATTTTGATAAAATCAAACGACCAAAAGTGCCCTTTTACTGAATCGATTTTTATTTAATCGAAAACGGTTATAAAGATATTTTTGTTCAAAAACTTCGCTTGCATATTGTACATATGAGAAACACCAAGTTTATTGTAACATTCATTCTAGGATACGTACTTATAGGATTCATTCTAGAACTAAAGGAAGGTTAAGCGTAACTCTTACGTGTCACTTAGGTGTAATGTACAGTTTTATTACCCAATTTCATTAAGTAAATAGGGGTACAAAACAGTCATGAGAGTATTCTCAGTGTTTTTTAAAGATTTAATCGAACTGTATACCTCCATTTTATGGGAAAACATATATAAATATATAGATATCATGTCTAGCACTAAAGGCAATGAAATGACATTAATCCGGCTTTAGAATTCCGATCGGAAGTAGATAGTGAACACACTTTTGATACGTGTATCAACAGGTTTCAACCTAAAGATACCGAATTCTAAGTCATATTTTTTACCAAATAGATAAATAAGTTCTTTGCTACAATGTGTGGCAGACGTTTCTACTTTATTCAATTGAATGGTTCTTACCAGCAGTCTGAAAGATCAAGTATCGATTCAAAGTTTTATTGATATAAATATGTCAGGAATGTAGTTGTTTTTAACCCATTACAATTAGAGGTATTTTGTAAATTTTGTCTTTCTCTCACAACGACTAGCAGGGGAACTTTCCTGAACAGTTGTTACTGGAGGTATCGGGAGGTTCCAGTATCGGATTATCTCGCTCTTATTAAAAGATAAGTGAAGGAGAGTTGCAGCCAAGAGATGGCATGTCATCGCTGATAATAAGTTAATGGAAATCAAAGGCGATGTCAATAGATAGAGCTGCTCTTTCCGATCTAAATATCGTGAAGAAGTGATACTGAGCCGCCTCCGAATTGGGGACATACAAGACTGACACACCGACATTTATTCGCACGAGAACTCACCCAATCAACTTGCTCAAATCTTGCTGTGTCCTGCTCTCCGTTAAACATATTTACGGACTGCCTTGTCTTACGACTCTCATAGTACTTCACGCGAACTGTCCTATAACTAGACCGAACACGATAACTTATGTTCAGATAATTTTAAGGATATTTTTATGTCGCTTTACCAATTGCATGGGTTACAGCAGAGGGATTAAACATCTTTTAATCTTCTAAGCTCAAAGTTGACTTTGGAGTGGGAATACTGACATAATTAGAGATTAACAGTGATTCTAGCCTCAATCTTAGGTCAAGATTTAGGTGATTCTAATTAGATTTCTGAAGACTAGATGGAAACCATTTATTTAAAATGAAAAAGGAAAAAGTAATTTGTTTTAGATCACGCAGGGCAGATGCTGCAAGAAGTTGGTGTAACTAAAAGAAATTGTAAGAAATAAGTTACGAGTTTTGAGGCATTCATAAGTTTCCTTTTTCAACGTTTTGAGCTTTTAAATACCTTCAAAAGATAAAAATGTTTCTTTTATTTTATACTAAAGTTAATATTAACTTCTATTTCGCTTTTTTTGGCAGGAAGTAAACAGCGATGGCAGGAAACGCCCTAATTAAACTGATGTAAACCCACCGACTTATTGTTACCACTGCTACCTTAATTAAATTTATTAATTTGAGCTGAAAATGTATACGCCTAAATATTATAGAAATAAACAATAATAAAATGATTCAAGATGGTGGAAGCGAGACGTCACAGTTAGAGCCCCACTTGTAAAGATCGAATCTACTTGTACTCTCCACTGAATTTAGGGACTTCCAAAATTTAGTCTTGAATATAATCGTTTCTCGATTCAGCTCCTGCATTCTTCCCCACCATCATTATTACTAGAATCGATTTAAATTCAAATAAACTAACTGGCAACTCATTCATTCTATTCATTTTTTTTTTTTTAAATTTACCAGGAGATCTGTACAGCTAACTATTTCGGGAGGCCCAATGCACCGTAATGATCACAAAATATCGTTATTCCCATGTGGGGGGGGGGGGAACTATCCGGAGCCTATCACAGAGGAGACACAATGATCTCAGCAGTTGTAGTCCCTAAAATTTAATGAAAATGTCTCCCATCTAGAACTCTGTTGTCCTAGGGGAGGTAGAAGTTGTTCAGAGAGACTATTACCACTCATTGAATAACATTTTATCTCAAATTTAGACCGTTAATCCGCTAATGTTGTATATGTAGGCTCTTTTTTTTACTTAGGCCTCACAAAATCAAAATAATTTTGTATCTCTCTAATCAAATCTTTCCCCTCTCATTTCCAACTCATTAATTTATGTAAATTACGGAGTACTCACTTAACATGTAACACACTTATATGTGTTACATGTTGAAGCCGAAATAGGTAATAGATTTTCAAGAAAAGCGATCGGACGAAGATAAAGATAATTGAATGAATACATTAAACGTAACCCTTTGAGGATGAGTTAAAACAAAAATATGGTTTATTCACTGAAAACCGTTAATGATTGAATAAACGACTTGTTTACCAAACTGAATATAGAATGGAGCATTTTTATTCAAATGTTTTTCTGAAACCTTTATTTTTAAGTCATTTTTTTTTGAGCAAGCTATAAATCATGTCCGAATAATAAATAGAAAATGAAAAATTGTTAACCAATGGAAATTTAGTAAATTAATTTAATTAAATACCACCACCCTATCATGGAATTCAGTTGGTATTTTGCACGAACTGTCTGTTCAAATAGGCTTACATATGAGGGTGTATCTAGGTTTTGAGTTTGAATGTGTCTGGTTTACAACCACAGCAAATAGTATGCGGTGACAGGTCATGAGAGAATTTTGGACAGTGCGTAAACAGAAAAAATCGCTTAAAAAAGAAGTAAGTACCACAGAGAACAGTTGTTGCGATGTTGCACCATCAAAGAGTATCACCATAGCATCAAAATCGTCAAAAATGACCCCCATCTAATCGGAAACCTAGCTTACATAAATCCCAATCAACGGTTCACTTAATCTTGGAATTCCGAATATATATTTCGTTTACTAGCCAGACTCCTTCACGTCTAAATTTGAAACTTCAGTTTTTTAATCAGGTATAGATTTCTAATTACTATCTCAAGAGGCTGTAAAAAAAAAAAGAAGTAAAGTAATCGCCTATTTTTTCAGGCGGGGCTTAACGTCCAACTACCCAATTAGGTGTCGTGGATGGAGGCGACTAGCCAACATACTTTACTGTAAATTTCTTTTATTAACCATTAAATAATATCCAAGGCCTAAGACTGGGGAATCGAACCCAGTACGACAATACATATTAGCTTTACGGGTCTAGCCTATAACCGCTCGGCTACCGTGGCGCCCTCAAGAGGTTGTATTTACGTGATTTCCTCGCTTACTTCATACAAATTGGATCTTTTTTTTTGCAAGAACTGTTCGTTATTTTTAAATAAGATTACCCATCAGATCCGTCTGAAATGTAGCTTGGTGCACAATGTTCGCTATTCAGTTAGTAAATGCAGTTTTATGCCATCAAAACAAGATAGAAGCCTTTTTCTTTTTTTTAACTAAAACGTTATTAACCGAACCAATTTTAAGAACAAAGAAATCAAAAATTTGAAACACAAAATACGCCTATTACCAGTTCTAATTGTATGAGTTTAAAAAAATTAAACATGGCAGCATCAAAATATAAAAATGGAAGCCGTTTAGAATAAAATGGAACGCCAATCAAATGCGAGTTTTTAGGTATAAAAACATTACTATTGGAATGAGCTGCAATAAATTAAGAGAAAAATTAGTGACTTACCACCAATAGAAGTAGCGGAATTAGTATAACAGTTTAGCCACTTACCTGTGAACAAAAATTCAATATTATTAAATTATGTTTGGAAAACAGCTGAGAGGATTTGGGGCACAGCCTCTTTTTGTTATTAGACCAATTATTATGTTATTTTAAATTTATGGTGTGTCAACAACATCTAAGGTCATTGGCGCCGGAAGGTTTTTTTTGTTCAGTGGCCACCGAACTGGTGTTTTCTCGATATAGATGGCACTGTTCGGACAGTGACCTTTAAGAAGCTCCTTGGAGGAAAAGGAAAAAACTGGATACGAAACCGAGATCTCCTGTCTGGGAATCCCAACATTCGCTAACCATTCAGCTAAGACATTCACTCACTTACATGATTATTGTTATTGTTTCTACATTTTGGGATACAATTTTATGTACAAACAGGTACTGGGGTTAATTTTCTAAAAAGTAGCACCAATCAGAAATGCACAATTTTTACCATGAAATGGCAATCACTCAGTTACGGAAGTAGGATACAAAAGAAGACTAATGACGTCTGATAGAGAGAGATATTTCATTCTGACTATTTCCAGGATATGCTCCTCCTTAAATTGTCGCGGCAGAGAAAGAGAAAAGTCCTCCCTATTTTCTCTTTTATAATACTCTTTCATGTTTCTCATTTTCTAAAAGCTTGGTCTTCTCCCATAACAATAGAAAAGTGATTTCTCCGAGTGAAAGTGTAAAAAAGAATTGGACGAATCGTGTTCCTCGTAGAATTCCGCTTTTTTTTTTGTCTTTTGCATTTCCGATTCTTAATTACGTAATAAAATTCACGAAACATCTGGCAAATAAAAACTTTAAAAAATACCATCAGACCAAAACTGTTACCAAGATTAATAATAAAGTAAGTAGTTCAGAGAAAAGTTAATCGTACTAAATAAAGCATTAAAGTTTAACTAGACTGTGTTAATCAAATAACAACGCCATGTTTTTTTTTAAAGCTCCAAACCACTTAAAGAAGATTAAAAACAATTTTAAGTACTGTCTTAAGTAAGTCTAACCACAACTTAAAATCTTTTGCTCCAGCTTAATTTTAGTAACTTTTAAAACAAAGGAAAAAAACAAAATATGATATTCGTCTTACAACTAAATGAAAGAACTAAATTTTCAATTCAAAGTTCTTACGATTCAAACTTTCTTATTTGGGAAAAAAAGGTAGGAATTCAGGTCGTTATTTAAACAAATTAAATCTATAAATAGTAATAAATATTAAACAGAAATGATGGTTACAAAATGACATATTGCAATTTGGGAGGAGAGGGAATTGTGTGGCTGTCATTGCTAGCGATTATCGATTACATTTTGCGAGATATCGTCAGAATAATAATAATGTTTAAACGTCATTGTTGATTTTGCACTCGACATTAGTAAACAGAGTATTGATTAGCTGATGTAAACCATCCATGATGCTACGTACATTTATCTCCGTGGAAATCCTAACATATTTCGTAAATGAATATATGTACTAGCTGTAGAGTTCAGTTTGCTCTTAGCAATAACTAAATATTATAGTAACCAATAGTATAGCAATATTCAAATTGTAGAATATAAAATGAATTAAAGGAAAACTAAAGAAAACAAAACACAAATTAATACTTTAAATATCTAAGGGTTGAAATAAGCACCAATCTATCATAAGTATAATTTATTCACATAAGACATAAGATTCTAACGCCAACACAAGGCCCAACACCATCACACACAGTAATGGAATGAAAAAAAGGAATGTCCCTTGCTACCTGCAACTTTATTGCCACCCCTAGCGGTCATCCCTTCTCAGATACCCTCAACCAGTGGCCACTCACAGTCCCAACATTCCAATTTCCCTACAAAATCGAGGAATATCTTTCAAATTTCAACCATTTTTTTTTTTTTTTTTGTTAATAACTTTAAATATCTAGTTGGCGTTGAACGTCCACAATATCTCTTTCCTCTCATTGCAATTATTGTAATATTCTACGGATTTTATAATAATCTGAAATAAACAAGTAACTCAGGCGTTTAGGGATTTTGGGTTACTCATTTCTGCTAAGATATTTTGCTGGATTCACATTGCCTGCAGGTAGCACACTCACTTATCTCCCCACCGTTGCAGCAGTTGCACCAACACACAATTTCTTATAGCTAAAAGTAAAGTTTCCGGAACCCCTAAAAAACGTAATTTCCTCTCCCCGCCCGAAACTTAGAAACTAAAAAAACATTCTCCGAGACTAAAAAAAAGGTTACAAGTATTTTGTTTCAGGCGAATTTTACGTCCAACTACCCAATTAGGTGCCCTGGTCGGAGGCAAACTAGCAAACATACGGGGATCGAACCCACCAAACCAACAATTTATCTGAGTGTTGCGAGTCTCGCCTCCTAAACCACTCGGCCATCGTAGCGGCTACGTTGGAGGATTTTTTTTCCACCCGATAATTCGATATCTTTGACAGAAGGAAACCAAAACGACGACATTAACATTCTATTTCTTCACTTTAAATTTAAGTTAACCCTATGTGCGTCTATGACGAAGATATTCGTCATGAAAAAAGTGTAAAATTTTGTGTTATGACGAGTATATTCGTCGATGCGTTTTTTCAGTAGTGCCCATCGGCAGTTAATTTTGCAATTTTTAGTTAAAACTAAAATATATTCGTAAACTGCAAGAAGTTTGGAATATTTTGAGGCCATGTCGAAATAAAGAGAACTAATAGAATAGATATAGTATGAATTAGTCTTTGTAAATGTGTATCCTTGCCTTTTATTAGTCATCACGGAATCAAATAACGAATTCATAGATTGTGTTAGGCTAGACTATGCAGTAAGTCGCGCGTCTGGTATTAAAAAAACGGGATGAGGATCCTTTTGTTCCCTATTTACCTGTATTCAACAGCGGGGTTCAAGATTTAGCGATCATCCAAATCAACATCGTGGGCTACTAACCTGCCAAGATATTTCCCTGCATAATTGTTGTATTTTATCATCTGGTCAGAGGGATTCATTTGCATAAATACCAGTCTGTAATGTCGCGACCTACTCGGGATAATTGCAGCAACCCAATTTCATATCAAACATACTCTGGGTTTGACGAATATATTCGTCATCGCTTATTTTTGTACGACGCACGTAGGTGACAGATTTTTCCAACAAGGTCGAAACAGTTACTGGTTAATAAATTTATCGTAGCTTAAAGTAGGTATAATTTACGAGCAAGCGAGGGGTGCGGACGGAAGGACTAAGGAGGTTTCAGTGAATTAATTATTCGAAAAACGGAAGTATGCTATAGGACTCGCGAATTCCAATGAAGAAATATTTCTGCGCTTTACTCCAACTTCCTGCGCCTCCCTTAGCCCCCTTACCTACTTCAAGCAAAACCGTAAAGTAGGCATCAGCTAAACTGGCTCTGATAGTACGAGTGACTTAACTCCCATCTCTGTCTCTCTCCATCTGTATTCAAGAAAAGCCCTTTGAAAAATCGCTCAACCGTTAAGGTGAAAGAAAGTTAAAAGATGCAGGAGAAGAAGGTAACTTAAAGAGGTGGGCGCCCTTGTTAAATCTTTGTGTTCTGATAAGTGGCCTCAGTCAACTTCCGCTGTCACGCGAATATTTTCCAGCTTTCTCTTTAATAGCAAAGATGTTTTTGTATTCATTATGTATTAATAATATACATATAAGTGATGTAGTTAAGTTATTTTTAGCTATATTAACTAGGAAGTCACTTTTAGAGAGTTGGTAAATATGTGTACGTAAATGTATTTTCTCTGTGTGTGTTACAATGGTAAAGAGAGACCAGGATAAGGGGAGAAAGTTAATGAATTCTGAATTAATTAGAGACAATTAATTATACTAAACGGCTAAATTAATTTTACTGACATGGCAGATGTGAAAACTTATTCAAGTATACTGAAATAACTCGCAAAGAACAAGAACAAGATTGATAGATTGATTCATTTTTTGGAACATTGATTCAAGATTGCAGATTGGTTGTTTAAGATTATCCTTTCATCCTGACTGCGTGCCTATTTTTACTATCCTTGGTAGAGCATTCCCCTGGGGAGGACCACTCCTATTGGTCTAGAAAAAAGAGGACATTATAGGGTAGTATCCCCAAATCTCCCAGGTGAAGAAATTTTAGATGAAAATAATATATCGTTTGGTTCTGTGCACACCTTTGGCATTGTTTCCGGGACATCTCACTTAAGTCCGTACATTTTTGAAGCTTTTTGAAACTTTAACTTTATTTTAATTGATTTAATAAGTATAAGGAGCAACATTAAGTCTTGAGAAAATGTCTTGTTTAATGGTGAACGAAAGTCTTCGAAAATACGATGTAAGGGCAAAGTCTGAGAGCAAAATATGATCTCTATTCCCTCGCAGGTCTCACCTAAAGGGCAACTGTTCACTGAGGGCTTGCCCTACTATGGTAATTTGTCATCTTACACCTCGTTCTTGCCCTTCTTTAAAGGTTGGGCCAAACGGAGCCATCATTAGAAATACTCTTGCACTTGCTGATTTGTTTTTTCGATATCCACGGAATCGTCCACAAACAGTTTCTACCTCAAGGTCAAACGGTGAATCAACACTTTTACCGAGACCAAACATCAAGAACAAGTGGGTGTTTTGCATCACGTTTAATGCTCCTTGTCACACAGCAATTTCAATAAACGAGTTTTTTTGGCCAGTAAAAACATTCCTGAGGCTCCTCAGCCTCATTATTCGCCTGAATTTTGAGTCCTTGTGACTTTTTTTTCTCTTCCCGAAGTTGAAAAATCACCTGAAGGGAACTCATTTTGGGACAGTCGAAAAAAATTCAAACGGCTGTAACCGGCTATTCCAGTATCGGAGTACGAGCACTGCTATGAGGAGTGGAAGAAACGTCTCCAGCACTGTGTGGCTTCAGAAGGAAGTTATTTTGAAGATGACAATATAGAATTGTAATTATTTTTGAATAAAAAAATCAGTCTCATTACTTAATTTACAAACCTCGTATCTATTTTGGTGGCTATAACGTCCCAATAGAATCTGTAGAAGAAGTCACCACATTATCCCACTCTGAGGATCGTTATCAGACTACAAACGTAAATAGAAGTTTATAATATCAAAAGATAAGTAAATAGCATTTAATGGCACCTAACTTAAATGAGAAGAATTTCTAAATACTCTGCACGGCTTAAATGATTACAACAGACGTAGCTCCTTTCTTAACCTTTCAACGACAAATAGAAAGGCAACAAACAATTATTGCTGTTAAAAGTGCTTGCTTTTTTTTTTGTTTGTTGGTTTTTCCAGGACAACAATTGGTCTATACAATAAACAACAAACCAATTAAAATTCATGAAATATTTGATTGGTTAGAGAAATTTTAATTAATTAAATAATGTTTGTTTTTTCAACTAGTGAAATAAAGCATTAACCCTTTAATTAGATTCTGCTTGTTTTTAAAGCAATAATTATTTTTCAACTAGTTTTTTTCTCTCTCTCTCTCTCCATGTCTGCAACATTTACAATAGTATTCTCGACTAAAAACAATGCTCTGTCAATTTTCGGAGAATGCTCTACTGTTTTAATTAATTTAAATACATTTCCAGAGTAACCTAATTAAACTAGAACGCCAATCATGTACGAGTATTTTGTATTTTTTTATTTTATTTTACTCCCACCATGTTGGTTTTGATTTTTTATTTTTTTTATTTTAACAAAAACATCTCAACTTCCTAGTTACTTTATTCAACGATTTATTTTTTGACAAAAATCTAATTTGAAGGGGAGATTTATTTTAATTGATTTAATTATAAGGAGCAACATCAAGTCTTGAGAGAATCTCTTGTTCAATGGTGAACGTAATTCTTCGAAAATACGTAAGGGCAAAGGCTGGCAGCAAAATATGATCTCTACCTCCCTCTTAGGCCCCTCCTAAAGGGCAACTGTTCTCTGAGGGCGGCAATTCGTCATCTTACACCTCGTTCTCGCGCCCTTCTTTAAAGGTTGGGTCAAACGGAGTAAATCATTAGAACTATCTATTTAGGTGGCGATAACTTCCCTATAGAATCTGTAGAAGAAGTCACACAATGTTATCCTCACTGAGGATCGTTAGCAGGCAGGATGGTTATCTCTAATTATCGAAATCCCAACTATTCTTTAGGATAGCCAGGTAACGGTTTATGGTTAGATTAGATTAGATTAGATTAAATTTGGGTGGCCTCAGGGCCTACGCCACTGCGACCCCTTTGGGTCTATTGTGGCTCCCCTAACTTTAAAGCTCACCCTCCAGACCTGTCCTTTTAATTAGACTCTTAATGCTGGAGAGCGACTCTTGGGTAAAGCTCACAGGCCTTGGTTTTTCCTCCCCGAGAAGTAACATCCTTAGCCAAACAAGCCCCTCACACTGGCACAACACGTGCAGTGCTGTTTCCTCCTCTTCCTGACAGAACCTACAAAGGCTATCATCTGCCAGGCCCATGCGATGCATGTGTTTTCTGAGTCTGCAGTGGCCAGTTAATAGACCTACAATCATCCTGATAGCCCCACGGCCTTGGCGGATTAATTCTGCAGTCAGCCTCGGCGAATAGCCTTTAATAAATTCCTTCGCCTGTCTCTGTCCAGTGGTGGCAGACCACCACTCCTGAGACCTACTCTGCACCCATAAGTTAATGGTCGCAGTCTTAATACACTTCGGAACCCCAAAACAGGGCTCCGGGCCAACGAAGTATCTCGCAGAGCCTTCCCGGGCCAATAAATCTGCCGCTTCGTTACCCTTATGTCCTGAATGACCAGGTACCCAGACCAGAAAGACCTTATTTTGGTCACTAATTTCCTTCAGGGCACCCAGACAGTCCCAAACCAGTTTTGAGTTAACCTGATAGGAACTAATTGCCCGTAGAGCAGCCTGACTATCCGAGAAAATTACGACTTTAGAATTAATAATTCCTCGCCCTTCAATCTCGGTAGCACAGAACCTAATTGCAGCCAGCTCAGCCTGAAAAACTGTAGCTAGCTTCCCTAGGCTAACCGAAAAGCTACATTTCGGCTTCACCCCGTACACTCCCGCTCCCACTCCCTCCTCCATCTTGGAGCCATCAGTGTACCACATTGAATCTCCCACCACTGGGGGTCCACGTCTCCAAGCCTCCCGGTCTCCAATACAGACTTTGAACGGCTTGTCGAAGTTATATTTGGGAGTCATAGAATCCGAAGGCAGGCCCAACGGTTTATGGTTAGCACAAGACTCTGTCTAGAACTACCCTAGAGTATTTCAACTATTTTATCTAACTCTAGCACGAAATGTTTTCATGTACTTTTAGCTCTAGCTGCACTATTAGAGCACAATGACAATAATATTGTCCCTACTACAAACTCATTAACCTAGTGATGAAGTTACCCAGTCCTAACTCTTCCCTACGTCATCTCTGAGATTAACTACTTACTCTCTTCAGAAGAAGAGAGAAAATCGCGAGCCTTCTGGGGTTTTAATCGCCTACAGGAATCGGCAACCCGCGGCTCTTTATCCCAATTTTGTGGCTCTTCAGCCTGTCCAAAATAAATTGTATATTTTAATTTTATTGAAACAAATGAAAATTCCATTTATTAAAGGTATTTTTTCAAAAATAATTTTAAATGTGATACTTTTGAAATTGAATGGAATTATACAATGTCAAAATAAAGTACTTGATTTATATTGTAAGACTGCCGCCTTTTCATTCGTTATTATTTATTTGTTTATTTACTTTGCAATATGTGAAAATAAATATATAAAACATTTAAATGTTATTGTATATCATAAGATAATAATTTGTGAATACAAATGATCTACAGAGTTGTTTACACTATCATCCTTGTGGCTCTTGATAAGATTTATTAAAATTATTTAAGAAGAAATGGCTCTCTACTGAAAATAGGTTGCCAACCTCTGGCCTAGGCGGATGATCTGGAATGTGATGAGGTTTTTGAGGATTGCAATGAGTGTGTAAGTTCTGATGAAACTTTTTATGAGGAGTTCGAGCAACTTGAATTTAAAAGCGGAATTTCCAAGTCTGTGTATATAGTTAGATTTGAAGCACATAAAATGAAACGTAAACGATACTGAGAAGAATGTTCGACTGAAGAGACTGAATTCTTTAAAGATTGAAGCGTTTCGTTGAACCCCATAGTTTAATTCCGCAAGTCCAGGTGGGTTTTAATGCACAATTGTATATCAGACGTATCTTATTAAGACTAGGTCATTGTTCTAGTCTGAATAGTTAATAATAAAAAACAAAATGGTAAAAAGTAATAACTACTTTTCCAGGGGGGTTTTTAACGTCCCACAAAATAGACATCTCAAATGGGGAATAGAAGCTTTACTATTAATGTTTCCCCAATCACTCTTACATCGGCCCGGAGCCTGTCCTGGGGATCACCAGGGGTTCGGTTCGTGCGGCTCTCAGAGATTGGATCTGGAGGGAGCACGAAAAGAACTGGGTGATGTGTCCTGGGCTTAAACACAGCAAGACCATGATGCCTTGGCTGTGTAAGCAAAGAACCAAAGAGACCCACCCTGTGTTTGGGTAGAAATCAGATTACTCTGATTACAGGCCTATTCACGGGGCACGGTAGGTTCAAGAAGCATCTGCGCAAGGTGGGGCTTATTAGCTCGGAACCATTGTGCAGATTATGCCAGGAAGAGGAGGAAACGGCCTCTCACCTGCTGTTCGATTGTTTTGCAATCGAGCGTTTGCGCTATGAAACCTTTGGAACGTTTAGGCCGAAGGAGATTGTAGCGCAAAAAGAACTAGCAGGGAAAGTCCACAACCTCTTTAGGAGGGGAGGGTTCGCTTACTAGAATTAAGAAGGGGCTGGCACAATAAGTCTTTTGTGGCTGCGGTGCCGTGGGGCTAGGTCCCGTCCCATCTATTATCTTTTCTTATCTTCCCCAATCAATTTAAATATACGCGGTATTTGGACGGAGAATATCCACTGACTATTCCGCCTCATAAACACTAAACCAAACCTTACTTCATAAAAATTAAATAATTCTCCAGTTTAAAATGGTCCCCCAAAAAGTGAAGTAGATGTTAACTGCTCTCTCTTTCTTAAAGAAATAAAAATTTAATGCGATGGTTGAATAGACGCGACTATTTTTTTTGTAGAAACCCCTCTGATGCGAATTTAGAATTATTTCGCTACAAAATAAATAAAAAAAATAGAAAGAATAATAGAATAAATGCAATAAAATAGATTTGGGCCAATCGAAAGAGACTATCAAAATAAATTTGAATTTAAAATTAGACGAAGGTTAAAAAAACCGAGAATAGACGAAGGTACTAAAATTTGGTTAAATCTCCCATAACTACAAATGATAAAGAGAGATCTCGTTATTGGTTGAAACGTTTCCCAATGGCTAATATATTAAGGTTCCTTATCGGTGTGACCGTAAAGAAAGCCATCATTTTATTGGTAGCTTAAAGCTATGTGAAAATATATTTGATTTTCACTCGGTACCATACGTAGATGCCAACTGAACGGGGCGAAATTTTAATTGTTACATTTTCTACACTAACGTGGAATTTTAACTTAAGTTTAGTGAACTTTACCGCCTTTAAATTAAGCACCGTTTTCTATTAAATACGTCCAGGGCAAGTGAACCCTATTGGTTTTCATAAATCATCAAAAATAAATCGATATTCTCCCATTATCTGAAGAATTACGGCTTCAATTTTAGACCTGAATCTCTCCTCTTTCACAATCTTTCTTAAACCAATTAATCCGGAAAATATTGCAATTAAAATGGTCTATTTTAATGGTAGGGGGGAAGGGAAAGGGCAGTTTCCAGGATAATGGAAATTCGAGGAGGAGCTTATTTCTCTTTAATTAATAGCAAGGGCTTCGAATATTTGTATAACTCCCCACCCAATCCACATTTTAAGATCCGAAAGAGGGTTCGCATCGTAGTGAATGAAGAAGGGCGTCCACAGTAACTTCCTTAACCAAACTCAAATTTCTTCCTTTACTTTTATTTTCTGGAAGCCTCATGAAGAAGTAGAAGGGGCTAGTTTTGAATTACGTTACTAGTTTCCAAGTCTGGGCAGTGTTGTTACTGATGGGGGTCTCTTGGGAGGTAGTTTAGGGACCTTCTAACTCAGATTCCCAAAGGATGTTACACTTTCAATTTGGAGCTTTTGGAAAGTGAAATATAAGACCATCCTACAAGCTTTCTGCTGGTCGAAAGTAGTTCCTGGAGAAGTTAATTTGACCTTACGACTTTCTAAAAAAGGCTCTCTACTGACTCAAGAGATAACTCCTCCACAGGGTGTCTCAAATTAAGACAATTATTTTTTTGATGCCATTCCAGCCCTGCCCTATGCTGGAAGCACCCTGAGGTACTTTAGGTTTTAGTGAATTGAGCTTCTAGTGCCTTTCAGGACTCAATTTAGACCCACTATCCCATTCATGAAACCTTATTGGAGACAAAAACGATCAGTTACCTCAGAAATAATTAGCAGCCGCGAGAAATTCTCTTTCGATAAATCTGCAGAAGTTAAAAAGTGTGCTATGAAATGGCCCAAGAAGCTGAATTAGAAGCAGCAGAGTTGGACAATTGGAAATGCCATGTGAACACATGATTTTCACGCACAGAACGCCTTGAATCTAAAGGGGGATTCAAAATCCAATTTATATGAAGATCTTAATATATCTTCGTCGTTATGCTAATAACGACTCAGTTTGGGATTCAAACTCTTTTTGCTATTTTCCAAACCAATAAATGTACTGTTGGCACACTAAGTAAGTTAGTGCTTGTTGATGGGAAGCGATAAAAGATTTTTTTTTTTAAGGACCAAGGCAATCGCATACCCAAGGCAGTGGCTTCTAGCAGGTTACTTTTACTGGTCCAGACAAATTCAAAAGCTTCGCCATTATATCAGAGACAAATGCATCCCCGACATGTGACCGATGTAGCAACTGCCATCACTTCAAATTTCAAGAGTTCCTTGAAATATGTTGGAGGATGATTAATAACAAGCTAAATCGATAGTATATTGTGGGCGAAGTCCGGGGCAAGGCATAAGATAAATCAATAAATAATTGTGAAACAAGAAAACCAAATAAAACCAAAGAAGAAAAGTGATATCTGCGTAAGTTGCGAGAACAGAAATGACGAATTTAGGGAGAATGTCGAGTTGCAGAATGTAAATAGATCTACGAGGGTCGTTTGAAAAGTCCGTGCAAAGTCAGAGAGATAGCACTACTGGCGCGTATCGAGGTTATGTTTAGTTAGTAGCATCTCTTGGAAGAACACACACCAAGTTTCAGCCAGATCGGTCTAATTCTTTGTGTTTAGCAATCGTTTGAATCGAGGAAGTCGAGTGATTTTCAAAAAATGGACGAAAAAGAATTTCATGTGTTGATTAAACACGACTTTATGAAAGGCAAAACGCCTCAGGAGACTAAAGAGAAGCTTGATAAACATTATGGTGACTCTGCACCTTCGATTAGAACAGTTTATAAGTGGTTTCAAAATTTTCGGAGTGGCCATATGGGGGGCACAAGTGACGCTGAACGTTCTGGACGCCCTGTTGAGGTTACTACTCCAGAAATCATTGATAAAATCCATGATATGGTGATGGATGACAGAAGAGTGAAGGTGCGTAAGATTGCTAGTGCTGTGGGCATCTCGAATGAACGGATACATAATATTTTGCATCAACATTTGGACATTACAAAGCTATCCGCAAGATGGGTGCCGCGATTGCTCACGCTTGACCAAAAACGAAATCGTGTGAAGTGTTGCAAGGACGGTTTGCAGATGTTCCAAAAGAATCCGCAGGACTTTAAGCGTCGTTTCGTCACTGTGGATGAAAGATGGATACATCACTACACTCCTGAGACCAAAGAACAATCTAAACAATGGGTTACCAAGGGAGAATCTGCACCAAAAAAGGCGAAGACCGTTCCTTCGGCCGGAAAGATTATGGCGACTGTCTCTTGGGATTCGCAAGGAATAATCCTCATCGACTATCTGGAAAAGGGTAAAACTATTACAGGTGCATATTATTCATCGTTATTGGACCGTTTGAAAACCGAGCTGCAAGAAAAACGCCCACGATTGGCCCACAAAAAAAGTCCTTTTCCATCACGACAACGCACCAGCTCGCACCTCAGCAGTTGTGGTCGCAAAATTAATGGAAATAGGGTTTCAACTCGTTTCACATCCCCCCTTTTCTCCAGACTTGGCTCCCTCGGACTAATATTTGTTCCCCAATATGAAGAAATGGCTGGCGGGATAAAGATTTTATTCAAACGAGGAGGTGATTGCAGAAACGAATGGCTATTTTTCAGACTTGGACAAATCCTATTATTCGGAAGGGATCAACAAACTAGAGCAGCGTTGGACGAAGTGTATAAGCCTAAAAGGAGACTATGTTGAAAAATAAAAAAGGTTTACCCCAAAAAATTAAGTAGTTTTTATTTTTGCACGGACTTTTCAAACGACCCTCGTACATCATAGATAGCATTAATTTAATATTAACTTTTTTAATTTTTTAGATGGCCAGTGTAGCCGAAACGTTCCATTCATAAATTAATCTAATTAAATTAATTAGATTATTAAATTGAAACATGAGAAAAACAGAAGGCCAGTCAACATTTCGCTACAAAAAACGAAACGAAAAAATTCAATTAAATAATAATTGAATTAACCTTAGCAAAATTACTTGCATAGGCTTATATATATTAAAAGAAAGACGTAATTGTCAGTATTACAAACAAAGATAAAGTTTACAGTTTCTTTTTGATGAGAGAAAGAGATAAAAAACTGCTTTTACAAAATTATCCCTGAGATTGTAAAGGACTTTATAAATAAGGTATCAAAAAAAAAAATTGAAAAAGAAGATGAAATTTCTGGACTGCTAAAGTTAAGCCCAAGGGGGTGGACTGCTTTATGAAATTCATTTTAATTAATCTTTTGAGATATTTTTTTTGTATATCGAAGGTGTAATTGGTAGGGAAGATTGGCCAATGAATTCTTTTGAATGCATAAAACACAGGCTTTACTCTCTAGCTTCAGTAGATTACTGAACTGAAGAGAGATACTGTACACTTTCATTGAAATACATACTGCTACCACTTTGAAACACACTGATGGAACAGGGATATGTTCGACTTCTAATTCTGTTAGAATTCTTCTGTAGGACTTAAAAACCCCTTGATTAGCAGTTAATTCAGTTAAGTTTTCGGGAATTAAATTGTTTTGCAATGTGAATTTGGGTGGGATGGTAAGAGGGCACTTCGTTAAAAGGAAAGCAAAACGAATCACTTTTAATAATATCAAAAAGTTGGAATTACTTTAAGCGAGAAATGTGCTTTACAAGTTGGTGCTTTATTTTTTGCTTCAGTTGGGGGAAAAAAGTAATCATATTTTACGAGGGTCATTCAATAATTACACAGACAAATACTTGTAGCTGGACATCAAAAATGGTTCGTTAAATCAAAGTAGTTTTTTTTTTTTGACGTGAATACGTCTTTAAATTTGAATCATATGGTGGCAATCCAAAAAATCTAATGATGTTTTTGTTTTCAATCCCGACACACCAAAGACTCTCAATTCCTCCTCAACTTCATCAAGCCAACGTCTTCGCGGTCGGCCAACTTCTCTTCTTCATGTCTATGACGGTACCACGCAGCAGTCTGCACGGCATCCTGTCTTCTGGCATTCATGCAATGTGGCCCCTAACCATTCCAATCGTCGAGTCTTGACGAAACGGAGGACCACATTCTCATCCCCCATACAGAGTATAAAGCTCACAGTTCTTTCTGGATCTCCATGTGCGAAAAGTAGTGTCGAAAACAGGTCCATAAGATCTTAAGATCTTTCGTTCAAAAACATTGAGACTATTTATCATGGCAGATGTGAACGTCCATGTATGTCCACCAGAACATCTGACTGTAACTTAACAATGCGAATTCCTAAACCGGAAATACCTCTATCCCATGGATATTTTCACGTTTATTTGGATCATTTTTCCAAATTCCATTAAGGGCAGTTCTGGGGGAGAAGGGTGTGGCTAATAATGAACGAGTTGGGAAACTCTTTTCCTTAATAAAATTGCAACAGGTTTAATATGAATGTAAGTCACTTTAAAGACGGAGTTTTTCTTAATAAAAGGTGTAAAATTTTCTCCCTGCATGATTAAATGAAAACCCACGCACGTATGGCCTTTAAATTTTTCTTTTATTTTATAAATTATAGCTTTCTTTGAAACCAGTTCCAGTGTATTGTTTTTGAAGCCAATTTCGGTGTGAGGGTGGATGGGTTCTTTTTTTTAATAAACCATTTTAATAACCAAATAAATTTCAATATTTTTGGAGAAAAATAGAACAGCATGAAAACAAAAGAAATGAGAAATAAAAAAAAAATCTCAATATTAATGAACGAGACGACATGAATAATAACTGAAAATTTAATTACTTCCGCCTTATTTTAAACTGAAGCAACTAGTACTAACGTATGGGGTAACTTCCGCTAGTGGTATAATAAAAGTAAAGTAATTGCCTATTTTTTTAGGCGTGCCTACCAAATTAGGTGTCGTGGACGGAGGCGACTAGCAAACGCACTTTACTATAAATTTCTTTTATTTAACCATTAAATAAAATCCAAGGCCTAAGACCGGAGAATCGAACCCAGTACCACAATACATATTAGCTTTACAGGTCTCGCCTCTAACCGCTCGGCCACCGTGGCGCCTTAGTGGTATAATAGTGAATGAAAGAAAGTTATGCTTACTGTAACCCAATTGTTCTAACCGTAAGTCACTGGTACTAGAAGCAGAGACAGGTTTTTCGGAAGTTCTTAAGTCATTTCCTTATATTCACCGCTCGGGTTATAAAAAAGTCCAATTCAGGAATAATAACCAACAAGCCTACAATATGCCTTCTCATTCTAAAGATTCACAATATATTCTTCACCATATGGAATATACTGTTCACGGATCGACAATCATAAAAATATCTTTGCGTACATTCAGCAGGAGTAAAGGATGGAAGATACGTTGTCCACAGGCAGCCAATTGCCCCACATCCCTCGGGATCCTTACAAAAAAGGAGGGACACTAGCTCCCTGTGCTAGTAATGATGATGATAGTACAACTAGTCAAAAGCAATGGTATTTCTTTAAACAGGTAAGGTTGAATGGTTACAAGAGGTAGAACTGTTGCAATCATACGGTCAGGTATACACCAGAGACTTGAAAACATCTTTTATGGTTATTCACTAGAGCGTGCAACGACTGCAAGAAGGTAATTTAATGGTTTACAATAGTAAAATCTACTGTAAGGTTATAAAGCATGAATAGGGTAGGTTATTTTTTTGTTTACACCAACATAAATACCCAGAGACCTCCTACTAAAAGTTAACTAGCCTATTACCCATTGAAAGTATAATAACCAGATGGGTTTGTAGCTATGTTGTAAATTTTCTGATAAACTAATTTCACTTGACTTCACTTGAGATACTCTATAGGTGGGTTCCATGAGAGGAAAACCCAAAGGTTATTACTTTAATAAAAGTATCAATAAATTAAATGCAGAAAGATGCTGGGTTAATAAGAGAAGTATAAGTTCTGCAGGTGTATTTCTAAGTAGGTCGTTTGAAGAAGTAAAAGGGTTAAATAAAAGAATAGTGAATAAGAAGTAGAAGACAGTCATACTCTCCAGTAGAAGATTTGTCTGTCAGTTTATTGCCTGGAGAACGTTACGTCCCTTTTTATTAAAGCATTCTTAAAATACAATTTTATAATTCTCTTTATTTTCAGTAAATAAGATTTCAAATATTTGGTCTTAGTGTTAACTCCCGAGAAAGAAGAGTCCTGGTTACGACCTTATTACCTCCAATATCCTTCTGCAACTCCCCAAAAAAGCAGTTATCCTCCTCACGACAATCTATAACGCCGTCCTCCGCACAACGTATTTCCCCTTCCTATGGAAGTTTTCCACCATTAAAATGATCCCCAAGCCTAATAAGAATCCTCAATGTCCTTCTTCCTATCGGCCAATAAGCCTCCTTCCTATCCTGGGTAAAATCCTCGAAAAACTCCTCTTACCCCGCCTTCAAGCTATAGTTATACCCCTTCAACATATTCCTGATCATCAATTTGGATTCCGACAGTTCCATTCCACTATACAACAAGCTCATCGCGTTGTAGACGCCATCGCTGTTTCCCTCGAAAAGAAAGAATATTGTGTGGGTGTCTTCTTAGACATAGCTCAGGCATTCGATAGAGTCTGGCACGAGGGCGTCCTCTGGAAACTAAAGAACATCCTACCTTCAACATACTTCCTAGTCCTTAAATCCTACCTAACTGATAGACACTTCCAAGTATCCTATGGAACCCACAATTCCTCTATTTATCCTATCCTTGCTGGTGTTCCACAAGGAAGCATCCTCGCCCCATTCCTCTACACCATTTACACGGCTGACCTACCAACTCATCCTTCTACTTCCTTGTACACCTTTGCCGATGATACGGCAATTCTATCCTCTGGTACTGATCCTGTCTTCACTACCCGTACACTTCAAACCCATCTCAATTCCATAGAAACATGGTTAACCGACTGGAGAATTAAAATAAATCCCTCTAAATCCAAAAACATAGTCTTCACACTTAACCGCAAAATCCCTCCTCCTGTTTATATGTATAACACCCCTATACCACCTGCAGATCACGTGAGATACCTCGGACTATTCCTCGACAAAAGACTTACTTGGAATCCTCATACTCGACTAAAAAGAAAAGACCTCAACACCAGATATCGACTTCTCGCCAGACTACTTGACAAACGATCGAAAATTACTTTACGAAACAAAAGAAGACTATACATCTCTCTCCTCATGCCAATATGGACTTACGGACTGGAACTCTATGGCGCTGCCAAAAAATCCAACCTTAACCGCATACAAATCCTTCAGTCTAAAATCCTCCGCCGTATTACGAACGCTCCTTTCTATGTGTCAAACCTCACCCTTCATACCGACCTCAATATTCCATTTGTAACCAACCTCGCTAAATCCCGCTACACTAAATTCCATAAACTCCTCAGATCCCATCCCAACCCACTCGCACAACTCCTTTCATCCCAATCACTTCCCGGAAACCCCGTACGACGGCTCAGGCGTCGCTGGCCCCGAGATCACCTGAGGAGCTAACGATGGTCACCACTGGGTGACTGTCATTCACGACAATCACGCCATGTCTATACTTATTTGGCACATTTACTTGTTGCATATATATTTGTGCAGTTGTAAAATTCTAATAAAAAATAAAGGAAAAAAAAAAGTGTTAACTCCCCCAAAAGCAATATAAGATATCTGCAACTGCAGATATTTTGTGAAAGAATGGCTGCCTAGAAATAAGATGCTTTATGGATCACACTTCTTGTGGGTGATTAGAAGTAAAAGTAGGTCGAGGGGAGCGAAAATGAAGGTTTTTTTTTAAGATAGTATGCGCTGAGGCCGGTAGTCACCTTTATAGCTCAAGAAACGTGGGTTTTGACGAGCAAAAGGTTACACAGGTGGGAAAGAAAAAAAAAAAAAATCTTAAGGAGAATATATGGACCTGTGAGGCAGAACTGAGAGGGGATCATGGTCGAACCAAGAAATGGCTAAACTGTATTGATATATACGAGTAAGTCTGGAGTGCGATGGTTGGAGGCACATTCACCGGATGGAGCATATAAAAGGTCCAAAGAAAGTTTTATATGGACACAACTTGGTGGGAGAAGGCCTCCAAGGCTGAGAGAGGCGCAGGACGTCTTTGGATATCGGCCTACATGGATTGTGAACGTCGGCAAGTGAAGGCTGAAAGACTGTAAAGGCTGAAGCTCGGGCCCTTCACGGGCTGTGATGGTCAGAGAATATTTATTTCCTTAAATTTGTTTTTCACACCATCATTTTGACCTCCTCTTACAACTAATAACTCCCCGCCAAAACAAGAATTACGAAGGTGATAAATTTTCGAAATTCAGTTATCTCCAAAGATATAGGATTTGCGAATCCCTGAGTTGGAAAACACGTTTTTTAAAGAAAATGCTACAGGTTCCTGTCAGTCACCGACATAATTCAAAACAAAAACAAAAAAATAATTACGCAAGTTCGAATTTGGGTTTTAGTTCAGGTGTACCACCATTACGGGATACAACAATGAACTTTTCGACAAGTAACCTAACCGGAAGTCACATTACTGAGATAAGTTTTTAATTTTTGGTGGCGTAACGATTTTTATGTTATTTTTTTAAAAATTGAAATGGTTTTTCTCATCTTTATATGGAAGCAATCATTTTTCACGTCAAATTGTTTCAAAATTTAAAAGATGATTATCTGAGGAGAAGATGGGTAATAGTTGGAATGTATGGCTGAGAGAGGGAGCGAAGGAGTTTTTCACTCCTTGTGAAAAACTTACTGGTCAAAAGGAAAAGATTTTTCCAATTTTATTGACAGGAGTACTGTTTTTCCGTTTCTCTGTTAGTCTGATATAATCATCTGTCATAAGATGCTTTTTCTTACTTGTGACATTTATAAATTAGTTCAGGGCCTTCTGGAAATATTTTATATTTCAGGGATTTTTCTACTCCGGAGGCCATCATTATCTGCAATGATTGTTCCACATCATTATTGGATGATTTTAAAGAAGGAAAGAACATAACCTTTTTTTTTTTAAGGTGTGGTAAAATTATTGTTATTTTTCTTACTTCTTATGTTGAGAATATATCGTTATTTTTTAAAATTCATGAAAGACTGGGAAATTCAATTTTTGATTTTTCACGTAGTACTGGGGGGGGAAAAACTTTTTAGAGGATTAATTGTGTTTGTGTGAACAAAAACAAAAAATCTTAGAAAAGGTAAATATAATGGGGAGCTGTTTACATTTTCTTTTAGATCGAACGTAGAATGTTACATTTCTTTGGGCAACCGCTTCTCAAAATGATCTTTCCCTCACTTCTGAGTCGAAGTTTTTGCTCTAAAAAATGGGACTCAAGCACCCCCCCCCCAAAAAAAAAAACTCATTCAGAAAACTGATGCTGATTGTTGGAGGGGGATTTTCTTCACCAAGTTACTCTTAGAGGTCCTTTACTCGAACGAAATTTTCAGATCTCAGCCTTAAAAAGTCATTTTCCCGTAATCAAACCGTGTATTTCCAAAACTTTTCATGATGAGCGTTGAACTAAACGAAGGAGATCCACCAGGATTGAAATCATACCTTATATGGGAGACACTCAGGTAAGATGGGCCTGGATCGGGCGGTGTAAGGAGAAGAGGAAAACGATTCCAGAGGAGTGACGGAAGAAGACCATTCCCGCAGAAAGACTTCAATTAACCCAGGACTGTACTTATAATTGCCCAGCATCTTTCATCTCTTTGACACATTCCGTGACGTACGCCCCGCCACCAACCAATTTGACACAGCCTCTTCTTTCTCTAATTGCTGTTCCTTTTCTTATCTCCATCCAAAGTAACAAAGAGAAAGAGAGAGACTTCAAAGGTGTGATTTAATTTTCCCTTCACTTAGCTGATTATATTTTCAATGTTTCCTTATTCAGTTTTCCGTTTTTCCGTCGAGCCCCCTCTCTCTGAATCTATATTTAATTTTATTCGCATAAATGCGCCACATTTCAGGTGTAAAGTTTGCAACTGTTTTAAATAGATCTAAAAACACAGTTATTTTAATCATTTATCTGAAGAAAATTCGTTTTAGGCAGGGGGGAGCAGTTTTAGGCGGAGATGTGGCAGTCAAGCATTACTTTAACGTAAGCATTTTATTTCAAAAAAATATGTTGGCAGACATTTTGCATAAAGTTAATATTGGAAAAAAAAAATAGATATCTTGAAATCTACCCACAAGAGTAAAGAAATACGAATGCCGACCAAGAAGAAAGTATCTACCGCGCTTTTATAGGAAATGCAATGCCATCAGCATCGCAATCCTCGACAATCAATAACCAAAAGTTTGAAAAATACGACTACTAGCGCTCGAGATGGACTTCTGGAGGAGAAGTTGTAGTTTATCTAGACGGCAGTGTATTCCTAACTCTGTGATTAGGGATAAAGTAGGCATATCATATCGCTAAATACATAAATTAAAAAACACAAAAAAATCATTTAGAACTTGGAGAATATTAATGACCGGAAATCGTGGGAGTTTTTTGTAAATACAATTTCGGCCCAAAAATACTAACTTTTTTTAAGTATTTTCGTAAAAATATAAAATCTGAACAAGTCGAGAATCAGGGTCTTTTCCGTTTTTTTTTTCCTCGTTCAAGAGCCGAAAATACGAGGGTCGTTTAAAAAGTCCGTGCAAAGACAGAGAGATAGCACCACTAGTATCGAGGTTATGTTTAGTTAGTAGCATCTCTTGGAAGAACACACACCAAGTTTCAGCCAGATCGGTCTATTTCTTTGTGTTTGACATTCGTTTGAATCGAGGAAGTCGAGTGATTTTCAAAAAAATGGACGAAAAAGAATTTCGTGTGTTGATTAAACACTACTTTATGAAAGGCAAAACGCCTCAGGAGACTAAAGAGAAGCTTGATAAACATTATGGTGACTCTGCACCTTCGATTAGAACAGTTTATAAGTGGTTTCAAAATTTTCGGAGTGGCCATATGGGCACAAGTGACGCTGAACGTTCTGGACGCCCTGTTGAGGTTACTACTCCAGAAATCCATGATATGGTGATGGATGACAGAAGAGTGAAGGTGCGTGAGATTGCTAGTGCTGTGGGCATCTCGAATGAACGGGTACATAATATTTTGCATCAACATTTGGACATGACAAAGCTATCCGCAAGATGGGTGCCGCGATTGCTCACGCTTGGCCAAAAACGAAATCGTGTGAAGTGTTGCAAGGACGGTTTGCAGCTATTCCAGAAGAATCCGCAGGACTTTAAGCGTCGTTTCGTCACTGTGGATGAAACATGGATACATCACTACACTCCTGAGACCAAAGAACAATCTAAACGTTTGAAAAGTCCGTGCAAAAATAAAAACTACTTAATTTTTTGGGGTAAACCTTTTTTATTTTTCAACATAGTCTCCTTTTAGGCTTATACACTTCGTCCAACGCTGCTCTAGTTTGTTGATCCCTTCCGAATAATAGGATTTGTCCAAGTCTGAAAAATAGCCATTCGTTTCTGCAATCACCTCCTCGTTTGAATAAAATCTTTTTCCCGCCAGCCATTTCTTCATATTGGGGAACAAATAGTAGTCCGAGGGAGCCAAGTCTGGAGAAAAGGGGGAAGGTGAAACGAGTTGGAACCCTATTTCCATTAATTTTACGACCACAACTGCTGAGGTGTGAGCTGGTGCGTGGTCGTGATGGAAAAGGACTTTTTTGTGGGCCAATCGTGGGCGTTTTTCTTGCAGCTCGGTTTTCAAACGGTCCAATAACGATGAATAATATGCACCTGTAATAGTTTTACACTTTTCCAGATAGTCGATGAGGATTATTCCTTGCGAATCCCAAAAGACAGTCGCCATAATCTTTCCGGCCGAAGGAACGGTCTTCGCCTTTTTTGGCGCAGATTCCCCCTTGGTAACCCATTGTTTAGATTGTTCTTTGGTCTCAGGAGTGTAGTCATTTATCCATGTTTCATCCACAGTGACGAAACGACGCTTAAAGTCCTGCGGATTCTTCTGGAACAGCTGCAAACCGTCCTTGCAACACTTCACACGATTTCGTTTTTGGTCAAGCGTGAGCAATCGCAGCACCCAACTTGCGGATAGCTTTGTCATGTCCAAATGTTGATGCAAAATATTATGTGCCCGTTCATTCGAGATGCCCACACCACTAGCAATCTCACGCACCTTCACTCTTCTGTCATCCATCACCATATCATGGATTTTATCGACGATTTCTGGAGTAGTAACCTCCAGGGCGTCCAGAACGTTCAGCGTCACTTGTGCCCATATGGCCATTCCGAAAATTTTGAAACCACTTATAAACTGTTCTAATCGAAGGTGCAGAGTCACCATAATGTTGATCAAGCTTCTCTTTAGTCTCCTGAGGCGTTTTGCCTTTCATAAAGTAGTGTTTAATCAACACACGTAATTCTTTTTCGTCCATTGTTTGAAAATCACTCGACTTCCTCGATTCAAACGAATGCCAAACACAAAGAAATAGACCGATCTGGCTGAAACTTGGTGTGTGTTCTTCCAAGAGATGCTACTAACTAAACATAACCTCGATACGCGCCAGTGGTGCTATCTCTCTGACTTTGCACGGACTTTTTAAACGACCCTCGTACATTTTTTTTTTTAGCAAGTGTACAGTCGAGTCTCCCATAAAGGACACTCTCACTAGCGGCCACCTCCATTTACGAACAGTTTTTGGATTTCCCCGTTTTACCCCTATACACTTTCTATATAAAAGACCTCTGCCGTCTAACGGACACTCTACATAGCGACCGCGGACATTGATTTTGGGGAACGGATTAAATGTTTCACCTCCCACCAACGACCACCTTATTCTTAAAAGTTCGTTTGACGCGGTGATCAAAATAATTATCCCCTCTCAAGTTTTTGCTTTTTTTTCTGGTTTTTCCTAAAGTTTCCTATATAAGCTCCATACATCTTGTACCATTTTAATCATTTTTCAATATAACTTTGGACGAACAATACTACTTTTTCCGATATGTCTCTCAAACGAAAGTGGTTAACTCTAGAAGAGAAAATAAATGTGTTGGAATATTTTGCAAAAACCAAATCGAGCCATCGTCAACTTGCCGAAAGGTTTGTTCCATTTTTCTAACAATAGATGATAGTATGATGATAATTTTACCATAAATTATTATTGTTATGAATAAATGTGATGATTATTATAAAAATTGTTATAGAAATTATTAATTAAGTCAATAATATGTAGTGTTTTGATAAATTTTTTGGATAATTAAGAAAAATTTGATGCATATCATATAGCTAAATAATTATGCAATTATGTACGTATTTAAATCTATTAATAATAAACAATTTTTAAATAGATGTTTGGAAAAAAAAACCCATATTTTTTCATTATGAAACTTGCCTAACTCCTTCTAACGACCACCTTCAAATAGCGGCCACTTTACTTCCTCCGCCAGTGTCCGTTATTAGGAGGTTCGACTGTACTTCCGCTACAAACGGAAAATCTACATGATTACCATATATGGTATTCTCTCGTTTGTAGAGTAAAACAGGAAATAAAAGAGAATTCGCTGAATCGAAATTATTTTACTTGATAATGCTTTGTTGCTTATCACAGGAATGGATCGCGAGAAACCCATTAGAAACATGGCTAAAATAACAACGAAGATCGTATTGAAAAAAAGGAAGTTCTTTTTTCACGGCCTTGTAATGGCCGGCACGTCCTTTTAGGTTCTACTGCCTTTAAATCGACCCTACTACTTTCACAAGTCCTACTAGTAACATGTACACAAAGATTATGACGGGGGGAATATATATACACAGCTGATTTTATCCTTCGAAGCATGTGCATTCATTGGAACTTCGACTGGTTTTAGAATTTCATTCATCAGTGGTAGGATTTCTTAAAAATCACTTCTTCGATTAAAAAAAAAACTCTTTTCAAAAAAAATTCTGAATCACAAAGTGGTAACGCTTCCCTCTCTAACGTGACAATTCTTTACATTTTACTGTTTTACCACTTGGTATTATATTAATAAGAATAAAATTTGGGATTATATTTCTAAATTTGGAGAATACTTGACTGAACGAAGTGCCACATTACCTAATCAAATTTCGCATCACAGAAATTCCTTTGCCGGAAGTTTGGTCCTTGAGATCGGTGAGTGATCGCATCAGTCTAGGGGGGGGGGGGGGGTAGAAATGGGTGGGATTGTTCCCTTGTAGTGGTGATAATAGCGTAATGAATACAGATTCTAGTAGATGTGTGAAGATAGTAGATCCTAGTAATGTTTGCTTTACTAAGTTATTTTGAATAACAACTAACAGTTACAGTAACTTTGTGCTATCATGTATATTACCCCTAGTTGGTCGCACAATACCAAGGGGAAGTACCTGGAGAAGTTGAAGAACGATTCTTAGGCACTCTGATATCGCCGACAGCCATCTCAAGATAATTACACACGACTTAACACCATTGAAACTTTTAAAGCAGACCTCTATTCCATTTAGCTCTATTCAACCAGTCAAACCTCTCCTCCTCCTTTTCCAAAAACCCACTCCTCTACCACTTATTTGGATAAACAATGACTAAACAGCAATAAATAGTCATTACTTAATTGATGAAGCAGTTAACATGTGGCACACAACATGTGTCGAATGACTTAAAAAAAAACAAATAACGGTAGTCTAAGCCCCACTTCTACTTGTAATACAGAAAGAGGAAGATGCTAAACCAAAGAAAGAAACAGAAAAGAAATTTATTATTCTGGGGCAATTGTCCCCTAGGAATAAACACAGGTACAAATAGAGGCCTTAATAGTTTGGCCTATGATTAAAAGAAAATAAATAAATAAATAAGTATTTACAAAAAAGTGAAAATAAAAATAACAGCAGAAATTAAGGAAATAAGTTAAAACAATTAGCATTTCGGAGGAAGCTGAATAGAAAGGAGATAACTGAATAGACGGGATTTAAAGATAGATAGGGTAGGAGCATGGCGGACAGATGATGGCAAGGAGTTCCAGAGAGAGGTAGCACATATAAGGAAGGATTTGTCTAAGGATGAGTTACGGTGAGAGGGAATATAGAGATCAGATGAGCGAGATCTAGTGTTACGGGAATGGATGGAGGATTTAAACTTAAGGAGTTGGAAAATATAAATTGATGACGCAGTTAGATACGCACATGGATTACATAGAATCTGGACCAAATCAAGTTTTCCCAACTAACGCTGACGATTTGTCGATATCTGGCGAGTAACAACGGAAATCTTATTTAAAATTTAAACATTCTAGACAAGGAACAGAATAATATCAATATGGTAATCAACAGGGATTAAACGAAATAAACGAGGATTGGTAAAATGCCAACAAGGATTACTATGAGAGTGGCTATGTTTAAAGGGAAGAAGTGGAACAGGTCCTGAATTTTAAATACTTGGACTATCCCCTGAGGTATGTTCTCAGGCTGGAGGTTAGGGCAAAAGAAATGTGCTGCAGGTAAGATGTTCAATGGGGGGTGAAAACCAACTATTTCATGAATAGAATAGTGTCCAAGAAAAACGAAATTCTCTGTGAGAATCTACCTTTCTACTCTCTCTCACTTACTTAACACAACCCTGGACACTAAAGAAGAAACATTAAAAAAAAAATCAATTAAAGGCAACTGAGATAAGATATTAGAGATAGCTCAAGGGAAAACTAGATGAAACAGACTGTGGAATGCTACAAACAATAAGGGCCAGAACTGGAAGTGCAGTCAGCTGGAAGAAAAGATAGAACCAGAAAAGAATTCTCGATGATAAGGTAATAGGCAAAGAACCCGGCAGGAACAGCTCGGGTGGTCAGTCAGGATAGGGTAGGGTGGTATGGAGGAAGGGAGCCCCATACCCAAGAATCATGCTTTGTATAGCGTGAGGGTGTGGCTTGGGGCCTATACGTGGACATCATTAGGCGAGCTCATGTCTTTTTTCTTTTTTTAATCGGTTTTGACATTACCTTGTAACACCCCCAACGCATATATCAGGACCTGGAATATATATAGGGGCACCACACCCAACAAGAATGGTAAAGTGATGGATGACCCTTTTGGCCTTGCTTGGACATCGTTTACCTAAAATTTCCCTTAGGCGAATTAATCGAAATATCATTTATCCCTTTTACATGGACAGCACAGATCTATATAGACATCTACTTTACATCGGCGTACAAGATCTGTAGGAAGCTCTAACTTTAGGAAAGATAAAAAAAGAATATTCATACAAGAAAAGATGATTCGTTTAAAATCGCTTAATTAGTCAAGTTAAAAAAAAAAAAATTGATGAACATATTTTAGAAAAAATTAAAGCCTATTGGCTACAAGTTAATATGATTTCGTGTAATTTATAAACAAAATAAATTGAAGAATTGAATGAGATCCATGTTTAATTTCCTATTTCTAACTCCAGAATGTGAAAATACAGAAAACAGTTTCAGAAAACTTTGTTACAAAAGAAAAACCACAAAGAGAAGGCTGAAAACTCTGCGGACAATAAGAAAAATAATTTTGAGATTAGACAGGTCCTAATTTGATAGTCCATTGCAGATCATAGATGAAGGAATAATAGGGATAAAGACGCCGGAATGAACCTGGCAATCCCAGCTACTCCATTCATGTCATGTCCTTTAAAAAAAATTAATTTTTGCCTTAACCTCTTAATCGCTAACTTCACTCTTTTTAACTAAACATGGCTAAGAGTAATTAGGGATTCAGCCTTGTTCCAAATAATGCCATAAGAGATAACGCATGTCAGAAAATGCATTTAAAATTCCAATAATTTAACCATTTCTTTGGCAAGTAGAATAGTGGAAAGCAGAACTTCAAAATCAGGCTTTTTATCTTAAAGTCATGAAACACGAATTACAGCTCTTACAATAAAAATAAATAAATATATAACGAATAATTTCTTTAAAGAACTATTTAATCAAACAAAATAAGTCAATTATTTGCTTCATAATTTGTCAGGTTATCCTCCATCATAAAACAGTAAGTACAAAGGCAGCCATTACAGTAAAAAAAGATATGAAGCGCTCCTATCGGTAGTCATAAGAAACTTAAATGAAACTTTTAAATTAATTAGAATTTAAACAATTTAAGAACCAAAAGAATACTAATGAAAGAAATTATAATCAACAGCCAAAAACAAAAATGGAAAGTTCATAAATCAATTAAAGTTATATTTAAAAGTTGGAAAATTAATTCAATTAAACTATTCCAAACGACTGAACCAAGAATGTAGTATCAACATTAATTTGTTAGTTAAAATTTAAGTTAGTTTCATTTAAATGATAAATGAGCATCTTTTTTCAAGAGTAATAAAGTTGAAATTTACAATTAAATTGTTTTTTTAATGGAGTCTTACCTTGTTAAAAGAATATAAAAGTTCAGATATCCAGACCAAGTTGGGAGTACTAAATTTCTTACACTAATTTAACAATATTTAAACATTATTTCCACCAAAACTGAATGTCACTCACACAAAAAACAATACAAGTTCAACTTATATGACAAAATTTCACTTTAAAACTGATTAAACTTCACTAAACATTATATTATATAAAAAGTGATTAATAGTAAGAACAAAAGATGGCTGCCACGATACCTGTAACTGGCCCCAGATCAGCTGCCTAAGGAAACTATATCTAGGCAGTGGGGCCAACTTAACTTTTATTATCTAATGAATTATAATGTGAGAATGTACATACTTTTATATGACTAATACAAGCACAACTCTTCAAAGTACTTTTTTATAATCTTCTGGAGTGGTGGGTATTTACAATTACATGCCTCTAGTTAAAATAATAATGCTTTAAATATTTATTGAAATTTTGCATTTCTTATGAGATGCGTTTTTATAAATAACAATAATAAATAGTATTACATAAATAAATGAAAAAGTCTGGATTAAACATGAAGTATCTTAAAAATAATTTTAACAATTACTAGTACTAAGAACTTCAATATTAATAATATTCACTTTAAAACAAAACCTTCTCAATAAGATTGCAAACAATAAACTTAAACTTTTTAATGACTTGGCCTTTCCAGACAGCCGACTTTCTTAAAATTTAGAATTTTGGTCACATTAATTAGTGATAAAGGGTATTCCTCACTTTAAACTAGAGCCCAAGAACTCCTTTCACTCCCCAAAATTACCTTTAATCGATCTTTTTTATGGAGAAAAGGTTCCAAATAAGAGTTCTCGAACTATCTTCACCTAAAATGGTAGCCACATCATTCAGGAATAACGTGTCGGAGGGTTTCCAGGTCATTCATTAGAATTTAGTCTCGGAATGGTCCCCAGACACCCTTGAAGTAATATTCACATAATCCTTAAAAATTCTTTTTTGGTGACTGATTCAAAAGGTAGAAAGATTATTTCCGATTTCAGTTGTAATTTTTAATTTATTTTATGCCAAGCTTTCGACCTTGGTCATTTTCAGGACTTATACAATTGACAATTACAACATATTGGTGTTTGCTGTTTCTTCTGTCCGGTCTGGTTACGTACTGTTTAAGAGCATGCTTTTCGCAACATGGCTGTCTTTTTTAAATTTAACTAAGCGAACAGTTAACGAAGTTATGTTATGGAGAGAATGAGGAGACTAGGCTGAACAGAGAAATGTTCTATTGGAGTAAAAACGGGCATGAGGTTCTTAAAAAAAATCATGCACTTCAGTCTGTTCTAATAACAACTAAAGGAATGCAGTTTCACCAAACGAGCGAATAATACAGTAATGCTATTTATTTAGACTCTAGTTCGTTTCAAAATTAACAAAAGAACGAAGAGAAAAAGTATAGTTTAACATCATAAAATATTAGTAAATATTTATTTACTTAACTTATTGATCTTTAACTTGATAAATATTTTAAAGTAGGCTATTTAAAGTCATGATGGTGCTTTTGCAGCAGCACTGATGAATGCAATAAAGGCACAAAATGGCATTCAAGGAATACAATCAAGCTACAAATGCAAGTTGCACATTTCATTCTCAATGTCTACGCCTAAATCAACCATTGCACTAAATATTCTGTTAACTGGAGATCATTAAATCGTAACTTCCCTTTCAATAAATGTAATTTAGTATAGAACGATGTGTATGGATATAAATGTGTTGGGTGCAATCAATTTCATTAGAGCATTGCCTGGAGAAATAAAAGCCATCAGTTTTCTAACCCTGAATTCCCATTAAATGATCTGAAAGTGTAATTTTGTGGTAGCGTGAATCGAATTACAAATTAAGCATTTTCATCGTGATTAGAGAAAACAAGTGGATTAATGGAGAAATCCATTGGCTAGAGTAAATAAAGGTCGTTTAGACGATTTATAATTCTCAGCACACCAGCCTCTCTAATATATCTTAAGAGATGATACCAAAAAACATTGTTTAGGAGTGAAATTAATTTCAGCAAAAATAAAACTAATACAATTAATTAATTTTTTTTTTCAAATGCTGATTGTCAAATGGAGCACATACGAGGGTCGTTTGAAAAGTCCGTGCAAAGTCAGAGAGATAGCACTACTGGCGCGTATCGAGGTTATGTTTAGTTAGTAGCATCTCTTGGAAGAACACACACCAAGTTTCAGCCAGATCGGTCTATTTCTTTGTGTTTGGCATTCGTTTGAATCGAGGAAGTCGAGTGATTTTCAAAAAATGGACGAAAAAGAATTTCGTGTGTTGATTAAACACTTCTTTATGAAAGGCAAAACGTCTCAGGAGACTAAAGAGAAGCTTGATAAACATTATGGTGACTCTGCACCTTCGATTAGAACAGTTTATAAGTGGTTTCAAAATTTTCGGAGAGGCCATATGGGCACAAGTGACGCTGAACGTTCTGGACGCCCTGTTGAGGTTACTACTCCAGAAATCATTGATAAAATCCATGATATGGTGATGGATGACAGAAGAGTGAAGGTGCGTGAGATTGCTAGTGCTGTGGGCATCTCGAATGAACGGGTACATAATATTTTGCATCAACATTTGGACATGACAAAGCTATCCGCAAGATGGGTGCCGCGATTGCTCACGCTTGACCAAAAACGAAATCGTGTGAAGTGTTGCAAGGACGGTTTGCAGCTGTTCCAGAAGAATCCGCAGGACTTTAAGCGTCGTTTCGTCACTGTGGATGAAACATGGATACATCACTACACTCCTGAGACCAAAGAACAATCTAAACAATGGGTTACCAAGGGGGAATCTGCGCCAAAAAAGGCGAAGACCGTTCCTTCGGCCGGAAAGATTATGGCGACTGTCTTTTGGGATTCGCAAGGAATAATCCTCATCGACTATCTGGAAAAGGGTAAAACTATTACAGGTGCATATTATTCATCGTTATTGGACCGTTTGAAAACCGAGCTGCAAGAAAAACGCCCACGATTGGCCCACAAAAAAGTCCTTTTCCATCACGACAACGCACCAGCTCACACCTCAGCAGTTGTGGTCGCAAAATTAATGGAAATAGGGTTCCAACTCGTTTCACATCCCCCCTATTCTCCAGATTGGCTCCCTCGGACTACTATTTGTTCCCCAATATGAAGAAATGGCTGGCGGGAAAAAGATTTTATTCAAACGAGGAGGTGATTGCAGAAACGAATGGCTATTTTTCAGACTTGGACAAAACCTATTATTCGGAAGGGATCAACAAACTAGAGCAGCGTTGGACGAAGTGTATAAGCCTAAAAGGAGACTATGTTGAAAAATAAAAAAGGTTTACCCCAAAAAATTAAGTAGTTTTTATTTTTGCACGGACTTTTCAAACGACCCTCGTACATCTGCTGTAACATATTATTACTAGTGAAGGAAGGGTGACCTCAATATTCCTCCAGAACCACACCACTATATATTCTGTACCAAAAAAGTCACAGCAAACTGCTAGGCCTAAACACAATATTAGTCTAAATTCCAGTGAATTTCTTTGGAAATTACATAGAGAACTACTGCAAATGCATGTTTTTAAAGAATCGGTGCAGTTAAATTCTATCTAGACGAAATTATGGTTAAGCATTCCATAATCAAATATTATACAGGTGTTTAGAACCGTAAAATACATGGAACTGGCAATTTATAGAGAATCATTCTTACCACTCACCCTAAACTGTCATTAAATGATTTTGGAAAGTAGAAATTGTTTTAAATACACATATAGATCTACAATTACTAATCTAAGTAAATAGAGACCCTTAGGAGCCGTTTCCGGTAAAAACAAATACAAAAATAAGTGAAAAATCAATTCAAGTGGCACTTTCAGTTGGTTGATTTTATCCAGAAGCTAAATCTCAGGTTTCATACCCTTTTTTCTGAACTCAGCGGGACCCCCTCTGAGGTTAAAAAAATTCGGGGAAAAATTTATTCACAATCCCAATAATTTTCTTTCCCAGAAATATTTTTTAAAAAAATCTCACCAAGATCTGAGTCGCCAACCACAAGCCGAATATTATATTAAGTAACAATATCTCCCATATTGATTATGTCAGTTTCACCGGCTACAATATCATTATTGTTACAGAAATCTTTAGCAACAAACAATATTAACTGTTAGTTTAATGGATGGTAAACTCACTGTAATCAGAGATTTATTTACAAAACACTTTAATAATTTAGGTCAATGCTTTGTTATATAGGACGTATTATTAGCCATTTTCTCATTAAAGATAAACATTTAATGTATCACTTATGAAAGGGTGACAAAAGTACCAGGTTTGTAACCTAGTATTAGACGAGTAGGAGCAGCCCTTGTTCATTGTAACTAACAAAAGGGCTGTAGGGAATCGCTCCTTCACTGCTCCTCCCTTATACACATGCGCGCACACTCAGATACCATTATGTTGAAAGTAAGTTAATATGAAGAGAGCTCTGTAATGGTATATGATGTTACTACCGCGCTATACTAAAAGGGTAACAATAGCGCTAAGTTGCACATGTCCACACATATATGTCCTAAAGTTTCATTACTTTCATATTATTTCCTAGTACGAAATGCCATATGGGACTACCCAGTTTTCTAAACATGTTTAGACATGTCTACACAGATAGATACCTATATAATGCAGTAATTAAAATGGTTCAAGCCTTTTAGATGGACTTACTCAGACACTAAAAGTAAAATACTACATTTTACTGTCACCCTTACTATACTTTAATAATTATTAGTCTAACTCAAATTGAAATATGTTAGGTCACGTAATGGAAGTATAAAATGAGCTTGATTCAGTGGCATAAGATTGAATCGCCAATTGATTTGGACACTACTGCAGTAGGATGTGCATTTATGTCGAATGCTGACTCTAAGAATTGTGTACACGAAGTATGTTCTTCGAAACATTACCCACGTCTTCGCCTCTGGGTTAAATTGAATCAGATTGCACACTGCTTGCTGCCAAAAAAAAAAAAATATCCCAAGAGACCCTGTCACCCGAAGGGGCCCAAATTTTAGTAGAAGATATTCCAGACTAGAAACCTCATGCTCATAACTAGTCCCTTTGTTTTAGTCTCAAGCTGCTCAAGCTTCTCCAAATCATGTTAATGAAGAGGGCTCTTGGACATGGAGATAGAAGCTACTTTGCTCGACAGACTGAGGGTTTCAAAAAATCTCTATTCTTTCAATTATTAACCATTTCCAACTAAATAAGATCTTAAGGAAAGTTAGCATTAAAGAATCTTTATTTTTTTTTTAAAAAAAACCGGCTTTTCCTGATTCTCCAATCCAAAAAAAATAAAAACATTGCTTTTTGAAAATAAACAAACAAACAAACAAAAACAGCAACAATTTCAATTCAGATAACAGCTGGTTTATAAAGTTCAATAAATTCTATTAGTGCCTTTTCATCCATGAGAGTTAATCGATCACAAAGGAGTTTATTAATCGGTTCAATATGTTGCCTTTATCAAGCCATAATCGCATCAATAATTTTATTAAAATAATAAATGGTATAATGAGAATAAGGTTCATGTAGGACATTAGAGTAATGCGATTCTAAACAAAGACTTGTACCCAAAATCCTGGCACTCAGAATTCAGAAGGTAGTTCCTGACCTAAACTAATTCAACTTAATGAAAGCAACTAAACAATCAGTAATAATTTTAACTTAAAGGGATTGAAAATGTGATTACGTATGTTGCGGTAGTAATCAGGAATTTGGCAATTATAAAACAATACTTTCAAGTATTATTGTTCCAAATAGCAACAATACTGTATGAAGTTTATTTGTATCCCTATATATGTGTATTTGCACTGCATTGCAGAATGAATGCTTTGTTTATAGTACAGCACCAATCCGGTTCACGCACGATTAAACATTGTATTATCTAATTTACAAACATAATATCCACTCAGACCACCTGATAAAAGGAGATTTAAATGTATAATATGGGTAACATAATCCTCTTCTACGCGCTATATACGTTTTATATAACCAAGATATCAAAATCGTTGGGTTTGTTTATTGTCTGGAAAATAAATCATCCAAAGGACAGTACTGTAGGAAGTAGAAATGATTGGATGTGTGTGGGCTGTATTTCCTGTATGTATTGAAATCACCGGTGTATGAATAAATGACTAAGCTCTCCCGAGGTAGGATCAGTGTTCACTCGGCTCTCGACTCTAGAACGACAATAGTTCACTAAATCTCATAAATCTGTAAACAACGGACGGCCAATCACCTCCAAAGGAAGTCCTGAATAATATTTTAATTCTACTACTTCCTGCTATTATAGGTAAGGAAAGTATTTTTCCTAAATTAGGTTAAGATTTACCCTCCAGAGGTGGCTGGTGCCAAAAATCAGTAGCAGCCTAAAATACGGTATAAAATAATTGTACGTCTAATGCAGAAATGAAATATCTCATACTAAGGCAGTAAATGGCTTTCGGGGAAGGCCGGCGAAACAAAACTAAGGAACATGACCTTTAACGAGAGATCTAGGTGGTCTAGGAACACAGCCATTGGTGGCGACACTATCTCTTTAGCCAAAGAGGTTCAATAACTAACTAGAAATGTTTGGCCAAAGGTTGACAAGGAATCCACACAACCTCAGAACCATCGAGGATACCATGATGGTTCTCTTTATTGAATAAATTGGGAACTTCTTCCCTAATTGATCTTGTCATATTTTAAGCGAAGATTGTAAAAATAGACACAAGGCTCTGCAAGAGGAAGACATTGCAAATGAGCTGGACTAAGGGAGGCCACAAGTCCAACTTCACTAGCTATTATTTCACGTCTCAATCCAGAATAAAACCAGCAGATATCTTCCAGAATTATGCAGCGGCATTCAGCTGTTAATCAACGTACAAACGATAAATCTCCTTTTCTCAGCATGCATTGTCTCGATATTCAGGATCAACCCCAGAAAAAAAAAATGATAATGGGCTCGAGGAACACCTATACCGGTTGACTTGTGAATTGTATCGGCTAGCTCTAGGGCAACAGAAGAGTATATGTATTTAATGTCGGAAGAGTCTGCATCTGGATGACTCGAAGAAGTATCCAACCGTATAATTAATCACAAACCATTCGCAACTCTTAACCAGCTGACGTAACGAAGGTTTTTAGGCTAAGAAAAAGAAATTATAAAATTTACAACCTTAAATCCTATGACCTATTTTCAAGAAAAAGAAGTTTATTAAAAAATATAATTTTATAAGTTTAATTTCATCTTTTCAAGCTTAAACAAGGCCAAGCAATTATTTCACTTTAAGTTCAACTCAAAACACAAGGCCAGCAAACTTTATTAAATAGAAAGTAAAGCACACAAAACGCCATATTGTCTTTAGAAGTAAAAAATAAGTAAAATGAAGTTAAACTAATTTTAAAGACTTTTTTTTTTTGTTTGTGTTAAGAAAAAGGAATTTCCTTTATAAATAGAAACTAATAAAGTATTCCCTTGAAGGGGTCTTCTCTCCTAAAGGTTAGCTACCTAAATACAGCTTCAGCAAGACCTTCAAAAACTTCCTGTACAAGGACATAGAGGTTTAGAAGCATCGGCAAGCCATTGCCAGGCTGTATTAGTGTGATTAGTATCTCACTAACGGCTCCAAGACAGATGAAAGGAAAGAAGAGTAGAAGATGAATGGAAGGTTTCAACATTTCGGTAAGACTAGGCAGGCTCTAGCCCACATCTTTTCTGGGCGGAACTAGGCTCGCAATTTCTGTTAAGTCGGGAGAGTTGGGAGCAATTAATTCCAGAGGCATTTCAAGGCGTACTTAGAAGCTACCATACCCTAGAAGTTGGCTTAAGTTTACAAGCATTTTGTGGCTAAAATAAGAGTCTTTTCAAAAAGTGGGGGGCCCGAACATTCGGGATGTCTCACGAAAGGCGCTGCTGCTGCTTCAGGCCTAATTTAGATATACTAAATGTTCAGAAATCAGCTGAATGAAATACACATGAATCATGCGATTCGTAGCATTTTTTACAACCTCTGAATGGGAACACAACTCATGTAATTGTCGTTGATTGTGTATTAAGTAACAGGGACATTCGTCACTCTCAAATAATACTAAAGAGGAAGGCCTGAACTGCAAAATGTCCTAGTACTATTAATAGGTCTACTTAATTATGCAGTAATACATAAAGTGATAAAAATCGTTGAAGCCATTTACATCAAAAACAAAGATACATTCCCAAAACATAATTAAGGCTGTTGATGGCTCTTGAACAAAATTTCAAATTTATACTAAGTTTCTAAGTTAAGCTGACTACAGACAAACAGAAAAACAAATATGACTGTTTATTAATTTTTCCTACATGATTAAGAAAAAACGAAATAAAATGGGGAAAAATCATTCATAAAAATATCATTA
Source organism: Rhodnius prolixus (assembly GCF_049639745.1). Lineage (NCBI taxonomy): Eukaryota > Metazoa > Arthropoda > Insecta > Hemiptera > Reduviidae > Rhodnius > Rhodnius prolixus. The sequence goes on along the minus strand of NW_027411603.1, from coordinate 45,865,779 downwards.
CCCTTTTATCTAAATAAATACTGAAAAAATATATGATTAAAACATGTCAGTAAAAGATTTATTTATTCAATATTTCTTTTTTTTATTAAATTTTATTTTTTAAAAACCCATATTTCTCTGTTTATTTACTTTAGAAATGGATTCATTTAACTCAGAATAAAGATTCAAACAATCATAAAAGAGACCGCTATCAAATTTGTATTTTCCCTATGTTTTTATATACTACACTAGAAATCAAATTGGTTTTAAAAATCAATTCAAATATTTTAGAGGAATCTGTAACCAATTCTATAAGCGCTTTTTAATTTGCTCACAAATGGATGGATGTATTATACAAATAGTAGTAATAACAATAAATAAACAACCCTGAAAACTTGCATACAAATTGGGAATAGAAAAAAATAAATATAACAAAAAAATCGTGAAGAAAAATCCAGGATTGATGGAAGAGAATATCAATCTTAGATAAGATTCCTGTCACGAGTGAACGGCTTGCATAATATATGAAGGGCATATATGTGTGTGTTAGTTCATTCCTGTAAGTCACTACATCACAACAAACGGGTAAGTTTTTCCACAGTCAAATCTTTCAACTTCACAGCAATTTCTTTATATATACGTAAGTACATGTAAATCAATTCTATCTTTCTTGTTTGCACAAAAACTTACAGAAAGAAAAGTTTTTTTGCCAAATTGTTGCCGCTGATTTGTAGCGAAACTACCTGTACTTTGAAATCAGTTACAACAATCTATGGAATAGTGTCACTAGCAGTAAATTTGTCCACTACAACTAACCAGTTTGGTGGTAAATCTGGTCACTAGTATTCAGAAATTATTTCATTTTATATTTACAATGTAGGTAAGTAAGAGTTTATATTTCTTAATTTTGACAAGAAACTACTTAAGAATGGAAGCAATGAACTACACACAACTATCTGCAACATTGTCAAATCTGTTTGGATAGAAGAACAGTTTGCCAGGGCTAGTCCTTTTACACAAAATAATGAGAAATTAGACAGGGAGATAACTCTACTGAAATATGCCCACACAGTTTCTCCAATGTCCTCGGTTTTAAGCAAATTTCACCATTAGCAGTGGTTTAGCGAGAATGGATATATTTGAACAATAACCAGCAGAAGGAAACTGTATTAAAACATATCTGTGCAGATTTTAGGTCAACGCAGACGAGTAGATATCGTTGATTAAAATCATTTCCTGCACGGAGAGTGCATTTCATTAGCCTTGCCGCCAGAGAAGTGGATGTATCTGGAAATGAATAAGAGCAATACTAAGTATCTGGCATGCAGAAAGAACTTAGAGCACGTGGAATCATGTTCGTAGAGGGATACAGTGTAGCCTTAGCTGGGGCAATATTATAGCCAGAGATAATTAAGTATTCGCAGAAATAAAAAACTGAATGATACTTATTGATCAAAAAGTTCATAAAAACCAACTTGTATCATGGAACACCAGGAATTCTTTTTTTATGAAAAGCTGATAAAACCTGTACGGCTCTAAAGGAGATGTAAAGGCTATACAATGCTCCGAATGGAAGAGTCTCAAGCATGTACACAGTCCAGGTAAGGGAGTTCGTAATATGGAAGCCGGGGGTAATGTTGAGGTTATACATTTCTTCCTAAAGCTAAACATTACATTGCCAATACATATTCAGTTACCAATACATTATTTCTTCAAAGAAATAAACATGCACGCAATGCTCAATATATCTGAAACCACTAAGAAGAGTATAACAGAGCCATTCTTATCTTGTTGAAGTCATGGATAAGAAAGAAGTTGCAGAGAAATAAAGAGATAACAGAGCAACTAATGTTTTGAAATAAATGAACGTAAGAAAAGTTAAAGCTGATTTTTTCACCAATATATTGGTAATTTGGGAGATTAGCTGTGACAGTAGCTGTGAATACCAAATATGTTGGACTTTTTTTGCAACCCTCGAAAACAATACGTGGTTACTATGCAAAAAAGACCAAAAATCCAATAAATAAAATAATGCAACTCCGAAGACGCGCTGGGCAGGATACCTAACGAATGGCTAATGTCCAGAATGATAAGCGAAAAAAGAGTGCACAATGTAAAATAAAATTATCAGAAAATAGTTGTGTTAATCAATCAAAACTTGTGTAAAGATAATTTTAGTCTGGAGAAAGAAAAGGGTTTAATTGAACTACTATCTAAGTTCTATCTTAGAACTTCTACAAAAATATAAATTTTTAAGCGAACATTGTAGCATGAAAAAAAAGCTTAAAACATCTTCTAATTTCATAAAAGAATATGGCATACATTTCTCTAGAAAAATAGGCTCTCTAATAGAGAAGTAAATGTCCTTGTAGTTATCATTAATCAACTATATTACATACGTAAGTAATCAGCTATACCTAACCATTCTAATAATTTCTTAATTTATGGATGCTGATATTCAACCAAATTAATATATTATATAAAGTCATAGAAAGTTACCTTATACAAAATTTATTCTTCAATTACATCTTCATCAAATTCAAATCCTGATAATTGCCCTCAGGTGTAACATAAAAGTACTAAAATAACATAAAAAAGAACCATATTGAAATAAATTTGAAAATCCTTAAGATTAAAAAGAGTAAAATTTGGAAAAGATACACTCTTAAATATGCCCCCTTTGAAATCGAAGGCTCGGGAATAAGATATTATACTAGACAAAGTTTTAATCATTCAAAGTAATATATTTTAATCAACTAATCATTTTTCGCTATCAAATCATGATAGTTTTAGTTATCTGTTAAATTAAGGTCAGATATTGATAATTTCAGTATCATTTTTTAGTAGGTACTATATGATTAACTAAAAATACTAAAGTTATTGCATTAAAACATAATTAACTTTTAGAAACAACTTATACTTATACATTTTTTTTTTGTTTAATGTATTAATTTAAATCATTTTTTGCCATATTACATCAAAAAAGATTTTCTTTCTGATTAACAGAAAACTAGGTACATACCTTAGGCGTTTCGTTCAGTTTTACATTAAACGATTGCACAAAATTAATAAGTTTCACTAATTATGTTTTTGTAACTATTTTATTAAAGAAATTTTAAACAAATTCTTACAATTTCCACTAAACATTATTTAATTACCGAAAATTACACACAACTTAATTGGGCCACTTAATGGAAGTTAAAGATGGCGTCTCTTTTTTAACAAAGTTACTGCCTGGTACAGATATTTAATTATATATATACATATATTTTTTGTTTGTTTGTTAAAAAAAAAATGTTCATAATCTACAAATAATTTAAAAAACATAATTATTCTTCAATTTTAAATTATAATTATTGACAACGATAACATACTTTTTGCCAAAATCATTAAATTTTTTTTATATTTTAGAAAGAATAATTGTTATTGTTGAAAAAAAATAATATATAATTTTAAACAAACTGTTTTCATTAAATTAATTAAATCTACTGATTAATGAAATTTGGGACTTCTTGAGAGTTGCTTCCTGGGCAGTCAGTCGCCGTGACGTGATTCCAGCCTACAGAAAATTCCGTTATGTAAGTTCATTTAGATAATTATTTTAAGTAAAAAATCAAAGTTAACTTAACTAAATTTACATTAGAAAGTGGATTACATTTTTTAGAAGTCTATAGAATCTTTTATAATGGACTTACTACTAAATAAAAGATATAAAACTTGGGACCCACAACTTGTAACCCAATATGGCGTTTGAAATTTTACTTTAAATATAATAATCAAGTACCTAGATTACTTTAAATGTTATTTATATCGTCATTATTAACTAAAAATGTAAAACAAATTTCTTTTCGCTGCTATATCAAAATGATATTTTGATATTCATGAATTTTGAATCAAATACTATTCGATTACAATAGAGATCTGAGCTTATTTAAAACTGGACTTTAGCTTGTTTCTGAATATAGATATGTACATTTTTAATCAAACAAAACACAGTAAGTAACAATTAAGAATATTATCTAAAAGACTTACCTCATTTTAAAGCTGAAAAGATGGTTCACTCAGCGTATTAAACTATTCTAATAAAAGCCTTTTTAAGAGGAGAGATATTAATAAATTCAGCATATCTAAAAAAAAAAGGGCATACAATTTAAAAAGAATACATAATTTTTTAAACTTAAATGTATTAAGTTAAGGGCCTTTCAATTTGTTGTACATATCGTCCTATCTAATTTGTACTTATATTTAAAGGAAATAACTTCTAAGGGAAAATCGGTTAACAACTTTGCACCAGGTTAAAAATTCGCCCTAATTTAAGATGCAATAAATTATGCTTCTCAAAGATCATGATTTTAAAAGGAAGACTCATTTAAATCTTAAAATAGGGCCTAAAAGAATAAAAACTGAACACTGCTTTACACATACTTGGAACTTTACAAGCTTTTTCTATTTATAGTCACTAAATTATTGAATAGATCTTCGAATAATAATGTTGCTTCTTACGTTTTACAGTTGAATGTGCCTATCCGGGAGTGTTGTTGTGCCAGAATATCATCGAAACATGCTGTATGTGCCGGCAACCTTTCAAGGAACAGTAAGGTAAGAAAATTTTAATAATACATTTTGTAAAGCATGCTGATCTCTGTCTCTTAACCTCAAAGTTGGATAAGTGTGAAAGTATTTACTTCGATGTAAATGTAAAGTTGTGATAAAAAGCAGTTGATTTCTTTTTATTAATTAAGCCAAACAGGTACTTATTTTTTATATTGACAAGATGCAATTAAAGCATAAAACTACTCACGAGATATAATTAGGAAGACTTTCAGTACCTTGGCTGGGATTGTGGATGTTCTTTTGTTCGTACAAATTCATTTCACCTCATTTCTTGATCTAAGTGAAGTTTATTATGTACTCGTATCTTGAATTTCAATTGAAAACAGAAAATTACCTAAAGACGTTTGAACTCGTCCAATTTGTTCCGTAAATAAGCAAGCCTTAATTTAGAATTTCTTTGTAACCTTAACCTTTACAAGAAGTTGATCGAAATTATTACAACTTCTTCACAATCGATAAGAAAACAATTAATAATCAAAATCTACTAATGTTAGCGAGTCCTCTAGTGACAACTCACTTAAGTAAAACTTTTTTAAAACTGAAGTAGTTATTCTAAATTATTAAATTCATAAACTAAGCTATTCTCATCATAAGACAAATATAATTACAATTAAAAAAAGAGGTTAAAAAATTGTTTTTTTAATTTAATACAAAATTAATCATCCTCTTAAAATCTGCATCCTTTCTGAGTTTAAGTTTCTTTTTTTGTGAAGTTACAATTAGCTCTCTCCAGTGAGATAATGAAAACAAGTTAATATTCCGAAACTTAAGCTCTTCCAAAAGCCCTGAAACATATATTTGTACTTAAATTATCCATTAAGTGGCAATATTTAGCACTTAAAGTACTTTGTGTTCCCTTTTTAAGTTTCCAAGTGGGAGTAGCAAAGTTTAGTACGCTTGATATAGAACTTAATTTTCCATTTTTTTACTTATTCTCATTACTGTCCTGGAATATTTTTGGACATTTCTCTAGCTTGTCACCCAAACCGGCTGTTTAAGCTCAAGGATATACTTTATTCTCCTTATTTTACCTAATTCTCAAGACACACCACTCTAAACGTTATTTCCATGTATATGGATTACATAAATCGTAGGTAATTTCTGGGGAGCTAGTTTTAAAATTCTTAACTCTTTTAATGAACTTGTCAATAAACTATTGATTGTGACTGTTGATGATTGATTTGTGAACATAACCGTTAACTGAATGACCAATAGATTTCAATTACAAGAAAACTTTGTGTGGTTTTGGCATTAATCTTATCTTAAAATAATTAAACCCTTCTGAGAATTTCTTTTTTTTTACTTAAGTTATTTCTCATTTCTGAGTAGTAGCTGTAGAGAAATCAGTTTTAGCCCTTTTCCAACTGTCCCACTTCAGGGCATCTTCTACCCACATTCCTTTCCCATGCTTAGAAAACTTACCATTACTTCTTCGCAATTTCCACCAAATTATAGGTCAGCTTCTTCACTTTTTTTATTTTCTTCTTCTGCTTCAGACTAAAAACTTATTTCAAGATTCGCTCCTTCTTTTATTCTTCTTTAATATACATTTCTAATTTGAAATTATCTGCCAGTTAAGATTGTTTTATAAAAATGAGATCCACTGATATTATTGAAATACCACAGCTACAGCGTGATGTTTACTTTGTTGAGTTCTGTTTGTAATCTGCCAAACCTACAGACACAATGATTGTATTTTATTAAGATGATTAGTATTTTAATTAAGTTTCTTAATTATTACTTTTCTATTTAAATATTTTATCCTACTTAGCCTACTTTTCTACTTGGTTTAGTGCGTTTATGTGTTAAATTATTACACAAGTTATATCACTAATAGTATTCACATTACCCACTTGCATTGGCTGCATGTGAATTAAATAAAATAAATAGAAACAGATGAGAGCCTCTACTTCAATATTCTATTTTGGTTGACGCTATAACTTCTATAGATCTTTATTGTAGCTCATGCCTATCATCAACCTGTTTACCTAACAGGGAGATCGATAATTTGCTCAATTTCTAGCCTATTTATATCTCTATCTATTCATATTGTCGGCCTCTTTTATTTTACATCTGACAATATTAAGGATTAAATCTCTTTTCATCTCTGTTTCTGATCGTTTTAATAATAACCATTTTATTTCCTTTGGTCTGTATATTCAGTAATAGAATAATTAATAATTTTTGGAGGAACTGGGGAGAATTTTCAATCGCAAGAAAAAGGTATGTGCATTATTTTTATTTTTGCCCCAATTTATACGAAACATACATTCTATGATGTATTTACTGGAACGTTTCTCTTCCTTCCTCTTCAACATTTCTTCAATGTCCAAATCTGTCGTATCCTCTTCCATCATCTTACTGATTAGCTAAAGTTTATCTTTATTTCACCTTTCTGGTAAGATCATCTTCAAATTCTTTTTGATGGTTCCTTTTCTTTTTCCAAGAAAATGTAAAATATCTTCTTCTCTTTTGGCGGTTGTTACCATTGCTAGAACATCAGATTTGGTAGATGAGCTGTAACAGTTGTTGCTATAAGATGTATAATGGTCCTGGGTTCGATTCCTGGTCTAGGTCTTCGATCTATGGTTAATTCAGGAAATGTTCAGTGTTAAGTTCGTTTGCTAGTCGCTTCTGTCAAAAACACCCTATTTTATGAAAAATAGGGTGTTTTTGAAAACTTTCTTTTTTTAAATTAGGTTTGGATTCGTTACTACATTGATCTGCGAACATTTTTAATTAAGTAGAATTATTTAATAACAATACGTAAACAGTAACCGTTGTAATACGTAAACAGTAACCGTTGTAACATGCTTCTAAAAATTAGTCTTTGAAAAAAAACACAAAATACAGTTCACTTAAAGAAGTAGCAATTCAATTCAAAACCTTTTTGAAAAAGCAGCAGCAGCATAAAGTAATTATAACTTAAATCAAGTTCTTTCGAAATCTCTTGAATGAGTTAGCTCAGTAAGTAATTTATTTGGGGATGCTTTTGTGTGATTTGTAGTTAGTCGAATGCCTATGTGTAATAAGTATTTTGTTAAAGCTTCCATCAGCAAAAGCTTAACTCAAATTACTTACTTTTATACACCTTCAAAGTCCATGTGTAGTGGTGGTAACAGGAATCAATGAGCAATTACTTGACTCATTATGTATTAGTACTTGATTACTTTACTTTTTACTCATTAATATTAATCGAGGCAAAACTTTGTTTATTAATGTCATATATTGGAAGTTTGCAAAGGTTTAAACTTTATTTAAAGGCAAGAAATTGGAATAAATCTTTTATAGGCCATTTTATTCACCATCTTTGTTAATAAAAGGGTTTACAATATACAAGCAACAGTAGGCAATCTGTACGAACTGTTTTTTGTTATTAATTTAATATTAATTAATGTTCCTTTAAGAAGAAAATGGCAATTAATTATTTAATTAATCTTTCCTTTTGAATTGACGGGAGAAGGATGAGAGAGTAAGTTACAAGGAGAGTGTGTTCAACAATAAAGGGCTGCTCTTTCCTAACAAATTTTTTTGAAACTCAATCCTTTCTTACTGGCTCGTCTTGACCTACCCTCTTGAATAACATCAGTCAGGGTGTTCCTGGCGAATATCCTACACCATCCACTTCTTCTTAACCTTTTTTATTTAAAGTAGAAGAGAGTGAGAAAAGGGGATTATGATGGTGTTCCTGCCAGCACCCATCACCCAAGAGTGTGCCTTTTACTCGCTCTTCTCTCAGACTCCAGGCTCTCTCCTGCTTGTGGGCTTTACTTCCTCGCCTCCTGAAGCCAAACCTGAATTAATGCATTTTCTTTTGTTTGCAAGATGAAGTTTCACATTTCATTTTATTTTATATTTTTTCCTCCCGGATTAAAACTTTTATTATTTGTCAATTATTCTATACAAAATATCGAGTAAGGAAATCTATCAATATTAGACTGCCAAGCAGACCTTTGTACGAGCTTGAAAGGCGCTCAATGTGAGAATTCGAAACACTTAACTCGACTTTTCCTTACTCAATTTAAGTCATTAAATTCATTAAACTAGGAATTCATACCAAAAATTTAGTCAATTTCAGTAGAGAACAGAATCACTATACTTAAAAGATACTGTTCAAAGAAAATGCCTTCAGCACTCCTCCAGATCTGACCACTAAAATAAGTATTCTTTGAGAAGAAAAATTAAGTTATTTTGTTACTACACTTTAAGTGAACTAATATTCTTCCAGTTCAGAATTTCGGCAAAAAAAAAAGATATGACTGGACTGAGGAATATACTGGTCCAGAATTTTTAGAGGTAAACTTAAATTCATCCTTTCCCATGATTAAAAAACTACTTTCAAGAAAGGAATGTTCGAAATAAAAATGTTACGACTTACTTTTGTGTATTGTTAAACTATTGGTTTCTCCTTAACGGAAGGCCAGAGAATTTGGTTACTCTCTGTGACGGTTTCATTATTCTGCCACGACTTACAAGAAATTCCGATCATTTTTCGTAACCATATATCTTATACAGTAAAAGCTCTTTATTCGCGAGGTACATGTTCCATAAATAACAGAAACCGTGAATACGGAATGGTTATTTATATGGGATTATAGGGGATACGTTCCTAGCTGACAAAATAAAAAAAAAAAATATATATATAAAAAAATCAATCAATTGAAGTTTTTGAACATTTTGATTAATTATCTTAAGGCTTAGGCAATGGTTTGAAGAATTTTGTAATTTTCTCTTGCTTGGCAGTTTTTAAAATCTTTTGTTTGCAGTCAAAGTTTGAACTTGCCACTACAACTACCATCAGGTTCTTTAAAATGAGCGTAAAGATACTTTGCCTTCTCCCGGACCATTGGACCACTCAGGGGCACCCTTTTTTTGGATGCGGTCTTCGATCCATAATGACAACGCCACTTCCATTTTTTCTATTGCTGGATCACGAACAATTGCTTTCATTCTGTGCATTTACATTCTCAAAAACACCGATCGCGGCGAAGGACGGCTTATGTCAAAGTCCTCGGCGATATCATTTAACAACATACTTTAGGCAAAGTTGTAATAAGATCTATTTTACTTTTTTTATTAGTCCATTTGACGGCATTTACAAAGGATATTGGGTTGGATACCTATTGGAATCCTTTTATTATCATAGTGTACTTCCGCGAATATCCGCGAATATAGGAATTGGGTCGCATTTTTTTAATCCGAAAACGCGAATGAAGGAAGCGCGAATAAGGAGCTTTTACTGTACACGTAATTTAAACTAATTCATCTTTTTTTATATTTTAATTTTTAAAATTAAACAATTAGGAGCTTTAAATAAATTATAAAGCCGGCCAAGTACTCAAGTATACTTTACATTGCAAATCTGTTGCGTTAAGTAGCACTTGCCATTGCCCGATTTTCATTCCTTTAAAAATTTTGGTGACAAAATTATTATTAATATTTTTAGCTAATAACGGAGTACATTACTCGAGAACGTTCTTAACAGCAAGAACATCCATCCCAGGTTAGTCAAGAAGTGCTCTTTCGTAGATCTCAAAGTTCTCTAAAGTGTACGTTGAGTACAAACATAATCTTGAAAGCACGAACCCATACTTTTTAACAAAATCTTCTTATTTGTTATACCTTCTTAGTAACAGATATGAGAACTTCTGGCTTTTTCATTTTTGTACGGTTACGCTTAACGAACACACACACACACCAATTTATGAATAAACAATACCATCTTTATTTTCTTTTGAATTCAACGGATAGCACAACGTATAATTTTGGTGTAAGTTCAAAATAGACTGTCCCCCTCAACAACACACTATCTCTTACAAGAATGAGATAGTAAAAACGGGTTGCAATTACTATTGTGACGTAATGACTAGTTCTGACCTTGCTAACTGACAGCGCTAAGCAGATAACTACAGTTTAAGCTCATTATTAGGAATTTAAAGTTTAAGACAAGCACAGCTCCTCTAATATCACTATTAAAAAAATATTCCTGTTTATTAGACAAAATAATTACACAAAAATTATACTTAATCGCTTTCTGTTAATTTTAGATAATCATTCTATGCTAGGTAAAACTTTAAATAAGAACCAAATGCTCTGACGCACAAGATGGTTTCCTTAAGCTCCTGTTTATAATTATTTTAGAGAAGTTTTGCTGTCCAAGTATTTTATGAAAATTATTTTAATGGATGCATGTGTGTAGATAAAGAATTTAGTAAAGACTAAACAGATGTCTTACTGAAACTTAATGACTTATTACTGGCTTGTAGTCTTACTGACTTTAACTGCTCGATTAGCTTTACTTACAGGCTACTAAGGGCACATCTATGGTATAGAAGCGGTAGCATGACAATGTTTGCTTTATAATCGGATTCCCTTTTTAGTAACAAGGGATAGATTGGATGGTTTTATACATAAAAAAAAGGGTGAAATCAACACTTGAGTTAGCGTTTCATCGCCTCTGTAACTTTATTGAAAGCGATATCATGCTCTAGCACGATTACATAAACGATCTATTAGGAAAATTCATTAAAATGGTGCTGGTTTTTTCTTTTTAACACCAGGAGGTTAGCTTCTGGTGCTGGATTAATAATTTTAAACATTTTTTAATGCTTTAAAAAATAAATTTTACGTTCCTAGAGTCGCCGAATATCAGCTAAAGTATTAAAGAGGAAGTAGAAATCAGCTGTGAACGACTCACAGGACTTTCTCTTACGTCAATATCTTACAAAACCAATTTTACTGTTTTCGACTTAACATTCGCCTATTTTTTCAGGCGGGGCTTAACGTCCAACTACCATTTACTAGGTGTCGTGGACGGAGGCGACTAGCAAACGTGCTTTATACTATTTCTCATTTAACCATTAAATAAAATCCAAAGGCCAAGACCGGGAATCGAACCCAATCTCGTAAATAGTAAATAAATAAATTTTTAAAGGGTCCCCCAAAGCCGGGGCCCGAAAGCGTTGCTTCCAGTTGCTTCCCTGTAGCTACGCCACTGCCTCCCCTCAACTCTGCTAGTAAATACCTTCATATCATTCACTGCATATCGCCTGCATATTTCTTCTTTCTCACTGCTTGTAATTGTCTCGGAGGATTGTCACTGGAAAACTGCTCCACTCTTGCACTCATCTTTTGCATTTATCATATTTACTAGATGCAATAAATATGAATATGGTGAGCCCAACAATATTTAGCAACAATAAATTGACTTCCAAGCAAAAAGTCTTAGGACGCTTAATGTCTCTAGCGTTTTGAGTGGCCCTAGAAGTAACAATTATTTGTAGAAATATCCACATTGCTGTTGTTGGTAGCTTTATTTCTTCTGTTGCAATTTAGACGAATTAGAACAACTATTAATAACCATAACGTAGGATTTTTTAAAAGATTTTCTTATCTTATGCACCCTCTAATGCATCCAAATTCAGGCCATCCACGAAAATTCTTTTTCGCCTCTAGAGACCTGTGAATTTCATGGTAATCCAATATAGAACATTTTCCACACTGGGGGTTCACAGAAAATAAAGGTTTTCCCATGCAAATAGATCTTGTAGGCTAAGAAATCTAAGGCGATTGTCATACGCTTCCCTTACCTTATAAGTAAAAGTAATTAATCAAGATAATTTAAGTAAGGCAACTTAACTTAAATCCTTGAAGTGAACTAAGTAAAAAGAATAAGCCCAGAGGTAAGATTCGTTGAAAAATGAATCGGCAATAATAATTTTTCCAGCTGACAAGAAGGGATATACTAGGAACAGTCATGAATAAAGAATATAGCCGTAGAGAAGGGAATGAAGGGACAACTGGAGGAGATAGATAGGGTGGCCAGTTCTATGTACCCAGAAAAAGGGCCTCACAATGTTGACTCTAACACTAACTTCCGCCCCTTGTCTGTACTAAGGGCTCATTTCTCACGGCACTGTTGCATTGCTCTCTCTCTCTCTCTGTCTCCACTATCAGATGGAAATCTGTAATTTTTTCCTTCTTTCTCACTTTTCCAATCCGCTTTTCTTTCCCCGCCCTATTATGCCCTTATTTATGGAAAATCATCAATACAAACTCTTTTTTTTGGCGGGGCGCGATATTTTTCTTTTTTGCATCAACCAGGCTGTGCATAACAGACTTCTTGGACCCATTTGATGGGTGGGAGGGGAACTTTATGTATACAGAAGTGGCCAGATGTTGCGGATGTGAACCGGATATGGCGTATAGAGTCTGGGGATGGGCTTGGACGGAACGTATTTCAGTAAAAATAATTTTTTTTTTTTTTTGTAACTATGCCATTCTCTCGTTTTTATTTGCTCCTGAAATATTGAAGCTGTAGAGGGGGTATGTGCCTTTGGAAGGATTATTGACAATACTCGGGGCATACTAACGAATGGACAATACCTACAAACATACAATGCTTGTGCAATAAACAGGAAGTGCAAATTAGATAGAGGGAGGAAGGCGATTGGAATTAATAGATTCATTAGGATTCATTCAATTCGTTGCCTAACATTATTGAATATCCATCCCAAATAATTTAGGGCATTTCCAGAATATCATCCTGAGCCGGCCACTTGGTTTTGAAGGAAAGAGATAATGATGGATTCCTTGGAGGAGACAGACAGACAAACAATGAGTGGTCAAGGGGGGTGGGTAAAGTGTTATGTGCCCTTGATGCAGTTGTTGATTTCCTGGAAAGAAACTATGCAATGGTGCCAAAATTGATACCAATGCCACTTCAAAAAAAAGCAAAATTTGAAAGCTAGTTCAAAGAAGTTTACCAAATTCAATTTCCATTTATTAATTAGTATGTATTTTCCATTTCATTTTCAATGAGTATGTATTTTCCATTTCATTTTCAATGAGTATGTATTTTCCATTTCATTTTCAATGAGTATGTATTTTCCATTTCATTTTCAATGAGTATGTATTTTCCATTTCATTTTCAATGAGTATGTATTTTCCATTTCATTTTCAATGAGTATGTATTTTCCATTTCATTTTCAATGAGTATGTATTTTCCATTTCATTTTCAATGAGTATGTATTTTCCATTTCATTTTCAATGAGTATGTATTTTCCATTTCATTTTCAATGAGTATGTATTTTCCATTTCATTTTCAATGAGTATGTATTTTCCATTTCATTTTCAATGAGTATGTATTTTCCATTTCATTTTCAATGAGTATGTATTTTCCATTTCATTTTCAATGAGTATGTATTTTCCATTTCATTCTACTTCCAAATAATTCATTTAAGAACCAAAAAATAAAAATTTAATTAAATTAAGTTTTGCACTATCCCAAGATATTCCTCAGAGAGCTTCAAAATTTTCTTTTTCCAAATTTTGGGATCATATTTAATTTTTGCCAATATTGGTAAAATGGTAAATTATTCTGAAATGACACCTTAGAATTATGCATTTCATCTCTCCTCATCTGGGAACTAGTCTAAAATATTATCTAAACTAAAAAAAATTATACAAAGAAAAGCTTATAGATCTAAAGAACTTCAAGACAACTATAATGGGCTACAAATCTAGACTATCATTACTGAAAACACGCTTACTTGATGAATAACTAGTCAAATCTATCTGGTATCAAAAAAAAACAAAGTTGGGGCCATTTTGTGGCAACAGGTCGAAATTTGAAACTTGTGATTTTTCCACTTTTGAAATGGGTTTTCTTTCTTTGTTATGAAAGTATTTTTAAATTTATTTGTAAAGTTACACCAGCGCTAGACACGCCATAAGTAACAATGACAATAACTGACATCGAACTAACTAATTGAGGGGAGATGCTACCCAGCGATAACACTCCCTAAGTCGTCTCCAGGATTAGCTACTCTCTTCACAAGAGGAGAAAATCGCGAGGCCACTGGCTGATTTTAATCGTCTGGGAGGATGATCTGGATGGTGATGAGATGATAAATGGCAGACAAGAGGATTGGAATGAGAGGGCAAGTTCTGATGAAAACCTTTTGTAGCGAGTTCGTTGCAACCTGGACCTACAAACGGAATTTCCAAGTCTGTGTGGATAGTTAAGTTTTGAAACGTAAAATGGAGCCGTTAACAATAGTGCGGAGAATTTTAGACTGAAGAGATTGAATACTGTGAAGATTGGAACGTTTTGTTGAACCCCACAGTTCAATACCGTACGTCCAGGCGGGTTTTAGTATGGAATTGTAAATCAGTCGTTTGTTATTAAGTGAAAGTGTTATGAAAATATGAAATAGAAGTTCTGCACAACGTAATATTACGCTCAGACGAGGGGGAAATACCCTGATTCCGATATTTTCTATCGTGCTTAAACGCCCGGGTTATACTTTATCTTCTTCCTCAGTGTTCAAAGGTTTCTGGATCGTATCTTCCTTACCTGGGCTGTACCACCTTCAATAATATTGAATAAAATAAATCAATCACATAAATGTAACTAAATATTAAATTTTGTAATCCATAAGGAAATAAATTTTGCTATCAATTTAAAATGAATTTGGAATACATTTCAAATTGATTACAATATTATTTATTTATTTCCTGTAAGATGGGCGAACGGACGGAAGTTGCTGAGAGAAGAGGAAAAACACTTTATTTAACACTCTGCAAATAAGTTAATACTGGGATACGAACAGACGATCCCTGTAGAGCCAACAAACGCCTCTCCCACTGGTTATTGCATGTAAAACTAGGTGGAGGGGGGTACAAGAAACAAAATTTAAATTTCAAATCAACAAACAGGGGCGAAACATTTATTCAGTTCAGTGCTGGTCTTGTCCTCGTGTGCTTACGGAAGTAGAATTCGCCCCTTGTCTAACTTCCTGGGCCTGCTGTGTTTAGTTGTATCTCTATTCAATATTTATTTAACTACGTCTCTTATATTGTCTCTTACTATGTGCGATAAATTGATACTGTAATCGCCTGCCTGGAATCCTGTCCTTAGAGGACCGGGTTGCTCTTTCTTCTTGCTTCTTTGGTTTCCACAAAAGCTATGTTAAGAGGATCGTTTTCTTCTTGTTTTTTAGAGAGAGAGAGAGAGAAAACCTTGCCTTGCTAGGGTTTGGCCCATCTCATGTTTTCTTCCTTGCCAACATGTTCCAGCATCCAGAATAAAGTACCATATTTTCTCTGTACAAATACAGATTTGGCTAGATCTGCCCCAAATCTGTTTCCAGCTGATTTTTTTGGAAGCTCAGCACTTTAAAGGAATGTCTGATCAGCGGAAAAAGAATAGCCAATATTCTGCTTCCGATATTTTCTGTCGTGGTTTAAACGCCCGGAAGTTACTTTACTATCTTCTTCTCGAGAGTTCCAAGTATCTGGAACGTCTGTTTCTTGCCTGGGCTACCTTCAACATCATTTTGTCATATTGGAGTCGCCAAAATTGGCTCACTTATTTACTTCATCTTTTAGGCGCCACGATAGCCGAGCGGTTAGAGGCGAGACCTGCGAAGCTAATATATATTGTGGTACTGGGTTTGACTCTCTGTCTTAGGCCTTGGATTTTATTTAATGTTTAATAAAAGAACTTTACAGTACAGTATGTTTGCTAGTCGCCTCCGTCCACGACACCTAATTGATAGTTGGACGATAAGCCCCGCCTGAAAAAATAGGCGATTACTTTACTTTTTACTTCTACTTTATCTTTTTAATGCGTGCAACATCTGAGTTGTTTAAGACCTAGAACCTGTCCGAATTGTTGTCAGCCTCCAGACAGTATTCTCTCGTTGCAGACGTCAGTAGTTTCTGGGTAGTGAAAAGTAAGGGAAGCAATTGCATTCGAACTATCTATCTTGTTCTTGTTATATAAAGTTAAACTGTTAAGGCAGCCATGTATCTTCGAGCTTTTTCGCAACATCTTCTTTTAAGTGCCATCTTACGTTCGCTTTTCACGTTGACCTTCGATAAGAAAAATTTCTTTTCTTCTAATTAGTGTTTTTTTTTTTTTTTTTTTTTTTTTTTTTTTTTTTTTTTTTTTTTTTTTTTTTTTTTTTTTTTTTTTTTGGCATTGGCTTCCGCCATACAGCCATCATCGTCTTGGTGCTTCTCACTAGGACATCACTCACTCTCCATTCTTACTTATAAATACATTCGCTTCACACATTCATCCCTCTATTATATACAACTATTTACATACAAACTTACAACTAATGTATGAATCAGTACTCTATATTCCTGCCAACCTTATAGCCTAACCGAAATTAAAATCACGTAATCCTTCTGTAATCATTTTCTTCCATTCATTCTATAACTTTTAAATACATTCATATTTCATTGCTAGCTCTGCTATTGACTTAAGCACATATATGTGGTGGAGAATATTATGTCTTCGTAGCGAAATGGTGCATCTAAATACCTGTATAAGTCGTCAATCAGAGGGGTTTTTTTTTGGAATCATTATTATTACAAAAACAAGATGGTCCATGTCGTAGAATATAGAAAGATTATTGTTCTTAAATCAATAAAAATTCATATACTCAAATTAATCAAGACCCAAAACATTCTTTCCAATAAGTAGAACAATTATAAGATTAGTATTTCATCAATAATTAATTGTTTTTGAGGTATGAATGAATTAGTAGCGGCTTAAAATTGGTCTCTCAGACCCAGGAATATTAAATACCTGTGGACGCTGGGTTTAGTTTAGTTTAATTATGATGGGCCCAAGACCTGGTCGGATTGATATTATTACCTCGGGATTGCAGTGACATTTCTGGATTTACAAAATGTTTCTAGGATTTATCTATTGGTTAAAAGTGGCCATTATTAATGTAGAGCACATAAATAACAAACGAGTTATTTATTTAGTTGGAGAAAAACTATGTGGCATAGTTTGGGGAAATTGGAAAAGCTAGTTAGAGGAAAAATCCAATTTACGAATCAATTGACTTTTATTATATTTCTCTTGATGCTAGTTCTTGTTTTGCAATCTTTGTAAAAACCGCATCCGAGGAGCATCGTATTTTGGGCGTTTAAGTCAATAAATCTATGAAGATGTTTGCCCTATATTCATTTATTGTTTTTTTTTTTCAGAAATTTTCAAAATATTTCACAATTTTGATATCGCGTTTTCACTGGGTATACCCAATTAGAGGTTCTCGGTTCGCCTATTTGTTGAGGCGGGGCTTAACGTCCAACTACCAATCAGGTGTCGTGAAGCTCATGCTTTACTGTGAACAATTTTTTTCTAACAAATAAAAAGTAGCCATACTCGGGATTCGAACTTACAAAGCCAAGCTTTTGACCACTACACTCATCACTTGTCCCATTGTTCTTTTATATGGTCCATTGCTAAGCTAATATTCAGTAAAGATCCCATTTTTTTTTTAAGAAAACTTTCGAGAATTTCAGTTATATTCTGAGAATATAATATTTCACAAACAAATTTTGAAGATAATTCAAATGTAAATCACATCAGTGTAAATTTACTTTAAATTAAGATAAATTTATTCTATCCACAATCAATACGTGAGTTGAATAATTATATTCGTAACACGCTATTATTAGGGATATATGCGAGTGCGTAAAAACACGCCCCCTATTGATCTGGGTTCTCTGATAAAGGTACTTCTCCTACTCTACACTTAATTAGATTTACATATACGTATGCAAAAGGGCTTAATTAGAAAATTGAGGAAAATTAGCGAAACCTTAGTTACAAAATACTAAGTACAAAATTAAATAATAGAGAAAGCCTTGTTTTAGATTTTAAATTATTGAAAAATTGTTCGATAAATTAAAGTTGGCGTATTACTTCCCCCCCCCCCTTTGTATTCTCCTGTTAGAAATAAACTACTGAAATCTTGCAACATTTTGTCAATTTTTTGAAAAATTTACCGGAAGTCTCCGGTAGTCTGTTGGCAAAGTTGATTGTTACGCTAGAAATAAAGAGAAGAGATAGGTTGTGATGATTTAAGTTGTTGTTTGTTGTAAGTGGTTGTTTTTGTTTTAGAATAATGTTCATCTTTTTTTGGGGACTGATTTATTATTGCCAGTTTCAGTCTTAATTTTTGTATTTCTATTTTGCCAAGCTTTCGACCTAGGGACTAGAACATCTACATAGCTTAGCCTTAATAACAATTATAATATTTTTGTACACTGTTAATGTCAAAGGTTGGTACCTGAACAGTCAGCACAGAAGACAAACTAATCTTTAGTGTTACCAATGTAAAAAAATGATATAATTTTTATTTAGCGTAGATGTCCTAGTCCCTAGGTCGATAGCTTGGCTACAAATAAATAAAAGATTATACTTTATACTGAGGTATGGCGGATGTTGGTGTAGTGTTTACGAAGCGTGGATTTGTAAGTGAGAGATCATCGGATCGAATCCGGCGAGTAGCTACTTTTTATTTGTTAAAAAATATTAAAATTAAAAGTGAGGAAGAGGAGGAAACGGCCTCTCACCTGTTATTCGATTGCGTCGCAATCGAGCGGTTGCAGTATGATATCTTTGGCACTTTGAGGCCAAAGGTGATTGTAGCGCAGAAGGAACTGGTAGGGAAGATAAGATTAGAAGCGGGACGGGACCTATGCCCTACACCACCACAGTCCCAAGTGGTTCATAAGTTTTGCAAGGCTTTGTAAGTTCGAATCCCGCGTATGGCTACTTTTTATTTGTTAGAAAAAATTGTTCACTGTAAGGTATAGCTTCCGCATCCGTCCACGACACCCATTGGCCTTCCCCTTTAAGTCTATTAGAAGAAACCTCCCCTTCTAAAAAGGTTGAACACTTTCCCTACAAGTTCTTTCTGTGCTACAATCACCTTTGGCCTCAAAGTGCCAAAGATATCGTAGCGCAGCCGCTCGATTGGTGAGAGGCCGTTTCCTCTTTCTTTCTGACACAATCTGCCCAACGGTCCGAGCTGATAAGCCCCGCCTTGTGTACAGATGCTTCCTGAACCTACCGTGCCCTGTGAATAGGCCTTTAACCAGAGTAATCTGATTTCTGCCCAGAGTCTCTGGTTCGTTTACACAGCGAGGGCATAACCCTCTTGCCGTTTTTGACCCCAGTAAGCATCACCCCTGTTCTTTTCATCTTCTCTCCAGATCCAATCTCTGAGAGCCTCACGAACTGCACCCTTGGTGATCCCCAGGACAGGTTCCGGACCAATGAAAGGAGTACTAGCTCTCCGTTCCTGGCCAGTTGGTCAACTGGTAGGGAAAGTTTTCAGCCTTTTTAGTAGGGCAGGTTTCAGCTATTACACTCAAAAGGGGAAGGCACAAAAAGCCTCTTGTGGTTGCGGTGTTGTGAGGCGTGGGTCCCGTCCTGCTTTCTAATCCTAATCTTAAAAGTAAGTGCTTCCGCCCCCGTCCACTACACAACTGCTGTTTGGTAGTTGAACGTTAAGCCCCGCCTTAAAAAAAAAAACAGGGCGATTACTTTTACTTTACTTCGCCCTATTATTTTAATATGTTGCCTAAAATTAAAAAAAAAAAGAAGTAGGAACAGGAACTTGATCCAAAACAAGGCAAACACTGGGCAGACACTAATATTAAAAGAAGAGCGAGCGAACGGGATGAATAAAAAGAGTGAACAGCCTTTTTCGTGCAATTTGTATGTATTGTAGTACGGGAAATGGTGTTCTTCTGACAAGGGGCGCGCTGAACAAGCTGGGACAGAAAGAGAGCGTTTCGCCTGTTGTAGCAAGGCGTTATCTTGCAACGACTACGTGTAAAACCATGTTCTCTCTTCTTCCGCGCTAAAAGACGGAAATTGCTGCCCCTTAACACATGCTCCTGTACACTAAGCCTCTATATATATACATATATATATATATATATATAGACGTCAGAGTACCACAAAAATGAAAGTTTCATATGTGCTCCAGTCGTCACACTGTTTGGTAAAGATGCTGACAGTTTATGAATGAATAAATACTTGACGACGTAAAAAGAATTCCTCCCCATCCACCCAAGTACTTTACTCTTTCCAGAAGTACCACCTCCTTCATTTTCTTTTTCTTAACTGGCATCTTTTTGTCCCAAAATAGCTTTTCCGAAAACAAGTTTAAGCTTAACAAAGTCATGTTCTACACTTAAATGACATCTACTTCTAATATAAGAATCAGAACAAACTTTATTTTTGGCGGGAGGTTCTCCCCGAACAAAGAAGTTCTATTTAAAAGTCAAAAATAATTATTATTATGACAGTAGAAATAATGGAAAATTAAAAAAAAAAATAAAATAAATGCTTTTCCTTTTATGACAATAATTCATTTCCGTCCAACTCGAGAAATAAACTCAAAAATAAGGAAATATTTTAAAGCATCATTTATTCTTAACTGCAACCCCAAATTTTGTGCCCAGTTTGGGTTATTCATAAAAAAAGATGAGGGTACAAAATTTAGAACAAAAATCGTTACAACCATTTTTGAGGAACCCTCTGCCCCTCACAGTACAATGGTGTTACAATTTAGAGATTTTGTTTCATTTTTTCTTTTAGATCTCCACACACAATAAAGAAATGGTGGATTTTTAACTTTATGTAATTTTTTTGCTTTTTGAGCTTTCGATATTTATTTTACCATCATGATTTGTCTTCTTTGTTATCCCTAAAATTATTATTGCTTCCTTTAAAGGACCAAATAAGTCCTGTAATACCAACGAAAGCTCAATATCTGAAGTTTATCTTGATTTTTCCTCATATTAAATAATAATAATACAAATAATTAGGCGCCACGGTAGCCGAGCGGTTAGAGGCTAGACCCGCAAAGCTAAGATGTATTGTTGGTTTAGTGGGTTCGATTCCCTCGGTCTAGGCATTGTATTTTATTTAATGGTTAATATGAGAAATTTACAGTAAAGTAAGTTAGGCGGTTATAGGCTAGACCCGCAAAGCTAAGATGTATTGTTGGTTTAGTGGGTTCGATTCCCCCGGTCTAGGCATTGTATTTTATTTAATGTTTAATATGAGAAATTTATTGTAAAGTAAGTTAGGCGGTTATAGGCTAGACTCGCAAAGCTAAGATGTATTGTTGGTTTAGTGGGTTCGATTCCCTCGGTCTAGGCATTGTATTTTATTTAATGTTTAATATGAGAAATTTATTGTAAAGTAAGTTAGGCGGTTATAGGCTAGACCCGCAAAGCTAAGATGTATTGTTGGTTTAGTGGGTTCGATTCCCCCGGTCTAGGCATTGTATTTTATTTAATGGTTAATATGAGAAATTTATTGTAAAGTAAGTTAGGCGGTTATAGGCTAGACTCGCAAAGCTAAGATGTATTGTTGGTTTAGTGGGTTCGATTCCCCCGGTCTAGGCATTGTATTTTATTTAATGGTTAATATGAGAAATTTATTGTAAAGTAAGTTAGGCGGTTATAGGCTAGACTCGCAAAGCTAAGATGTATTGTTGGTTTAGTGGGTTCGATTCCCTCGGTCTAGGCATTGTATTTTATTTAATGGTTAATATGAGAAATTTATTGTAAAGTAAGTTAGGCGGTTATAGGCTAGACCCGCAAAGCTAAGATGTATTGTTGGTTTAGTGGGTTCGATTCCCCCGGTCTAGGCATTGTATTTTATTTAATGGTTAATATGAGAAATTTATTGTAAAGTAAGTTAGGCGGTTATAGGCTAGACCCGCAAAGCTAAGATGTATTGTTGGTTTAGTGGGTTCGATTCCCCCGGTCTAGGCATTGTATTTTATTTAATGGTTAATATGAGAAATTTATTGTGAAGTAAGTTAGGCGGTTATAGGCTAGACCCGCAAAGCTAAGATGTATTGTTGGTTTAGTGGGTTCGATTCCCTCTGGTCTAAGCCTCGGATTTTATTTAATGGTTAATAAAAGAAATTTATAGTAAAGTATGTTTGCTAGTCGGCTCCGTCCACCACACCCAATTGGTAGTTGGACGTTAAGCCCCGCCTGAAAAAATATGCGATTACTTTACTTTACTTTTAATACAAATAATTAAATTGATTTTTCTTTTAAAAAATATTAAAGAAAGTTTGAGCACAGTTTTCTACCCCATCTAATCTGTGAAATGTATCTTTAAAAACACTTTTAAATAAATTTTAGTTATTCCAAGATCCATAAAAATTTCACAATAATGATTGATTTTGTTTAAAAAGAAGATTGAAACTAAATTAAACTTAACTTAAAACTTAGAACTTTATTACTTCAGAAAATATTTCTTATTATCTAAGAAAATTTAATAATAAAAAAAGTGATTTAATCGAAGGGTTATTACAAGTGAAATCTAAAAAATAATAACGGTGATAGTGGAAATACGTAGTAATAAAATTTAGGTTAAATCTAGGATGTTAATAGTGGTGTTTTCTTTTTTATATAGCTGGCTTTTAAATGTTTACAGATTGCAAAATTAAACTTTTCAAGGTTTTAGAATATTAGGTATTATGAAAATTTGATCCTGGATTTTATAGTTTATTTATTGACTTTATTTTTTGTAATAATATCACCAGCTAGGATATACGGAAACATTTTTGCTCCGTTCTCAAGGAACGAAACCTGTATCTCCGGGTACCCTGTAGTCCTAGCCAACTCCTCTTAAGCTAGCCTTAAGCTACCAGATGGGATCAGTGTACGATGCAAACGGTGGGGTCCTGTAAAGGGAAAACGAAGAACCAAGTGAAGCTAAACTAATATCTCCCTCTTAGAAACAACTTTTATTTACCAGAAAATAAAATTGGAAATGAAAACAATACTATTTTGAAAAGAAAATGGAAATAAGTCTTAACTCTGAAGTACTTAGATGAGTTACAACTACTTGATGTATTATCCCGCTTAAGTAATATTTGACAAGCAACTGTGCAAGGTAAATTTCGTCACTAACAAGGACTGTTACAAGCTGCATTGACCTGCCTGAAGGCTTTATTATTGACGCTAAAACATTTCAGTGGAATAATGCAGTCCATCGGTCAGTTAGAGATTTGACTATATTGACGGTAAACATTTCTGTGGAGTAATGCAGTCTATAGAGACTCGACTAGTTTAAAGTTTTAATAAAAATATAACCAACTAGTACAGCCTATGCCATCTAGCGGATATTTCGGTTACAATAAATAATAGTAATGTTCTTAAACCGACCTATGTCTAAGTGGTTTTTCAATCAATTGACAAATTCTTATAACCCATTTGATATGTTTACATCCCTTATTAAAAATTATATTAAAATAAATGTGGCTTCACATATCATTTATTCCATTTCCATGGTACATACTCGTATTTATGTATTTTTGCAAAATATTTAAGTTAGATCACCCTGGGAATAGTAAAAGTAAGTGATGTGTGGTTACTTATCAGATTTCCTTTGGTGTATTTTCTGAATTAGAAATTTTAGGCAAGACAAGAAATGAACGTACGCTACTTAGAAATAAAAAGAGGCGCCACGATAGCCGAGCGGTTGTAGGCTATACCCGCAAAGCTAATACTGTTGGTTTAGTGGGTTCGATTCCCCCGGTTTAGGCCTTGGATTTTATTTAATAGTTAATATGAGAAATTTAACAGTAAAGTATGTTTACTAGTTGCGACACCTAATTTGGTAGTTGGACGTGAAGCTGGCTTGAAAAGTAGGCTTTACTTGACTTCATAAATAAAAAGACTATCGGACGGAAAATACGAATTGTAACTAAATTAGTAACGTCTCGTATACCCAGTTCTCAAACCGATTTAGAACTTAGGTCCTTGAACTGTGAGGTTCTCCTCAAAGGGGTCATCTTCCATCATATCAACAATCAATTCCAAAAAAAATGTATCAACAATAAAATCATCAACACTCCATTCATGATGACCTGATAGTCCCATTACTCTCAGATACCAGAAATTTCACCTTTCAACCAAAGCCTCCTGTCCACAGTCTCTAATCCCGTACGGTTCCTGGAAACCCTTTCAGAAAGCTCAAACACCATCGGCCTCGTGACTACCTCTCCAGTGCTACTGACAATGTAACTAAGTGACTATATAATTATTAGTGCTACTACTGGGTTAATTTCTCAACGTTATTTATTTTTATTACTGCTGACATTTTTACAACTCTTACTGATATTGTATTTTATTTTTGGCGAATTACTGCCCGGGTAAATTTCAATTAAAATTTAAAAATTGAAAAAAATAGTAAGCACGCCTCTGATCTGATCTTTGACGTCAGCTTTTTCGGTTTCCTGCCTCAATTCTCAATTAGATTCCCATTCCGTTAAGATTGTTGTTCTGTCCTTGTTATTTTTCAAATACCGGATGCTTCAAAAATTTTATTTCCGTTCAATAAAACTTTATATCAAAGTGTTGGAATTGAACCAAGGAAAAAAAGTAATTTAAAGAAAAAATACCTTAGCGTGAATTTTACTTTATAGCAAGATATATGTCCGTCTTTTATGTTTTATGTCTTTTGAACAGCATTTTGTCTTTATTATATTTCTCGATTTTGGCAATATGACTGGTCGAACAAGACTAAATAAACCTTTCTGTTGGGTTATAAACAGTGGTAGATATACTGGCAACATCTAGCACAAAGTGCAAATTGTCAATCGATGTCCATCTGGGAAAGGACCCGACTTTTATTGGGTACACTTTTTGGTATTACTTCACAGATTTAGCCAATCACAAATACACTTTCTTTTTATATAACCAGAGACAGTAACACAGCCTAGATGAGTTAATTTTATCTTTTTAATAGGATACAATTCTATAAGCAATATAAAGAGCTTTCCATTTAGCCTAAAAAAGCTCCTTTCAGTTAGTCAAGTTGTTCCGCCATTGTGAAATGACGATAAAATGGGGTGTATGTGTGATGGGGAGAACAGCATCAGGCGTAGGGACACAATCCCGGGACATAAATCCCCTGACAGCTTAACTAATCGATACCCGTCACTCATCAATTACCTTGCTTTTGGCGACGATTCATCACCAGCATGGGCTTAATACAGGTGTCCGACTAGGCGCAGTCAATAGCCTGGAGATATCATCGTGGCACACAATATAGTTACTGTCTGTGAGAGATAGGAAGCCATGATTAGGATAAGTGACAGATTTCAGTGACAATTTTGAGTCCATAAATTGCCATTTCTTAATCATATTAAATTTATTATAAAATATTTTACATTAAACTATCACAGAAATCACTTAAAAAGCTGTAATTCCAGACTGTGCTGCTTTCAAAAGCTCATTTTAAGGCTTTATAGTTGGCCGCGAATTCTCAGGGGTTTTCATCTCCCCATTACAGATGTTTATCCCTAATACTATTTGTTTGTTTTGTCCTGGATTCCTATGCGGAGAACCCAGATTCGAATCTAGCTGCTGACTCTTAGATTTCCTCTTCGGTGATGTACACAGAGTGGTCTGTAACGAGTGAAAACTATCCGGAGAACGCCAGTGCACTGAAAAATGCTCCTGGCGCCAATATGTTGATGCGCCTTAAATAATTAAACAAAAAGAAAAAGTTATATCCTGCCCAATTTATCCCTTGGCGCCACGACCATACAAGGGCCACTTCCTGAACGATCCTGCTTGAAATCCTAATGCGACTTCTTCAATTTTCAGGAGTGTCCTGATTAATCAAACGTACAGGAAACTAATCTAAATATCCCAAACTGATTGGCTGTCTTAATTGAAGATATTGAATCTGCTGCAGGTTCTCTACTGGGCAGATGTTTTTTTTTTTCAAACTGTTTCCGGTATTTCAGATAAAAAGACGACTCTAAATAATATTTTTACTAAGTTGTACTTGAAACTCAACTTACATCCTTTGTTTATGGACCCTCTAACTTTAACTGACATAATCTCAAAAAGCGAATTCCAGACTTTTCTACATCCTCTACATGCTCTAAACTCTTTTTTGTACCAGCCAAGGAATGCAGCCTTTAAAGCACTTTACTGCAATCAGTGGGGGCGGTAAATTCTAATCCTTTCACATCCTTCGCCGTATTTCTAACTGCCCATTCTTCTTCTTCTTCTTTCATGGCGCTACAACCTGGCGCTTCCGCCAGTCGTCCCTATCTTTAGCAACCGCCATCCAGTTAAGAACTCGAAGGATGCTCTTAGCATCTTGAGCCACACCGTCCTGCCATCGTAACCTGGGCCTTCCAATTCTTCGTTTCCTGACTGGTGTCTCGCGTAGAAGTTTGGAGAGAATTTAGTCAGCATCCATTCTCGCTATATGGCCAGCCCATCTCAATCTGCTCAACTTGATCCAATTTACTATCGGGAGCTCTTCTAATAGTGCATACAGCTCCCTGTAACTGCCCATTCTAAGTATTTAATACATGGGACATAATCCTCTTACTGTTTTAGTTTACTGGAACGGTCTTCCTGTATTTGTCGTACTTCCTTCTTAGCAATTCAATGGAATAACAAGATTCCCAGGTTTTAGACCAATGAATGATTAAGAATACTCTATTTCTTGCTAGTTTTAATCGGAAAAATCGTTTCCTTGAGTACCATCTTGGGCACAAAACATCGTGGCACCGGAAAAGTTATCATAGGGATTCCCTTATTCTCTCGTCTACCACAGGACTTGACAATGTCTCCGGATAAAAATCCTAAGAGCAGGAACAGGGATTTGCACTTGATTACTTGAAATACTTGACTGTATAAAAACTCTTCCTAAAAGAGTTCCATTTAAACAAATAATTAAAGTGCATTTGTGCAGCTAGATCATGTTAATGAAGTTTAAAAGTCCCCTTGAATTTCCAACTTGAAGGAAATAGATGACCTAGGAATTTTTGGGTGAATTTTTACAAAATAATCTGCTAAAATGATTGCAGTATTTATAAAAAATAGAAGTAAATTTTGGCGTTAACCTAGAAATAGGTTAAGAAATAAATTTCAGCGTAATGAAGGAAAGTGTTAAAATAGTGTGAATAATATATTCTAGAAGGAGCATACCGGTAACTAAAGTTGGTGGAAACTTTTGGTAGCCGAAGTAGTTGGGAAGGCTCTCAGGAGAGGAACAGTCGAACTGTCAGAAAATATTAAAGAAATAAACTAGCCGCACGAAATGTAAAGGTCAGACAGACCCTTAGCAAGACCAAGGTACCGCCGCACGTCTTGCGTACCATCTGTGCCTTACTTTGCCTCCCGCTTTTTCTTCCTGCCCTTGGAGAGGTTAACTGAGCTAGTGAATGTATTCACACGAACTCCTAGCTCTAGTTTGCCTCAATGAATATGCGATGAGCAAATCGTATAAAATCTTTTGCAGAGTAGATTTACTACCTGGCCCCACTTCACTTTTGGTTTCTTTTTATTTATTTTTTATTTTACCCAGAACATCACTTCACTTCCGGAGCACCAGATTTGACGTTACTTCCTCCTCTCTTGCTTTGATAAATTATTCTGTATGACTCTGCTTGTTTTCCGGAAAAATATCTTTTCTTGTTTATAACTGGCAAAAAAATACTGTGTCTTCATCAATTTCTTCTTTTGATATGTTGTTGATATTTATGGTAGTCGACTTAGTGGCATCCTTGATTTTATCCGTCGGATCGCAGCACGCGTTTACTGTATCCCTGATCGGCTTTGGACTTCCATCCATCATGAGAGATACATTAAACAGTTTGGGGCAGAGATTTCGACTTCACTTACGTTTTTGTCTCATACTACATTTGCTGGCTTAGCAATGACTCATACATGTGAACCACGTAACTTCCTTCCATGTCAGCGAGTGTAGTGAAGTTGAAATCTCTTCACCAAATTGATTATTCTACCTCTAATGATGAATGAATGTTTGAAGCCGGTCACGGATACAATAAACATAAGTGTTATGACAGATAAAACGATATTTATCAGTGTATTAACATTTTTAAACAATTTAAAGTGGGTAAGCAATGAAAAATAAGAAAAATCAACTTCGAACTAAAAAGTAAAATTAAGAAAAGTATGGCAGGAATCATTAAATTATAAGGGAAAAGCAGAATTTTATTAAGAGAAATATATTTATTTTCAGGGAAAGTTCTGTTTATTTTATTAAGAGATTTTTCCACCCTTCCCCTTTCCGAACATCTTTAAAAAAAGCTTTCCCGATTTTTCCTAGTAAACCATTTTTTTTTTTTTTTTTTTTTTTTTTTTTTTTTTTTTTTTTTTTTTTTTTTTTTTTTTTTTTTTTTTTTTTTTTTTTAGGGGGCGTCCTCATTTATGTAATTACTTCTGGAGGAAAACTTTAAAGATGGAGCTAGGGTTCGTAGAACTTCGTGAAGTTAAAAAATTAGTGGTGGGTGATTCGCTTACATT
The DNA here is from genome assembly GCF_049639745.1 of Rhodnius prolixus. Taxonomy (NCBI): domain Eukaryota; kingdom Metazoa; phylum Arthropoda; class Insecta; order Hemiptera; family Reduviidae; genus Rhodnius; species Rhodnius prolixus. The sequence continues at coordinate 45,837,033 of NW_027411603.1, read as the reverse complement.
ACGCTCTTCATTATACGTCAATTAATTGCTCTTTCTATTGGTAAGGGGTGTGTTGCGATCGTCTTTAGTTTTCAGTATCGAGTTCCCATCTGAATTTTCCATTTTTTCAGGTCCTCTTGGTTTGGAAATGGTCTGACGAGTGTCTGAACAATAATGTCGAGAAATCACAGAGTACTTTATAATTCGATTAGATCATATTGTAGAGGATAGAAAAATTTTATACTCATTGTATAGTCATTGGATTTGTTTTTATTCTATTCTGGAGGAAGGTGTTACATCTTGGTTAGTTCAACAGTCTTCAATCAAGCTTAGCCTTTCCGGTTCAACATGCAGTAAAAGTAATGCATAATCAAAACCTGCTGCATTAATTGGGTGAAATTCCATACTACTCTCTCGACTAGCTCTAATCCTCTTGTACTGTCTCTCGCTTCCTCTGACATCCCTAATACACCTCGCCGACTGAATCGCCAATAGCCCCGCGACTTCCTTGCAGTCTGAATGCCTAAACATCATTATTCTCCTATCTTCTATAGAGCGTGCTACCGCTGGGTAGTTTCTCTCCTCCCGCACCAGATCATCATTCTCTCCATATTTACTGATTGTATAAAATGTATACAGATTGTAAATTACAAAATAAATTAAAAAAAAAAAAAATGGGTGAACTTAGGGCTTTGAAGATGATCTAGTCCCAGAGCGGAAATCGTGGCCATAGAAATAAAGAAGACATGAAAATTGCAATAATTTCACTTCCATCTTGGAAGAAATTTATCTTTCGTCAAAAAAAGATGAATAGTGACCTTCAACAGTAAGTTTTATTCGCTTCTTTCTTTTTGGCTTTAGAGCTTAAGAGCTATGTTCCTGCAGTCTCGAGCCACCTCTGCCTCTAGCTCTGCTTCTTGCTCCACCCGAGAAGAACAGAGAAGAACCTCTTCAGATTATCCTTTATTGCTCCAATCTTTCCAGGAGACCTAACCACCTGAACTTCCAACCTACCAGAGATACTGTTCACCATATAATTTCTTTTAATTCTTGATTTGACCATAACCATCATTTCCCTTCTCTTCTATCTTACTATGAAGTCGCTCATTCAACGTCCAGGTAACCTAGATCTCAACCATTCTTAATATGGTTTTAAACAACAATAACTTTTCCTCCTTGGATATCTGATTAAAGCGTCGAGCTTTCTGTTACGACCATTCGACCTTTTATTGACTACACTGTCTTTATTCCTACCCATGATAGCCCTAAGGTTACTCAACGGTTTAACAAATACTGAAACATATTAATTGAAGCTAGCAATCTTTTTAACAGATTCTTAGTTTCAGATTTTAAGTTAATAATGTAAATTACATGTTCAAAATCAGCATTCTTGACTGTGACAATATTAAAAATTTTTGCAACTCACAGAAGTAAGCACAAGCAAGCACATTATACCATTTTTGCTGAATTAAGCAAAAAAAAAAAAAACAAGAAGAGAAATATTCTAGATTTAGCGAGTAACAAGTTAAGATAAAACCAAACTTTGCCCTGCAGGATATATACAATATAATGTACATATATAATATGTACGCATATGGCTCTACCTCCTCAAAGGTAGAAGAACAAAAACATAAAAATAACAAGCAACCGTAAATTATGACGTCAAGGTAGTATCTTGACGCTATTGTTTATATCAACGCCTGCTGTTGACAGTTCTGCTTGAGTTTTTCCTCGCCCCTCTTAAATGTAGCGTTTCTCTTTTATTGTATATCCAGAGTACCAGTATTTTCTTTTTTGGCTCTCTTTAATATGGTTCCAATTTCTTTATGGTTTGTTTTTCATCTTAAGGTTTTGGTTTCTTTCTGATATAAAAACAAAAAACAAAACTTTTACTGACTTTGTAAGAGGATTTAGATATGGCAATGCTGTAGATTATATATATATATATATATATTTTGTTCACTGGAAGCTCGCTTTTTAAAGATTCCTGTTAAAGTAAAGTAATTGCCTACTTTCTTTGGCGGAGCTTAACGTCCAGCTACCAATTAGATGCCGTGGACGGAGGCGGCGGAAGCTCTATAAACAATTGTTCCTAACAACTAAAAAGTAGTCATACTCAAGATTCGATCTGGGGATCTCCCACTTACAAAGCCACATTCTTGACCACTAGTCCAACAGTAGTTTTTACCGAAATCCCACTCTTTGTCTGTGGCACCCTCTCTTTTGGTAGAAACTGTCGAACAATTCCCCTATTCCAAATCGTATTCCCAAAATGTTTTGTTGTCACAATCACGAATAATTCATCATGAAATTAAACAATGTTAGTGACATTTCTAATTAAGTTCATTCTGCCCATTTCACTATTTCCGCCTTCGCTCCCTCCTACCAACATTGAGACTCATCTTATCTTAGCTCATCTTCAGGGCTTTGAAAACATATTTTACAGAATCACGATGAACATTGTGATGTCAACAAAAATTCAAATAGCTTATTATGTTCATCAATCATCAGTTTTAATGTGTTTTATACAACATGTGTGTTTTACCTTAAAGGTTAGGGGTGTCTACCGGTGTGGTTCAGGTAATGGTCGATTTTAAAATGTTCATGATTTGTGTACAGGTGTCTAAGTTATTTTTAAAAAGTTATTTTTTACATGTGTACAGCTGTTTAGATTGTTCGTACCTGTTTTGAAATTTAAAACGTTATTAGTCCTACATCCTGGTAATTAAAATCATTTTAATTTTGATTCTACCATCACTCTTTGCGACAAAAAAAACTGAAACAGAAAAGCCCAGCATTTTTTTTTACATAGCACGTCATAGCAAATCATCACAAGTTCGACTTCCTAAACACAGAGATACTAAAATCAGAGATAAACACACAAAAAAGTAAACTACTAGAAATTATTTACATAACTATGATGGGAAATGGTTAAAATTTATGTAGTAATTGTACAGGTATTAATGAAGCGTAATGTAAACCTGGTACAGCATAAAAATAATAATTAGAAAATGTAATTTTCATAGATTTAGGTGATGTCACAGACAGGAATGATGATTCTGAACATGTAATTTACATTATTAACTTAAAATCTGAAAAGAAGAATCTGTTAAAAAGATAGCTAGCTTCAATTACTATGTTTCAGTATTTGTTAAACCCATGAGTAACCTTAGGGCTGTTATCACAGATAGGAATAAAGACAGTGTAGTCAATAAAAGGTCGAATGGTCGTAACAGAAAGCTCTACGCTTTAATCAGATATCCAAGGAGGACCAGTTATTGTTGTTTAAAACAATATTAAGAATGGTTGAGATCTAAAGATAGCGAAGCCTGGACGTTGAATGAGCGACTTCATAATAAGATAGGATAGAAGGGAAATGATGGGTATGGTCAAATTAAGAATTAAAAGAAATTATCTGGTGAACAGCATATCTCTGATAGGTTGGTAGTTCAGGTGGCAGGGTCTCCTGGTAAGAATGGAGCAATAAAGGATACTGAAGAGGTTCTTCAATCGGGTGAAGCAAGAAGCAGAGCTAGAGACAGAGGTGGCTCGAGACTGGAGGAACTTAGCTCTAAAGCTCTAAAGCCAAAAAAAGAGAAGAAGGGAAATGGTAGATAAGGTCAAATCAAGAATTATAAGAAGGGGGAGATGGAGGAACAACTTCCGGTTCGCTTGTCGTTGCTCTAATTTAATATTTACTTCCTGTGCAGAAAAAGGCTTTATGTGTAACTCACCCAGCCAACTCTTGCTGTGTTTGACCTCCCTAGGACACATCACCCAGTTCTTTTCGTGCTCTCTCTCCTGATCCAATCGCTGAACTGCAACCTTGGTGATCCCCAGGACAGGTTCCGGGCCAATGAAAGGAGTGTTAGCTCCGTTCCTGGGCCAGTTGATTGGCTGTTTCATCCCCCCCTTGATCCCCCACATGACCCAGCACCCATTCCTGTCGAACTTTATTGTATGTCTAAGCCAGTTGTTCCAGGGCCATTTGTACACTCCCAAACCAAGAAAGAGGTAGTTCTGAAGGAAGTGAGGGCCTTCAGAACAGCTACCTTAATATTGATGTAGTTCTGGGGGTTGTTCAGCGTTACGCTTCCTTCTACAGTATAATTTTTCTGATACCGATCGTATAGGATAATAAAGTCGACAATCTTTGTCAGTAATATAATAACAAATCGTTTGCGAGTTTACGGATAGATTATTTTTCATACTTGATGGGGAATAAATATGTCATTGCGATATTTCATACCGATTGACAAGTTACATTATAATTTTCTTTGCACAATAATCTAGAAAAATCATGCAGTAATGAGAGAGGAAAAACAAAATATAGTACAGTCAATCTTGATCAAATAAAACAAGTCACTTTTTTTCCATCATATTGTTATTTGTTGGGCTATTATTTTATTACATTGATCATCCCTCTCTCCATCTTCCCTCTCTCTCTCTCTCTGAGCTCTGCGGAAATCATCCACAAAGCACACATACACACACACACACACACACACACACACCATTCTATACTAACTGTGTCAATAATATCCGTTTGCACTGGCTTCGTATTGTTTATGTTTGCACATCCCCCAGAGAGCTTTTTGCTATTTTCTTATTCGGGATAGACTCAGCAAATTTTTGCACACAATTTTATTGACGTGCCATCTGTACAGCATCTTCTTTGTTTTTTTTTTTTTTTATTTATTCAACAATATTTTATATTTTTGTGTTTATAACAAAAATAAATAACTATTATATTAGGTTGTTTTTTTTTTTCTTTTTTAAATACGTAGATAGGTAGATTAGACTAGGGCGGCCTCAAGGCCTACGCCACTACGACCTCTTTGGATCTATTGTGGCTCCCCTCACTCTAAAGCTCACCCTCCAGACCTGTCCTTTTAATCAGACTCTTAATGCTGGAGAGCGACTCTTGGGTAAAGCTCCTCAGGCCTTGGTTTTTCCTCCCCGAGAAGTAACATCCTTACAAGCCCCTCACACTGACACAACACGTGCAGTACCGTATTACTCCTCCTCCTCCTGACAGAACCTACAAAGGCTATCATCTGCCAGGAGCCCATGCAATGCATGTGTTTCCTGAGCCTGCAGTGGCCGGGTTAATTGGCCTACAATCATCCTTACAGCCCCACGGCCTTGACGGATTAATTCTGCAGTCAGCCTCGGCGAATAGCCTTTAATTAACTCCTTCGCCTGTCTCTCTGCCCAGTGTTGGCAAACCACCACTCCTGAGACCTACTCTGCACCCATAAGTAAATGGTCGCAGTCTTAACACACTTCGGTACCCCAAAACAGGGCTCCTGGCCAACGAAGTGTCCCGTTTTTAATTACGTAACGTTATAATTTTTTGTTTTTGTGATTTGGGCAAAAATTTTCTTCGTTTGCAGTGTCATGAAGTATATAGTAAGTAGATCTAAAGTTCCAATTTGGGTAACTTCTTCTGGGTTTAACAAGATTTCCTCAGTCAATGTGGTAGCTTGAAAAATTTTACTAAGTTTAGAGTATCCTCCTGCTTCCGGAAGGGAGCAATCTATGCCATCACATTGATTCTCCATACTATTATCGTCCTATCATCAATTTGCGAATTGGGGCACAATGTTGAAGCACTTTTCCTCCTAATTAGATCGTGACTTGCTCAATATGGCCACGAAACGGAAATTAATAAATTGTGCGAATGAGGTTAAACAATATGTAACTGTAAACAAAAACTATTCTAACAATAAATAATTATTTATAATAAAAAGACTATCCAAGAACATGAAATAATGCATAGGAAAATAATCTATCCATAAGACTATACATTCATACTAATTTCCTTGGAAAAACTACTGAGGAAGGGCCGGAAAATCGGAGACAATAAAAACTATAAATAAGACCAGATGGAAATCAGCTATAATGATTTTTCCCTTTACCTTGCACACATAACTTGTAAAAATGATTTGAAAATACGCTTTTCTTTGCCCCCACCTACTTTGATTTTCCTCTCTTTGTACGAGATCACGCTAGTTTACATTCACTTTGATTGCTTTGATTACCGTGGTTGTAACATGCAATTTAGATAAATTTAAATAAACTGCAGTTGTTAATCATTTTAACTTCTTATGCCTCCATGAATAATGTAAAATATTCAACAATTAGGGCCTTTTTTTCCCCTAGCTTAATAGCCATAATTAATTTATTTTCTCCGGAACATCCTGTAATAAAGTTTCTAATTAAGAATAACGTAACTTGGAAGCGATATTAATTTGAATATTTAGACTATCCTTTACTGTTGGTCATGCATAGCTAATGAATGCATGTTGCTATCAGCTAGTAACTAATGCAAACTAGTTTCTTGCAATGAGTTGCATAATTTTCACCTCATTTTTACTTCTTATAAAAATATTTGCATTCAACTTGCTGGGCTGCCTGTTCACCACTTTGACTTGGATTTAACTCTAAAATTGAAAACTCCACCAGCGTTTGGTAACGGTGCCAAGTAGCGACATAATCCATAGTTTCCACAAAAGTCAAATAAGTATTTCATAACTGCTGCAATTTGTGGCAACTCTACTGGCACCAATAAAAGGTTTAACTCAAACATTTTTTTTTTTTGGCATTGAAAGTTGGCCAATTAAATTGTAAGTTTGCAGAAGAGAAATCTTTGTGAGTTTTCTCAGCAGAGTTCTGTTTCATTCTCTTACTGTAAGCGGAAATTATAATGATCAAGTGAGATTTTTGTTTTTGCATCGATTATATTATCGGAAATATTGGTTTTGATGTTTTTAAAAAAAAAAAAAAAAAAAAGTGTTCGCGTGTGAATGGTCTAGCTTAAAAACCGGAAACAACATTAGACCGGAAAATAACTCCGGGCGCCAATAACTTTAGATGTTGACGCGCCTAAAATTAATGAATAAAATAATCATGATCATATTCGTCCGTCTCTTCTACCGCCTCAGCGTTTTAAGGCTCCCATCTTCTTGTACTTCTTCCTGCGTCCCTCTCAGTCCTCTGCCAAAGTTCTTCTGCAGTTCCGCACAATTCCATTTCCGCCTCTTCCCACCTGCATCGCGGTCTACCTCTTCGTCACCATTCTCTCCAATGGTGCTTCATACGTCATTCTGTCGAAACTCAGCGGAGCCTACTCTCTTCTATTACTTCTGCTGACTCTACATTCAAACTCGTTTTTGATGTGGCATTACGAATTCTGTCTGTTCTAGTCTTCCCCTCTGTCTCCCTCAGAAACCTTATCTCAGTAACCTGTATTTTACTTTCCTATTTCTTGGTCAATGTCCAGGACTCATAGGAATATGAGAGAACGGGGAGAAATATCCACTGCTTCGAACTCTTTGACGCAAGCTTCCCACTTACTAAGAAGGCCCTTCCTGAGAGGCACTAAACATCCTACCAGTGGCACCCTTTCTTTCCTTAAACAACTCCTCAGTTGCACATCAATGCTCGCTTAGATGCGCTCCTAGGTACTTAAACTTCGTGAACTGATCCACCTTTTTCCCCGCTTTAGTTAGGGGTTTTTTCGGCCACCCTGAAAGGGGGCAAACCCCTAACCAAACTGTGCTACACAGGCCGATCCCCTGCTGAGGCTAAATTATCACAAGTCTGACCGAAAATACTCGTAGAACCGGAAAAAATAAAATACTAAAAAAATAATGTATCTTAAATTTCTCAGTTAAAAGAAAATCTATTAGTTAAAAGCTGGAAAGAATTGAGCCTACAAGAAGAGAGTGATCACACTTAGATATGCTTATTAATAAATGTTATCTCCAGTAGAGGAACTAATTAGATCAAAGTCAATGCCGGGCTAGGTTAATGAGAAATCTGTTTTGACCCAAGCTTCTTATGTAGGAGGAGCTGGTACGTAATGAATGAATAATGATGGCGCAAAGAAGTGGCTCGTATCTTTGCCGTCGAGAGATTCTCCCTGAAGAAATCTGTGGAGGATGGCCTCTTCATCTTTAGCCGAAAGTGTTTGATTAATCATTTACTCAATCATTTTGCTGATTAATATTTCCTGACTAAGCCACATTTTACAGACTTTAATCAATTATTAATTAGACTCCGCCATTAATATTTGAAGCTCTACTTCCGGCATTTATTTTATTTTATTTTATTTTTTGTTCCTTTCTAATTATTTTTCCAAATACTTTCTCTTACTCTACTAAGATGTGAACACTATTTAGCCTTGGCAATTTCCATTTTGTGGTCCCCTAGACTCAGAATCAATGGTTTTCACCAAATTATTCTGGGTTTTGTGCGTCTGTTAGCGTGAGATCAGTCTGTGATTACAGATGTACCAACCGTAAGTTGAAAACTTCAAAATAGCAAATATACAAAATTTAATTTATTTATTTTTTTTCCAATTTATTAAGTTATCTACAATCTGTATTACATATATACAATAAGTAAATCTGGAAGTACTAAGATTAATTGGTACGTGAAGAGCAGGAGGAGAGAAACTACCCAGTGGTAGCACTCTCTACGGGATGTAATGATCTTTTGGTCTTCAGACCTCAAGGAATCGCGGGGCCACTGGCGATTCAGTCGGCGAGGGACAGTACAAGAGGATTTGAGCAAGTAGAGAGAGCAGTATGGAATTTTTGATATTTAGTCTTGGCGAGAGTTGGTCAATAAAGGGAATGTTGAGGTCGTTGTGAAGAGTAAGGTTAGTCACTGTAGAAAGGTGCGTCAGCTATCTGTCGGAGGAGTTTTGACTGAAATGTTTGTATTGTCCGTATGTTTGTAGGTTTGGCTGAACCCCACAGCTCTAGTCCGTAAGTCCACCATAGGTTTGTGGATAGTACTGTAGGTATATTAAGCATTTGAGATCAATGGGTAATTTGGAGCTTCTTCCAAGAAGTCTGTAAAGCAGTTTAGCACGTTATTATCATTGCTTGTCTTTTAAGTCTAGTATGTGGATTCCACGTGAGTCGTTTGTTTATGTAGAGCCCAAGGTAGCGCACCCTTAATATGAAAAATTTTCGGATGAGGCAGTTAGATGAGGGTTGATCGTCAAAAACTTTAGGAGTTCCTCAATATTGAGGTTTACCTCAATTATGTGTTATTCTTTTTATTTCTGCTTTCAACAGGATCTATCCTGGATATCCTATTCTCTCTGTCCGTAACCGTGGAGGCTTTCTCGGACGCGCCATCTCTCCACTTTTCGTGGGGTTTGCTCCTTCTTCTTCTTCCTTCGGCTTCCCAGTCTAGGATCTCTTCAGCCATTCTTCCATCTTCCATTCTTTTTACATGGCCGTTCTATCTAAATTTCTTTTCCTCCACTTCCTGAAGCACATTTTTGACGTGAATACGTCTTTAAATTTGCTATCCTATGGAGGCAATCCAAAAAACCTAATGATAACAAAATTGGGGGATACAGTTTGGCATTATAGTTTCGAATCTATCGTCTACATCCACAATTAAATTAGACCACTGGATAGCTAAAGGATCAAAGAATTCATTACGATAAGCGAGGACTGTGACGCATCGCGCGCGGTGGAGGGGGAAGCGCCGCCATTTTGAGATCATTTTGCTGCGAGATTTACAATTAGTATAACTTTTGACTCGGAAAAACTACGATGTTCGTTTAAGTTTTAATCGTCAGCTGTCGTCACAATCTATCGATTGTATATAAAACATTAGTGTAAAATAGTGACAGTGAATATAATAAGGTGCTAGAATAAAAAAAATATTATCAAAAATATATAATTGTCGGCCTATGCGCGTCGAAAAGCCAAAACCAAATACAGAGATCGTATACGGTTGGAAAAGGCTTCTCAAGAACCATCGAATGGTAATAATAAAACACCATATGACCGAGTCAAGCTGTGCCGGGAACGTAAAAGAATAAATGCGGCCGAGCGGATCAACGACGGTGTCAGTACATCTGCAGCTGGGGCTGTTGAAATTATGCAAGTGGATGATGAAATCGCTTCTACATCGACAACGGACTGTATAGGCATAGATTGTGTTCGATCGTCGATTATGAAGACACATTGGGCAGCAGCTAGTGCACGTTTCACTACGACGTTTGTCAACAATCCATTCGGACATAAGTGTGATGTGTGTGATCGTCTATGGTTTCTGCGCTCATTGAAGCTAACAAAAGAAAAACACTTACCGCTGATTTCATCCTAAATACATAAATAAAAAATATAACCCGTTAGGTAAACGTATTCACGTACAGCACACGGCCGGGTCCATGGCACAGCCTCAGTTTTGTTTTTTAAACAATCTTTTTCTTCCTTATTTCTTCGTTTCTATACAACAAAAAATTCTCGATATCTCCCTTTTTTTTGCAACCAAGCAGGTTAATTAAATTCCAAGAAAATTTAGAAAGTGGTATTTCCTCTCGACAGTTGGGAAATTAAATTAAATGAAGACATTAAATTCCAAAATACTTGAATATAACATTCTAAACAACCAGTACGAACAAAATTCTAATCTAAAAGCATTTATTCCCACATTTTAATAAAATTGTATCAAAACTTCCTGTATCCAACTGTATTGTCTGAAATTTGTTTTAGTTCCGGTTTGAGTTCGTGTTTACCAATTGAATAACATTACTATAGAAAGTTCGCGACGAACATTATGTTTCAATATGGCTTCAGTAACTTGTAAGTTCAAACGATATTTTATGTAGGAAATTATTATTATTAAAGCTTTCAACAGCTGATGTTCAAACTTTATTTGAAGGTTTCACAGTAATTCAAGAATTGTTAACAGGCAATATTGTTAGACATGTAATAATGTCTATTTTCGATTTATAGGTTTCTGTGGGTTATTTCTCTGTGAGAAAATTTAAATATTAATTAATTGTGACTAACTTGCCACTTCAAGTATGCAAACAAATAGTTATTGTTAGTGAAAAACAATTGGAAGTGGACTAAGTTAAAGTGTGAAAAAGCTGGAAGGGCGGAAGTTCGATAGTGATAGAACACTGCCAGCATGATATAAGCACACGTTTACCAATTACACCAAAAGGCTGCCGACTTTCTCAGCCTCCTGACCACGCGCAAGACGCCACCATAATGAGATAATCTTTGGTTTTTCGAAAACTATGCTTTTTTTCAAGTTTTTTTTCAATTCCCGGACAAGCGTTGCTTTCTTGCTTAAATTGAAATTGGAAACTTAACATATACTTCGATAAAACTTCTGTCTTTCATCACTCATTTAAATTGGAAAGAGTAATTGTACATTAAAACCAAAATCTTTATTTCAGAAATCTTTCTAAATGCAAATTTACATCTTATTTCCCAATACAATTTTTCTATGTATTTACGTTAAGGAGCTGAATAATGTTACTTAGATTTGTCCATTAATCTAAAATTTTACGAGAATGTTCAACATGATTTCAAGAGCTGTTTTATCACAATGACAACAGATTCCCGTTTACCATTTTTGTATAATTATTAATGACTATTATATATCAATAAATACAAACCATAAGAATGTAATTTAATATTTTTGGTCCATAATTAATTGCATAAAATATTAAAATAATTAATTTTGAATAATTAATTATTCACATTACTGGATACTTTTCCAAAGCGGTCTCGTGAAGTCTGCGGTTCCTCATCACTGGAGAGAGGTTGAAATAATTAACAAAAGAAATTTAAAATAATAATTAATACACAATCTAATCATTTTTGCCAATCAGTAATTTTAATTATAGTTATTGGTGGATTTATTTCAACTAACGTTGGCATAAATTTGAATCTGAAAGTTGGTCTTTTGGTCAATCTGAAGAGTAAAACATTTCCCAAAGCACACTAAAGCTCACTTAGAGGCGTCACCATTTCTATGGCAGCTAACTATGGCTACCCTCGGACAGCCTAACACTCTACCATATCTATAAACTTCAGGCCATCTTCGGACACCTTAATTTCTGTTCTCTCCATTAGAAATATCTTGTCCTCATATATCCTCCTGGACAATGGAACTCTACCAAACAGAGAGGCAAAGATTTTGATCTCCTTTACCTAACAGTTCCATTATTCTGCCAAATCGCCGGAAAGTCCATTGTTTAACGCCTACTAAGCCCGTTTTCTGAAAACTATTTTTGAAATTTAGGGCATCTCAAGACGTGTATTTTAGTGGAAAGCTCATCATCAGAAATTTGAACCGCTAGTTACTTTCTCTAAGAAATATTAGGTCAAAATGATAAGAGATGTTTCCGTACAAGAATGGAATGATATCAATATATTTTTTTTATATTAACCAAATAAAAATATATAAAGTCCATGAATAACATTTGTTTTCTAAAAAGCTCTTGCTAGTACTTCAAATATCTACAAGATATGGAATATATCTCTTGAATTTGGAATAAAATTTCTGTATCTTATCTTTATTCGAATCCAAAGGGGAAAAAATAATAGAAGGGCTTTCTTTTTTCTTTTACTAGCGTTTTGATCTCGTAAAAGAATTTATATTCTTCCCCTAAGAATCATTTTATTAGGCCTTATCACAGTCGAGTTGGTACTAAACAGTGTTCAGGATTCTGCCTTTTGTAAAGGACCATAGTCGCCCATTGCCCTTATCAAGAGTAAATACAGGATAATGCCTACCTTATCCTGCTAACCATACTGTGGAAAATAGGCGATTCCTTTTTATTCTCCTTCTATAACCAAATAAATTTTATATTTGTTAAGTTTTATAACAGGCTATAAAATAATGCAAATTTTATTATATCTGTATGTACTTTCTTAAATTTATTTATTTATTTATAACCTGTACATATGTACATTATGTAAATGTGGTCAATATCAAGTTGAGCACAGATTGGTTGCTGAATCCTGGTGGATTCAGCGCTACAATCGGGAAGACATGTTGAGAGGACCTTGTTGGCCAATGCTGGAACTCTCTAAAAGTTGTAAGGAAGTTTAGAAAATTGATAAAAGGTCGCGGGGCCAACATCGTGGAGGACTATCAGAATGGGCTGTTGTGGATAAGGCTTGTGCTGTGGGATTAGGATGTTAGGTTAGGCTATTATGGCAATTAAGGAAGCAGAGAATGTACGAGGCATGTCCAGAAAGTAAGTGTACTGAGGCTCTCACGGCCGGAGGGATTTTTTTTGTCGACATGTTGGCTAGACTGCCGTGTAGCCTGATTCCTCCCCTCCGCAACGAGACCGGTTCGAGGTCAGTACGTTGAGAACTGTCGACGCGACAATAGGTTTCGTGAAAAATGTCAATCCAGTCTCCCGCCATGTGCGAAGAGCAAGAGTTTTTGAGACGCTACAAACTCCATGGAGATGAATTTCTCCGCTCCATTGTTACTGGAGATAAAATTTGGGTTGCACACTACACACCTGAAACCAAAAGGAAGTCTCGAACAGTGGCGTCACACCTCTTCACCCTCCGCCAAAAAGTTCAAAACCACATTTTCCAGCCAAGAAAATCATGGCATCCGGGTTTTTAAGAAAGGCATAATTTTAATTGAGTATATGCCTCAAGGGGAGACCATTAACTCTGCAAGATACTGGTGAGACCCTGAAAAAATTGCGGCGGGCGATTCAGAACAAGAGAAGTGGCATGCTGACAAAGGGAGTCTGCTTTGCTGCACGACAATGCCAGACCACACACGGCCAATGCCACGAAGGAACTGCTCGCCTCGTTTAAATGGGATGTCCTGAACCATTCCGCGCATTCCCCTGACCTAACACCTTCAATTACTATCTCTTTACCTCCCTGAAGCTGCACATGGGTGGAAAAAGGTTATTAGGTTATTGACAAAAGGGAATACTGAGGTCTTGTATGGAGGGTTAAATTGGATACATAATAAGGAGCGTTTGACGATTTGCCGAAGGACTTTAGATTGAAAGGATTGGATTCTTTGGATGTTGAATGGTTTCTCAGAGCCCCACAGCTCAGCTCCGCAGGTCCAGATGGGTCTTAGTAGTGTCTTGTATAGAGTCAGTTTATTCTGTACAGCCACAGAAAATTGAAAATTTAAATAGTAAACTCTAATGTTAACAACTCTTTAAAATTAGGATTTATGCTCAAAATTCTGTACACGGGATGGGGAGGTGCAGAAGCTCACACTTTACTATTTGCTGTTAAGCAATTAAAAAAAATAAATAAAAGAATTAGAAGAACGATCTTCTGGATTCGAACCAGGGATCTCCCACTCGCTAGTCCTACTTTGTAAAGAATACAGACAACTATTTTCCCCCCAACCCGAAAGTTTCCCAATATTTTGCACTTTTATTTTAAAAACTTAGTTTGATACTCAAGATGTACCCTTTTGTTTATTAAAAAATATTCTCAACATTAAAATCACTTGTAATTGACAAAAGAACCAAAAAATAAAATAAAAATAGAAGTTTAAAATAAAGTTAGGGGGAGTTAAGTGGCACCCCCCCCCTCTGTAACGCCCTGTGTTACTAGTTACATTAAAAGCACTTTTTTGCTACTCCATTCCACACTTTCAAAGTGCCTTTACGTTTTTAAAATGAACTGTCGCTTCATAAATTCCTTTTACAAAGCAAGTATTTAGAGAAATAGCAGCGTAAGGAATAAAATATTTCCAGAATGTGCCCCCAAGCGGACATTTTTTATGTGCCCCAACTTTATATTTTTTTTAACCAAAAAAAAAGTATTTTAAAATTTAACCACTGACATGAATACGTCAACATGATGACGATGTTGTCTGTAACTACCATATTCCTGACCTCTACTTTGTGGTCCAATGTAATGCTAGCAGTTAACTTCCATACCTGTATTAAATTTTATTTATTAAAAAAAAAATATATATAAATAAATAATTAAAATAAAAGTAGATTTACATCATGAAATCTAAATACTATCTAAATCGTAAGTTTAGAGAACACAGTTATATCCATTTTTAGCCAAAAGACACCACGATAGCCGAGCGGTTATAGGCTAGACCCGCAAAGCTAAGATGTATTGTTGGTTTAGTGGGTTCGATTCCCCCGGTCTAGGTCTTGGATTTTATTTAATGGTTAATATGAAAAATTTATAGTAAAGTATGTTAGGTGGTTATGATACTAGACCCGCAAAGCTAAGATGTATTGTTGGTTTAGTGGGTTCGATTCCCGGTGTCTAGGGCCTTGGATTTTATTTAATGGTTAATATGAGAACTTTATAGTAAAGTATGTTAGGCGGTTGTAGGCTAGACCCGCAAAGCTAAGATGTATTGTTGGTTTAGTGGGTTCGATTCCCGGTGTCTAGGGCCTTGGATTTTATTTAATGGTTAATATGAGAACTTTATAGTAAAGTATGTTAGGCGGTTGTAGGCTAGACCCGCAAAGCTAAGGTGTATTGTTGGTTTAGTAGATCCGATTCCCAGTGTCTAGGCCTTGGATTTTATTTAATGGTTAATATGAGAAATTTATGGTAAAGTATGTTAGGCGGTTATAGACTAGACCCGCAATGCTAAGATGTATTGTTGGTTAGTGGATTCGATTCCCCCGGTCTAGGTCTTGGATTTTATTTAATGGTTAATATGAGAAATTTATGGTAAAGTATGTTAGGCGGTTATAGACTAGACCCACAATGCTAAGATGTATTGTTGGTTAGTGGGTTCGATTCCCCTGGTCTAGGTCTTGGATTTTATTTAATGGTTAATATGAGAACTTTATAGTAAAGTATGTTAGGCGGTTGTAGGCTAGACCCGCAATGCTGAGATGTATTGTTGGTTAGTGGATTCGATTCCCCCGGTCTAGGCCTTGGATTTTATTTAATGGTTAATATGAGAAATTTATGGTAAAGTATGTTAGGCGGTTATAGACTAGACCCGCAATGCTAAGATGTATTGTTGGTTAGTGGATTCGATTCCCCCGGTCTAGGCCTTGGATTTTATTTAATGGTTAATATGAGAAATTTATGGTAAAGTATGTTAGGCGGTTATAGACTAGACCCGCAATGCTAAGATGTATTGTTGGTTAGTGGGTTCGATTCCCCTGGTCTAGGTCTTGGATTTTATTTAATGGTTAATACGATAAGAAATTTAGAAATATTCAGTATGTTGGCTATTCGCAAACATAAAAACGTAAAGCCTGCCTACAAAAATATTCATTACCACTGACAGAAGCCACTTTTAAAGGAAATGTACAAAAATCTGTTGTGGACACTCACACGACTTTTTCAAGTTCTCCTTCTTCAACTTTGATCATTTGAGCATACCACTTTAGTAGGAATCTAACCAACTCTTCTCTTAGAAGTATTTTTTTTTTATTATTAAAATACATTTTTAGATCTACAGATTTATATATTTGTAATCATTATTACAGAGTTTAAATAAAATGATTATTATTAATAATTTTTTTTAAAAAAAAGAAAAAAAAAGAGTGATGTAATAATTATTACGTCATAGTCAGTTTCTATTAAGAAGACAAAAGAGGATCCAATTTAATTAAAGCCCCTTTGCTTGGGCGCTGAAGATCCACAACTCCAATTAGGGAAGTAAGGAATTTCTCTTTTCTTTGCACGCCCGCTTAGCGACGACTGTGCCTTTCCATCTGCCACGTTCTACCACATCTATTAAAACTCTTCAGATACCCATACCACTTCAAAATAATTCCATCTTAACTTCCAATGATGATTATTCATTGCCATTACATTATATACATATATATATATATATATTTACCGTCCACGACTCCTGATTTGGTAGTTGGACATAAAGACCGCCTGAAAATAAAAGAGGCATTACTTTATTTAACTTACGTTTACTATTCTTTGTTCCAGTGTCCAGTAGCGGTAATCGAGCGAGCTGTCACCCAACAAAATCAGGTAAATAACCATATAATTTCATTTTTAAAACTAAATTTTATTTTCCAGACAAATCGGTGAGCAATTTGCGTTCAGTGTATGTGAAGTGTGAATGTATCTGTGGGTAATCTTAGGGTGGTGAATTTAATTACAACTCTTTATCAACCTACTGATACAATAAAAGGAAGGAACATACTGAAATAATATTTAGATTTACAATGACTAGAACGTACGAGGGTTACTATGAATGACAATCGAATCAATTAGAGACGTCGACTCCTAGAAGCTGAAAGTTATAGTGAACGTTAAGTTTACCTCTGTCTTCATCGCGAAGTGGGAATTCGGATCATACAAAAAGAAGAAAAGAATTCCCAATGAATTTTCTGACTAATAATTAATACCAGAATGGCGGAAGCAGCTTCACTATTTACTTAGTTCAATAATTCGATTTAATAGTCAAACTTCATTGAATTATTATTCTATACAGTGTACCAATAACTGTGATTGGTTAATTACACTTCATTAAAGAGATCTAGCCAGTCAGAAACAATGTAGAAACTAGAACACAATAGTTATTTGAAAATTAATTTATCCATTGTTACTATTGGCTGGTTTATTAAGAGAATGAATGCAACATTATTGTCTTTATAGTAAAGGTTAAGAAAAGCGATTTCTATTGGGCTTTTGTCTTCTTCCCTGTAAATTGACTTTAAGATATCTTGATCGGAATAGCAGAGCTAGAAGACACCGATCTGGCCAGTAGAATACTGTTCTAATGTCGTTCTTATTGGAGGGTCTTAATAAAGTAATTCTGGATGAAATGCCTTTGGTCTCCTGATGTTTTATAAACTCAAATTGTCAAAATTTATTTTCGCCGTAATCCTAGAGGACGAAAAATTGAGTCTTAAGTGAAATAAATATGCAGCTGTAATTTTTCTGGTTTTTGTTTTGAAAGGTGCACAACATCGAAGGATTCTTCGCACCTGAACTGTACCGGAAAATAGACACTTTACTATTTTACTTGATTTACTTTAACATCTAATCTTGTCGAAACTAACCTATTACTCGTAGTTGCCCTAACTCGTCTGCCCTTTTAACCTAACTAACTAATGTTGGGGGTGGAGTACTCGATATTCCTCGCACCCCATAGAGCTTAAATTTTAAAATCACCTACTTACATGAAATTGATATACCCACTCGTACATTCGCCCTAATAAATACGTTCATCCTAATAAATATATTCATCCTGATGAATACGAGTACATTCATCCATCTGTAATTCGAATGCAGCTTAATTCCATAACTTTGAAAAGTAATAGATCTTATTTTCTTAAATTATCGGCGATTAGTTAATAGAGAATAAAAAATTTATTGCTTTTTTGTTTTGCCGACATTTTGATCGTATATTCAATCATGTTCAGCGCAACAATATCAGTAATAAGCTAAGAGGGAAAAGATTAACTAAGTGGTTGGCGCACTGGATTACCACGTGGAGATCTCGGGCTTGAATCCTGCTTCGAATCTTTAGATTTGTTTCTTTCTAAGAGCTTTTTACTGGATGATGGACAGCCGAGAGAGTGAGAACACTGTTTGGACCATTCAGGAATTTCCATTTTGTTTATAACTAAATAGTTCATGGTCCCTTGGAGTGGTTTCTACTCCTCATTTTGCTGGAGGGATTCTTTGGAGCGGGCTTGTGGCTCTCCGGTTGGAGCGTTTGATCTAGTCTAACCTTCAGTAAGTAATCTTCTTGCTTAAGTTAACTAGACAGTGAATACCTTAAGTAGAAATATGACTGATAGTAGATTCTTCTCAGTTCAGTTTTGCTCAGTTCAGCTTAACGAAGACACCACCAGAAAATGAGCTGAACATAATTAAGATGCTAATTCTTCCTAATGATATATGTGTGGTAAAATTGTTCAGCATGTTTGGCCTGAAGAGATGAAGGAACTATTTTGGGCTTCTTTTTTTTTACAACAAGTGTGTGTTCAGTAGAGTTTGTATAGAGTGCACGTTCTGGATTGGGGGTCGAAAGGGAGGTCAGAGTTGTTATAGGGTGAACTTCCGGTGGCGGTGAAGAGGTGTATGTCTGCTTGGGGAAAAGTCCGACGGACCGTTAAGGTGGCAAGTTGGTGGACAGGACGGACTCCAAAGGTGGTAGTGTAAGTCAGGGTGGGTGTATGTGTGTGTGTGTGAGTCACGGCCATCCGAGAGGATGAAGAACTTCAAAGTGATTCTGGAATATATGGCTTCTACACCCTCAGTCGCCATGTCCAAGGCCTTCAACGACACCCTACCCAAAGCCAGGACCGGACGGACACCCTTTGAGAATTTTCAACCCAATACTTTGTCACCCTGTGTGCTTCGGACTGCTACTCTCCTCCCATGTGCAGAGACTCCAAGTGATGTACCTTGCTTTCTCTCTCTTCAGCTATTACGTTCCTCTTACTACGTTACCCATTCTGCGTTCTCTTCACAAACATAAACAATACATACATTCTTTTTTTTAGCGTTACCTATCAGTTTCTTCTGTTATGTACTACAGGAATACATAAATATATACAAATTTTTACTTTAAAAAATCGCCGATATCGTCGAAGAAAGGTACACCCTCCAAGATCGTCCTTTATCTATTTAGAAACAAATAAAGTAAATAACAATTCTAGCGTTAAACACTCCTAGACTCTTGACAATTCTCATAGACACATAAGTGACCAAATTTTTCTTCGGATTAAATTTAGAATTTCAGCTACTCATTTCATAGAATTTGAAATAACGTGAAATGTATTCAAATGTAAGAAAGTTTATTGGCCAGTTTTAGTCATCAATTTCATTATTTTATTGCCAAACATTCGACCCAGGGTCATCTCGATCTGAAATCAGAATGGAAGTAAATACTCTCATCATTGCACTCAACAAGAAATATTTCCTCTCATCATGAACCTGAGAAGCAGAATCTCTCCTAGGCAATTCACAATCTTGTAGTATCACTCTGAAGATTAGTTTTCCTTAAAAACAATCCTCCAGTATAGTGGTATAGGGCAGAGCATTCCTTGGTACTATTCTATCCCCTATGTCCTTATAAGGATGTTGAGGTATAAAACCACCATCACAGCAGAGTATGAAACTCTACGGGGATCGTGCATTAAACTTCCATATCACAGCAGCATACTCGGTGCTGAAACCTTTGGCTATGAGAGAGAAAAAAAAGCGATTATGGACATTTACTGTCAATTAAGATAACATTAAATTAGGGCGGCCTTAAGGCCTACGCCACTGCGAGCCCTATGGATCTATTGTGGCTCCCTGACTTTAGAGCTCGCCCTCCAGTCCCGTCCGTTTAATCAGACTCTTGATGCTGGAGAGCGACTCCTGGGTAAAGCTCTCAGGCCTTGGTTTTTCTTCCCCGAGAAGTAACATCCTTAGCTATACTAGCCCCTCACACTGACACAACACAGTGCCGTTTCCTCCTCCTCCTGACAGAACGTACGAAGGCTATCATCTGCCAGGCCCGTGCGATGCATGTGTTTTCTGAGCCTGCAGTGGCCGGTTAATAGGCCTACAATTATCCTTATAGCCCCACGGCCTTGACGGATTAAATCTGCAGTCATCTTTGGCGAATAGCCCTTAATGAACTCCTTTGCCTGTCTCTGCCCTGTGTTGGCAAACCACCACTCCTGAGACCTGTCTCTGCACCCATAGTTAATTGGCCGCAGTCTTAAGACACTTGGAGACCCCAAAATATAGCTCCGGGCCAACGAAGTGTCCCGTAGAGCCTTCCCGGGCCAATAAATCTGCCACTTCGTTTCCTTTATGTCCTGATTGACCAGGTACCCAATCCAGAAAGACCTCATTTTGGTCACTAATTTCCTTCAGGGCACCCAGACAGTCCCCAACCAGCCTTGAATTGACCTGGTAGGAACTAATAGCTCGCAGAGCCGCCTGGCTGTCCGAGAAAATCACGACCTTAGAATTAATAATTCCTCGTCCAACAATCTCTGAGGCAGCACAGAACCTAATTGCAACTAGCTCAGCCTGAAAAACCGTAGCTAGTTTTCCTAACCGAAATCTACATTTCGGCTTCACCCTGTACCCTCCCGCCCCTACCCCTTCTTCTGTTCTGGAGCCGTCCGTGTACCACATTGAGTCGCCCACAACTGGAGGACAGTCAATTAACTAGTGTTAAAAAAATATTGATGAGCTAAAACAATGAGTAGAACTACTGGAGGACAATCGCTGGGAATGTCACAGGAATCACAGTGAAAGCTAAGGACTGAACAAATGAATTAGAGCAAATATAGAGAGCAATATGGGAACTTGTGATACTTTTGTCTTGGTAAGATATTGTACGAATGGGTATGGTTGAGGCCGTTGTAAAGATTATGGTTAGTCACGTAGAAAGGAGTATCAACTATCTGTCGGAGAAGATTTTGATTTTGGAGTGTCTGTGACACAGTTATCTGATTAAATTCTGTATTTCATTTCGTACACATTTTAGGTTAGAAGATAAATTTTTGCGTGTAAATAGCGGTAAAAGATCATCTTGTGAATATAACGTAATATCAAATCTCACTATTCGGTGTTTTTTTTTTAATTACACTAACTGACAGACAAACTTACATTCACTCTAATGTGTGAAAACCATCTTCCCCCCCTCGCCAGAGTATTCCAATTATTGTAAATATAATAAATTACTACAAAAACTGGCCTTGTTACTTATCAGCTGTAGCCGCAGTACCAAACACGTGACAAACCCCATTAAGCACACATATCAGATGGCACCAATAAAGCATTTTGCTATACATACCAGCAGCCATAACTACAATCAGTATCATGTAACACCTGAACTGAAATTGTTCTCTTTTTTTGATAGCTTTCTCTTTGTATTTTGTTATATAATACAGTTGGAACGATATAGTTGTTTCACTATATAATATACTTTTTACGAAGCTTTTTCTATATTAATGGTTAATAGAGGGGGGAGGGGTGAACAGAAAACTATAATGCTAAACAGTCTTGGAAAGAGCATCATTTTTTTTTAAGAAAGAAAAATGATAACTCTAAACGTTTTGTTTTATCTAATTAATTTACGATCCCTTATTGGCAACAAGAAAATATGATTTCGTAAATATATAAACAAAATAAATTGAAAGAATTGAATGAAGGCCATCCAACGATGACCATCTTGTGTCGGCTAACATATTCGTGGGTATACCGATGAAGTGAATTCCAAGGAAGCCCTTTTCTATCAAGCGATCAGAAGGAGGATTCGAAAGAAGAGTGGTTTTGAGATACGAGATAGTATATGTGCGGATTGAAGTGTTGGGAGAGTTTGAAATGAAATTTGGTTTAACAGAATTTGGCTAGGCCCAGAGCAAAAAATAGAAAGATGTTTAGGTCACTGTGAATAGTTTGATTGCTAACGTAGAAAGGAGCGTTAAAGATGGAAGGATTTTCTCAATTTGGATTATTAGTCGAATAATCTTCTCATCAATCGCTGACTTAATAGCCTATCGCTTGAGTCGAGTTTGGAGGTTCCACGTGAGGCGTCCAAGATATTGTACTCTATCTGCCGGAGAGATAGAATTATGGTTCGTTCAGATAGATTGGAGAGAATATTTAACGATTGAGGGCGAAGGTTAATGTAGTGTGATTTAGGTTGGGTTGATCTTTAGCATCCATTTGCGAAAACAGCATACGAGGATATAAAGATAACTGGATTGATTGGGTGGCAATTACGGGGGCCAAAAGTATGGGATAGGATGGCCCATATCTGCAGCGTACGAATTAATGCAAACTAAATTACATAAATACTCCTTTTTCTGCAACCATGTAGGGAAGTTCTCATTACTCAATTAAAATCAGCTGTGTAATGCCCAACTTCCCACACTAGTGGGGGGAAATTCCCATTAGTGTCACTTTCCGCACAAGTGAGTGGAAAAACTTTATTGTGCTTCCTTGATATAAGAAGTTTTGTTATTAACATAAATATTTTCTGTAAAACTCTAATAAGCTTATTTAAATTTATTTTATTTAAATAATTAAAAAACGAATATTAAAAAATAAAATAAAAATTGAAAGGAATATAGAAATAAAAATAATACTTTAATAAATAATTAGATATTTTTAATTATAACAGTTAAAAAGGTTATAGTGTTACCTTATAGAAATTTAAAATGGATTCTAGTGATGCCTGTTTAGAAAACACTCCTCCATCAATAAAAGAAACAGCAGAAAATGTAATAAGTAATGTAAATACGTAAGTAATGTAAATAATTGTAATATAACAATAAATGTTTATAATAAATAAATTACTTTTTGTAGACTGTAAAAATGAAATTTTCAATTTTATTAGTTAATAAATGGTTGCAGAAAAAATATAATATTTAACTCTAGTGTAAAGTATTTTCCTCACACTCGGCAATTTGCACTTGCACTCGCATCGCTTCGCTCGCTCGTGCGTGCAAACCCTGCCTCGCGTGAGGAAAAGTTCTACTTTCCACACTTGTTAAATAAATAACTATTGTCCAGTTGCGGAAAATTATTCTCCAGTATGAATTAAACCAAGTAAAATATTGCTATGTTTCGCGAAATTGAAATAATTTTAATTTGACGATACTCAAACTACGATCTCTTTAATTGGACTAACTGTGATTTGTTTAAATATGTTGAGATAGTAAATCATAACATATTTCATATCAATAGTTCTATCTATGGTGCAGATTTTCAATATTTATTTGTTGAATGAAATGTGGAGGAAAACGTGCAGTTTGGAGAAGTATCAGTTTTCCCACGAGTTGTGGAAATTTCTATGTTTAAATAATATTTAATTAAGGACAGTGATCAGAAAGAAATTCTTTTCATTTCAGGATTTTTTTTTTCCATTTTCCTGTTTTGTTGAAACTTGTTTGGTTGTTCCCTTTCAAAGGAAGTAGATAGGAAAATACGCGGATGGGGCGCTCAGTGCAGGCCGGAAGTTATGTTTGTTGCAAGAGGAGATCTAGAGAATGCTGTTTGCGAATACATAGTTTATTTTGGAGCCGATAGGCGCATACTGACAATATAATGAACCTAGCGTCTCTCTTCTCTGCAGTTTAAAATTGCATTTCTCTTTCTCTTTTCCGCCCTTCTATCACCCAGAGCTCTGTCTCACTCTTCTAGTTTTCCTCGGCAGGCAGTATACCGTAACTTTTTTCTACCTGCAGCACACCGAATTCTGTATTTCCATATTTCATTTTGTCTGACATGCCAAGAGGTTTTCATTTTATTATACATATTTTCAAAAATTTAGCGACATACTCACTAATGCGTAATTTTTGGATGCCCTGCATACTGCTATACTATCTTTTATTAAAGCAGAGCTTTGGCTGTATCCTTACGTCAGAGTTACCACCATCAGCGACTTTTGCTTCATTCTTTATGAACGAGGAATACAAGCGCTAAGGCTAAAAAAAAAAATGATATGTTGACCCCTATACTCCATAAACCACTCTTACTACAGCATCTCCAGTTGGTGATACCACCTGGAGATGCTGTAGAAAGAGCAACTTCTACTGCAGGAGCTTCTTACCATTCCTAACTTATGCTCCCCCTTCATGGGTATCTTTACGATATCTTGGATAAAACTCCCGATATGTAAACATCTACCAACTAAAGTAAATGTTTATTGCTTCCCAAACCTATTTCGGATTTTAATCCATCATTAGAAAGTAGATTAATCAGATTGGTGTGGAGATTTGGACTTCCGACTCGCACTATGCTTGCTCCCTTATGTTTCCAAGGGAGCCGAAAACATAAGTAAAGTAAAAATCTTCACACCAAACTAATTACTCCACCTCTGATGCTGGATGAAGATCTGAAACCTGTCAGAGATACAATAAACATGCCTGCTGACGGATAAAAGTAAAGATATTATCAATAACCGGAAATCAACTACTTTTTTTTTTAATTTTAGAAGTACGAAGTCAATACTTCCGCCGGACTAGCAGTAAATTTTATTTAAAAAAATAAAATTCTTTATAATAAAATAAAACTAAGAAGGGAATTTTTTTTTATATATAAAGTTTACTAAGTCCGGTTGGTAAGTCTCATACTAAGCTCCTAAATCCTTGGCTATGTGAAACAGATGCTTAAAATTGTCTGTAGTTCAGTATTTTTTGCTGCTATAAAAAACAATCTCTAAACCCATTTCACGTTGTTAAATCTTTCAAAAAGGAAAAAACTCACCCATTTATATATTTACAAAAAAAAAAATCAAGATTATCTAGCTCCTTATCTCAAATGTTTTGATAATAATTGTTATGTTAACCTAATACTATATAGAGCTCTTGTTGTAATGGATAGGTTATTAGTTGAATACAAAAAGGGATTAAAACTTTATTTAGGACTCCATATTGCCAGTATTGGTTACAGTTGTAAGAGTTTTTAGAATTAGATTTTGAAATATATCGTCTATCTTCCTTCACCTAAATGTTCTCCAAATTGATACAGATCAACCTTAAAGTAACTAAATTTTGGGATGCATTTATATTCGCATAGACTAGATTTCTATACAGCCATGTTATGCGGGTTTAGTATAAGTCAAGCTGAAGTGTTTAGTATATAAAATACAATTTGTAATAATTTAATCTACTGAATATTTATATCCTGTTAAAAAGGGAAACGGTTCTCCCCTGTACTTTTTGGCAACCCTATAGATATCTCAGCCTAATTAGGTTGTCAGCTTAGCTGTCAGTGAATTAGGGTAGTGTAACATGCCTACAGACAAACTAAAGCGGCTCACCCCTTTAGAGACGCCTTCATTCTATTAACAGGATACTGTCTGTCACCTGAGGGAGCCTGCATATTTTAGGTTATGGTGAATTTAACTTGCTAGCTGGGTCGAGCTCTGTGTATATCTAAATTATGTATTTAATAATTATGTACTCATTTCAAAAAGTGTTTTCCCTTTATTTCATTCTTATTTTTGTTAAACTTTATTAATTTTCGCAACTGCAGTAAATTTTTGTAACAATTAAAGCATATAATGTACATGAGTAGTATGCGATTTCAATGGTGTAACTCCCAAATAAGAGCATTACACTATTTTGCCCTGTTATTTATTTTATTTAAGGAGATCGGCGCCTGAACCGTCTTAGAGGATTTACTGGCAATGCAGTAAGTAAATGGGGAAACTAGACACGATGTGAGCGAAATTGAGGCGTAGAATTTGTAGCTTTTTAGAAACATGAAGATCTTGGTGCAAGGTAGAATTTAAGGAGCATTACGATTCAAGGGGAACGGTTTTGATTGGGGGGAAACAAATGGATTCTGTAGCTTTTGAAAAGTGTATATATAAATGAAATGGGAGAGTTTTTGGGAAGAATTAGGGGTTGAGAGGTCTTGGATAAGTGGATTTGATTGGGAGAATAGTTTGGAATCACGGATTCAGTTTGGAATTGACGGAAACGGATATACGAGGTGTGGCTATTAAATAACGAGTCTGACGCTGCTACAGAAAAACTATGCACGCGCCAAATCCTAACGACCGACAGCTGTGCAGCGTAAAGCTTTTCGATTGCAGCGTCTCATGTGTTTGTGGAGAAATCTGTCGGACCGGAACCGTCGTTTGTGTAAGAGGTGTTAGTTTCGTTTTGCCGAAAACAAGATACTACACATGTAGTAGAGCAACGAATTGTCGTGAAATTTCACATGATACTTGGTAAAACCGCTACTGAAACTTATCTTTTATTAAAAGAAGTTTATGGCGATGAATGTTAATCACGTGCACAAGTTATTGAGTGGTTCAAGCGTTTCCAAGATGGCCGAAAAGTCGTCGGAGATGATGACCGCCCGGGTCGCCCATCCACGTCCAAAACGGATGAAAATATCGATTATAATTAATTAACATTACTACCGTGAGGTGCTTGCTCAACTTCGTGAAATAGTAAGGAAAAACGGCCCGCTTTCTGAAAGAACAAGTCACGGGGTTCTCCATCAAGACAACGCGCCGGCTCACACTACATTGTCTGTCAAGACGTTTCTAGCCAAGTATAACATCCCAGTTTTAGCCAAACCGCATTATTCGCCTGACCTGGCCCCATGTGACTTATCTGTTCCCCAAAGTCAAATCTGCATTAAAAGGAACACGATTTCAGTCCGTTGAAGCTGTGTGAAAGGAAAAGCGGCACGCGTCATGCAGGGGCTCACAGAAAAAGACTTCCAGCACTGTTTCGAACAATGGTAAATTCGCATGGAGCGTTGTAGGGATAGGGGAGGGGTGTATATTGAAGGTGATAATAACTAAATATATTTAAATTTAAAATAAAATGTTTTACAGCAATAGTCTCGTTATTTAATAGCCACACCTCGTATATTTCAAAATTTATAACTTTACAATTTAAGTGAAACACTTTACTTCTAAGCCGACAATACAAAAGTATGATGCTGCATAACTTTGTTAGATAAATAATCAATCAAAATGAACAGTTAATTTTATGTAAATCTATTTGTATTCAAATCGATAGCTTATTCCCATATTTCAGTATGCTCGGATATAGCATAGCAATCAAATGCAGTGTAAACTAAGGCAATAATGGTTGGGCTTTAATCAATGCAATACTATTATCATTTCTAAAAGTTTAGAGCAATCTAAAAGCAAATGGATATATGGGGATTAACAATTAGGTTTTGACTAAGCTGAGAATCTTGCGGGTCTGACATTGAAGTGATGACGGAACAGTTAAAAAAAGAGTTTAATACGTTATTGCCGGTCAGCCTCGACTATCCAACAACCCTCAACTTATTCATGTTAAGGACGTTACTATAAATAAGGCTGAGGATGATTATTATAATTAAAGTCTGCTATAGATTTATAGATAGTATACTAAATTTGGAGTTCAGCTTGGTTCAGAAAGCCACTTGTGTCCTCCGGAGCTTCTAAATTGTAGATTCCTTGCTTGCGGTAGGTAAAGTTCGCTATTTGGGCTCCTGGGACTCTATATCTGGACAAAAGGCGCACCTGGAATCCACACAAGTAGCAGGAACTAAACCGACGATATAAACTGCTCCACTCATGCTTACTCGACGAACGTTTCAATCTTACTCTAGACGATAAAGTTCTTATCTACAATACTGTGTCTCTAATTTTTTTTTTGGATTTACGGAGTAGAAGTCTTGGGTTCCACCAAGCACTCCGATTCAATCCAAAATACTTTGCAGTACCACCAATGAACCATTTTACGTTTCCAACCATACCAGCCCACAACGAACTCAATATTCTTTTTGTACGCGACTTTTATCACACCCTGTCTATTATCTCTCTCTACAATCCTTCGGTCCAAGAACTTTCTCTTCCCTCATCACTCCTGGAAATCCCAGTAGAAAACCTGAGGACGCTACCCCTACTAATTTTACTCTCAACTGTACTTGTAAAATACCTTCATCTCATTCACTGCATATTTCTCATACCTCACTACTTGTAATAATATCTCGAAGGGTAGTCAGTGGACAGTTGTTCCACTCTTGCACTAATCTACGTATTCCCCTGTTCACATTTACCAGATGCAAATTTGTGCAGTTAAACAATTTAAACAAAAAATGCGCGGTTAATACCGCTACTTCGGTTTTGCGGGTTTTGGTTTATCAATAATTTTTTGTTTCTAACGTAATGTCCATTTTATGAAAAAAATTAGGGCCCCCATTAGGTTTACCAAATGAGGCCATAGTTAATAATCTAAATATTGATTGATCAATCTGATGTATTATCTAAGAGGAAAGCACTTAAGTTAATCAAAATCTAAATCAAATTACATCTTATGAAAGTCTTCATTTATTTATTACTTTACTCCACTAGTTGGAGAATTTATTCTGACGGAAATATCTGTTTGACTTCCTCTGAGTTCCTAGAAATGCTTCTTGGAGCAGCTGATCAGTTCAGCTTTAAACCTACCTAGACATGCCACAAAATGACACGTCATTTGCTCCAGGGAATGTTTAATAATAAATTTCTATAGATACCTGTATGTACCTCATAAATTTTCATAGTAAAGGAAAATAACTAGAAAAATTCTTTCAGTAAAACAGCCCTTTAGTAAACCCAATTTCGACCAAAAAATGTTATTGTCGCCTATTCTGGTAGAGCCTGGTCTAATTTTTAAATACTAACTGTTTACGATTTTTCCATTTATCGGCTACCCCCCACACAGACAAACCCCTTTTTTTCAAACTCATGGGACCACAAAACCAGAAGGAAACTCAAAATGCAAACTTCACTAGATTGGTAACCCTGGCACGAGAGGCTTAAGTATAGTAAAAAATACTAATAAAGTTAAATTTCGATTTATATATGAGTCAATTTTTATATATGATTTATATCTATCTTGAGAGTGACCCAAATAGATTTTTGATAAAATCGAGATATTTAAGAGATTTGCGTTTTAATAAATTTGAAAGTATTGGCGACTGTTAACAGTGTTATAACAGTGCTTTTGGGTTTCTAACGGTGTGCAATTTATCAACCTAATTATGTTAAATTAAGCTTAGTTAATTAAGCTCACGTTAGCTTAGTTAACATTATTTAAAAAATAATATATTTTGCATTTCTATAAATGGACTTAGTCACTTTCAACTTTTTTATTTTTATTTATTTAATTATTTACAATCTGTATATACATATACAATAAGTAAATTAGGAGGATGAGATATATGGGTGTGTGATGAGCAGGAGGAGAGAAACTACCCAGTGGTAGCATTCTCGACCGGAAACCGACTATGATCGTGTCTTCTTCAGACCTCAAGGAGGTTTCGGGCCATTGTCAGGAATGTCAAAGGAGGCGAGAGACTGTATAAGAGGATTTGAGCAAATAGAGAAAGCAGTGTGGAATTCAAAATTAATAAAATAACTTTTTCAAATCTTATAAAAGCACAAATCCACTTTTTTATTGGCAAGGTTTTCCTCAAGACTTGGAGTACCAATTGCTTAGGAGGTTTTGGTACTGATTGTCGCTGAGTTCGGCTAGACAAAAAAAAAAGAGTGGGTTAATTCCTTACATTGGGGATCCAATCACATTTCTTACAATAAATCTTGTAAATATGATCTTTCTTTTTAAAGTTGCTGAAAAGAAAATAGTCTCCATTACACATTACATGCTTTTGCTTTCATCCGAAACTTTAGGATCCTCAGATTATTCACAACAACTTACTTTTAAAGTGCAACAGAATCTCATTTTATTTAATAAAACTTCATCACAGGTTTCCTAATCACAGTAAATCACGGAATATCCTCCAGATTCTGTTGGATTAGCCCTGGCTAAATTCATTCCATCGTAATGATCAAGTCTTCTGCAATTCAGCTGTACGTAAATCAGCTCACTTAATTAATCAAACAGATCTACTATTAACGCTCTTATGAGCAACACAGTTCAACGGAAATGACGCACACACCTGGATATAGTGTGGATTAATTGCTAATTTCTAATTCATGGCCTAAATCTTTGAATTTTCTTATTTTTCCTATTTTATTTGTTTTAAATATATACTCAATAAATTTAAACAATTACAAAAATCAATATGGCGCGTTTTAATTAAGTCACTGCCACCCATGTACATCACTTGATCGTAATAATTGTTATTAATACTAAGAACATCCGGGAAATAGTATCTTGAACTAGCTCTTTTTTTAAAAGTGCACTAAACTGCATTTTGTGGGGCAATATTTCAAATAAAGTTGTAGATTTACTTGCGCTTATGAAAATCAATAGTACCTTTTTTCAGGAAATCGCAAGAAACTCATAACTTCTGCAAAGTGTTACTTCCGTTTCAGTGTTTTTCTTAGACAAGTTATTGTCGGCTCGTAACCTATTTGATTTCTAGCTAAAGTGTTCACCATTTTCAGTACATTTTCGGAAATTTACATTTTCCGATTAAGGGGACCTGAAAAATGTAATTCTTGTGAAAACTGTTGAGAAGAATTCAAAAATATTGATTTAGAAAATTTGTCACGAGCGCAGTATTTCCTGTTATTATTGCTAGAGGAAGTAGATATGAGCAACACTCCTTCTAGACAAGGACTTAATATCTCGGATCCTATTCTCGTTACGTGCTTATGTGTAAAGTGTTAATTTTTTTAAAAAAAAGAAAATAAATTTTTATTTGTAAGTTGTGAGGGCACATTGTATAAGTATTGGGAAGGACTTAAAAAAGAAGTAGAAGAACAATACGTCAAGTGCACAACTGCGGCAGCTGTAGTGGGGTCTGGTAACTACATGGACCGCACTCTGGCAGATCAATCACTTTCCACTGTAAGGACACTTTAGACCCAGTATCTCCCTCTCTCTCTCTCCTCTCTGGAGGCAGTGCCGCCTCCAGACTCCAGGCTGCTGCCGCCTCTCTCTCTCTTAAAGCTCCTCTTTCTCTCTGCTCTAAGGAAGAGAGAGCAAGTGAGGAGAGAGCACAGATCGAACCCAGTCACAGAGAAAGTTGTAGCAGTTGTCTGGGGGAGGGGGAAGGCAAGGCAAACAGTCCCTGGTACAAGTGTCTGATGGGCAGGCGGAGGCGGACAGTCGAACCGTTGAGGGCTCTTTTCGCCTCAAATGGAAAGCCGTGGGTTTCCTGAGAACACAGCTCTCAGTTAGGGAATTTTCAATAGATTCAACTTTATCGCTCTTCCTCCTCGACATGCCTCAATTCCAGGTCCTACTTTGGTTAACTTCTGCATTAAAACTATCAAGGGCATCCATCCCATTTCCTTATTTCTATTTCTTAAAATGAGAAAAAACAAAAAGAACTCGTAACCTAATCACTTATAACACTAGTTTAAACCTCCGCCAACAATTTTGACAACTTTTTACGTAGAGGGAGACAAAATACCTACAATCATTCAGTAACATTACTACTTATTTCTTTGAAT
Organism: Rhodnius prolixus; assembly: GCF_049639745.1. NCBI lineage: Eukaryota > Metazoa > Arthropoda > Insecta > Hemiptera > Reduviidae > Rhodnius > Rhodnius prolixus. The sequence continues at coordinate 45,805,431 of NW_027411603.1, read as the reverse complement.
AATTTTTTAGATCAGGTATAGTTAGCCCCAACTACTTCAACCGAATCCCAATCCCTTAGGCGAACAAAATACGATCTATTTAGACCGCCGACTCACGTGGAATCCCCACACAAGACTTGAAAGACAAGGCATGAGAAGACGGAACTTTACGCGACAATTATTCAATCTGTCTGGAGTTTCAGAGCTGAACTGTATGGGGGTTCAACCGAACCTTCCAATTCCCGTCGCATCCCAACTGAAAATCCTCCGCTAAATCACAGGCGCTCCATTTTTAATATCTTCAACTTTACCATATCCATAATGAATTCAATACCTCCATTCGTTTCCGATTTGATTATATCTAGAAAAGAAAAAGTCTTTTCCATACTTCTCTCCCACGCTTATCTTCTACTCGTCATCCTCTACCACTTTTCCTAAGAACCCTAGGCGACGGGTTGAAGCGTCTAGAGACCCATCTCTTGCATTAATGCAAACTGTTAGTTAGGAAGGTAGCCCAATTCGCGTATACTTCGTCAGTTGTCCATCTATTTGCGATCTATATCAAACATTCACTGAACAGTTTAACAAGAAAAACAAATATATATATTTTTTAATTACTGAAAACTATTTTATGGAACAAAGGAAAGTTGGTCAAACTGGATTTATGGATTTTCAGCTGATTTAAACAAGAAAATCCGTGCTGAAACTTTGAGTACCCGAAAGCGGAAATAACAAAAAGCCAAAAAACCGGGCTGAAAAGTCCCGGGCCTAACAAAGAAAACACTTTTTTTTTTGTTCAAAATTAGCTTTATTCATCAACGTAATTTCCATCAAGAACAACGCAATCATTCCAGCGCCGCACTAACATTTCCATACCACTTTTGTAGAACGATTTATCTTTTGCCTCAAAATAGGCCTCAGTTTCAGCGATAACCTCTTCATTCGAGCGAAATTTCTTACCGGCGAGCATTTTTTTTAGGTCTGCGTACAGCTACTAGTCGCTGGGAGCCAAATCTGGCGAATACGGTGGATGTGGGAGCAATTCGAAGTTCAATTCATGTAGTTTTGCCATTGTTTTGTTTGATCTGTGACACGTTGCGTTGTCTAGATGAGACAAAAATTTTTTCTTTGCCATATGCGGTCGTTTCTTTGCAATTTCGGCCTTCAAACGCTCCAATAAGGCTATACAATAATAGTTAATAAAAGAAATGTCAACTTTTAGACTTTTGATTTTTTTGTGATATTCTATTCAGATATAGTCATCCTGAAGTTAAAAATCTTATTTCCGGATTCAGGAGACTTTAAAACTTCCTATTCCAGGGTAGAAAACGTAATTCCAGAAACTAGTATAAGATAACAATATCTATTACCTCTTAGTAAAGAAGACAAAATAACCTTATGACTAAAGATAGATTTACAAGTAGAAAATGTGACTGTAGTTAGCATTGTTATGTTTTATACTCTCATACGTATGTGACAGACTGATTACATCAGTCTGTGGTGACAATGAATCATTTAGTAATTATTCAGCATGTCAAGAAAGACTTCATATGCCTAAAACAGTGTACATTACCAAATTATTCTATTGTCATTTTGCGCCAGCGGTTGGAGTGAATGTGACTGGCTGTAATGTATTTCTAGATTTATATACAGTGTTTGTGGAGGTTAGTTTTGTTATTGTAGGCCATTTGTCTGACATGGAAATGGTTGCTCTCAGTCTCTCTTTCTATCTCTTTATGTATTCTATAGGTATACTTTTCTTCCTTATTCACTCATTTCAAATCGTTCTTCATTTTTCTTGAGGGTTAAGATAGATTTAAAAATTACATAAATTGTCGCTGATTTTATCGTCGATAAAACGATTTTTCTTTTTTTATTCTGACCGGTTTTAGACTTTCATCCAGCATCACAAGACATACTGATGATCTAATGATCTAACACTAACCATATTTACAAAGATTAAACTTAGTACTGTGTTTCGGGTTGAAATCTTCTAGAAATTGTTTCTAGAGTTGCGAAACATTCAGACACCGATATGTTGTATAAAATAAATAAATAATTATCTTTATAATTACCTAATTTGCCTTTTTACCCTCATACACGACTTAAACTGAAGATAACAGACGTTATCGACTGCTTAAAAGACTACTAGACCAACGTTCAAAACTTTCACTTAACAACAAACAACTGATTAACAATTCTATACTAAAACCCACCTGGATTGTTGGGAATTGAACTATGGGGTTCAACGAAACGCTCCAATCTTCAAAGAATTCAATCTCTTCAGTTTAAAATTCTCCGCACTATCGTTAAACGGCCCCATTTTACGTTTTAAATCTAAACTATCCACACAGACCTGGAAATTCCGTTTGTAGGCCCAGGTTGCACGAACTCGTTATAAAAACGTTCATCAGAACTTGCCCTCTCATTCCAATCCTCTTGTCCGCCATTTATCATCTCATCACCATCCAGATCATCCTCCCAGACGATTAAAATCAGCCAGTGGCCTCGCGATTTTCTCTCTTCTGAAGAGAGAAGCTAATCCTGGGAGACGACTTAGGGGAGTGTTACCGCTGGGTAACTTCTCCCCTCAATTAGTGAGTTTCTAGTGGTCAGTTATTGTCATTGTTACTTATGGCCAATCCAGGCGCTGGTGTAACTTAACTAATAAATTAATAAAAAATTGCCTTTTTACTAAATGTTTCTAGATTTTGTTAACACTTCATATATTCACAGTTTTAATAAGCCTATTATTATTATTAGGGGCAGGTTTCGTGAATTGGTTTCGATTTCGAACTGGTGAATAATAAGGAGAACCCCAATTCGATTCTAACTTCACTAAATTTTTATTTTATTGGTAAAATGTTCTAAGTATAAGCTTCCGCCCTCCAGCTGTAAACCACACTGATTTTGGCGATTACTTTACTATTAATTATACGAGGGTCGTTTGAAAAGTCCGTGCAAAAATAAAAACTTCTTAATTTTTTGGGGTAAACCTTTTTTATTTTTCAACATAGTCTCCTTTTAGGCTTATACACTTCGTCCAACGCTGCTCTAGTTTGTTGATCCCTTCCGAATAATAGGATTTGTCCAAGTCTGAAAAATAGCCATTCGTTTCTGCAATCACCTCCTCGTTTGAATAAAATCTTTTTCCCGCCAGCCATTTCTTCATATTGGGGAACAAATAGTAGTCCGAGGGAGCCAAGTCTGGAGAATAGGGGGGATGTGAAACGAGTTGGAACCCTATTTCCATTAATTTTGCGACCACAACTGCTGAGGTGTGAGCTGGTGCGTTGTCGTGATGGAAAAGGACTTTTTTGTGGGCCAATCGTGGGCGTTTTTCTTGCAGCTCGGTTTTCAAATGGTCCAATAACGATGAATAATATGCACTTGTAATAGTTTTACCCTTTTCCAGATAGTCGATGAGGATTATTCCTTGCGAAACCCAAAAGACAGTCGCCATAATCTTTCCGGCCGAAGGAACGGTCTTCGCCTTTTTTTGGCGCAGATTCCCCCTTGGTAACCCATTGTTTAGATTGTTTTTTGGTCTCAGGAGTGTAGTGATGTATCCATGTTTCATCCACAGTGACGAAACGACGCTTAAAGTCCTGCGGATTCTTCTGGAACAGCTGCAAACCGTCCTTGCAACACTTCACACGATTTCGTTTTTGGCCAAGCGTGAGCAATCGCGGCACCCATCTTGCGGATAGCTTTGTCATGTCCAAATGTTGATGCAAAATATTATGTACCCGTTCATTCGAGATGCCCACAGCACTAGCAATCTCACGCACCTTCACTCTTCTGTCATCCATCACCTTATCATGTATTTTATCAATGATTTCTGGAGTAGTAACCTCAACAGGGCGTCCAGAACGTTCAGCGTCACACTTGTGCCCATATGGCCACTCCGAAAATTTTGAAACCACTTATAAACTGTTCTAATCGAAGGTGCAGAGTCACCATAATGTTTATCAAGCTTGTCTTTAGTCTCCTGAGGCGTTTTGCCTTTCATAAAGTAGTGTTTAATCAACACATGAAATTCTTTTTCGTCCATTTTTTGAAAATCACTCGACTTCCTCGATTCAAACGAATGCCAAACACAAAGAAATAGACCGATCTGGCTGAAACTTGGGGTGTGTTCTTCCAAGAGATGCTACTAACTAAACATAACCTCGATACGCGCCAGTGGTGCTATCTCTCTGACTTTGCACGGACTTTTCAAACGACCCTCATATAAGCCGTTTACTGCACAACTCTGGAGAAACCAAAGAAATGCGATGAAATAATGTACATTGGTTTTTTTATAAGCCCGTTTATAATATCATTATTATTTTAAAACTCATTGACAATTTTTTTTGGGGCGGGTATTCAGAATGTTTAGGTGACCATTCACTAAAACATAACACACGGTCACTTTCGGACCCTCCAAAATAAATTCAAATAAAACCGTCAACATTTAGCGGCTGCTACTGAATTTGAGTTGAATTGTTGCTACGATTTACTTTGCACGGAGTTAATCAAAATGGCTTCTGAAATAAATTATTTAATTATTCAATAGCCAAAAAACATTTTGTTGTTTAATGTTGTTAATCTTTATAATTTGGGAAATTTATTATAAATATAAAAAGTTATGGCTGAACTTGGTATTTTGGCAAATAAATTTTGAGTTAAGTACGATATCTTGACTACATCTTGACAAACGACTAACTTGGAAGCCCCACACGAGACTCAAACGAATTGACCTCAATCTAAGGTATAAAATGTTGAAAAGTACCACTCGACAAACGTTTTAAAACTGATCCTGACGAACAAAAGAAAAATATATACCACTCTACTTGCCCCAATATGGACGTAAGGAATACAGCTCTACGGAAGCGCCAAAAAAATCGAACATCAACCGACTTCAAACCTTACAGTCCTAAAATTCTAAGAACAATAGTTAACGCTCCCTTCGACGTCTCCAATCATACTATACACTCTGATCTAAATATTCCTCTCGTCTCTGAAATAGCCCCAATCTCGCTACACAAAACTCCACTCAATTCTACACAATCAATACAACCTTCTGATCCCACAACATGTCTACAAGCATCCACAGCGTAGACTAAAGAGGCGGTAGCCACGCGACCATCTCAACACATAATGCTGATCTCCTAGGATGGTTGCTGTGTAAGCTTGCCAACCTGGGCGAACTAACGGCTTCCATCACTGGATGGGTCTTCATTCACTCCACTCACGCCTCTTGGCGAACATGCATGTGCGCGCACGTGTATGTAAGTGCATAATATATGCGTACACGTGTATTTGCACCATTTCCTTACCCTCGTCTCTTTTGCTTGTTGTAATCTATTACAGTTGCAAAATAAATAAACAAATTAAAACAAAAAGTGGGAATTATTAATTGATTTGTGTAGGAGAACGGTTCACTTATGAAATATTTTGTCGAGATTCTTAGAGAAGGGTTGAATTTAAGGCTTTGCCTAAAATACATCTCCTGTATTTTGTACAGGTACTAACACCTGTGAAATCTGCATCAGGCTTCCCCTAAATGGCCAATTAGGTGTAATGAACGGCTTCAATGTCCCAATATATATTATATAATAAAATATTTAAGTGAAATACCAAATTTAGCGGAAATACCACTTTACAGGAATAACTTTTGTGGTTATTATCAATGCTTTTTTTTCGCGCGAAATAATTTTATTTAGTAAGCTGTGTTAAGAGAATTTCCCACCATTTCGCATTTAAATTTTTTAATAAATAATTTAAAATTTGAATAATATTTTAACATAATTGTTGTGTTCAGTAAAACATCCAACCCAGCTTCGTTATTTGCTCCCTTTATTTGATGAGTTTCACTTCGTGCCTTTTGTTAGCTCTCTATAATTGTGCAATACCATGAAATATGATCACCATTGATTAAATATTACCCACATACTCTCTTCCAAATGGCGATATCGGCTGTTTTACAAGGTAAAGTCAAACAAAAACGAGAAAGGAAAACTAGTTATGGTATGAATTTTAGAAATTTCAGTTTTGCTTTCCCCGGAAATGAGTAATTTGTTACAAAAGCAAGAACCACAATTTGGACTACATTATGGTTAACCAGATTTTGTTACCTACAGTAGACTGATGTTAGACTGTGGTTAATGTTAGTCTATCGTTGTTTACCGTAATGGCTGTTGAATGACGTGTATCCTTCATAGGTTATTTTTGCGCGGGATGGAAGTTCCCCCGCTCCCCAAAAAAAACTCTGGGCACCAATGACCTCAGATTTTGGCGCGCCTTAAATTTAAAAAACCAAAAAAATGAGTGAGAAGAAAATGTCGCAGTATGAATGCAATTGGCTAATTATAGTATTTATGAATGAAGAGACTATAATATTTTCAGCTTAATGTTCTAAAAAAGCAAACAGCATATTTAAAAGAAACGAATCGTTAGTCTAACCTAAAAAAAAAGGAACAGTAATTTTCTTGTATACACTTGCATACACACTTTCTTGTATACACTTGCATACACACTTTCTTGTATACACTTGCATACACACTTTCTTGTATATAGTTTGCATACACATTTTTGTTATTGCTTGTCTTCTGCTAGGTTTATACAGTGCTATGCTTATCCTCTTAATACATAATATGCTTGCCAACGCGGCCCGATAATGTCATTACTGGGCGCCCATAAACACAATTTGCATTTTGTAATTCTCCTCTCTTCTTTAATGTGGCCCCATCATCCTTAGTGCTAATGTGCACTATTCGCTGCATAATTATACTATCATACAGCTAAATGCATTACAATTATTTTTGTGATCTCAATGGAAAATTATGAATTGGGTCGTCCAGTTTTAGTCTTTTAATTTTTTTATTTTGAAAGGTGCACAACGTTGAAGGTCCTTTGCACCTGAACTATACCGGAAAATAGACACTTTACTATACGAGGGTCGTTTGAAAAGTCCGTGCAAAAATAAAAACTTCTTAATTTTTTGGGGTAAACCTTTTTTATTTTTCAACATAGTCTCCTTTTAGGCTTATACACTTCGTCCAACGCTGCTCTAGTTTGTTGATCCCTTCCGAATAATAGGATTTGTCCAAGTCTGAAAAATAGCCATTCGTTTCTGCAATCACCTCCTCGTTTGAATAAAATCTTTTTCCCGCCAGCCATTTCTTCATATTGGGGAACAAATAGTAGTCCGAGGGAGCCAAGTCTGGAGAATAGGGGGGATGTGAAACGAGTTAGAACCCTATTTCCATTAATTTTGCGACCACAACTGCTGAGGTGTGAGCTGGTGCGTGGTCTGATGGAAAAGGACTTTTTTGTGGGCCAATCGTGGGCGTTTTTCTTGCAGCTCGGTTTTCAAACGGTCTAATAACGATGAATAATATGCACCTGTAATAGTTTTACCCTTTTCCAGATAGTCGATGAGGATTATTCCTTGCGAATCCCAAAAGACAGTCGCCATAATCTTTCCGGCCGAAGGAACGGTCTTCGCCTTTTTTGGCGCAGATTCCCCCTTGGTAACCCATTGTTTAGATTGTTCGTTGGTCTCAGGAGTGCAGTCATTTATCCATGTTTCATCCACAGTGACGAAACGACGCTTAAAGTCCTGCGGATTCTTCTGGAACAGCTGCAAACCGTCCTTGCAACACTTCACACGATTTCGTTTTTGGTCAAGCGTGAGCAATCGCGGCACCCATCTTGCGGATAGCTTTGTCATGTCCAAATGTTGATGCAAAATATTATGTACCCGTTCATTCGAGATGCCCACAGCACTAGCAATCTCACGCACCTTCTGTCATCCATCACCATATCATGGATTTTATCAATGATTTCTGGAGTAGTAACCTCAACAGGGCGTCCAGAACGTTCAGCGTCACTTGGGCCCATATGGCCACTCCGAAAATTTTGAAACCACTTATAAACTGTTCTAATCGAAGGTGCAGAGTCACCATAATGTTTATCAAGCTTCTCTTTAGTCTCCTGAGGCGTTTTGCCTTTCATAAAGTAGTGTTTAATCAACACACGAAATTCTTTTTCGTCCATTTTTTGAAAATCACTCGACTTCCTCGATTCAAACGAATGCCAAACACAAAGAAATAGACCGATCTGGCTGAAACTTGGTGTGTGTTCTTCCAAGAGATGCTACTAACTAAACATAACCTCGATACGCGCCAGTAGTGCTATCTCTCTGACTTTGCACGGACTTTTCAAACGACCCTCGAATTACTTGATTTACTTTAACATCTAATCTAGTCGAAACTAACCTATTGGTTGCCCTAACTCTTTCCTTTTAACCTAACTAACTAATGTTGGGGTGGAGTACTCGATATCCCTCGCACCCCATAGAGATCTAACCTAAATTTCAAAATCTCTTACTTACATAAAATTTTTTACATAAATACGTTCATCCTAATAAATTCATTCATCCTAATAAATACATACATCCTAATAAATATATCATTGTTATATTGAATTAAAAACCTTAATTAAAACTGTCCGGTAGGACAGTTGTATAAGGGTTGATCGTCAAAAACTGCAGGAAAAAGCGTAACGTTGAAAAACACCCAACTTTGACAATTTTTTTCTCTTTTTCTATAAAAGATAAAATTCCCAAATTTTCTTTAAAATATAGGGCAAACCCTCCTTTATAGCTGTAATTTTTTTGCAACAACCCAGATCTAATAGGTTTTGAGAAAAAAGTTGCCGAAAATGAGCAAAAACTGCAATTTCAGAAATTGTTGTTGTTCTTCTTCTTCTTCTTCTTGTTGTTGTTGTTGTTGTTGTTGTTGTTGTTGTTGTTACCTTTTTTGTAAACAGCGTAGCGCCTAAACGCGTGAACCGATTTTCATGAATGAGGTGTCATTCGATTCACAATTTTATGTAGATGTGCCTTTTGGGGGTCTCGACGCTGTACATCGAATAGGAGAGGAGTTAGCCCCCTTTATGTAAGGCCCCCTCCAAAATTATTATTACTAATTACTCTGTAAATCTTAGCCCGATTTTGAAATAATTTGGTAGGATGATAGAGTTAGGGCTCCTCTACGTAACATTAAAGCGGCGATCAGCTCTTACACTTGTTAAGGGAAAGTATAGCAATCGATTCAAATTATCGACACGTGAACCGATTGTCATGAATGAAGTGTCATTCAAATCGAAATTTTGTACAGATTTGCACTTTAAAAGTCTGAACGCTGTGCCTCATAAGGAGGGGAGTTTGCCCCACCCAAGTAAGGCCCTTTCTAAAACTATTATTACCAATATTTCTATAACGCTTAGTCCGATTTTGATAAAATTCAGCTCGAATAAGTTGTTAAAGCTTCTCTACTTGGCTGTGAAGGGCCATCAAGCTCTTGCACCTACTAAGAGGAAGTACTGCAATCGTTAAAATTATCAATGGGTGAACCTATTTACATTAATGAATTATAAATCTTTGCCTTTTAGGGAGAAGTACTGTAATCGCAGTTTATTTTTCTTACTCCTCTTAAGAGGAAGTACTGAAATCGCAGTTTAATTTTGCTTTTTACGTACAAATACCTTCCTATTTTATTCAAAACGCTTTCTCAAAAAAATTGTTATTGAGGATGGCAACTATAATCATTCTTTAAAAAGATCTCTCCAATGGTAGTTACAGTTCCGACTTAACACCTTATCAGGTTATAATGATAGAATTGCTTATTCTAAATTTTAAAAAAAATCTGTGAAACAGATAAGTAACTTTGTAAAATAGACAAAAATGAAAATCTATCCAAAAGGTACAAAAATCTCTTTAACAAAAACTTACAGTTTAAAATGTTAAGTATAAGGGTTGATTAAACGCCAAAAGGTACACAAATCAGCTAGTACCCAACATTTCATTCATGCTTAGCTGATATAATTTAAGTAATTTTGCTGCATTAACTTTTTCTTCACATTTTTTTTAGAAATTATTAGATGTCACAGACCCTTATGCTGGCTAGATCATTCATAATATTATTTTGTTATAATTATGATAAAATGTATATTATATCTTCGTTTTTAAATAGGTACTTTATTTTAACTCCATTTCAAATTATTCTTTGGATTTATCTTTAATATGCCCTTTATTTTTAGTAGTCACATATACATTCATGTTAAAGTAGAGAAAAACAAAGTTAGAGTCGGCTACTGTTTAAATTTGAATCACGGATTTAACAGAATATTTCAGTCTTGAATTCGTCTTACCGAAATATTCGTGAGGACAAATAACACACAGTTAATAACAAGTAGATTATTCAACAATTATTCATTTCTCAATAAATTGTAATTTAATTTAGTCTCCCTAATTTTACTTATAGTAAAATACTGGAATAATTAGCTGCCCTAAAAATATGCATATCTTATTTATTTTATATTACATAACATATATATAACATTGTGAGAAGAACAGCTACATTGAGAGTGTAATTGAAGAAAACTATATTATTTGCGATAAAGCCAGGTAATTATTACCTATTATTATAAACGTTTGACTACTACATAAAATAACAATTACTTTAATCGAAGAATGAACTTAAACCAACAATTTTTATTTAAAAATAAAAATAAATAAAATAAACAAAATCATTGATGTATGTTGATATAAGCATTTTTTAAAAAAAGGTTTTGAATTTTTTAGCCTCATAATTTTTTTTTATTTTTTATAACGTTTTTCTTTTTCACCTGTAATTAATAGTTTGATTATTATAAATAACTAGATATTACAGTCAATCTACAGTGCTACTTGAACAAATATTTTGTAGATGAAAATGGCCAGCATAAGGGTCTGTGACATCTAATAATTTCTAAAAAAAATGTGAAGAAAAAGTTAATGCAGCAAAATTACTTAAATTATATCAGCTAAGCATGAATGAAATGTTGGGTACTAGCTGATTTGTGTACCTTTTGGCGTTTAATCAACCCTTATACTTAACATTTTAAACTGTAAGTTTTTGTTAAAGAGATAAGGAATAGCAGAGTGGTTTTATACGCTGTTTTCATCTTTTAATTTGAAATATGGGAAAGGTGGGCAACACTTGGGAGTTTACCGAAAAGGAGTTTCTGGAGCAAGAAGTAGGTTTAGGAGGTGTTTTCAGGATTTGAATGTTTGTTCTTAGTTTAAATTTGGTTTCTCAACCATTCGAAACATTTCTTAAAATCTTTCATTTTGTAAGTGAAACATTGAAATTCTCCGATCCTCTTCTTGTCTGCACAAACCCTCCTGGTTCTTCGTCTTCATCTCCTTTCCAGACTGTCCAATACGTCAATTTGAGTCGCCGATGAACAAGAAAATGACAGAAAGTTATCTTCAGACTATTATCAGTCAGGATCTCCCACTTATTGAAGCGACGTTTCTTCATCCTTTGACAAATCTTCCTTAATTTGCGGCATTTCTCTCTGGAACTCCTTAACATCAGCTGCCCACCATGCTCCTACCCTTTCCATCTTTAAATCCAATTTTTGTTCAATTATCTCCTTTCTACCCAGCTTCCTTCGAAATAATAATTGAATGCATTTTTTTCTTTCAATTTTTATACTTACTTTTTGTAAATTCTTGCCTATTTTTGGTTTATAAATATTTAGAAGTTAGGCCAAACCAATATGGCCTCCAATTGTACATGTTTCTATTCTTAGGGGACAATAAGTCCCAGGATAATAGATTTAGTTTCATCTATTCATTCATTCATAACCACTAGACCAACATATTCATTTCCATGATTGCAAGCCATATTAATAATTCAACCCTTTTTTAAAAAATAATAAAATGGTACCAAAAAAATCTTCATAGCAATTTTTTTTTACCCTACGCCTTCACGGTCAATGGCTACTTCGGCCATGCGACTTCTGGCAGCCCAATATAAAATATTATTTTTTTTGTGTGGGTCTGCAGTTGGGAGCATGCTAGCAGGTGCGGTCCATTCATAACATCTCCTCTACAAAGCACACAGATACTACTGTCCTTAATGCCAATTCGGTGGAGATGCTTCTGAAGGTAATCATGCCCCGTCAATAATCTAAAGCATGCCACAGCTGTTGATCTAGGCAGATCGGTGGGGAGTCTTCCTTTGTTATTTCCAAGCACCTCCCACTGCTTCCCTTGTGCTTTTCCCCTTTGTTCTTCGGCCATCTCCGATCGAAATCGGAGCCGGATCTCTCTCTCTCTCTTAGCAATTCTAAGCGATAGCGGGGCCTTGAACTGAACTTGATTTGCCCCCTCTTTTGCCAATCTGTCAGCTTCTTCGTTGCCCTGGAGTCCAACATGACTCGGGATCCAGTGCAGTACAACTTGCTTCCCTTGCGAAAGTAACCTATCTATGAGAGCCCAGCATTTCTTTATAATGATGTCGTCTTTATCATCATAGCCGGTTACTGCTGAAATAGCTGCTTGGGAATCCACAAGTAAAGCAGTCTTTACAAAAGTCCCTTTTAGCTACCTATTCAAACGCTATGGCGATGGCGTGCAGTTCTGCATCAAAATTTGTTGCTAACTTTCCAACAGGAACACTCAATTGGAACTGCACTGCATAGCAAATTGTTGAATTCCTGTCAACTTAATTTTCAACAGCAGCATCGCATTCCTCTAATTCTTGGCTTACTAACCAACAATGGTACAAACTTATATTTCTGTTTGGAGCTCTTGCCCTGAAATAATTGATTTAATGATTTTTTGTTTTAAGTAATTGAATTGGAAATTCTGTAGCTACATGATGATCTCACAGGTGTCAGCGAAGGACTAAGAAGGCCGTCAATACCGGGCTAAGCAGGCCACGTCATAACTCTTGACGTGGTAAAATCGCCCCTCTCCTCTCCTGATATTTATTTACTGCCCTTCTTATATATTGATGTAGTTACTTCAATACCATTATACTCCCGCCCACCATTACAACTTTGATCACTACGAAAAACATAAAGTTGCTCCATCATAATTTCTATATCCGGTGATTCACGTCAACGTCATAGAATTAACAGAAGAAAAACATCTCCATCATTCTCCAGAAACATTTGTTGATCCTCCCCCTCCACCAAACAGTAAACCGGGATACTACAGGAAATAAACTTACACTTACAAAATATATATTAAATAGCCCTTACCGTATTCCGGATATAAAAGTCCCCTATACATCCAACATGGATGTGGTATTAAATCACACATATTTTTGCAAGAGAGTTCTGCTATAGTAACTTTTTATCTCGGCCAAACACAGCGTTAGTTCAACATGTCAACAGGCTTCTGGATAATATAAAAATACTGTTATCTTTTATTTATTATTTATTACTGAAAATGGTATTGCGACACTAAATCACTCTAAATAAGAGTAATATAAATTGTTTGTACGTATAATCGTATAGATTTAGATTAGATTATAAAGCGTTTCCTGGCTCTACTGTCAACAGTGGCTTCTTGTACCGACTCCTAGTAGTTCCTCTTTTTATTCTTCGCATGGAAGCTTCCCTTTTCTTCATGGGTTCAAGGTTTCCGCTCCACTGGTTTTTGCGTTTGTCTCTTCCGTTCTCTTAAGTGCCAGAGGTCCAGTACCGGAAACAAACAGAATTACAAACAACCTTCTCCATGCCACCCAGTTTCAGGCTGCTCAATCCCTGGATTGCGGAAATGATTTTTAGTGTCTATTAAGCCAAATAAAAAGATGAGGCTCCCTAATAATGGAGCATCCCAGCATAGGCTAGTTTGGTTTGGACTTGCCTTAATGGCCCTAACTTTGATAAATGTTTGTATACCATATTTATACAAATTTTGCGCATTCAAGGCAAAATTTTTAGATTTTTGAATAATTTTCGTAAAAGTATTGTAAAGTTTTTCCTTTATCTAAAAACTTTAACTACAACTAGTGGCTGCCACTAGTTATTAAATATGTGGGCTCGATAAATAATAAAACTCGCTAAACTTATAAGTAGTCTGATTTATTAACGCATTAACATTACTAACATTAACATTTACTAGCAACTATCGCTATTCATTACAATCACCATTTACAACAGTCACAACAGTTTACTGCTACTTAACTTACTAAGTAAATACACTACCAAAAACTGTTTCACGACTGACTACTGGTCCGCACTGCACTGAATTGCACTAGTCTCAGCTGCACTAACAAAACTCTACTCACTAACTGACTAACTCCACTCACTGGCTGACTGCCCAACTGGCTAACTCTGAAGCACTCGCAACTCTGACTCTCTCAAACTGTCTATCCCTAACTGTGACTGCCTCACTCCAATTCCAACTGTCTCACTCCCATCTGCGACTCACTGACTGGGAAAATACGCACTGTCCCCACCCCAACTGGGGCCGCTCCCTTGGCTTTTACACAGTGGTGGACCGTTATAGACTTCGGTCACCCAACTCCCAGAACAATCTAGGCCTTTCTTCTCTGGCTCAGTTCGACTTCGTTACAGTATTTTTCAAATTCAGAGGACCTCAAGTCGAATATTTCCTGATTAAAACTCGATAGAGAACTCGACATTGACTTGATCGCAAAAGAAAGATTAAGATTAAGATTCTAATAGGGCGGCCTTTAAGGCCTACGCCACTGCGACCCTTTTGGATCTATTGTGGCTCCCCTTCTCTAGAGATCGCCCTCCAGACCCGTCCTTTTAATCAGACTCTGAATTCTGGAGAACGACTCTTGGGAAAAGCTCACAGGCCTTGGTTTTTTCCTCCCCGAGAAGTAACATCCTTACAAGCCATACAAGTCCCTCACAGTGACACAACACGTGCAGTGCGTTTCCTCCTCTTGCTGACAGAACCTACAAAGGCTATCATCTGCCAGGCCCATGCGATTGCATGTGTTATCACAAAAGAAAGCATAAAGCACTTTTATTTGCAATATTTTGTATGTAAGTTTATAAATATTAGTGTAAAAACAAAGGCATAGTAGCATCATCATAAGACTTAGTAACTTATTTTTAACTTTAGTAAAATTATAATACAATAAAATGTTTGTATATTCTTGAAAACTTGACAATGATTAAGTATAATTGTTTGTAGCAAGAAGTTGTGAGAGTAACATGAAGCCCATAAAAAACAGATATAATCTACTTTGTCATTTAAATGATAGTAATTAAATTTCAGTATTCTGACAGTTGGTACGTCATTCTGACATTAAAAACAACCAAGTTTTCTGCTCCCATCACGGTCTGTTTGGCTTACATAATGTTACTTGTATAATTAAATTTATTTCTCCGTGTTTTGTACAATAACTGATCCCTATTAATATAATATTTCTTGGTGTGGAGCGAAGCTATAATTTTAATATCCGCCAGACTCTAAGATTTTTTTAAAAATTTTATTTAGTAATTTACAATCTGTATGTAAATATGTGTAATAAGTAAATAATTGTTGTTCATTATTTTTGGTGACTGATTCATAGTTTCAATAGGATGAGAAAATAATTGCCATTTCAGTCGTGATACATTTATTCTGCCGAGCTTTCGATCTAGGGACTAGGTCATCTTCAGGGCTAGTTTACAAAGTAATATTTTTACATTACAGGGTTGGTGTGTCCATGAACAGACAAGACAGAAGACACACCAACCCTGTAATGTAAAATATTACTTTGTAAACTAGCCCTGAAGATGACCTAGTCCCTAGATCGAAAGCTCGGCAGAATAAATGTATCACGACTGAAATGGCAATTATTTTTTCATCCTATTAAATATGATGGTGTAAATAGTGAAGAGCAGGATGGAGAGGAACTACCCAGTGGTAACTCTCTCTATAGTGGAAATCGATGATGACGATGATCTTTAGTTCACAAGGAAGGCGATTCAGTCGGCGTTGTGAATGGTCATGAATGGTAGAGGCGAGAGACTGTAGGTAGAGAGGATTTTGAGGAACTTGTGATATTTTGTCTTATTTGCAAGTTAATTTACGAAAGGCAATATTGAGGTAGTTATGAAAAAATAAGGTTTGTCACGTAGAACGGAGTACCAACTCTCTGTCGTAGTAGTTTTTTGACTCTAATTTACTCGCACATTGATCTAAAAACTTGGGTTTTTTTTTTGTTTTTTTTTGGCAGTTTTTATGGCAGAGCAAGGGGATTTGGTGACTTTGCTCTTTAACAATGCCTTGTGATATGGGGTCCTAATATTCACCAAGGAAAGTCCAAGGCTCCGCGATCTAGGGGTCTAGCATGCCAAAGATTTTCATCATAACACCTAATTATATGTACAATCTTGAGAAATTAATTTGAGAATTGCCATAACAACAAGTCGTCGAGTATTTTTGGGACCAGGGTTTTCAAACAGAAATGTCCCATAATTTTGCCTCCGAGTATAAGTAACCCATTTTTTCTTTTTTGGTTAAATTCTTTTGAGCTCCTTTGTGGAAGAGTAAAAAAGTTTTCTTGTTCACTGCCGTCAAAATCATCTAAGCACATGATTCTGCTTTTTTTTAATATTAAAATAATGTGTTCTCGTGACACAATAAAATGTGGGTTTTTTTGTGTGTGAACTTTTTATGTGAATATTAGATCAGGAAAAAACATGTCTGCTCCTGATTTAAATTTTAAAATATTATGTAGTTTTTTTAAATGTAATTTTAAAAACAGCCGTAAAAGGCTGAAAATGTGTGTACCATAGTTTATATTTAAATTTTACTTTAGGGTTATAGGTCAAACTTACAGTTCTTATATTTTATCTTAAAAAATCAATCTTCCTAATAATAGTATTCTGACGTAAACAACCCAGGATCATCTTTTCCTGGGGATTCTGTGATGTAATATTTTGGGAGATAGTTCCTTACAACATTAAAATAATTAATTTTCTATAATTAGTTATTCGTATTACTGGATACTTCTCCAAAAGCGGTCTCGTAAGTTTTGCGTTACACTTCATTGGAGAGTGGTTGAAATGATTAAAAAAGCATATTTAATAACGAATAAGCTTAGAATAATAATTAATGCACAATCTAATCAATTTTTGCCAAACAGTAATTTTAATTATAATTATCTGGTGGATTTATTTCATCTAACGTTGGCATTAACTTGAATCTGAAAGTTGGGCTTTTGGTCAGTCTGAAGAGTAAAACAGTCCACAAAGCACTAACAGCTCACTTAGAAGCATCACCATTTCACGGTACTAAAATATGGCAGCTCCCGATATCATAATTAGCCTTTGACTTTGCTCGACTAACATTACACCTCTGCAAATTTTAACTTTTTGATTTCCCTAGACTTTAAAAAGTCTTGTCCTTATATTTTCTCCAGAACAATGGAACTCCTAAAGGAGGCAAAGAATTTGAGGACCAGCTTACCATTATCATTCTTCTCAACCTTCGGAAATAACAGTATTTGACTAAAATATTTTCTTATATAATAATTCAAAAGCTAAAATAACTCTTTTAATGAAATGATTACTTCGAACGAGTTCCCAAGTATTTTTTTTTTAAAATCTTTTATTGTAATTTACCACTGCAACAGTTGTTGCAACAAGCAAATATGGTAAAGAAAAAAAAAGAAATAAAAGAAAATCATGAGTGGAGAAGGCACCCAGTGGTGTCACTCCAGTAACGAGCTTTGCTCTCACGATAAGAGGAGATCACGAGGCCATCTTCTCTTCAATCTCCTTAGAGGATTACCTGGCGTAATGTGGAAGAAGATAGGTGTTCTATGAGAGGGTTTGGATGAGCTGCTGTAGAGTGGAATGATGAATTTGAGAAAACGAGTGTTAGCAAGATATATAATGAAAGGGATTTTGAGATCATTATGGATAGTGTGAGGTTAGATACATAGAACGGGAGCGTTAAGAAATTTTCGAAGTATTTTTGGACTGTAATGTCTGGAGGCGTAGTGAGTTGGAACGGTTTAGTCGATCCCCATACTTCGATGCCGTATGACCAAATAGGTCGCAGTTACAGTAGATATAAGAGTCTTTTGTTATGTAGGTTAAGTTTTGAACGTTTTTCAAGTAGTCTGGCGAGAAGTTTTGTAGCGTTGGTTAGTTTCTTGTCTTTTCAGTCCAGTAAAGGGGATTCCATGTCACCGTTTGTCTAGGTGCAGTCCAAGGTAGCGTACTTTGTCCACAGTTGGTATAGGAGTTCAGTTCAAGATGATAGGAGGTAGGATTTTCCTTCTGAGAGTAAATACTATAAATTTTATACTATAAAGTTTACAGTTCCCAAGTACAAATTACAATACTTGTGAGGCAAAGCGGTGACGTCTAAGAGCGCTTACTTTAATTCAATTTGCAGTGAATAATTCCAAATAAATGAGATGGGTTCGTAATTCAGAAGTCAACAGACTGATTTTAAAAAGAAATCTTCGCTGTACGAAAGCATAAATGAGAAAAACTAATAAATTCAAATTTAAAAGGAAGTCCAAACTGAATTAGTAAATTGTACATCCGGTTGATCTATTTAGATTAAAGTCTTATTACCAATTTGGCTTGTAGAATCTAAATTAGATAAACAAATCTGAATTATCTAAGATTTTCTAAGATTTGCGTTCCAACAGACAGACCGACAGACCAGTTTCCATTTCAAAAAAACATTTTTTCTTGTTTTAACTCAAGGGAACTAAAAACATGGTGAAAGGAAATAGTAAGGGGTAACTTTTCTACCGTACTGCAATTTTTTGTGATTCAATTTCCGGTAATGACTTGATTTAATTTGGTAGAAAATATGATTGGTTTCTCCGTTCACTGATTATCTGATTGGTCCAAAATGATGATCTAATAGTTTCCCACTAAAAGAAAAGTTGAGGAAATTCTGCTCTTTTTCTGCTGAATTTTCACAAATATGTACATTGAACACCACAAATCTTAACAATATTTGGAATCTGATAAAAATTACTTCCTTGGACAGTATTCTCTCATCTCAGCCAACACTGTTCATCACTGTAAGTTGTAAGAAGCTGAAAGAGAAACTCTCTAAGGGCTAGCTGCTGGGTTTTGAACCCTAACCTTCCGCGTCTAAATCCCTTCACTTGCTAAGTAACCATAACGTTTCCTGTACTACAGATATATTAATAAAAAGGTCTATCACTTTTATATTTGTAACGCTTTGCCAGAAATATAGATTTAAGCTTCCGTTTAAAAGAGCCCTTTCAGAGTGCACTTCCGTGACCTATATAACGTCCTAAGTAACAACAACGACTCCTTCTTTAGCTAGAGCATTGAAAACTACAACTAATTGGGTAGCTTTAAGTAGAGAAATAAAATAGATTAGCTAATTCAAAAATTACAAAGTTCATTGATATCTCTAATTGGAAACTGCTGGCTAAAAGAATGGAGTTTTTCAGCTCCAGTTTAATTCAGTTTCACTAAAAATTAGAATTGAATGGAAAAGAAAGTTCCAGCTGGAATTAGGATGTGAAAAGAGCCGATTATCTGTTTCCCCTTTCCATACCCCACGCTTTTCCATAAATCCTCTTAAATCTTAACTTTTGCTCAGCCTCTTTTAGCCCACATATGGCTCTCGGCTTAACTCTTAACTGGGTAATTCATATCGCTTACTCTAAAGTATAACTTATTATTTATTTATCTTTGATTATATCCATGGGTTTATATTGCTACTCTGTCCGATTATAGAAAATCTTCTATTCATTGACAAGAGTTTTAAATGCTTGTTTGGTCTTATCAACAATAAAATTTGTAGGATTGAAGTGAAGATTATGCTTTTAGCTTCTCGCTACTTCTGGGATTATAATGCGTTTCAGGGATATCTGACAGCTTCCAGCTGTTTAAGCCTATCAAATTAAATAAAAAATTTGGTGTGGAAAATTGGACACAACCAAATTTTTGGGATGTTTAGTTTTGAATTCAGAGTTGTATTTTAGTCGATTTAGTTCCGTCTGATAACAGACATACAGTTAACAGCCTTTATAATTTTATTAACCGCTACTGCACATCGTTTAATAACAATATCCAGTATTAGCTACTGATTAAACTTTTCGAGACTGTAATTTATGTTATTAACAATTCTATGTATTTAAATTTGTGTGAATTAAAATTCAATTTTCATTAATTTTTAATTTTTGTCCATCTTTTTTTTTTCAGGTGAGTCACCCTAAATCGATTTTTGAGTCTTGAGACTAATGTGCACCTGAAGCGAAAAAAAACAGGGTAATGTGCCAATTAATATAATCTTGGATTTTGGATCTCCATCAGCTTGATTGGATTTGATGGTCTAGTTATCCATTTTTTTGGTGGATCTTAACAAATATTTCTGTCTCGTAAAGGACAGACGTCTGTTTCTCAGCTAACGGTACTCTGTTAAGGACTCTTTCTCTATTTTTCTTTTCTTTGGAAGTTTTGGATGAACCATTACTTAACTGGTATGTACCAGGGGCTTTTCAATTGTTCACAAACCATCAAGAACTTGCGAAGAGTCCTGCGAAGCTAATATGTATTGTGGGTACTGGGTTCGATTCCCGGTCTAGGCCTTGGTTTTTATTTAATGTTTAAAATGAGGAATTTATAGTAAAGTATGTTTGCTAGTCGCCTCCATCCACGTCACCTAATTTGGTAGTTGGACGTAAAGCCTGCCTTAAAAAATAGGCAATTACTATACTTTACTATTTTACTATAATTGGAGTTTCCTGCAACGAATCTATTGGCTCCATCACGTTATAAACGGCTCCAAATGTCTCATGAGCCCTGTGAAGATACGATTTAACTCTCAACTTCTCTCCAGTAAGGTTCAACAATGCTCTTTAAGCTGCATTATGTTAATCTATAAAAGTGCATTGAAACTTAAGAAGATTGCAATAGTGCAAACAAAAAAAAAATGCAATTCTTTCACTCCAGTCTCTTCACAATAATAGAGGAGTTGCTAGCATCTCTGTTTACTTGTAACTCAACGGAGTTACCCCAGCAAGTCGCCTTCAGCTCACAATTCTGCTTCGTCTACAAATACACTCTCGAGTCACTGTCTTGCGTAAAAAAAATGCTTACCATATCTACTAACTTACAATATTAAGTAGACGACACCACTACCAATCTATATTTACATTTTGATTGACCAAAAATAATTAAGAATGTTCAATCTTGTGGATAATGGAACAATATTTCATTTGTAAAATATAAAATTGATGTAATAAAAATGGGAGAAAACACAAAAAACTAAAACACATAAAACAATAATAATAATTTACTTAATTCTTAAGGGTTTGAATAAACACAAATTAACCTAAGTATAGTTTATTTTCTTAATTCATAAGGCATAACACACATGAAGCATGAAGCATAACTTCCATAAAAAGTGACAAAACTCAACTCAACTCAACTAAGGAATGTCTCCAACTACCTGCTACCCTCTAGCTACCCCTAACGGTCAGCCCTTCTCTTACACCCTCTACAGGGTTGCCAAATATCAAATATTTCAATTTTACTACACATTATAGAATTAATCAGGAAAAAGGTGCTTTTTCTTACATTCTTTCTCATTTATCTCACATTTTCTCACCATTTTGTGTCTCAAGATCCTCGCCTGCCGCTTCCTTCTTCTTTCTTAGCCCATCTTGAAGAGATAGAAGCTTACTGCAATGTGGATTACTGCTCCCATTAAGAACGTTTCACCCTTGTCTTTCTTAAATCGTTCGCCCCCCACTATTCGACCCAAGTTTTCTTTCACATAATAATGATATAATAACCATGTTAGTCCAGCCTCAATTGCTGAGTTTGCGCGCTGAAGCAATTCGCACGTGTAATGGCGGATGCACAAAAACTTAAGCTCGTAAGGAAAAAAAAAAATCCATTTGCATTTATATACGAGTAAAATTAGCTTCCGTCCTTTACATAAAGCTTTCTATTAGTTTGGATGGATTTGTTTTCTTTCTTAATATGGAGCTTAGAAGAAGCTCTCTTCTGACTTAAGCTCATCCAGCTGTTCATTATTTTTGGTGACTGAATCATAGTTTCAATAGGATGAAAAATTAAGGCCAGTCTCAGTCATTATAAACTTTATTATGCCGAGCTTTCAACCTAGGGACTAGGTCATCTTCAGGGCTGTGGAACATATTTACAGATTGTAAACAATAATTAATGTATAAAAAGGAAAACTGCTAGAAATGATATACATATCTAAGACAGAAAACAGTTTAAATTTCAAAACAGACACAAACAATTTAAACAACATATACGCAAACTTACTACAAAATACTTGTGACCATTGGCAACACTGACTTCCACACAACCTAACACAATCACACACAGACCAATCACACTCAGTCCATGAACTGACAAGACAGAAGACACACCAACCCTGTAATGTAAAAACAGTATATTGTAAACTAGGTAAATAATTTTGGTAAATTTCGTTACATTATACATATTCATTTTAATAGAATCATTGTTAACAATCTGTAAACATGTTCCACAGTCCTGAAGATGACCTAGTCCCTAGGTCGAAAGCTCGGCAGAATAAATGTATCACCACTGAAATGGCAATTATTTTTTTCACCCTATTAGCTCATCCATATTTTTCTCTTTTATTGAATCATTGAGTTCATTAAGTTTACAGCCACTGTCAAAGGACAGAAAACAAGAAAATTCTGGAAAAAAAAGTACCTGAATTACAGCGAAACAGATACTTTAATCGGCTAATGAGCTTTTCAAAGAAAATGAAATTCAAATAAGCTTGATATAAGTGCCTAATTTAATACAAGTTAAAACATTATTAATATTAATGTAAAGCTGTCTTGTTAATATTAAGACTTTGGGAAAAGCTCAACTTGTGCACGACACTGTGATAGGAAAACATCTGTAATACCTTCATTTATTATAAGTTATTTTTTTTTTTTTTTTTTCTTGCATTTTCATATAAATTAGGGCTGACAGTTTCTCTGGGAAATTTTTTAGGAAATGATTAATGATTAACTGGGAAATTCTTCTTTTCTTTTTGCTTATTAATGATGTGATTAAAGAAGAAGTATCATGATTTTAAAGTACCTGAACTTTGCGATACGTTATTTATTCTTTTGGTCCTGTTCATTAAGTTATTTTCCGTGATGCTGTAAAGATTCATAGAATAAAAGCACTAATGATAAAGAAGATATTGCGTTTAAGTCAAATTTCATCTCTAAAGTGCTATTTTAGTATTTTGAACGGAACAGAATCTCATATTACTGTAAGATAGGGGTTTAAAATGTTGCTAAAAAGCAATTTAAAAAATATTTTACAGTAATTTTCTTTTTTAATTCTAATTGGCTGGACCACAATATTATATTTATAAAGTGGCAAAGAATTACTTTAATAAATTAAGACACATTAAAAAGTTATTCTATAAAAGTGTAAAATACTTTTTTTTTAATTAGTAGAAATATCGCTATAATTGAATTCAGCGCTTTTACGTTTGATTGATGCGCAAGGAGAGAAGAGATATTTAAAGTAATTATGAAGATTTATTATTAATAAAAAAAATTATACAAATAAAAGGAATAAAGATAATTTAATTAAGTAAATACTCATTAAAAATATTTATTCCAAGTTATGAAGTAAAAGTTTGTTGGCAGGAATGAGTAAAAGGTCAATGTTATTAAATTTTAATCTTTTAGGGAGAAAAAAAAATTGTAAGATAAATAAAGTAATTAAAAAGAAAAATTAATTAAAAAAAAATTAATGGAGCAATTAAATAAATAGAAGGAATAATTTATTTATGACACATTAAAAATATTGTAATAAATTTGAAGATTCATTTAGCAAAACTAACTGAAGTGAACTTGTACATTGTAGAATTGTCGATGTTCTAACTTAAATATTTTTTAAAGCTATTTTTTAAACTAAATTCGAAACGTGTTCGCAAAAAAATGAATAAAAATCTATTTAATAAAGTAGCCATTACTTTATTATAGTTAGGCGCCACGGTAGCCGAACGTAGTATAGGCTAGACCCGCAATGCTAAGATGTATTGTTGGTTTAGTGGGTTCGATTCCCCTGGTCTAGGGCTTGGATTTTATTTAATGGTTAATATGAGAAATTTATAGTAAAGTAAGTTAGGCGGTTGTAGGATAGACCCGCAAAGCTAAGATGTATTGTTGGTTTAGTGGGTTCGATGCCCCTGGTCTAGGGCTTGGATTTTATTTAATGGTTGATATGAAAAAAATTATAGTAAAGTAAGTTAGGCGGTTGTAGGCTAGACCCGCAAAGCTAAGATGTATTGCTGGTTTAGAGTGGTTCGATGCCCCTGGTCTAGGGCTTGGATTTTATTTAATAGTTGATATGAGAAATTTATAGTAAAGTAAGTTAGGCGGTTGTAGGCTAGACCCGCAAAACTAAGATGTACTGTTGGTTTAGTGGGTTCGATGCCCCTGGTCTAGGTCTTGGATTTTATTTAATGGTTGATATGAGTTTATAGTGAAGTACGTTTGTTAGTCGCTTCCATCCACGACACCTAATTTGGTAGTTGGACGTAAAGCCTGCCTCAATAAAAAATTAGTAGCCTCAGGTGTTATCGAATTTAGACTAACTGCAAGTTTCATTTCTTTGCGTTAGAATCTTCCGAATATTGCGTCACACAATAAACAATTAGTGACTTCAAAGCTGGTTTCCATAATTAGAGATTTTATGATTGTCCTTAAATACAATAAATCGATTATTTTTCTTATTGTATTAAATCGATTGAACTTGAAAGTACTCGGAAAGTTAGTTAAAATACTTGAAAACCCTCCAGTAGAATTCTGTTTCTATGGACTTACTTTCAAATTCTTTGTATTTTTGCCAAATGAATCCACCAGTCAGTCTATAATGGTTTTAAAAATAGAGTTGTTGTTGGAAAAAAGAAGTAATGAATAGCCTGAGGTGTTCAAAGTCCCTACACATTTGTTCAAATGAAGGGCTAAGTTCTTTCTATTCTATCTCGCCCTTTGGGCAAAAAAAAAACGAACGAAATTTGATGTCAATACGAGAATAAAACTAATCACTCTGCAAACTTATATTCCTCAGAACTGCCATTGAAGGGTCATATATTTTTAAAATAGGGCATCTGGGCCCTTTTATCTCCTGCCCAAATTTCACTGTATTAATTATATAACTTTTTTTTTTTTTTAACTGTTTTTACCCCACTTTTTGACCGTGTAATTATATAATATTATCTCCTTAACAAAAACTTACAGTTTAAAAAGTTAAGTATAAGGGTTGATTAAACGCCAAAAGGTACACAAATCAGCAAGTACCCAACATTTCATTAATACTTCATTAATATTTAAGTAATTTTACTGCATTAAATTTCATTAATATTTTTTTGAATTTATTAGAGGTCACAGACCCTTATGCTGGCCATTTTAATCTACAAAATATTTGTTCAAATAGAACACCATTTAACTTAGATTGACTGTAATATCTAATCAACAAACTATTAATCACAGGTTAAAAAAAAAAAACTTTATAAAAAAAAAAAATGAGGCTAAAAAATTCAAAAACTTTTTTCAAAAATGCTTACACCAACATTCATCAATGATTTTGTTTATTTTATTTATTTATTTTTATTTTTAAATAAAAATCTTCGGTTTAAGTTCATTCTTCGATTAAAGTAATTGTTACTTTATTTAGTAGTCAAGCGTTTTTAATAATAGGTAATAATTAATCTGGCTTTATAGTAAATAATAGTTTTCTTCAATTCTCAATCTAGGTATTCTTACCACAGTGTTATATATTTGGAATATAAGATATGCATATTTTTAGGACAGCTAATTATTCCAGTATTTTACCTACTATAAGTAAAATTAGAGGGACTACATTAAATTACAATTGAGAAATGAATAATTATTGTTGAATAATTTACTGGATATTACCTATGCGTTATTTGTACTCACAAATACTTCGGTAAGAAGAATTCTAGACTGAAATATTGTTTTAAATCCGTGATTCAAATTTAAACAGTAGCCGACTCTAACTTTGTCTTTTTCTATTTTAACATGCATGTATATGTGACTATTCAGAATAAAGGGCCTAATAAAGATAAATCAGAAGAATAATTTGGAATAAAGCTATAATAAAGTACCTATTTAATTACGAAGATATAATATACATTTTATCATAATTATAACAAAAAATAAAATATTATGAATGATCTAAGGGAAGGGATTAGCTATGCGGTTAGCGTATTGGATTCCCACGTGGAGGTTCCGGGTTCGAATCCAGCTGCTGACCCTTAGATTTTCTCTTCCTAAGAGCTTCTTACAGCTCACTGGCCGGTGATGGACAGTGTTGTCTGTAACGAGAGAACACTGTCCAGAGGCCGGCAGTGCACTGAAAAAAGCTCCGGGCGCCAATAACCTCAGATGTTGACGCGATTTAAATCAATAAAAAAAAAAATTATGAATGAACTGGCCAGCATAAGGGTCTGTGACCTCTAATAAATTCAAAAAAATATTAATGAAATTTAATGCAGTAAAATTACTTAAATATTAATGAAGTATTAATGAAATGTTGGGTACTTGCTGATTTGTGTACCTTTTGGCGTTTAATCAACCCTTATACTTAACTTTTTAAACTGTAAGTTTTTGTTAAGGAGATTTTTGTACTTTTTGGATAGATTTTCCTTTTTATCTGTTTTGCAAAGTTACATATCTGCTTTACAGATTTTATTAAAATTTGGAATAATAAATTCTGTCATTATAACCTAAAAAGGTGTTAAGTCGGAACCGTAACTACCACTGGAGAGATCTTTTTAAAGAATGATTATAGTTGCGGTCCCCCAAACCATCCTCAATAACAATTTTTTAGAGAAAGCGTTTTGAATAAAATAGGAAGGTATTTGTACGTAAATAGCAAAATTAAAAAGCGATTTCAGTACTTCCTTTTAAGAGGAGTAAGAAAAATAAACTGCGATTACAGTACTTCTCCCTAAAAGACAAATATTTTGAATCGAATTCATTGATGTAAATAGGTTCACTCATTGATAATTTTAACGATTGCAGTACTTCCTCTTAGTAGGTGTAAGAGCATGATGGCACTTCACAGCCACGTAGAGGAGCTTTAACCACTTCTTCGTGGTAAATTTTATCCAAATCGAACTAAGCGTAATAGAAATATTGGTAATAATAGTATTAGAAAAGGCCTTATTTGGGTGGGGCAAACTCCCCTCCTTATGAGGACATAGCGACGAGACTTTTAAAGTGCAAATCTGTACAAAATTTCGATTCGAATGACACTTCATTCATGAAAATCGGTTCACGTTTCGATAATTTGAAACGATTACCATACTTCCCCCTAATAAGGGTAAGAGCAGTACGTCGTTTAAATGTTACGTAGGAGTGCCCTAAACCTTTCATCCTGCCAAATTTTATTAAAATCGGGTTAACATTTACAGAGTTATTAGTAATAATAATTTTGAGAAGGGGCCTCACATATATGGGGCTAACTCCTCCCCCATTCGATGTACAGCGTGGAGACCCCCAAAAGGCACATCTACATAAAATTCCGAATCGAATGACACCTCATTCATGAAAATCGGTTCGCGCGTTTAGGCGCTACGTTGTTTACAAAAAAGGTAACAACAACAAGAAGAAGAACAAGAAGAACAAGAACAAGAACATTTTCTGAAAATGCCGTTTTTGGTCATTTTCGGCAACTTTTTTCTCAAAATCTACTTAATCTGGGTTGTTGCAAAAAATTACAGTTATAAAGGAGGGTTTGCCCTTTATTTTAAAGAAAATTTGGGAATTTTATCTTTTATAGAAAAAGAGGAAAAAAATGTCAAAGTTGGGTGTTTTTCAACATTACGCTTTTTCGTGCAGTTTTTGACGATCAACCCTTATACAACTGTCCTACCGGACAGTTTTAATATTGGATTGCCCCTGGCAATGGAGCAGAAAAATCGAGCATCACCGGACAGTGAGCCTTTAAGAAGCTGCTGGGAAGAGAAAAATCAAAGGACCAGCGCGCTGGATTCGAACCCGTGATCTCCGCTTTAGAATACAGCATTCGCTTACCACTCAGCTAATCCGTTCCCTCGTTTCTATTTACTAATATAAATTATAAAAATGTGTAAATTAGTCAAACTTAAAAATTGGGTGCATATTCCTAGATAGAATTCAATTTCATCATCATATTATGTCATCATATAAATCAACTGCAATGCACTCGTACTTTCCCGTTTCCTTTACTATATGGTAGTGAGTTCGTAATGATAAGGCTACAATTTTCCACCCTTCTAAAACAAAGAAAAGCTATTCGAAGTTAGTAGCGCAATTTCACCACCTGCAGAATATGGAACGGTGGTAGTAATTCTACTTTTCTTTTCTCCCGAAGTTATTACCTACTCTTGTCTTCATGTATCTTCAGAGTCTCAATTGGCGGCCATATTAAAGTGTTCAAAAAAAAAAAAAAGCGATAAGTTTAAAAAGCAGTCTGCATTTAATCTACGTATCTTTCTTTAAAAACAGACTAACTTAGTCACTCGATTCTTGCCATTTATATCTGTGAGTTTAAACTGACAACTCTCACAATTGGGTTTAGCTAAGCTTCATGCTTCTGGTTTCCGCTAAAAGCAATAATTCATTTAAATTGCCATTTAATGTTAAATATCTTCTCTTTTTTCTATTCTAAGCACAGTGCTACACTGAAGAAACCCACGTCGTTTGACCGATACCTGGATATTCATCCGGTTTAAGGGGCTATTACTTGCCACAAATCATTTTACATTGCTGCTTGTAGACGTGAAATGGACTTAGTCCAGCGTGGACACAATTTGTGGAGATAGTTATCGTGGGAACAGTCACGCTATCAAAGTCTGCCTTCAGCTAAGCCTAAATAAGTCTTTTCTTTCTGCCTGCTTAACAGCCCTTGTGGATTAGATTCATAATTATATTAGCCCTGTTGCAAAAGGACTATCCAGTCCGTTTTTTTTTTTACGATCCTATGGGTGGTTCAGTTTGAGGACACTCGACTGCAGGATATGGGTCATTCTTAGGGGTGGCTGTTTTCTCTTCTAGTCCTCTTCTACAGGACTACTTCCATTTGGACTTTATAGAAGGGCAAAGTAGAAGGCCCTGGCAGTAAAAACTACTTTATTCCTTCTTGAAAAATACATATATTTTTCTACCTACTCCTTTTTTTGTACTTCAAAGCACTTTGCCTAACTTTTGCGAATAATAAATTCTATCCCTGAAGTGCGTTTCAAGTGCGTGAAGTTGGTATCAAAGTTGATAGGTCTACCAAGAAAACACTCTGCTCCTTAAGGATAGTAATTAATTATTATTTATTTAGAAGAGTTTTCTGTCCAACTGCCGATGGGAGATGCGGACGGAGACAGGTCGCAAACCTCTTAAATTTACTTATCAAATATCAAATAAGATCCAAACCAAGATTCGAACCTAGTATCTCAATACAATTTGGCTGAACGGATCTCGCCTCTAACCGCTCGGCTACCATGGCGCCTATTTCTACTTTATTAAGTGACATCCATTTGCAAATGAACATAGCCAATGGCGAACTTGGTAAGTGAACAATATGCCTAGTTTTCTTTTCTTTATTTTCCAATCAAATAATTGACCTTCGCTAACTTTTCCATTTCCTTTTGCATTGCACGATAATCTTCTCTGTATCGTTCCAATTTCTTGTATATCTGTATCCTCTGGCACTGATATATCATAAAAAGGATAGTGAGACGGTCTTCATCTCTAAGCAAAACTGAAGCTCAAATATATATAATGTATTTCACCTCTTGTTTTCACTATTCTATTCATTTAAAGTACATGGTACTTTGGTTTGTCGTTTCTAAACTATTGTTCTTCAAACTATTCGGGCTCTCTTCATTAGTTAACATTGAATAAGATGGCCGTATTGTGTTGCAATACTTATTGACATGTCTATAAATTAATAAGGATGATTGAGCGAAGAAAGCTTCACCTAGCCTACTGACTGGAGACACGGGCAATAAATGATTTGAGAGTGGGTTCAGGGTTTCAAAGAGGCTGATGTCCGCCCTTGTTGATAAACAATATGAAAGAGCTTTAAGTGTAGCTAAGACTTGTTTCAAGGAGTATGAGCGCAGGTTACCACCGAAACGCGATGAGAAGAAGATTGAATTAAATCGTTGATGCTGTCTGTTGAAATGAAGTTTGTGCTTTACAGAAACAAAAAACCAAATAGTGAATTAACTTTTAGCAAATTGAATAAACAAAAAATGCATAATTAGGTAAAAGCACCGTCTGTTGTTGATGTTAAAAAAGAACATTTCAAAGTTGGTTTGACAAACTTGAAATTAGTTGTTTGTGACATTCATTAAAGAAATTACAACTTCTAATTAGTGTTTAGAGTAATTTTAACACTGAATAAATGATTACTTTCTGTTTGCAAGGAAATTATTCTTTATTTACACTTTATTTAAGAAACTCTTTACAGCTGTCTAGTTAGAAGGGCTTCGTCTTATTACGGGTACGATGTGGAACTTGAGTTGTTGTGTAGAAGACTTTGGTCTACGATATGGTTTTGGATCTGTCAATATCGTGAAGTGATTCATTAGCCACATATTGTCTTTGGACTGTGTGATATTAATGTTGGTCCTAGATTGTGTAAGATTAGTGTTACAGCATGAGACTTGTACCCCAGGCAATGCAGCCTAAGAAAGGCTTTAATGAGACAATCGACTAGTTCTCTGAGAAATATTCCTCTGCCGGAAATAGCTCTACTTACGTAAAAGATTGTTTAGTTTCTTGAAAATATCTCCTAGGGTTTCCTGAAAAACTGCAGTTAATTGATTACTTTCATTAATTAATTGATAACTTTATTTTTAAAGTAAAGTAATCGCCTATTTTTTCAGGCGGGGCTTAACGTCCAACTACCATTTACTAGGTGTCTTGGACGGAGGCGACTAGCAAACGTACTTTACTATTTGTCATTTAACCATTAAATGCAAGGCCAAGACCAGGAATCGAACCCAGTACCACAATGTATATTAGCTTTGCAGGTCTCGCCTCTTAACCCGCTCGGCTACCGTGGCGCCTTTATTTTTAATCATTTTTGTAAAAACAAATTAGTTTTAAGGCGATTCCTCGGTATACCCCAAAGGGCTAGACTTCCCTACTTGTTATTATTTACATTTAGGGGTAAAGTACGATTAAAAACTGCGTAATTTAAAGTTGTAAGACAGTTATATAAGCTTTGATCGTCAAGAAAATTGCACTAAAAAGCTTAATGTTGGAGTTCACCCAAATTTTTTGATATTAAGAATTGAATATTACTCAAAACTCTCGGAGTTTAAAGATAATTTGAGAGTTAGGAGAGCAGTTATAGTAAGTAGTGTGGGTATTCAGTTTTTTCCAAAATATAAACGTGAATCCTTCGTTTCTGTCCCTTAAACTGTGCCAAATATCAAAAGTATTATCATTTATTTAAAATTCATTTTTAAAATAACCAAGTTTTAGGTGGCTCTGCTTTACTTTGACATTTTTTTTGTAAAAAAAAAAAAAGAAATAGGATATAAAAATCCAAGTAATAGATCCATAGAAACTGCAAACTTCAAATAAAAGAGCTTTTGAACTTGTTTTGAACTAACTGGATTAGTGACGTCACTCAAACCTAATTAAGGAAGGTTTTTCTTTAAAATAACCTGACAGTTTCTTTTTTTTTTTATCTTTCTACATTTCTTAGGCCATTTTTTTCTTTATGAAAATAATTTAAAAAGATTATTGGGATCCTAATATCTAAAACAAAAGAAGCATTTTTTATATCGCAAAGTTGTCGTCTATTCAAGATTGATTAATTTGTCACAAAGTATCTAGACGGCTTGCATATATTCTGGATATACTGAAAGATCTAGAAAATTGTACATTCTAATGAGAAAGAGAAGAAAAATTTATCATCAAAATTTTCTCTTAGAATCTTGGAAAAAAGAAAGAGTTGTCAAACCAAAAAAAAAAATTCCTGTGGGTCCAGCTTAGAACTATAAAGATCCTTAGGTCACTCCTGTAAACAATTGATTCGTTGGACCCCAGCTGAACCGCAGAACCGCTCGATTTCCGCGGCCGCTAATATCAGAATTCCTTCGTAAAAAAAAAAACATTAATCTAAAAATCCTCCTCCAGATCTCTCACTTTCAGGCAACGCAGCATCCTAACTAATAAACATCAAAGTTTCATGAAGCACTATCTTTTTATAATTAATAAAATTCAGTATGCGGTTCTTTTAATGGTAGCGAGTTATATTACTATAATATTATCGCATAATAACTATCTAATTTCAAAATAATTAATATTGGATAATTTTATAGAAGTTAATTATCTAATAAATATAAATTAAGATGAAATTGAAACAATATTAAGTAATGATGTTAAATTTGAGCCACCAACAATTTTCATTAAATTTGAAAATCTCATTTTCTTTAATTTATACATATTAAGTTCAGTAGGAAACTTAATTAATGGAAATTTAATATAAATTAATTTGTTTGCCGCGGTTCTTGGAAGCAAATTTTACGTTAATATTGTAGCAAACTTGGAACAAATTTATTAATGATTCAGCTTAATGAGGATTTTTCAAAATATCAACTTTCATTAATAATAACAATAAAAAAAACTACTTTGTAATTAACGACGTTTCGAAAATTATGACGTCTTATTCAAGGCCTGTAAAACTTCTTATTTCTTTTCGCGTTTATTTGTGCTACAAAATCAAAGGGGTGCGCTGTAAGTAACTTTCAGACCGCAGTAGATACAAACAAATGGAGAAGTTAAACCAGTGGTAACACTCCAAAACGCCAGAACTATTAGTCCACTCTCTTCACTAAGAGAGGTGATCAAGAAGGCCACTGTCTTTTAAGGCGTCTTGTTGGGTTGCCAGGCAGAGTACTAGAAGAAAAGATTTTGACCTAGAGGATTTGCATATGATTGCAGGTTGAAATAGAGTTTCCTGTGACGGAATTTATTAAAATCTGTTTGTATTGTCTGGTTAGAGTTGTGAAAAGGAGCCTTCACTGTGAATAGAAGTATTTTATATTTTAGAGATTAAATTGTTTGGCGATTGGTGCGTTTGGTTGAACCCTAGAGCTCTATTCTGTACACTAAAATGGGTTCTAAAATAGAAGTATTAAATTAGTGTTTTGTTCTCTAGAGACAGCTTAGATCTATCTAAGAGTATTTTAAGTTCTCCGAAAATGTCTGTTTAGCTCTGTCCTTTTAAGCCTAGCGTGGGGATTCCTAAAGAAGTCTAATAAAAGCCCTTAAGTGCCGGCGACGTTGAGGTACAGAAGTTTGGTTATAGTTAACATAAGTCTGAAGAAAGTATTATACAGGTATTTGCATATTTACGTGCTGGTCACAAATACAAAGTTTTCTTTTTTTTTCTTTATTTTTGGTGATGTGGGTATAATTTTCTTGGATACGCTTTTTTTTTTTCTTGTAGCATGGAAACTGCTGTCTTGGCAACGGCGGAGTGCTGGCCTCCGCAAGAGTAATTCGACGAACTGTGAAGGCGAAGTTTTGAGACTTAGTTTCAGTAAGCCTAATACCCCATAGCTTAGAAACGCTGTTCTAAGGAGGTTAGGAGTGATTGTAGATTTCTTGTGAGCTATTACAGGATCTTGATTGATGTTTTGGTAAGGAGATTTAGGGCCTCTCACCAAAGCAGAAAAATACCTCCTAAAAATAATGAAGTATCTTATTTTATCTCACAAAACTAACTTCTGCCAGTGCGCTTAACCTGTGCAAATCTGTGGACGATGATAGTTAGGAGACATTAGAAACATTAAGTGAAGGAAAGCGAGCCGAAGAAAATCAAATGAGGAAAAGAATGAGGAAAAACAGAACTGAAAGTCCCCAGTCTTCTGGTTAGTTGGGTCTAACTCAGCGCCTTTGTCGTCTACCTTTCCCATGCTTATAATGGGCCTTAGCTTTATTTAGCTTCTCCTAACATGGATATACTGCAAAGCTCTAGAATATTGTTTACTTTGGCACAAAGTTATAAAAATCTTTGTATTGTATATTCAACGACTTTATCTTTTTTTTCTTTTTTTAAATTAGTTTCGTTGAAAGTTCGCCACATTTCTGTTATAGATGGGTGAAAATGCATTCAGTGCATTATGCAAGAATTTCTTTTTTATCAGAGAAAACTTTTTTATGCAATCTATTTTATCAGTATACACATATTTTTTACAAGATTTGCAATTAGGTTGTTTGCATACTAGTTTCCTTTTTACTTGCAGCTATTATCAACAATCTCGGATTTAAATTTTGGCTGCTAAATTTTGTTTTATTTGAACACACGAATCCAAATTAACATACATGCAAATGAAATATGAAAAAGATAAAATGATTGGAAATTTAAATCATAATTTATAAGACGTCAATCAACAGAAACTGTGCGTGGTATCCAATTTATAAAATATGTCTATCAGTCAGATTTTATAAACAGACATATTTTACAAAATACAATCAGACAATTTTAATTTTTAATGACTAAGAATAATAAGTTCTCGCAGGGGGTCGCACCTTTCTGGGTGTTGCAATCCCACGGGTTCCCAGCACTGTACTCCATGCACTTTCACTTGTACAATAGGGACACACAATACACTACATTCACGTCAAACAAGCACACCAAGGCAAATACAGTATACACCCAAGGGCTACCTTCCCTTGGAGATACATTGGGCAAAGGGTGTAAACCTTTTAAATCCAAGGTCCTCCATTGTGCCAGGGATGGAACGTAGGGCCCACAACCCTATCCAGCAAAACCTCAATACGTCTCGAAACCTCAAATCAGAAAATTGAGGAGGCTAGCGCCCTTCATGGGCTGTACTGCTAAGAAAGAAGAAGAATAATAAGTAATTCTAATAATAATAAACTATTGTTAAAGTTTTATGCCACGTCGCTCAAGATTTCGTTATACTATTTTGAATCTTAGAATGCAATTGCATAATAATGTGCAGTCACAGGTAGAACTTCCATTTTATAGCTATGACTAGGGATCATTCTAGCCAATGAAAGGTCTGATTTTATGGGAAGTGGGAAATCAATAGACACAAATTAAAATTAAGGGTTTCAATGCAAAATACATGGGTATAGTTTAGTTGTTTGTAGGCCATTTTAGGCCAATCCTAACGGCCCAATTGGCGCAAATGGAAATAATAATGCTATAATAGGGAAGGGATTAGCTATGCGGTTAGTGTACTGGACTCCCACGCGGAGGTCCCGGGTTTGAAACCAGCTGCTTAGACTTTCTCTTCCTAGGAGCTGCTTACAGCTCACTGTCCGGTGATGGACAGTGTTGTCTGTAACGAGAGAACACTGTCCAGAGGCCGACGGTGCACTGAAAAAAAGCTCCGGGCGCCAATAACCTTAGATGTTGACGCGCCTTAAATCATTAAATAATAATAATAATAATGCTATAATGTGCATTAATACTTCATAAATAGGGCTTTCTATTTTAACTCGATTCCAAATTATTCTTCTGATAATCTTTATTCTGAATAATCATCACACTCACTCGTACTATAAAGTAGAAAAATAGAAAAATTAGTATTACTCTATAAATGAGGCAGTAAATTAAATCACGTACTTCAAACGAAATTTCCGTCTTAGATTCATCTAACAGAAAAATACAAGACCAAAAATCACACTCACTTAATAACAGATAAATATCTACTTTTAAGTATTAAAAAGTTCTATCCCAGTTGTACGAGGACCTGGAAGGTGTGCGACGGTATATCCTAGTGCAACTAATCTACTTAGTTAGCTCCCAGTTTTCTTGGCAAGAATCAGACAGTAGAGTCTGATTACAGTTCTATAGACCACTAATTACTTATTCTGGACACTTCCGTGAGTAGCACAGAGTGTTTTATTTTTATTTTTAACTGAGCAAAGGGCACCAATTTCCTGCCGCAATCCTGTATTATTGCAAAGTATTAAGGAAGACATTACTGTTATTCTAATTTTTAGGGAAATTGGATGAGATTTTTTTGTATTCTGGAAGTAGTAAAAAAAAGGAGAATTTAAGTGGTTTCTGGATTCTGGTATATGATCGTACTTCTTCGGGACTGACTTCTGGAAGCCAGTCAAATTTATCTACGGGAAGCTGCAAGTTTTATCACAATATTGGTAATAATTTCTGTTAGATAAATCTTGAAAGCGGTTCGCTCAAGATTTTTATCTTTTCTTTTCAAGCTGGAGAAAGAGAGGGCAACATGGTTTTGCCTTAAACCCAGACTAAGTTCTTCTAATGCTAAGTCCCTCTTTCCATAAGGGACATTTTATCCTTACTCAATGCCAGCCACTTAATATAACTTCCATTTCCAATACCTTTCACCAGAGGCTTAGCCATTCACTGTAAGCTATTATATTTCTCCCCTTTCTTTAGAATTTTAGAGAAAGATAGATGTATTAAATCAAACGCTTTCCTTCCTTATTTCCCCGCGCCACCCAAATGTCATACTTTCTTTTTCCAATCAGTTCTACTGAATGTCCATGTATTCAGAGTTTTAAACACGATAAAACTCGTACGGGAAAGTGTGTGATAAATGCGTTGGTAAAGATAGAAGGCAGAACAAAATGAAACTGGGTCAGTTAGAAGTGATTGTTAGGATTTTATTGTCCTAGAATGATTTCAAAACAAAATGTTTCTTTACAGCTGCAAAAGTTCATTAAACTTTGAAATGATTGTTTTTTGTTTTTTTTTTTGTGGGAGGCCAAAACATTTACACGATCTTTTGTTTAGTTATTGATTGAGTTCTATGCAGATCAATGATCCACTCATCTTACAGTACTCCTTCCAAATTAAGGCACCAGATCGTGATCTCAAAATCTGGTCGATTATATTCTATTCCAACAGCTGATAACTTGTTTGGATAATGTCTCCGCAATTCGTCAAGAGATCATTCATTGAAGTCTCTTTGACAGAACCAGATTTTTTTTTTCAGTTATCTATTTTCTGGCTTTGATTTAACGTTCCAACTTACCAAATCATATGTCGTGGACAGCAGGAGCAGAAGCACCATACTTTGTGGGCTTCTACCACTTACAGATTCCATTTCCCACTAACAAATAATGCATTTTCTTCGTGGAAAATTCCTTTTATTGGAGTTAGCTTGATGTTTTAACCTTTTCCTCTTGATATCATTGATTCTAAAACCTCCTGCAAAGCATCAATAATTAAATCCATAACCGCAGTACCTATTTTGAAAGGAAATCAACAATCCATTTCCTGTTGTGATTTCGCTTGATTAAGGAGCAAATAAGTTTCTTTGAACTTGCGTGCAACCCACTTAACTGATACAGAACTTATCACTCTTGTTTTGAAAACTATTCACGTGGAATTTAATTTAGTGAGAGCTACTCGGGTAAAGCAACTCCCAGTCTCCACCAATAGAGTTGTTTTATTGAAGTTTTTAGGTTTCCCCAACTATTGAAGGTTTGTTGAAGACTAGTATTTAGTAAACATACTAGGTTTTAAAAAAGTTTTTCCAATATAACTTTCTAAATTGCAATTAGAGAAGGCCGTGTGGTCAGATTATTCCAGATTTGTTTTTCAGTTGAATACTGTATTTGTTTATTCTGTCTCGAGTCTTTTTGTAAGTACCTCCAATTTCCTGAACTTGTACAATGTGGTTTTTACGTTTATTTTATAGTATATCCTGTTTTGTGTCTCTCTCCGTATTCAGCTTCAATTAAAGATGGAAAATGCAAAACGTTCAAATTCTAAATTTAATTTGGATGCCGGTAAGGGGATAGCTCTGTGATTAGCGTACTAGATTCCCAAGTGAAGATCCTAGATTCGAATCCTAGCTGCTAGCTCTTAGATTTTCTTTTCCTAGGAGCTTCTTATAGCTCATGATTCCGGAGGCCGACAGTGCACTGGAAAAAATCTACGGGTGCCAAATACCTCAAATGTGGACGTGCCTCAAATTAAAAAATAATAAATTGGTTGCCACCAAACAAGTCTTAGAAGAACTGAACAGTCCCAACTACAACTTAAAGGACGGAACTAAACTGTCTCCAGAACAAAAGACTTCTATTTTAATACTTCTATTTTAGAACCGATTTGGGTGTACAGAATAGAGCTGTAGGGTTGAACCGAACGCACCAATCGCCAAAGAATTCAATCTCTATAATCAGAAATACCTCGATCCATAGTTAACGCTCCTAAATGTCTCTAACCGGACTATACATTTCTTAACATTCCTTTTATCGCCCAAATCACGATAAAACACGATACAGGAAACTTCCACTTCAAGCTGCAATCTTACGCAACTCCTGTAGCTCAAAAATCTTTTCCGCTAGAACTATTCCTGACAACCGAACGAGACGTCTTAAAAGACAGAGGCCTCGTAATCTCCTCGCTAATGGACTAATAGTTCAGCGTTTTGGAGTATCCAAAACTGGGTAACCTCTCCACTAGTTTGCATCTTCATTGTTAACATTATTACTTATCTCGTCACTGCGCTGATTTTACCACAAATAATCGAGAAAAAGAAAAGTTGTATGTAACTTTGGACTTTGCAAATGATTTACTTTTATTTTGTAGCATCACTCCGTTAAATCTTTTAGTTTTTACAATTTTTCCAAAAACGGCTGTATCGAGATTTTCGTTAATCTTCTTTGCAGACTCCCTATGGATGAATTAGATCATAAATTGTATTTCAACCAATTTTCCCCAAAATAAAAAATATATATGTACTATATACAACTCAAAAAATTCAATCAGACTGACAGACCAATTTTATAAAAAGAATTTTTATCGTTTAAAGTCCAGAACACCTTCAAAATATGCATTTACGGAGAAAACCGAAAATCTAATATTTTCACGATTTCCCAAACTTCCTTTTAAGAGGAGAAAGAGGAAGTTGTAATTGTACTAAAAGTAGTAAAAATTATTAGCGTAAAAACTCGTTTTTTCGATCATGTTGAATCCTGAATCCTGAAAGTAATCTCAAAATAAAGAAAAAAATATGAAATGTTGAATATATAGTTGAATCCTGAATGCAGGTACAGTACCAGGTTACTATTATCACTGTAATAATAATTAATATTAAGTAATAATATAATATTATTATAATCACGGGGATAATAAGTGATTTTGTAACGCGCAGCATGTTTGTTTTTAGTAATGCTGATCATTAGAGATGAAATTATCAGATTTGTGCAGAGAAATTTGAGCTCCACTTAGAAAGCTTCTTTCAGCTTTCTAGATACTCTTTGACAGATTCTGAGTGAGATGAGGTACCATTTAAATAGTCTGAAGACATCCTCTAGTTTTAAATAAATTAATAAATTTTTAAGTGTAAAATTTGAATTTAAATAGAATTTAATGGCATCCGATATTTAGTTGATCTCAGTGGCACTGTGAATAAATTTTTTAGTTAGATTTTTAAAACTATGAATATATTAACTGTACTGACCAGGACATATACAGCGAACGGCATGACCAACACAGCGACCAGGAGATCTGCCAAAGCAAGACTGACAATAAAGTAGTTAGTGGCTGACTGTAGACTTCGCTCCCTGTATACGGCCAATATGACCAACACATTGCCGAATAAGGTGAGAAATGGAAACAATACTAGCACCAATGCCCAATAGTTCTTCTCTGGTGGGTTTGGCTCGTCTAGCCAGCCGGTTATATTGCTGGTTGTCCAGTTGACCGCTATGGACCAGTTCTCTAGCGGTTCTATTAGATCTCCGCTGCTAAGGTTCATCTCTTCACTTAACCGCTCCAATCGTCATTTCCGCACCATATTATTTTTACTCTGTCTTTTTTATTTTTTATTTTTTTATTCTTGTTTCCGGTCTTTACTTCCCTCCTTACTTAGGACAGCTTTAAAAAGCTCTCCTTTTTGGTTGGTTTACTTACTTCTATATGTATTTTACCATCTATTTTATGATTTACTCGTATATATTTATTTATATTATTTTTGTGTATTATTTTTTAAATTTGAAAATAAGAAAATTCCCCCCATACAAAAAAATAAAATGAAAATTACCAAAAAAAAATAAAAATAAATAAGAAGAGCCGCTTTTCTTTATTTTCAAAACCAAAAAACCAAAAAAATGGATTTCTTTCGCGCACGGAATTAACCCGGATGCGGCTCGAATACCTACTGGCTTGGTATACCACTACTGCCAACTTCCCTTGCTGGCTCCGGGGGTGGTATGCCTCCTTGATGGCCGCGCATGCTTCACCATCCCCACGCCTCTCGTCCTACCATGGATCTTCCCCTCCAATCTTCTTCATCTTCCTCCATCTCTTTCCATCTCTCGCTTGTTCCTCATACTCCAGCATCAGCCGCCGCTCCAACAGAGAGATATCCTGTACGCGTTCTCTCTGTCACTCTTACTCCCTCAAAGAACGCATACACACTCACTTCTCCATCATCCTCGTATACTTTGAATTTACCAACCTACTGATGTGGGAAATTCTGACGACCGTCTCCACTCATCTTCTCCCATCCACTTCTACCCTCTCTTTTTTTTTTCTAAAGTTAAGCTTTTATCTAACATTAAAATTGTAAATGTATTAAAATACTTAAAAAGATATTTAAATCGTAAAAATAAAAAATGTAAATTTACATCTGAAGTGATAAGTTCCAAATTACGATCGTACCATTTAAAACTAAAAATCTAGTAAGCCGTGGATCTCGGACTCAAAATTTCAACTTTAAAACAGAAATTTTATATCAGAAATGAGAAAAACTAGCCACATCCGGTTGTTTTCACTTTCCCTGACCCCTATTTATAGGACTAATTGAGATCGTGCCTAACTTTCAAAATGTAGTTGATAGTAACAGAGTTTTGTAAAAATGAAAACTTAAAATCTATTTTTAATTAAGTTTAATTTTCCTAACTGTGTGCGAAATTCGGCAAGATTTTCTATAATAATTGTTCTATTGTGTTTATAATTTTTATTTAAACAATGACGTAGCATTTGGGGGACGCCCCCAGAAGTTTCTGGTTACAAATTATAAATAACCAAAATTTTGAACCAAACCTTCCAGTCACTATACTTCTATCTATATTTAATCACATACGTGACTGCGCAGTTCGGAATCATTACACCAACCGTAGGGAGCTTTTTTTAGTTTTGGAGTTGTTCTTACTTAAGATCGCTGGAACTGGGATGAAGAGTACGAAGCGTAAAACTTTGGGTCAATACTGTTACTTTAAGCAGAAACGCTTTAAGCTTCGCAAGCTATGCGTTTATATTCAATATAGAATAGAATAGAAAAGAAATTTATTATTCTGGGAGAATTGTCCCCTAAGAATAAACACAGGTACAAATAGAGGCCTTAACAGTTTGGCCTGTGATTACACAGAAATTAAATAAATAAATAAGTATTTACAAAAAGTGAAAATCAAAATAACAGCAGAAATTAAGGAAATAAATTAAAACAATTAGAATTTCGGAGGAAGCTGAATAGAAAGGAGATAACTGAATAGGAGGGATTTAAAGATGGATAGGGTAGGAGCATGGCGGACAGATGATGGCGGGGAGTTCCAGAGAGAGGTAGCTCTATTAGGAAGGATTTGTCAAAGGATGAAGTACGGTGAGAGGGAATATAGAGATCAGATGAGCGAGATCTGGTATTACGGGAATGGATGGAGGATTTAAACTTAAGGAGTTGAAAAATATAGGAAGGCCTTTGAGACTGGATGACTTGAAAAAGGAAAGAAGCCAAAAAATACTGGTGGCGATAGACAGGAAAAAGCCACTTCTGTGGTAATATACTGCATTTAAGGGGAGGAATGGTCAAGCCCCTACTTCAGTTATCATTTACATGTTCAGTAAAACGGTCTTATGTTGCTCTAATCGTAAAATATCTTTCTTAATCTTACTAACAATACGTATATTTAGAGGGAACGAATTAACTCTGTGGTTAGAGAAGTGGATTTCTACGAGGGGATCCTGGGTTCGTATCCAGCTGCTAGCTCTAAGAAGGTCTCTTCCTAGGAGCTTCTTACAGCTCGCTGTCCGGTGATGGACACTCTGGTCTGTAACTAAACAACAGGAAGCCGGCAGTCCATTGAAAACAACCTTCGGGCGTCCAC
This sequence comes from Rhodnius prolixus, assembly GCF_049639745.1. Classification (NCBI taxonomy): domain Eukaryota; kingdom Metazoa; phylum Arthropoda; class Insecta; order Hemiptera; family Reduviidae; genus Rhodnius; species Rhodnius prolixus. Next base: position 45,763,531 of record NW_027411603.1, on the reverse strand, counting down.
GATCTTAGATGTTTACTTGCCTTAAATTAAACAAAATAAAAAACAAAAATAATACAATTAGTAACGATAAAAACTAAAAATATCTATTATTATTAACAATTTATGCAAAATCTGGAAATTATATTCTCATCTCAAAGAAAAAACATCTAAACACACATTTAATCTCACAAGATAGAATTCAAAAGCAGACAATATAACTATTTCCGGCCAAACAACATTTCCTTCAAATACTGTTTGCCTGTGAAGTAGCCTTTAAATATAAATGAGCATTAAAATGCTACTAGCTTCAGCAAAATGCTATTTGCTCGAAAAAAGAAGCTATCTTCTCAAAATAACTGTTTGCACAAGATTTAACAATGATAGGAAGATTTAACAATGGCGGGAAAAATAAGTGCATATTATTGCTTGCAATTTTTGTCGTTTAATCTATAATTAGGTACCTGGATCTCACTTGGTAAAGCTCTCAATAATTATTGGTTAAGTACGAATTACTCTCGTAATTTCCTAAATGAACCTTTGCTATTGTTATTGATTTTTGGCGTTTAATTTTTTATCCAGTGTTTGCTAAATTCTCTAACTGCCTCCATTTTGGTCCCATCTGGTGTAAAGACATCGTTTGATGTTTTTTTGATGAGTTCATGCATATATATTTAAGTGAATTTTATTTCAATTTGGAGGTCTTAGATTTTATCCATCTAAAAATCCATATTTTTCAATGCAATCGAAATTTTTAGTCAATTTTTTAGTTTCTTCTTTGTTAATAATACCAAAATAATATGAATTCGTAAATTACACTAAGATTACATAGGAGGTGTGGCCATTAAATAGCGAGACTGATGCTGCTGCAGAAGAACTATGCATGCGCCAAATCCGTAACGACCTATACAGCTGTGCAGCGTAAAGCCTTCTCTTTCGATTGCGCAGCGCTTCACGTGTTTGTAGAGAAATCTGTCTGACCGGAACCGTCGTTTGTGGTAAGATCTGTTAGTTTCGTTTTGCCGAAAACATGATACTACGCATGTAGTTCAGCCACGAATTGTCGTGAAATTTCTCAGGAAACTTGGTGAAACCGTTAATGAAACTTATCTTTTAATTAAAAGAAATTTATGGTGATGAATGTTGAATCACGTGCGCAAGTTTTTGAGTGGTTCATGCGTTTCCAAGATGGCCGAGAAGACGTCGGAGATGATGACCGCCCGGGATCGCCCTTCCACGTCCAAAACGGATGAAAATATCGATTATAAATAATCAACATCACTACCGTGAGGTACTTGCTCAACTCTGTGAAAGAGTATGGTAAAAGCGACCCGATTTGTGGAAGAACAAGTCACGGGTTCTCCATCAAGACAGCCCGCCGTCTCACACTGCATTGTCTGTCAAGACGTTTCTAGCTAAGTACAGCATCCCAGTTTTAGGCCATCCACCTTATTCGCCTGACCTGGCCCCACGTGACTTTTGTCTGTTCCCCAAAGTCAAATCTGCATTAAAAGGAACACGATTTCAGCCCGTTGAAGCTGTGAAAGCTGTGCGTCATTCAGGAGCTCACAGAAAAAGACTTCCAGCACTGTTTGGAACAATGGTAAATTCGCATAGAGCGTTGTAGGGATAGGGGAGGGGTGTATATTGAAGGTGATAATAACTAAATATGTATAAATTTAAAATAATATGTTTTTGCAGCAATAGTCTCGTTATTTAATAGCCACACCTCGTATTAAAGGAAAAATGGTTCAGCCCTAGTTAACAATGCCCTAAAATTGAACTGCAATTTTCATATTCAAGTTTGGGCATGAGTGCCCACCTTAACCTGGAAAACCAGGTTTTCTTTTTTATAAAAATCTAATATATTTAAATTGGGAATTCTATAAGTTTGTTGGTAGAATTTCCATCGCTGCTGCATCGCATTTCCCTTCTAGACTCTAGGCATTATCAGATGTGGCTCGCATGTCCACATTTAATTATTTATTTAAATTTCCTCTGTCTCTCTCCCTCCCCTTATCTAAACCGTGTTTAGTGTTTATTACATGCTACATAACAAAAGGATACATTTAAATGTGTCCTTTTATTATTTATGTCTTCTTTAAATGCATTTATTGCTGGTTATCTAATTGTTTCAAAATTAATTATCCTTTGTATCCTTAAAATTTAAATTTATTTTAAATTGAAATACACTTTTAAAGAGATAATAAATTGTAATTTGTTTTATATTAATATTCCTTTCTCTATTTCTGCGATTTATATTTAAAATTTTCTGCTTTTTATAGAACTCCCGTCCAGTTTAAAATGAGCTTTGATCTAGTGAACTGAGTTAATTTTCCCAATTTTCTTTATTTTTGGCTTGGACTGGCGTTTTTCTGAATTTTCACACAAAGCATGCAATATAGTTTTAAAATACTGTAACGAAGTTGACCTGGGCGGAGAAGAAAGGCCTAGATTATTCTAGAGGTTGAACGACCAAAGTCAGTAACAGGCCGCCACTGCATAAACAAAAGGGGCGGTATCTACTTGTGGCAGAAAAGAAAGGCCTAGATTGTTCTAGGGGTTAAGCGACTAAAGCCGGTAACAGGCCACCACTGTGTAGACAAAAGGGCCGGTCTATACCTGAACTAGAAAGGAAAGGGCTAGATTGTTCAAGGAGTTAGTGACCTGTGTAAAAGCCAGCTAAGAGAAAGGCCTCAGTTGGGGTGGTGGCATATGTGTTTCCCAGCCAGTGATTGACAGGTGAGAGAGAGACGGACGGAGTTGGAGAGAGACGGAGAATGGGAGGAGGCGGCTCCCAGCTGAGGTGGTGGCGGTATGTGTTTTCCAACCAATGAACGTCAGGAGGGCGTGGAAACTTATGCTCAGAGAGTTGGAGGAGGGCAGTCCCAGTTGGAGGGAGGCACGAGTTAAAAGGAGGCCGACACAGCTGGAGAAGTCAGTTTGAAGAGTTTTTTAAGCAGTTTTTAAGGAGTTCTTAACGAGTGTTAATCAGTTTTAATCAGTTAGTTTTGAGTGAGTCTTCGAGAGACAGTTTTGGGAGACACTTTGGAAGTGATAGTTTTGAGAGAGTCAGTGTTACGGAGTGCTTCAGTGTTAGCCAGTTGGGCAGGTAGTCAGTTCGTGAGTAGAGCTTTGCTAGTGCGGTTGAGTCTAGCGCAATTCGGTGCACTGTGGACCAGGGGTCAGTCGTGGAACAGTTTTGTGGCGTTACGTAGTGAATAAGTAACAGTAAACTGTTGTGACTGCTGTAAATGGTGACTGTAATGAATAGCGTTAGTTGCTAGTAAATGTTAATGTTAGTTAATGTTAATGTGTGAATAAATCAGGTTATTACTTACAACTTTAGCGAGTTTTATTATTTAATCAAACCCATATTATTTAATAACTAGTGGCAGGCATTAGTTGTGTAAGTAAAGTTTTTTTGGGAAAAACTTTACAATACATTGAACACGTAGATTCACAGCATCAAATCATGCACAAATCACAGAGCATGAGGTGGGACATCCTCATTGTCTGCACATTCATGATCTTCACCACCCAAAACCATAATTTCTAGGCACGCCTTTACCAAATAAACCTAAAGAACGTTGCAAACCATTGACTGTAAATGTTCTTGAGTTAGAAGAAAGGGGATTCTGCATCTCACTTTAAATGATCGCTTTCCTCTGCAACAGTGAAACCAAGTTGAAGAAAGCAACTGGTGGTTGTATTTAAGTCTTATAATAACTAAAGTTTGGGGCCACTAGCTTTTCTTCATTTTCATTTCAATAAATGTTGCGTGAGTAACTATTTATACTCGCCATTGAATAGAATTCTTTTTTTTATAACTGATTGTTGGTTTCATTCAATCAAATCACGCAACAATGATAATCATCTTCTTGTTGTTGTTGTTTCATTATTTCATTATTTGGTACAGTTTCAACAAACTGTACACGTTTGTATTAAATTGTTTTGCATCTACAATTCTTTGTTTAAAGAAAATGCTTAAGTTTAAACGTTGAAATGATAGTGAGTGGGTGTCCAGAGATGGGATTAGCTTAGTGGCTAGCGTATATTGGTTGATTCTAGGTTCGAATCCAAATGCTGGCCATTAAATATTCAGTTTCTAGCAGCTTCTAGGGAATCCCGTGCCCTTCATTCTGGTTATTATTGCAATGCACCATCTAGAGTTAACCAAAGATAAAATTAAGGAGCTCATTATTTTCATATTGTTTTTCTCTTAGCTTTGCTTCCATAAAATTAACTTCTATGTTTTCAAGAAAATAATATATCTGCACCAATTTAATGTAGGGTTTCTTTTTATTTTCACTTCGTCTTAACCGGTATACACGTCAAACCGTTCGACGTGTATACTGGTTGTGAAAAATATAAAATTGCCATTAACTATAAAAACTCGAAATTTTAATAAAATACAATGGTGGGATGTTTCCTTTATCTTACCCAATAGAACTGCCAAGGAAGTGGGGTGGACGGAGTCAGCCAAATGATAAGTGGTTGGTACATGTTTGGTCTCCGCATTAGAGATTGGGGAATTAGGCACACAAATAGAAGCTCTCAACCCTTGTGTAATGCCCTTTTTACCTCTGAGATTCAGGACCTCAGTTCGAGCATGATTTCATTTTGCACAGAATTCAAAGCTCTTTTCTATTCCTTGTAAAAGCTCTTGCGTCTCTAGTTAAGTAGAGCAATGCATACTTGAAGCGGTGCAAGATTTTTGAATGAGCACAGAGAATGCTCTGTAATCTCAAGCCCCCAGAGATTGCAGAAAAAGTCACTTGCAGTGACTATTAAGACGTTGTAAAAACTTTTGGTTGTTTTTGCCCTGCGTTCGACGTGTATACACGTCATTGTTACGGTGACCATTCGTACTGTTTTTGGCAGGACAGTACTGTTTTTTAAGACGCTGTCCTTCTTTTTTTTTTTTTAAGCATAAATGTCCTGTTTTTTATTTATTTGTACTGTTTTGTACTGTTTTTCAATGAAATTTAAATTATACTCAATGAAATTAATGAAAATATGAATATTTTTGCGAAGATTTATATACGATTTTGTTAAGATCTGACCTTCATATTGTGAAAATTAGATATATTTGTATTTTACTTGTCGTTAGTATAGTTTTAAAGAAAGTGTCATTAAAACCAAATTTGTTGTAATTTTAAAAGGCTGAATATTTTTTCTATTTACAAGAGTTACTATTTACATTTTGTTACTAACTAACAAGTGTATAGTTCAAGTAGTCGCTCAGTTTCGGCTGAATATGGGCCATATTATATCGCTATTGTTTTGTAATAACCGATCTCATGTTAATAAACGTATTAATATTTTTTATATGTTTTTTTGCTCCTTGTCCTGTTTTTTGATACAAAAATAATGGTCACCGTAGTCATTGTCTGATTTTAATTTTACACACTGTGGAGGGGTTTATTTTTTAAAAAAACTAAATTCCACCGCTTAACTGGTTAAGATTGAAAACTTTGGGTCATTATTTTTTTTTAAATTGTGAGTTCTATGACTTGATTGGTAGAATTTCCATCGCTGCTGCATTGCATTTTCCTTCTATACTTGAGGAGTTATCAGATAAGGCTTCATAACTTCCATTTCTTAAGACGGGCCATTTTTTTTTTTTTTTTTTTTTTTTTTGCTGTTTACCTTTTCTGGCCGGACTAGGCTAAAAATAAAATAGAAAGTTAGTTTCCCTGTAAACATCTAAACTGAGCATGCGCGACCTAGAGTTAATCGGGGGGACTCTGTTGATAGCTGCAGGTTTGATGCATGGAGTTCTGCACTGGGCAGCCCGCTGTTTTGATTTGGTTGTAGTTTTGTTGTTGTTGTTGTTGTTGTTCTTGAGAACATACCTGCGAGGAGAGCTCACAAAGCTGTTCCCTGTGAACTCCCAACTCTAGAATCTAAAAATGTGAAAAGTATTTCAAAGTGGGGTGGTTGATGAAGAATACTTGAGCTTGCATTAAAGTCACGTTCAACTAGACTTTTGACAAGAACTTAGTTATTTGATGCGATAGAGATTTATAATCCAAATTTACCAAATTTAAGCTTTCTGCGTATTTCCGCCCACCCTTTGAGTCATTCTCTTTCCAAATCTAAGCCAACTTTTTGCAAAAAACCTTTATTTTCTGATCAAGAGACCTCAAATTGGGGAAGCGAAAGTAAAAAGCATTTAAAAACCATCAAAAAACTTTCAAATCTGAACAAAAGAATAAATATTTGTTTTATTACAAAAAACAAAAGAAGATTTTTGTTAAAAGTTTCATTATATTTGTTAGATAAAATGTAAAGACGATGAAGTGTATATTAGGTAGCCGTTTAGGCCAATAAATCCTGGTGTAAAGATAGGATGACCAACTAATATGGTAAGGGTGTAGTTACCCTTTAGGGCAACTTAGACAGCCTTGTAAATAAGACGACCAGCCAAACTTTATCTAGTGTAATATTGTCTAACATAGAATTTATCTGAACAATAACTGGGGATATTTGTAAATACAATTTATTTTCATTTTCCAAGAAATTTAGTTTTTCTCCAAGAAAAAGAAAGTGTCTACACTTTTAACGTCTTTTTTTCTCTTGTATTAAATTTTGAACGGAAGTACTTTTTGGGTTTGAAAATTCGCTGAACCCAAATGATTTTTCACGAAATGCTGTGTGCTTATGTTTTTTGTGTGAAAATTTATAATTTAAAAGTGAACAAAAAATCACAGAAATTACTAGTGGTACATTTCGTTTCGGCGGATGCAATGGTCCTGACAGTCAGGATGTTAGCGTACGAAATCCTCTTACCGGAAGGAGCACTTTTCAGCTTGAAAATAGCGATTTTATTAAACTTTATACACTCATAAAGATCAAAATTATTATTGGAAACCTTATTTTAGAAATAACTTGATTAAGCGCCCTACTGCAAAGAAAACTACCTAGTTTTCTTATTGCTCCTGTACAGGGTGAACCAGTAAGTAATGTCCATAGGCCTACTGTGTGTAGTACATCTAAAGTGGAGTTCAATGACGTATTGGCCAACTTCATATTTTCCATTGTTATTGAGTGACATCACTTTAATTTTTTTTTTTTAAATCATTACTTTTTCCAATAAAAATGTTATTACTCAAAACGTTTTAGTTCGAATTCGATTCTGATGACACGGTTAGAAAGACAGATAAATTTTCTAAAAATTGACACCATTTTGAAGCATAATTTTTTCTCCAAACAGCCTCAATCTTCCCTCCGAATGCTGGAAAAATAAAAGTAATCGAAATTTTTAAGTAAAAACTCATTAGGCCCTTACGTGATCATTATGAGACTTACGTGCTGGCACTTTTTAGTAAAAGTTTCCTTTTCCAATGGGCTTTCTAATGGTATATCATTTTCCAGGATTTCTTTCATCTTCGTATGAGATATTACGTTTGTTTTAGCAAGAAAACGTGTTCACGAGCTCTCAAGAGGGTTAGTTTATCAAGTTGTTTAATTCATTGAAAACTCTTCTAGATGAACCAGTAGTCAATTTTTAAAGTAGATTGTCTTAAAATAAGGAAGTCCAAGGTCACAAATAGCACTTAAAAAAAAGTTTAAGGTTTATTCACATTCTTTTCTTTTTCAACAGGTAGTTGTGTGTGAAATTGTAATTTGGAGTAAGTACATATGAATTTTTGTTTATAAAAATAGTACTTGTTTAAAAGGTTGCCTAACATTTTCTCAAATATTTCAGAGAGATCAGAATTCAAGTGCAATTTGTAACCTTTGACTTCCTTATTTTAAGACAGTCTACTTTAAAAATTGACTACTGGTCCATCTAAAAGAGTTTTCAATGAATTAAACAACTTGATAAACTAACACTGTTGAGTGCTCGTGAACATGTTTTCTTGTAAAACAAATGAAATTTCTCATACGAAAGATAAAAGGAATCCTGGAAAATGATATACCGTTAGAAAGCCCATTAAACAAGGAAACTTTTACTAAAAAGTGCCAGCATCTAGGTTTGATAATGATCACGTAAGGGCCTAATGAGTTTTTACTTAAAAATTTCGATTACTTTTATTTTTCCAGTATTCGGAGGGAAGATTGAGGCTGTTTGGAGAATAATTTATGCTTCGAAATGGTATCAATTTTTAGAAAATTTATCTGTCTTTCTAACCGTGTCATCAGAATCGAATTCGGACTAAAACTTTCTGAATAATAACCTTTTTATTGGAAAAAAAGTAATGATTTTAGAAAAGAAAATTAAAGTGATGTCACTCGAGAACAGTGGAAAATATGAAGTTGGCCAATACGTCATTGAACTCCACTTTAGATGTACTTCACACAGTGGGCCTATGAACATTACTTACTGGTTCACCCTGTGTAATACATACATATATCAGGCAAAATGTAGATAGAGAGTAAATTACAATTACATGATGCAAAAGCTGACTGGTATAAGTCCTAGTATTGAATTCAAGGGACTTAAAAAAAAAGAGAGTATTTCCGGCAGAGAAAACAAAATCGAAAAGCGATTAAATCGCATTCCATTCATTAAATAACAATTTTGTTAAATTTGATAAAAATCCAATATGCAAGTTTATAGAGCCCCTCCCTCCTCCCAAAAATTAAATACAGCAGTCAGTTCTTGCCTCACTGCTGCCTAGATGTTAATAATCCAGACATAAAATAAAAAACTAACAGCTGTACAGATAAAACTGGGGAAGGTAAAATTTATAACACAACTTGCAATGAAAGTTGTTACTTTAACCTTTTCGCGCTGTTATATAAATCATTCGGATTGACGGTACTACCAACTTGATTTATTTATTGCATACAATTTTCTACAAATGCTATCTAAATCGTGAATAACTGTAGCTAAACACATGTTATAATATTAAAAGTTTACTTTCATCCAAGGCGACGTGCTTCATAATCTTCTGGTGAGATTTCTTAAATCAGTTTTTAGGACTTAGTTGTTCTCAAAAAAAGTGCAGTTTCCAATTTTTTAGTACGATATATGTACCGCCGAAGCGATATCATTAGGCCTATGTTGCTCTACGCCTGCTCTGCCTGGAGCCTGGACTTGTAGCAACATCAAGAAACTTCAGATAACCCAGAAAAAATTTCTCAGACTCCCTACGAATTGAGTACTAGAATTGAATCACTCCACGAGACTGCATCCATTACTCCCCGTACACTCCTTTATCCAAAATCGTCTGCTCAAACTCCTTTCCATCCTAGGCTGCCATCCCAATCCACTATGCCGCGACGTAGCCTCCTACAGATCCTTCTACAACATATGTTACAGACACAGAAGACTAAAACATATCCTACTCTAACTTTCTACACTAGCTGCAGGTTTTCCTCCTTTTTCTTTGCATTCCAATCCTCCTCACCTAACTTTTCTCTTACTTCACTTTGTTAAGACGGTTGAATAGTTTTTATACATTTTAATCTTGTAAATTTAAAAAGTACTTTTTTACAAATTATTTGAGGTGGAGGTGGTGGAATGGCTTTAAATTGCCACTTTTTTTTGTATAATGTATGGTGCTATCACTTGGATATAGTGTTGTTCAACAGCTGAGCTATAAGGTTATAAGGTTCGAGCCTTAAGCGCTCGAGCTTTCAGGGTTCAGTGGGTGGTTCGAGTTAGAGCTCGAGCTGAAGCCTCACAGAGAGCTCGGTGAGCCTCCAAGGCTCAGCTCAAAAAGGCTCGAGCTTTTTTTTTATATGAAGCATTTTATTTATACTAATTGATAAATTCATTTCTTAAAATAAAATCAACTTATAGCAGCTAATGAATTTTTCAAACACATTTTTGTATAAATGAATACAATAATTTCGTTGCTCATTGAAATTGATTACTCGTCATTCCTTAAGAATTTTAAAAAGCTTGCACTTTATAACCCTCTAAACCTCCAGGTTTATGAGCCTCCAACTTGAGTTTCACGGTTCCAGCTTCGATGGCTATAAGGCTCGAGTTTTGAAGGCTCAAGCTGTAAAGGCTGTAAAGGTGGACCTCAACTGAACAATACTACTTGGATAAATGTTTCAAACGGGGTTAAAAGTGTTGTTAAGATCGATTAGGAAGGGAATATCTTGCCGGAAGTACAGTGCTACTCAATGAGTTTACCGTTTTTGAGATTTTGAAAATGGTTTCATGGAGTTCTGTAAACTTCCGGTATACTTTACATATTTATAACTTTTTGTTTAAATTATTTTTTTTTTCGAGAAAAGTACGTTTTAGGTCAATATATTCAGGTAAAAGGTTAGGTAAGAACACCTAACTGGGTGAATGAAACACTGTTTCCGGTATTCATAAATTTAAAAAAAAAAAAACACCGTTTTAATTTTTTGCATTAATTTATTCCATAAAATATATAATACAAATTAGCGAAATCAAAATTCATTGAAGACAAAATTATTCTCCATCATGAATAAAAACCAAAGTGAGGAATGATTGAATAAAAACGGAGCTTAGGATCGGCCATTGGTAGTTAGCAAACGATGATGATGATGATGCACTGCTGAGATAGATTTGATCCTTTATGCCATAGACATTGATTTCAAACAGAGACGATCCATTGATGGGTGATTGCAGATGAATGGAAACAAAATTCATGCCATAACCGCCGGATGTAATATGCGCACATCCGCCTTTTTCATCTGTTTTTGTGTCGGTTATCTAAAAAAAAACACAAATCAAATAAAAAAACAAAGTTGTCCAATTATTATTGATAAATACAATAAGATAATAATTAGCTGGTGAAGATAAAATTGGTACCTGAATACGTGTAATTTTGTAAGGTGCGTTGGACCATTTCACTTCACGTTCATTGATACCATTATTGGTTGTTAATCCAATTACGCTGTTCATCACCATACTGTAATTTTAAAGCCCATTATTATTTTTCAAAAATTTATCAAAGTGGTAAATTTGAATTTTTGTTTATCAAAGTGGTAAACCGCCCGAACCGATTTCTCCTTAAAATGTATAATTTCACGTACGAATTTTTCCAATAGCATTAAACAGCTAATGTGGCCATATTTTTCGCTTAAACATTAAAGAACGTGCTAAACCCCACTGAAGGACAGTTGTATAAGAGTTGATCGCCCAAAAAACTGCACGAAAAAGCGTAATGTTAAAAAATATCCAACATTAACAATTGTTTTTTTGATTTTTTATCTTATAAAAGATATTAATTCTAATTTTTTTTTTTTTTTTAATGTAGGGCATATCCTCTTTTATAAGTGTAATTTTTTGCAACAACGTAGACTTCATAGATCTACGTTGTAGATAGTGAACGAGATGTCATTCGATTCAGAATTTCATTCTAAATCAACTTTAAGAAACATTTTCCTGCCCAGCTTAAAGATAACTTGGTGAAAGGAATGGAGGGAATTTTCCCAATTTTCTTTATTTTTGGCAAGGACTGGGTTTTTCCTGCAAAACTTTTTCGCTTTAAAAAAGTTCTCTTCTCTATAGTTTTTTTAAATACATTGAACTTGTAGACTCCAGAACTGAGTCATACACAAATCACAGTGAATGGTGGAGGAGACCTCACAGTCCAAATTTTACTTAATGATCTTGAGGAAGAAAGGACAAGAAGGAAGAGATTTAGGGTTCTGCGACTCACTCATTCTCTCTCTCTCTCTCTCTCTCTCATAATACTGACTGATAGAAACCCCACACTATACCTGTCACCTGGAACTCTGGAGCCAATAATCAATGGCTCTTTATTCCTGCGAACACATTCCTGGAAGACAACCGCAAATCCATGGATTAAGGTCACCGCTGACACTAGACATAACAATGTGGAGAACATTTTATTTTAGATTCGATTCTTTGTGCTTGATTCGTTCTTAGTTTCTTTTCGCTTTCTTCCCAGCGATGTTTAAGTATCTGATTCTGGAAATTGAAATGCAATGATGTTATCAATAGCCAACATTTCAAACTGACTTCTTACTTTTTTTGACGTGAATACGTCTTTAAATTTGCTATCCTATGGAGGCAATCCAAAAAACCTAATGATAACAAAATCGGAGGATACAGTTTGGCATTATAGTTTCGAATCTATCGTCTACATCCAAAAGTAAATTGGACCACTGATCAAAGAATCAAAGAATTCATTACGATTAGCGAGGACTATGACGCATCGCACGCGGTGAAGAGGGAAGCGCCGCCATTTTGAGATCATTTTGCTGCGTATCGAGATTTGCAATTATTATAACTTTTGACTCGGAGAAGCTACGATGTTCGTATAAGTTTTAATCGTCAGCTGTCGTCACAATCTATCGATTACATAAAAAACATTAGTGTAAAATAGTGACAGTGAATATAATAAGGTGTTAGAATAAAAAAATATATAATGTCGGCCTATACGCGTCGAAAAGCCAAAACCAAATACAGAGATCATATACGGTTGGAAAGGGCTTCTCAAGAACAATCGAATGGTAATAATAAAACACCATATGACCGAGTCAAGCTGTGCCGGGAACGTAAAAGAATAAATGCGGCCGAGCGGATCAACGACGGTGTCAGAACAACTGCAGCTGGGGCCGGTTGAAATTATGCAAGTGGATGATGAAATCGCTTCTACATCGACAACGGACTGTATAGGCATAGATTGTGTTCGATCGTCGATTTGTTTCCTTGATTTCATCCTAAATACATAAATAAAAATATTTTATATAAAAAATGTAACCCGTTACGTAAACGTATTCACGTACAACACACGGCCGTGTCCATGACACAGTCACAGTTTTTTGCTCTTTTTTTTATTTGAAACAGTGTTCACAAGCAAACATATCGTACATTCATACCGTCCATTTTCTTAAAACCAATCAGTCCACGTGAACATGGTTATTTCCGGTGTTAAATCGATCGTAGTAGAACAAAAAAATTTGTAATCAGTAATTATTTGTTTGGAAAGTACTCTCAATAAACATTTACCTTGCGAACTAATTACTTCAGAATGTAAACATTTGGATCGTCATCAATGTTTTTTTGTGTCCAAGTTTATAATTATTATTTTTTTGCTTAATCTCATTTACATATTACGTACAATATTATCATTATCTTTCTCTTTAATGCAATTATGTTAATATTTGCTTAATTAATAATAAATCATTCAATGATCATTTACAAGAGTTACAGTAATCTGATTGAAATTATATTTGTTTGTGGGAAGGCTTGCGTGACGCCATGAATAAATATATCAGTTTTATTTTCATATATGGGAAATCCTATACACACAGAATATCCTGATTACGTCATAAAGATAGCATGTGGTTGGTTATTTTATACTGTTAGTTTTAATTATGAAGTAAAAGGGAAGGGAATTAGCTGAGTGATTCTGAACGCGGATATCCCGGCTGAAGGTCTCGGTGGCGCTGTCTGTAACGACAGAACACTGTCCTGAGGCCGGCCATACACTGGGGGGGGGGAAAGCTGCAAAACCAGCCGGTTTTTAAATGACATGTATTTAATTTTTTGTTTTTGTATCAAAATAATAAATCAAGGAACAAATCAGATAATATTATTACTTTTATAGGTTTCATTCAATCGCCCCACAACTACGACTACCCCCCAAAAACGATTCCCAAGAATAAGTATTGTAATTCGGAGCTGGAGTAATCAAAACTAAAGAACTACTTTAAGTAACCAGTTAAGGGAGTAGACACTTGGTTAATGTTCAAACTATACCAACTATAAGATCAATTTAAGGGTACACAATAACAAAAGAAATACAATATTACTTACTTCTTTTTGAGTAGTTAGTAACTGTAGTAATAAAAAGTAGTTAGACAGTTCAGCGTAGACTATCTACTAAATTAAACTGAACAAACTTGGACATTGTACTCGCGCTAGTGCTGACGAATATTCTCAATTTAAATAATAAATTTGACAAACTAGATTATAAATAAGCATAGAAATGTTTTGTTATTTTCAGTTTTTCAAATAATGAATATTTAAATGTATAATTATTATTATGTAGGTTATTTAACGAAATTTACTAATCACCAAGGCTTTTCAGAGTAAATCCTACTCACAACACTGCCTTAGAACAGTTCTAAAATGAATAACCTTGGTTAAAAGTTAAAAAACAAAAGTTATAGCCTTATTGGTTATGTGCTATTAACTGAAAATTTATGGCAGCCATAAAGTTTGTGGTGCATAATAGGTTGTACTAAAACTGTCTTTTCAGTTACAACCTTTTTTTATTTCTCTATATTCATGTATTTGGAATGTTTCGGATCATATAGATTATTATTTGGTGTTCAAATCTAAAATATATTTCATACATTTACTGGTATGGTAAACAGATAAAGTATATTAGTCAATCAGTAGGATGAAAATAGCCATTTCAGTCGTGATACATTTATTCTGCCGAGTTTTCGACCTAGGGACTAGGTCATCTTCAGGGCTAGTTTACAAAGTAATATTTTTACATTACAGGGTTGGTGTGTCTTCTGTCTTGTCTGTTTATGGACAGTATTCTGCCGAGCTTTCGACCTAGGGACTAGGTCATCTTCAGGGCTAGTTTACAAAGTGATATTTTTATCTTACAGGGTTGGTGTGTCTTCTGTCTTTGTCTGTTCATGGACTGAAGACAGGTCGAAAGCTCGGCAAAATAAATGTATCACGACTGAAATGGCAATTATTTTTTCATTCTATTGAAACTATGAATCAGTCACCAAAAAGAATGAACAACAATTAGTCAATCAGTCAATAATATCTCGAACAATACAAAAAATTATGTGCCATTTCCTAAAATCTCTGTTCCTGCTCCAAAAATTCCCAACACTGTTTTGAATCTTCCTCAATTCCTTGAACTTTTTTTTGGGGGGCATCCAAAAAAAATCCATTTTCAAGAGGTCATCTGAAGTCGACAGTAAATTTTGAATTTTCTACTTTTTGCAGTCTGCTGCTGACAGCATCTGCTATTTTTCTTCCAGAAATCCATTCTTCATCGCTACCAATTTTGGTGGCTTTTTTTGATCCAAAATTTTCATCTTTTCTTTAATTTGGAGACCAACTTCTTTGTTCTATTGTTGGGAATTTAACATTCCGAATCATATTTCATCATTTTCATTAATTTTCATCCATATCATTATTTGTGATACCCCATTCTTTTGAGAGCTAAATTCTAAAATATTTCAAGTCCTCATTTAATCGAGATAGCATGTTTATGATCATTCAGGCAATTAAAAACCTGCCTCCGTCTAGCCTACCCAAAGACCTAGCCAGCTGATACGGTACTCTCTCTCAAGACAGGACAACTTCCCACAAAATGGGCCACATCTTCAACGTTCTTCTTTGTTGCAATGCTCACTAACATATCCCGTTTCAGATACTACTGGCATTTGTAGTTCACAGATAACATTTCCCCTCTCGGTCCCATGATGATAGTAAGGTCTTATTACGTTTTGGGAGTTAGTTATTATCACATACATAATGACGCACCGATATCATCTACATTAAATATGGTGTACAATTTTTTAATATAGCTTTGGCTTAGAGGACAGTAATTTGTTTAATGCAGTCAAATAATCTAGAATTTAAAAGAACGCTGGGCAACAGAATCCGTAATGTAAACTTCCAAAAATGTTGTGTAAAGAACTAGAAGTAGACAATTGCAGTATGTAACGTTGAAATCTCCATCTAATCTCGTTACCATCTACGCTATTAATCTACACTGAATTATTAGTCTAGCTCGGAGTTTTTTAAGTTGGGTTAATGTTGTCAATGTTTTGAAGGGAAGTATTGTTATCATTTCTCACCAGTGATACCAATCTCAATACTTTGGCTGTAGATTTATAAAAATTCTTGGACATATTTTACAAACAACATAGAGCTTCCATTTTAGAAATGGTTTAGTTTATATTGCTTGGGCTGCTATTAAACTTTGGTATATGTTCAGAAGTTTTATCTCAATTCAAGTTTTCACAAGTTAAAGGTAAACTTTAGGGAGGTTGCTTAGACCCGAGGCAGTATTCTTATCAGTTGAGCCAGCTTATCACGCACATATAAAAAAACACAAGTTCATATGAATACCTAAGTATTGTAGCTGTTTTTGATATAAAGCAAGCAAATTTTTCCATTCTTCCTTCTTTGTTTTTAGAGATAAAGAAATTCTATTGAAAATGCGAAATCTTCTATTTTGGAAGTTTACCCTGAAATATTCGTTCGAGGTTCCGTGAGGCGGAAAAAAAGGGTTTTTATAAATTGGGTTTCCGTTTACAAAAAGTCTCAAAGATGAAAAATTGCTGGAAGTTAAAACTTTACAAGTTTTTTGAATCCATCCCTAAGTGGACCCAACTGCAACTTAACGTGCAAAATCTCACAATCGGAGGATCCATTGCACCGAATTTGTTTTTCCAGTTCTTTCCCCAGAATTTAGGGAGCTTCTGGAGGGGAATAGTATGTGGTTAGTGTTTCCTCTTTAGAACCAGGTCAGTTTGATGTACGGTACAGTTTCTTATGCACTGCCTCCGCAAGGGGAAGTAGATAGGCTGCTTCTTAGGAGATTGTTGCCCCCGCAGGGCCCACTTTTATCTGCACACATTTCAGACTCCATGCTAGGGACCTCAAGAGAGGGGAGGCAAGCTGTCTTTCTCGCAAGTTCGCCGTGTCGGCTCTAAAGCGGTATCCTGGACGCTGAAGCTAAAGATGATCGGCGGGCTTCAGAGGACTAACACTAATCTTTGGTTCTTGTTTCACCTAGATGAGGGTGGTCAAACGATAATCCTAGTCTGACCTAGGGGGTGAGGATAGCGTCGGCGGGTGTCTGACTATATCTTCTATGATAGCCTACCCTAGAACACCTGCCGCTTCTTAGAGGATGGTGGCT
Organism: Rhodnius prolixus; assembly: GCF_049639745.1. Classification (NCBI taxonomy): domain Eukaryota; kingdom Metazoa; phylum Arthropoda; class Insecta; order Hemiptera; family Reduviidae; genus Rhodnius; species Rhodnius prolixus. Next base: position 45,746,735 of record NW_027411603.1, on the reverse strand, counting down.
ACTACTGAGATCCAATAAAAGGGGTTGAAACTAGGCTACTCTCAAGCGCGTCATTTACATGTAATTTCCAGTTTCAGGATAATGTTAGCCAGAATTCAATAAGTTTTTTAAAACCAAAGAGTTTTGCCGAAGAATGGTTGTAAAAGTGTCCATGCAAGTTTTTTTTTAAACAATCGAACCCAAAGGATAATAGGAACACATCCCGAAGGAGAGTGATGATCCTCTTCTCATCTGGAACAAAAAACGAAAATTAATCACTTTCCTTGCCCACAAAAGAGAAATCATCAATCCAAAGAAGCTTTTCCCAGTCCACTGAAGAACAAAGCGCTCTCACCCAGCCCGCCGAGAGCCAAACACAGTTAACCAACTGGATCTTGACAAAGAAATCAAGAGCATGATTAATTCAATTTAAATAAAAAAAAAAAATTGTTCTCGAATTGAGGCCCACACTACAATAAATTTATTTTTTTAAATCTGCTGTAGTCTCTATGCAACAAGGGGCTAAAGTTTGGGAGCCTCTTATACGTGAAGATATGCTAAAAAGGGTATTGCTTCATTTTATACTTACGGTCGTGCTGCAACACTCCTTAATTATTACGTTTTATTAGAAGCAGGTTAATTCAAGTTAATATTCAGATTTCGGAAGTTTATTTAAAAATTAGAAATATTACAATTTTCATTGGACGCTTCGTAATAGTTTTGAGAACAGCGTCTAATTTTAACTTTAAATTTACAACAACTGTTGTCTGGACAACAAAAGACTAATTTATACTTCTATTTTAAAACCCATCTGGGCGTATGGAAATAGAGCTGTGGGGTTCAACCAAAACGCTCCAATCTCCAAAGGATTCAATCGCTGCAATCTATCGTAAACCCTTCATTTTATGTCTCCCAACCTGGACTAAACACACTGGACCTTAACATTCCTTTTGTCACCCAAGTTTGCTAAAACACGATACAGAAAACTCCACTTCAGCCTGCAATCTCATATAAATCCTCTAGCTCAAAATCTTTCTTCTAGAACTCTTCCTGATAACACAGACAAGTCGTCTTAAAAGAGACAGTGGCCTAGTGATCTCCTCTCCAGTGAAGATAGTGGACTAATAGTCTAATGTTTTGGAGTGTTACCACTGAGGTTACTTCTCCACTAATTTACTTCTACTGTTCACTGTTATCATTGTTACTTATAGCGCTAACGCGCTGATTGTAGCGCTATAAACGCAAAAAAAAAAAATTAATGTATTTTGTATTTTGGTTATGTATTCAATTCATATTTTGAATTTAAATTACTTCTTCGTCGAAAATTTAAACTTCCTTTGCTAACTTAATGTAATAATGAGTTCATTATTTCACGATATCAGACATTTTTAATCCTGTTTTAATTTATATAATATCGTGAACCGGAAACGTTTAACAAATTTCGCGTTTAAAATTGAGGGTTTTTTTTTTGTTTAACAAGAAATTTTGAACAAATGAAAAATTGTAACTTTTCACAGTATTTCATCAAAAGTGAGAAACTAACAATACTGGACGGAAGTGTAAAAATCAATATAAGATAGGAAATGAAATACACAGAGAATGAAGATCAAAGCGAAAGACGATACTAAACGTAGCGCAGAAGGACTTGATAATGGAGGCAGCTGAAAAATTGGCGCCGACCGGTTATTTAGAGCTATGTAAAAGTCATTCTCATTTGAAGCCTTTTAAAAGCAAGTTAAATTTGCTTTGCCCGTTAGCTGTGTGAATACTTTCATCTGTGCCAGTCCACTGAATCAGTTTGCGAGATTTTGTTTGGCATAGAGGAAGTAATAAAATCATTGACTGTGTTTGGGATTTCAGCGTTAAAAGATATATTTTGTAATTTGTTTCTTGTAATGGTTAAAAAAAGGAGTAAAGTAAACGTGTTACTGTTCTATTGGGTAGGCTTTACGTCCAACTACCAAATTAGGTGTCGAGGACGGGGAGGCTATTAGTAAACATACTTTACTATTTTCTCATATTAACCATTAAATAAAATCCAAGACCTAGACCGGGGGAATCGAACCCACTAAACCAACAATACATCTTAGCATTGCGGGTATAGCCTATAACCGCCTAACATACTTTACTATAAATTTCTCATATTAACCATTAAATAAAATACAAGACCTAGACTGGGGGAATCGAACCTTCTAAACCAGCAATACATCTTAGCTTTGCGGGTCTAGCCTATAACCCACCTAACATACTTTACTATAAATTTCTCATATTAACCATTAAATAAAATCCAAGACCTAGACCGGGGGAATCGAACCCACTAAACCAACAATACATCTTAGCATTGCGGGTATAGCCTATAACCGCCTAACATACTTTACTATAAATTTCTCATATTAACCATTAAATAAAATACAAGACCTAGACTGGGGGAATCGAACCTTCTAAACCAGCAATACATCTTAGCTTTGCGGGTCTAGCCTATACTATGTTCGGCTACCGTGGCGCCTTATTATGGCTGTACATTACCCTTAAATGACACATTAGAGATAAGCAAAACTCAACCACTACCATATTCTGGTGTAAGAAGAATTCTCAAATGTTAAATGTTTCAAATAGTAGTTAATCGCTGAAATAGCGCTGATCTGCTACTTCATGCAGATCTAATGAAATCATAAAGCAGCCCATTTCACTCGCGGTAGGAATCAAGCGCACGTTCTTCGCCATACCTTAGAGGATGCTGGACTTGACGGCTCCTCAAAGATATAAAAGAAGGTGGGGGGGAAATAACCAAGCGTCCCATAAATCCCAAGATTCATGACAAGAATTTTATTAGCGAACGTCACATTTATTCGGCAAAGAGCCTGTGGAAGGAGTCATTAAACGCCCTAGTGCGTTCTATTGGGGGAACCCAGTTGGTCATTATCTAACCAACCCTTTCATTAAGGGCATAAACTTTACTCAGCTGTCTGCCCTTTAAAATGAAACAACTGACGAAGCAATTGAAATGCCAAATTCAAGTAAAACATTACTATGTATATAATTTTTTATTAACCATTTTAATGGCAGCCATTATTTTCTTTGTATAATTCTAACATTTATAATTATATTATTACAAATAGTAAAAATGCCATGTCTTATTAAACTAGAAGACCCAGTTTAAAAATTAAACTGCTACGTGTCTTGAACATTGAACAGACTTACATATAATTTCATTAGGGGAATAGCAGGGTAATAGTGTTGAAGAAATTAAATTTAATTATAGCTAGCTATATTATGAACATTAAACAAGGCTTATTATTATATAGGCTTATTCCATTATATAATAATTATTCTTACTGCTTTTTTTAACAATTATTTTAATGTTCGGCGAAGGTGAAATCGTCCACTCTACACTATTTCAGAGAACAATCGCCGAACACTGTTCCAATTAACTGTAGACACTTAGAGTAAGCCTACAGTCGTCGAGAGGGATTATCTCTGATGGATGATGAGGAAAATTAGATCATTGCTGATGGTATCTGGAGCAGGAACAGGTTATTATAAGGGAGTGGTTTAGCTTTGAATGGATTTGAAGTGATGGCTGTTGAAACGCTTATATGGGCTCCCAAAACTGAAATCCTTAGGCTCAAATTCGTTTTAAGGTATTATTTTACTGCGGGACTTTGATATTTACTCTTAGTTTCGAGCGTTTGACTGGATAATAACGCTTTTTCATTTCGTTTAATGTCAATGTTTTAGTGTGGGTTCCAGGCGAAGCGTTTGTCTCTGTAGCATCCTAGATAATTCACTGAATCCCAAATATAACCATGGGAAATGTGGGAACCAATTTCCAAACTTAAGGAGTGCCATCAGTTGAAAAAGATTATGAACCAATAGCCATTAGTTTACATTCTCCGGTTAGTGAGGTTTAGTGAGGGTCACTGGAAAAAGTAAAAAAGTAAAGAACAATGCCAATTTCAGTCATGAATGCCAAATTCATTGGAATCAGTCACCAAAATCAATGGAACAATACTTGCAAAAAGTTACATTTTCTACAATTTTGGTCAAAACAGTAAAATTTTCTCCATTCTTTACGTATTCCTTAAGTGTACATGTTCATTTTAAACATTTTTTTCTACAAAAATTCCTAGGTCTTCTAGGAGAAGAGTGGGATTAAGATTCACTCTAAAGAACCAGTTTAGTAAAGTGTCCCAATCAGCTGTCTGTATAATGTTAACGCGTAATCAACGTTTGACTACAATTCCAAAAATTAAAGAAAAACGAAATGACTAGAGGTTCAAATCCACTGAACTGAAGTTTAGCTATTTTTTTTTTTTTTTTTTACGTGTAAATTGATTGATCTTTTTTCTTTGGTTTTTCTCGTTCTAAAATGCCAATTCTGGGTATATCAACGATTTCGACTACCTTGTGCAGTTTTAATTAGAATAAAATTTCATTATTCTTGATGCATGATTTTTTTATTCTGGAAGAATCTTGTAGGGAAATGTTTTATTGACTCCTTTATTTGTCCTTCTCATCGATGCGGATGGGTTATCCCTCTGGCATGGCCATATGCTCTCTCCCAGACTTTCATTAGCATCATTGGATGGCTACAAGAGATATATCCCAACCAAGAGAACTTGTTATAGTCGTAGAATCGAAAAATAATCCTTGCTCTCTATCCCTGATTGGGCTAACTGCTATCTGGAGGATGTCATTAAAATAACAACCGGGATATGCAAGAAAAAAAGGACAATTTAAATTTAAAAGTTCGGCAGTATATTTGCGTAATGACAGACAAAATTGATTTGACTGGGTTGATCGTCAAAAAAAGTGCACAGAAAAAGCTGTAACGTTGAAAAACACCCAACTTTGATAATTTTTTTCTCTTTTTCTATAAAAGATAAAATGCCCAAATTTTCTTTGGCAAATCCTCCCTTATAACCGTAATGCAATAGTTTTTCTTTTTAAGAGTTCCAGCAGTTTGGGAGTAAACGAAGGGAAAAAAATTTAGGGCAGAGAAAAGCCTTTCTCTTTTCTCTTTTTCCACATCAATCCTGGAAATCCCTGTAGAAGACCTGCTACGCTGGTGGCTAAGAGCTCTACCTCCACTAATTACACTCATCTCTCCTCAACTGTGCTAGTAAATACCTTCATCTCATTCACTATCTATCGCCTGCTTACTTCTCATTCCTCACTTGTAATTGTCTGATTGACTGATCATCTGATTGGACCAAAATGATGATCTAGTGGTTTACCTTAAAGAAATTGAGGAAATTCTACTCTTTCAACTGAATTTTCACAAATATGTACATTGAGCACCTCAAATCTAACAATATTTGGAATCTGATAAAATTTACTTCCTTGGAATTGATTGCTAAAAAACTTGCAACATTTTTTTTATTATTAATTTACTTTCCTTTTATTTATATTTTTTACTTTATTTATTTTCACAACTGCAATATATTTGTGCAATAAGTGAAGCTGATACATGATAATAGAATAGCATGAGGGGAGAATTCACCCATTCCCAAAGAAAACTCCCAAAGAGGAGTTCACTATTGCACACTGGCTATTCACTTCATTTAGAAGATCGCGCATGGCCAGCTGCGCTTCAACCGCCTGGGAGGATTTCCTGGTAGAGTAGTAAGTTTGGGATACTAGTGGATTAGGGTGTGAGGTGATTGATTTGTGGAATTTACCGTAATGGGATCTTATAGCTTCTGTAACATGAGGAACAAGGAAATCTCGGTGCAAGGTATGATTAGAAACAAAGTAAGGGTAGCATTAGCAATTCGACGGAGTGTTTTTGACTGAAAGGATTAGATTCTTGTAGATATTGGAAGCTTTGGCTGAGCCCCAAAGTTCCATTCCGCAAGTTCAGGCAGGTTTCAGTATCATAGTGTATAAGATAAGTCATTTATTCTGTAGTGAGAGTTTAGATCTTTTGCTGAGAATTAAAGATAAGAGTTTGAATCGTTTGTTTAGTTCTTTCTGTTAGAGCCTAGTATGTGGATTCCAGGTTAGGCGTTTGTCCATGAAGAGTCCTATGTCTGTTCACACAATCTGTTGTAGGAAGAGGAGTATTATTATTTATTAAAAACAAAAAGATTCTAATATTTTATATTTCTTTAATAAAAAAAAATAACGTTTAACAATATAGTCTGTTTACAACGTTTTGTGAAAGTTTGGCCATATTTAATCAAGAAAAAACCGCAAAATGGTTTGAGGCCGTCAATGAAAGAGCTACTTTCCATAACCAATAGTTTGGTAAACCACCAGAACAGGGTAGAATCACTGTTGAAATGTGGTCAAAATCATCTCCTATAATTTCCTGGCATAACTAACCACATCAGAGAGAGAGAAATTCCTCTCTCTCACAGTAACTCTGGACTCTGGGAATCCACAGCCAAAGAAATAGGATTTAACTATCCGTGGAATTGGCTAATTAACATACGTCTAGTAATTAAATACCTTTTCCTAATATTTGGAATACCCTAATTTGTGAAAGGAATTACATGGGTCTAATAATTAGAAATTGTCCCACCTTGGGTATTATTGTTATTGGGGCATGGGGCGGGTGGTTTTCCTCAGGCACTGCTGCCGTTCAGGCTTTACCAAGATATCCTTTTAAAAAATAAGAGTGGTGAACTCAGCTCCATGAATTCCTTGATCTTAACCTCGGTAGCACGCGCTCATTAGATGTACGTATATTAATGAGGTTTTTTCCGTAGAGAATTCGCCTTCATTTATGTAAGTCTGAAACCAGTCAGAGATACAAAAAACATGAGCTCTAAGACGGATATTATCAAAGATATTATCCGGTGCTGCCAACCTAAACATATTCTCATCTCCTATGACTTCTTTCTCCTCCTTCAAACTTCCATTTCTTATTACTTAAGAATCATATACTCCCTCCTCAAGATATTCACATAATAACCAAATTAACATAATTCCTTATTGACCCCTTAAGTGGGGCCATCTTTATAGTCTATTCCCAGCTCAATTCCAAACAGATCGTGCTTGTGGTGGGTTTATTTATTGTGTTTTTTTTTTTTTTTTTTTTTTTTTTTGTAGTTTCAACAAACTACAATTATCAATCAAACAATTATTACTTATCGATGATTTTTATCAATCGCAGCACGCATATTTTTATTGGTTCTACAATTTTCTGGCATAACTAGGCCAGACCTCATTGGCACTCAGTGTCTGTAACAATAACCACATGCAACAGATAAAATCAACGAAATATCGCTGGATAATTATAATAATAATTAAACTAACCACATTTTTCAATTATTAATTATTCTTATATACTTATGCATTATAATACATATACACATATATATTTATGTATATAAGATATGTATAAAATTAAACAAAATTAGATTATAATTTTTTAAATTGATTAAACAAAGAAAAAAAGCATTAAAAACCTAATAACCTAATCTGTAATCAGGACACATGGATTTCTCCAGTAATTACAGCTTTTCATTAGGGAAATTAAAAAAAGAGGGGAGAAAAGCAACATTAGGAAAAATTTTGTTTCTATATTGAAACAGTTGTATAAGGGTTGATCATCAAAAAGTGCACGAAAAAGCATAACATTGAAAAACACCCAACTTTGACAATTTTTTTCTCTTTTTCTATAAAAGATAAAATTCCCAAATTTTCTTTATAATATAGGGCTAATCCTCCTTTATAACTGTAATTTTTTAGCAATAACTCAGATCTAATAGGTTTCGAGAAAACGTTGAGCAAAGATGGTAGTTTCAAAAATTGTTCTTAATTTTCTTCTTCTTCTTGTTACAATTTTCTTTGGAAACAACGTTGTACCTAAAACCGTGAACTAATTTTCATGAATGAGACGTGGTTTTTCCAAGAATATTTGGTTTTTTTAAGGGGGAGGTTCTTTGGAGACCACAACTGCAAGGAGTCTTTTAAAATATCTCTCAAAGTGGTAGATAGAGTTCTGATCTTAAGGGAGTTTCACCCTTTGACTGTTTCTATTGTATGCTTCTTGTTGCTTGAAAGTAAAATTCTTCTCTAAAGTAAAACTTCTGAGCTAAATACTAACAGAATAATCCTTTATTTAAAGGCTCTTAATCTTCTTTTACAGTTTAAAATTTATTTTTAATAATTTTTGGATTAAATTAAATAGTTCGCAATGATTCCTGCTTAAACCATCTTTTATTTTAATTATGACTTACATTAAATAAATTAAACAGCGTTCGGAGCTCCAGTCACAGTTAAGAACGCCAAATTGACTCGCCAATAGCTTCTTAAAACTTCTTGTTTCCTGTATCCCCACCAGATGTTACCATCATCATACGATGATCCTTTAAGCTCATGGTCAGAACACAGACTACTCATCAGCAAAGAATTGGCTTAATATTTATTTCCCAGACTCCTGCAGCCGATTCTTCCTTCTTCATCTTCGATCTTTGGTGGTGTGTCATTCCGTCTTTGTAGATCCTACTGCTTCATAGACTACTACTTGGTTTTCTTTCAATAGTTTTCCATAGAGCCAGCTGAATTCTAACTTGGGCCACTGACTTTTGTGCGGCTTCTTTTCCCGTCCATTTCTATGGCTGTTTCTTGACCTAAAATAAAACCTTTGCCCAAAACCCTACGAAATGGATAATCCTCTGGGCGTATATTACTAAATACGGGCCACAAACTCGCTGACAGAATGCTGGAAACAACTCGTACAATTAACCCTGCTCTTAATATCCAAACACAAGCAGCTGAGAACTGTTCCCAGGTGTGTTCTCTCTCGTTTAATTCCTGCCCATCGCTACTGCTGCCTCCAAGAGACGGCGAGGCACAAATTTCATTGCCCTTCCCTAATCAGCACTAGATTTACATAACTTCCATCTTCTACATCTCTTCTTCCTTCTGTTATAATTTACATCTTCCTTCTCTAAAATTGTAAATACCATTATCTTTATTAATCTTCTTTAGTTAAGATTTATTTTAACAAAGTTCCGCCTGAGTCTACTTACTTTCTTTTTGTGTTTTACTTACAGATTTAAAGTCTATTTTATGCAAGTTCAACTATTACTTTTAGTCACTGCAGGATAAAACATTCCATTAATTTTTTCTCCCCAGCTGTTCTTACTGAACGTAATTTTACGTAATTTTTTTTAGATTAAACAATTTTAGTTTCATAATCGAAATTATTTATTGGTACTTCTATGGAATTAAGGGTACATTATGGGACAGATGTTATGGGTGTTAGAATGAGTTAGAACTTTAAAAATAGTTGTAGCAGGAAGTCATGCGAGTTTGCGCTCCAGATTTTTAATTTTAATCTGGGATCCCATTAAATTGTAAACCTAGTTATAAAACGGGATTAAAATGTTATTGTTTTGTTATTGTAAAAGTTTTAGCGTAAACAGTTCAATAAGGAATTTAATTTACATAAACTAAAATCAGCGTCTTTTTTGCCCCCGTAAAAGAAAAAGAAAGAAAAAGTTGAAGTCTTGGGACAGATATTTAAACAAAATAAAGAAAAACTCTTGAGGAAAATTTGAAACTAAAAAAAATAAAAAAGAAGGAAATTTGCTCTTGTGAAATTAAACTTAAACTAAGTCGTACGAAAACTTAGGTTTTTTCTTTCCCTAACCTAATTTAAAGTTCGTACCTTTATATTCTTTCAGCTTGTCTACCACAGTTACTTCTTCAATCTACCTTCAAACTGTAATTTCATCGATATGAATTTTACCTTATCAAATAAACATGACATAAATCTGCTTTAACCTAGTGTAAACAAAAAACAAAATATTGTAATATGCATTTTGCATTATATTGTTATAAAATTGGAGTGCAATAATACAGTACTAGTGACTTGGTATGAATGATCCTTCTCGACGGTGCCACCATAGCCGAGTGGTTAAAGACGAAGCCCGCAAAGCTAAGATGTATTGTTGGTTTAGTAGGTTCGATTCCCCTGATCTAGGCCTTGGATTTTTATTTAATGGTTATTATGAGAAATTTATAGTAAAGTTTGTTGGTTAGTTCATCGCCTCTGTCCACGATACCTAATTTGTTAGTTGAATGTAAAGCCTGCCGCCTGAAAAAATGGACATTTCTATGGCAACGCTGAGCTTATCCCAAATTGCTTTCAGTAAACTAAAAATTCCGTTTTGTAAAACAAATTAATTTGGAAAATGTGGTTCTAGGGTGGTTTTTATGTACGGTGTGCCAGATTTGATCCTCTCTTAGCACGTATGTACGATATATGTGTACGAAGGCGTAAGTGAAGTCAAAATCTTTACACCAAACTAATGACTCCACCTCTGATGCTGGATGAAGGTCTGAAACCTTTCAGAGATACAATAAACATTCGTGTTATGACGGATAAAGTCAATATAAGCCTTATCTCTCTTTAAGAGGCCTTGATGGGAAATTTAAATGCCATTTCTGTCAGGAAATTGAAAAATATTATTCATAAATAATAAATTTCGGCTAAATTACAATTTTACTGGGAGCCCCTCCATGCCTCATAATTCGTATTTCGTGATGATGGTATAGATAATTCAGATATTGAGGGAGTTCTTTACGAGAAGTTTTTCTAATATAAAATGGAGAAAAAGCTGCCCTAGAATCACAGCCTAACCACGCTACTCTACTTCTCATCTCAGGATCTCCCTAAATACGAAGTCCTGAGAGGTGTACATTTAATGGGCGAATATTGTTTCCTACACGGACAACCTAGTTCGAATAGTTTTGGAACAAATGAATGTTATGAGAATTTTTTTTTTTTGTGCGAAATGAAGGTAAATTGGCGGAGTTGAGTTGGATAATGTTTGATCAAGAAGTTGATGAAATTAAAGACACTAAGTGAAGACAAAGTAAGAAAGAGGGCGAACGTGGGAAGATTGAATTAGTTTCTATTCTCTGATATTTTGTCTCCAATGTTTCGTTTGATGGAACTCATTTGGAATTTAATCAAGAAGAAGACAGAAATTTCTTGTTTGCCTTATTAAACAACTTTCCTTCTTCAAATTTAAATGTTAAATATTTTGGGTATAATTAACATTTTTTTATGAATCATAGAATTTGATTGAACTGGGATAGTGGAGATTGTAGAATTTAGAGGTTTTAAAGTTCGATTAAATTCTCAGATTTTTATCATAAATTTTTTAGTTTGATTAACGATTAAATTTGAAATTTAGTTCACTAATTAATTGTCACGATTAAAAGTACGATAAATTTCAATCGATTAATGCTGATTAAAATTAAATCAATGAAAAATTTAATTAATTAAATTTATTATTTAATTGTTTTTTTAATCAGTGCCCATGATTTATCTGAATTTTCAGTGCATGCTGGATTTAATGCAGTTGTAAGTTTGGCAACACTGAGTTCTGTGAAGTAAGGTTGCAGTATATAGGTTAGGTTACTTCTAGCTTGGCCGTGAGGTCACATGTCGTGCTTTACTTAGTTAGGAGTGTTCCGTAATCTTTTCTTTATATTTACCTTATTTACGAATAAACTGTGAATCATATCTGAATATATATCTAATGGGCCCGGCCCAACTCTTGTGTTGGCTGAGAGAAATTCCTGAACTTCAGCAATTAGAATCTGGCTGGTTCCTGGCGCCCAACCCATAATCGAATTTCTTCATTGAGGACAATAGGTAAATTGGGGATGCATAGTGTAATCTCGTTATACGTTAACTGCACTTAGTACTGCAATAACTGCACTTTCTCTCAAAAATATGATCATTAACTTGCGAAAGGTTAGTAAAACTTTTGTTTGCACGTTCTATTTCTATTTCAACCACCATAAGTTATAAGCTTTGTTACCTTGGTCAACAGATAGTGCCTTTTAAATCGATTTTTGTTTTTCTATTAAGTCAAAATTTGGGGATTTCTGGATTGATTTTCTAGAGTTATTCGGCCGCCATTTCTTCTTATCTGTGAATAGTTCTTCGGCCTTCTCTTATTACATTACATCATGCAAATATAATAATTAGGTAGTTGATTGTTTGCTAGTTGCCGTAGATTGTAGAAAGTTATTAGTTAATGATAAACTCGATTTAAAACAAATGTTGCAACTAAATTTAATAGTAGATGAAAGATGTGGAATAACTCATCTGTATAGCTCAATTATCTGCCGACTAGTAAGGTAGTATCCTCTCCCATTTTCTCTGCCGTCTCAGTTTCATCCGCCAACCTTTCATTAAACTTAATGAATACAAGAAAATTTAAAATCTCTTAACTGGAAAATAATATTCTGTACACCGGGAAAATTCAATAGTTTTTCCTAAAGTAAATTTGAACAAAGTTTAAATTACAGCATTGTAGATTGAAAATAACCGTCTTAAGATTACCTAAGTTAGTAAAAGTGATACTTACAAAGTGGTATTAAATGAGAAAGTAGGTTTGTGAGATAGAGTATTTTTTTAACTTCAATAAATGCAATTTTTGTGGCATTGCAGTGTGTTTTACGATGTCCGTGACCTGTATATTATATTAGGAATACAATATGTTATAAATTTGAGTAGAATTGTGTTCGTGTTGTGTGTGAGACACCAAGTCTAAAGTTTTGAACAATTTCTGTTATCTAGAAGTACCATTTAACAGAATACGTGCAGTATTTGTGAGTATATAAACATTTTCATAAAAACGGCTACTATGATTTCCTTTGAACTTGATGTACTAAAGCTTAAGAAAGCTCCACAACTTTTATTTGAAATTGTATCCCTCTAATGCTCATTTAAGTGTAATATCCAGCCAATTACTTGTACAACATTGATTGGAATTTAATTCGTAACTTCAATCCCAAATTATTGAATTCTAATTCATTAAACTAACCGAGAGAAAGATTATTGCCAATTTCGGTCATTATTGTTATTATTGTATAAGGGTTTCTTTATAGGCCAAACTGTCGACCTAGGACTATAATCCAAGGTTAGGCTTTGGCCTCCCTGACAGTTCCTCTCCAAGTATCTCTGTCTTGAGCTATTCGTCTCCATTCGCCACTCCTATTTTAAACAGATCATAAGTCTTTACTGCAGCATTTCCTCGGGCGTATATTTTTCTCTTTCTGGAGGAATACCTCTACTGTTTTTTCTCTTGATCATCTCACCTGGTTAGCTGTAGGTTTTTCCTCCATTTTTCCCTGCATTCTGTATTCTTCACATATTAAGCTTTCCCCATCTATTGTTATTGTATTGTCTATTGTTCATTGGTACTTCATGAATTTACTTACATATTTATAATAAAGGTTAGTAATCTATCATCTCATCTGGTAGTCTTTCTACACGTCCAAGCCAGTTTATTCTTATGGAACTATTGACCATATTAACTAATCAGTTTTGATCATTGGCATGATTTGTTCTAAATTACTACTATTCTCTATTATTTCTAGCTTATATTTGATTGTGTTTTGATGCTCTAGAACAGCGTTTCCCAACCTTTTTTTGGCTCGCAGACCACTTGATAGTACGATAAATCATGCTGAATTGTACCACTTCCTAAAAAAGGTTGCATTTCGTGAAATTTGTTATTCCGAGGGGGTTATTTTACTATTATTACCTTTATTTGTGTAGAGATACAATGTATCTTGTTACAAAGGAGTAACATGTTCACTTCATAAACCTTGTAAAGTTTTTAAACAATTAAAAATTGCGTACATGTTTTTCTCTTCAAAATTATTAATTAATTTACAAAGTACTTCTTTAAAGATTATTATATTTGTGCCCAAATCTTCTAAATTCTTTTAAGCATTCAACTACCTGTTAAATGTAATGTTGCTTGGATAGAGCTTACTCATTACAATCAGTCTCTTTTAGAAGATCTTTATAGAGTTATCATTTAAGTTCTGTCACATGATAATTCTAGTAAATTTTCTTTATCTTTTATCGATAATGATGTAGTTTTTCCTAAATTTTCTTTATAGAAGGAGGTTTGAAATCTAATTATCATTTGTGTTTTCGGGTTTTGGGAAAATAGTACTCCATGAAAGACAATTTTAATCCTGTTAAACGTGCTATTATATTTTCTCGTATATCTTAAGACAGATTTACTTTATTCCTGTACATATTAACAACTTTACTGTATAATATTTAATTGAAATATTTTTTATGAAATAGGTAAAAACGTATCTATAATATTTTTATGATTTAATTTTTTTATGTCCGCCATTATTGATTATTTTTCGCGTACCACCAACCAGCAACTCGCGTACCACAGGTTGAGAAACGCTGCTCTAGAATGTTTAATTTTCAGTAGACTTCCCAAGTATGTTATAGATAAGGTTCGCCACTGCTTAGTATTTTGCTCGTAAGGTTGTAAAGTGTAAAGAGATTTAGCTAGGTAAGTAACAATTTGATTTACACCTGTCCTCTACAATTTTCACAAAGTGTTTGTTGCAAACTTCTCTCTCTTTCTCTCCTTAATCTCTTTCTGAGAATGCCCTTTTTCTCATAGCTTCTTTTACATTCTAATACTTTCTCGCAAAATAAAGAAGCTATATTTTCCATCTTTTTATTTGCTAAAGTGGAAACATTTGCGAACAGAAAAATTTAAAACATTTCTTTTCTTCTAATATTTGTACTTTTGTTGTTGTTTTTGCCCCTTAATCTGAAAAAATTTGTAGCTATTTACAAAAATTTTTGTGCATTTTTATTTAATAATGACGGTAGAAACAGAATTGTGTTTTTTACGTACATATGGTCTAGTGACCTCTCCACTTTGTCTTTATCTCCTCTGTCTCTCGCTTCCACCTCAAAAAACCAGAATGTTATTAAATAATTACGTACATGTCTTCTACTTATTTTGGTATTCAAAGTGGGGAAAAAACACACTTCGAGAAGGGAAAAATTCATTGTTTTTTTTTCATGTGTTTTGTTAAAACGTTGTTTATTTTACTAATAATAAAATACGTACGTTTTAATGGTGTTATTCTTGTTTGTTTTGTATACAGAGAATAACAATTTTTTAAATTTCTAAACAAAAAACCTGTAATGTTTACTCACTTGAATCTCTAATCTGCAATCGTTAGCCAATTTTTATTCATTTTATTTAATCAAAATATACAACTGTAAGTTTTTTTAACCTCTGTTATTCAGGAATCAGGGAGACAGTAGAAGGAAGTGGAGTGAAAAAAGAATGTTCATTTATAAATCAAGATTCTACACTCAGTACCTCAACAGCCAGGACAGTAGGCACACCAAACTTTGATGTTAACAATGGAAAACAAGTTATAAGCATGAGGTAAAAATATTTATAACCAAGATACATTTAATCTATTTTCTGTAAAATATGTTCCACAGTCTTTGAGGTTACCTAGTCTCTAGGTTGTAAGCTTGACAAAAAATAATCAAAATTGATACTGAAATTGGCAATTCTTTCATTCTTTCATTTATGCTGTTTAATTTACTTTTACTAATTTTGTTTATTTCGAATTAATTGGGCGAGAATTAAGTTGAATTATGCGTTATTAAAATATACCTTATGAAACCGCCAAAACTTTTCTACTAACCAAAGATGAATGATAAAGGATCAGTAATTAAAATAGATGAATGAAACTAGAATTAAAAATTATATACATTTCTTTATTAAATTAAAAGAAGTGGTATTAATATATCAAATATAAGCTAAGCCACGTCCGGATTATTCTTTACAAATATTTCAAATTTAAAGTTCTAGCAGCATGGCGCGCTAACTCCCTCATTAATCCCTTTGTTATGCATAATTTCCAAGTTTTCCAGCCGACTTTTCACTGTCAAGAAAATTCTCTTCATTCAGTTTACTGTTTGAGAAAAGACTATGTATTAAAAGTTGATTTTTTTTTTTTTTTCTTAAATCTTATTTTAAAGAATAGGAAAATAAAATTAGGTTTTAATATTTTAGAAATTCTCCTCGTTAAAGCGCAGGCTTTATATTTTAGGTTTTAAGTACCCCCCCTGTACTTAAATGGTTTGCTGTAGGAATATGCCTGTAATCGCCTCCAGATGTCTTGTGAGTTAGAGTCGTACCCGTTCTTTTTCTTTCCTGTTACAATAATGGCATTTAGAACAAATAAAGAGTTTGTGGTGGTAACTACAGTCACAGACCGAGAATCATGCTTAGGCAGCTGTAGGCAAGTGTATCACAGTTGTGTCTCTGGCGGTTAGATCTTTCCGTATCTAAGCTTCGATTATCCCTTTTTAAATTGGAGATGTTGTCATTTTTTTTTTTTTTTTTTTTTTTTTTTTTTTTTATTACTGTGAACTTAGGGTTTAGAGTCAGCTAAAACTCTCTGAGCTAAAATTCGAATTTGGAAGGAAAGATCAAGTATTGAAGTTGTAGTAGTGTTATCAAAAATTCTTGTTTAAAAGAATAACATTGAATACAGGGGGTCGGTACGATTTCTTTTGATTGAAAGAAATTGAACAAGGGTTTTACGCTTCAGGTATAGTGATTTTCCTAATCTTGCAGTTTAATTAAAGTGGATTGCCTGGATTAAGAAGAATTGAATCGAGAATTAGTTGGCCCGCTCCCTCCCCCTCCATGACCTAGTTAAGTTTCCATAGAAGTAATATTTTTACACGATTGAGTGAACACTTCCGTCTCCCAATAATCTTGGTTATATTAGCCTGCAATTTCCTTTCCTTTCTCCCACTTATTTTTAACTCTCGCACTCAGACTGGTCCTTTACGCCCACTTCTTCTTCTTCAGCATTACTTTTCCAATATTTCCGAACCATTAGGTGGGTTATATTTCCCTAAGTTGTAGTTGCTTAGGAGATGTTGCAGCGGAGTGCCATCCGATTCGTACGGTTTTTGTAGTATAAAAAAAATTCTCGTTTTGTCACTTTCAAAATTAAATTAAAGAAAGATCACAAATAAGAAACTTTAACACATACTCTATTTGAAATCTGTTTTTTTAGATTCAAAATCAAGTTCAGTTCAAAAAGTTATAATTATTTCTCTTCGCGTATTGAAAAACGGATGTGAACCGCTAGTTGCGCCATAGCATCTGTTTTATTAAATTTATTACAGTATCACAAAATTAGATTGCAACAATCCGTATGTGACTCGTCTACTTAAACAAAACGTTTCAATGCCTGCCACGGTTATTTCGCTGATGACCAAGACTGATGTAAGGTCACTACACCGTTGTAGACAGTCTTCTTTGAGTATCGTCCAGTATTGGATCCATTACTGTTTCAAAATATCTTGAATGGCATCAGTGTCATTCATCACTGTTCAATATTAATAATTCAACAATCTGTAAGTCAGTTTGATCATGCAGGCTGCCCTTTAGAAACTTTACTTGACTCTTCTTTCGTTAATTGGAGTGAAGGAAACCGTAACATTAAGTAATCTTTCAGATTTAAATTAAAATAATTTGTCCTTGTACGTAAATTAAAAAAAAAAAATCTGTTTATAACCTTATAGAAATATACGTGTACTTGATTTAATAGGAGAGTTTTGTCCATCTTTAATGTTGGATTAGTTTTTATTAGAAAATTTAAACGACATAAAGTATTGTTAGAGATAAATATTTCCTTAGTTGAGTACTAGATCTGAGCCTATTGCTGTTCTCCAAGTTTATCTTAACTAAAAGCAAACAGGATATGGTACATTGGACAGCACATTGTGCAAACGGGTCTTAACTTTAATTTAAAGGAAGTTTCCATCCTATTACACAACACTTACTGTTAGATTAACCTCAAGGCAGTGACTTTTAATTGCTGATAAATATTGTTTACTTTCTATTGCCCTTTTCTAATGGGAATTCCCCCTGTCGAGGTAACAAAGAATTTTATTTTAGTTTTACGTGTTTTGAGGTTAGAAATATGTGTGTTTTTTTTAAACGAAACTAATAATTTATAAACAAATTATCTGTTTTTTGAAGAGAGCAAAGAAATATAATAAAAGGTTTCTTGTAACAGACTTTGCCCTTGCGGGCAGACAGAGTATTAGATGCTTAACTCTATTCTACGTACCAGAGGAGGGATTTAGAAACCCACTTGGTATTAGGAGTGGGCAAGCTTGTGTCAAACAGTTTGTACATCCCTTGGCTAGGCCACTCTAAAGCCTGGGATCTGTTAGTCTCAGCAAACACAATTACCACTGAACACTCATTCCCCAGCTGGCCATGTATCCATCTCCATCTAGAGAGGAAAAAAATACTAGACAGAGAAGAGGTCGCCAAGGACAACAATACCGTCCTAAAAAAATAAAAATAAAAAGAGTAAAAACAAGACCCTGGGATAAATTGAAAGAGTGCAAGTAAAAACTCTTTATTTAACCTTCCTTCTTCAAGCAGAGGTCGTTCCACAGAAAAAGGTTCCGAATAGAAGTTGGACCCTTGTCTACCTTGCGCTCTCACTGTCATCAACAGGCCCCATGTTATTGTTGTTTCGCCACTAGAAAAGCCATACCCGATACTGTCTGTTCGCATTTCCAGTGTTAATACCGAGGCTGCATTACTTCTCTTGTAAAATAAAAACCTGATTGAACTTCGCAAGACTTCCACACATGGCAATTATTACTATACTACCTCGCTTCCTCATTTTTTACTTTACATTCTCTTCATTTTATTTGAAATTCACAAAAGCAGAACAATAAAGATCTTCCAAAAGTAATTACGCCGATTAAAGTGGCATAGAAAAAAGTTACCTTGCGGAGAAATCGCGCACTACCTGCGACGCCTCAGATTTTGGGAATTGTAAGAAATAAGTGCTGATAAACTAACGGATAAGCAGAAGAATTTTTTTTTTTTAATGATGGATTATAGATTGTCATTCTTTGCTGTTTTGAAAACATATTATAGAGTTTTGATTATTCCTCCAAGAATTTTAGATTGAAAAGATTAGAGAAGGGTAGATGTTAGAATGCTCGACTCCATACCTGCAAGTTCAAATCTGTGGAATCAGTGACGAAAGCTAAAGAATTGGCCAAGCTTAAATAGCTTAAGACTAAGCCGGACACTGGAGCACAAAAATATAGAAGGTGCCTTAGGCCTCATATCGCAGAGTAGCAATTTTAACACGATTTCAGAAGTTAAAGAAATCGTTTCCTCCAATCATCTTTCACCTAACGAAGAGTCCAATGACTTTCAATGGAGGGTATTCACTGATACTCTATTTCCGATACTTTTTGTCAATATTTACGGGGTCATTCAAAAGTGCGAGAAATATTGCGAAGAAGAGTCACTCCAAGATCGTGCTGATAATGACTTAATCAACTAATCACCTTGGCAAAACGAGAGTCGAACTGAGCAACATTACAGCCCTGATCACAGTAGCATTGCACCTCTCATGGTTAGGACCAGCTGTGGAACCTCTATATAGATTATGTGTCCAAACCGTAAAATCGTTAACCTCATTACTACACCCGCCACAAATGATACTTCAACTTAAAGTGATACCAAACTGCAAGTTTAAATTCTTAAGTGGTTGTGAGTTAGTTTCTACTATGGAGGCTCCATTCGTTGCGTAAGTTAAACTTTGCTTTTGTAGGGTCCGTAGGAATTTGAATTTGTCAGCTCAAGGAAGGATAATGTGAGATTTATCTAAACTGCAAATAGCAGGCCTAAGCGTGAAAGTAATGTTCTGGCATTTTTTGAAGAATTGTCTTTATTTTCCATTTTCCAGTAAATTTAAGGGTAATTCAATTAAACAGAAGTTCTGCGCATTGGCAAAATGACAAACCAAGCTTGGACTACTTTTTCTTAACAATCAAGTTACATAATTATTACAGGTTATGCCGATCTGTTAGTAATAAGCTTTGAAGTTCTAAAGGTAACCTCCAACCAACTGCAATCTGATCAATGTAATGGCTTTTCATTCTTTGCTATACGGATATTCCATTTCCAATCTTTCATGAAATTCGCCGTATTATATTCAAGAAATTTTCCAATAATATCATCCTAGAAATAGAGGAGAAATAAAAATAATGAGCTGTCTAAGGATTTGTTAAGCCATTGTTCTGAATACAACAACTGCAAGGATTGTGCCAGACTATTCTAACTTATGATAGAATGTTGGGAATTACGTCGGTTCCCTAGGGTAATCATAGGTAATTGGATATGGTGGACAAAGGATACTATGGCTGCTGTCCAGAATCTTGGCCTACAAGGTAAATTACCACGGAATGACCATGCTCCATTCAGTCTTAATCACATTTTCAACATTGCTCATATCTTTTTACTTAGTCGGAAATCTGTGATATTAATCAATTTTTTCTTCTTTCTTTTTGATAAAATCATTTATTTAAAGTTAAAATAGTTTATAGTTTGTTTAATACAAGCCTCTGCAAGTTTTTTTTAACCGGAACAGTCACTTGTACGTAAATTTTTTTCGAATGGTTGGTCGGACGTATCACTGGTGAATCCAAAAAAGTCCTCTGCAATCTCGCTCTGTGACAAATATTTTGAATTTGTGTTCAAGGTAATTTTTCTGAAAGTACGAGTAATTTGGCATTTATTCCAGTACTGAGCTACACTTATCTTATTCTGGAGAAAAATGGATGATTTCTACAGATTTATGGAATCTATTTCCTATCGAGTATAAAAAAAAAGAACATGCTGTTCCCTAAATATGGTCTTCTTTTTATAGATAATAATTGTTAAGTTAAGAAGTTTTTTAACACTCCTCTTTGCGTTTTGGCTTAGATAGTTGTAAAGTTACATTTTTAGTGATAAGTACCGCCGAAACGAGTGCGGGAGTGGATCTGCTCTGGATTCTCAAGCGGAGATCCCGGGTTCCTACTAGATTTTCTATTCCTAAGAAGTTCTTACAACTTTCTGTCCGGTAGTGAATAGAGGTAACTAGAAAACACCCAAAGGAAGCCGGCAGTGCATTGTTCCGGAACGCCAGTGACTTCAGATGTTGACGTGCTTAAGAAAAAAAGTTGTAAAAGCTAAGGGAGCTCTTTGAAAATCTTGGCCCTCCAGGTTGGGTAAAAGAGTAGGGCCAGTAACTAGACCTTTCAGAAACCAACCTTCATTATTATTGTAACAGTTAATTACTTCTGGTAATATCTTGCGCATTAATTAGTGCACAATAACTTTAAAACAAATGATTAGAAAAAGTTTTTTTGGAATGATTTAGTACCTAATTTGTTAGAAAAGGAAACAAAGCTAAGTAATTCTTTATTGCGTTAAAATAGAATAGAATATAAAAAGAAAAGCTCATCATTCTCTCTCTCTCTCTCACACACACACTTTTTCTTCTATTTATTTTCCACCCCCAGTTTTTACTGTTGATGAAAAACATTATGGCGTGGTGTATGAATAGACTGTGTGACCTTGCAGATGACTAAAAGATGATGTATGATGGTATGGCACAGTTTAGTAATTTTACAGATGATATTATCATCAACAGTGGCGATACGGCTGGGAAGATGAGCTGCAGAAATATATATAGTTTTCATCAGACAACGATTAGTCAAAACTAGACGACTGCTTTCCTCTGCTGGTTAACATTTCAACAAGGACATGGGGCGCTAATCTAGAATAAATGTACGTCATTATTATGTAAGATAGAAAACATTTTCTTTTGTAAATAGCTGAACATTATTTTTAGATTTAACTGCGAAAACTCTTTTTCTGTTTTTTATTTATTTAAATGTTGAATCAGTAAAATAAGGATGTCGAACATATTTCTAGCAGTAAGGTAAATAAAACTTGTGAACATGTCAATTAACTTTGTTAAAACCTTTGATCCTGGACACGCTAGATCTGCTAACCAAAAAAAATAAAGATCACCATGAACCCTCCTTCTCGCAGTTCTCTTTAAATTCTCCCATGGAACGCCAATTGCCTGGGGTACACTACGACGAACTCTCATTGCTGTTGCTTGACCGATAAATTTACATTGCCTAAATTTCAGAAACTCACCTGGCTGATCGGACTGATTTTTGTATAAATGATTATACAGTCCTTAACTGCAATATACTGCCCCTTATGGGCTTGGGTGGGGCTTTACCAAGCGCCTACCAGCGACCACGAACACTCTAATCAAGTGATCTATAGTTCGTTGTAGATATGTAAAATATCCGACTTCTCTTTAAATTCTAAACGCTACTGTTCTACTAATTACTCTCATCTCCCTCAACTTTACTTATGAAGACCTTCATCTCATTCGCATCTCTCAGTCTGCATTTCTCAGTCCCTTGTAAATACTTTCATCTGATTCACTATCTATCGCCTGCATATTTTACATAATATGTACTCGTAATTGTCTCGGAGGGTTGTCAGTGGAAACTGGTGCACTCTTGCAAGTGCAAGTAAGTATCATATAATTAGTGATAAGTATCATGTTTACTAGATCCAAGTTTATGCAGTTGTAAATTTTCCAATAAATAATTTTTATAAAAGCTCATGATGCAACATACAAACGAAACCATAACAGGAAAGTGGTCTCTTTAGGATAGATTGGTTGAACTTTTTTTAAAGTCCCATTTAAGTATAATAAATGGCCTCATTAATTTATAATCATATTAACAAAATTCAATATGTCGCATGTAAAAATCCAAATTTGTAGAAGAATTTTTAGAACAGAAGTGCCATTTTTTTAAAATCATAGTTTTTGGTTTTTAGCTATTTTTCGTCGACAAATTTTCATTATGTTAAAGTTTAGTAAGAAAAGTCGTATCCCTTTATCCAAGATATTTTCCTAATTTGAATTTCGCTGTCTGTTTAAAACAGCAACAAAAAACAAACATCTGCAATTATGAAATGAACTTTTATGAATACATATAATTATTTTTTAGATATATATGGCCCATTAAAATTTAAAAAAATCAATAGTTGCAAAAATATTTCGCTTAATATTGATAAATTATTATTTTAAAATAACTAATTAATTAGATATTTCAAAAAAAGGAAATAAAATGAGCTCAATACCTAAAAAATCGGAAGAAATAAACCAAGTACAAGCAAAGAATAATAAGTCGAAGGTATTTCACAATAGAATTAATGTTTTACCATTGCAAATGTTTACCATTTTTCTTTTCTCAATCAGTGTAAATCTTAGTGAAATAACTTCTGTAAATTACATGACATTTTATTGTAAATATAAACTTTAATGCATCAGGGTATATTGTTCTATTTTTTGTTTTTAGGTACTAAATAAGAAATGCTTCAATTTGAAGGAACAATGTGATAGAGCTATCGTTCAAGCAAAAAATTATCTCATGAATCATCCGAGCAGCATCAGTAGAATTAGCGTCGACCGTAGTGACAAGGAATCGTACATTTCTCAGAAGATAATCCAAATGGTGGCGATGGACGTTATCAAAGAGCAAAATAAAAGCAAGAAAAAAAGAAGATCGTTAAAAAATAATAAAGAATAGAATTCCAAATCGTTGCATTGCTATAAATTAAATGATCTTCTATTTATGGCCTTCTAAAAATGGTATTAATTTATTTATTCCAATATTCTGTTTCCAGGAGAATATTTTAACAGCTTTGTGACTAGTTTGTAGTTTACCAATGTTTTTAAATCTTTTCAATAGAATAAAGTATTCCGTCGAAAGTATAAAACTATTATTATTCTATCATCCCAGTGAATAAGTGGTTAAGTAGAATTTAATTTCGTTCAAAATTAGTTAAGTGTGGATAAGAGAAACAGTAAATTGTTTTCTCGTTATTGTACAAGTGGCCAAATCAGACGTTGGCATTTTCAAAAATTACATTCTCATTGTTGAGGCCATTTTACATGTGAGCGATGTATTAGTCAACATCTTGACTGTTTTCTGCCACTTCTGAGGAGATGGTATCATTGTAGTTTGTATAGTGCGTTCAGTCAAGTTAGTTGTGATGAAACCAAGTTCAGTTTCTCGAAGAGCAAAAATAACAATTGAAAATATGACCTGAATCCTTAGCGCTAGTAAAAGATAATAATTATAAAAAAAAAAAATATATAAAATTCAATCAGTAAACGAACATTCGTTCAAAGAGTTTGGAAGCTGATTATTAGTTTCGTAATTAAATTTTTTTTTTTTTTAATAATTTTATATATTTAAATGTATGCATATTTCTGCCTGAGATTGCAACACTATTCCCAGGATTGGAGAATGCTCACAATATATGTTTTGTAAAAAACCTCTATTACAACAATCGTCGGGCAGCTTATCTTTCCACTTTTCATTTATAACTCTAGAAAATTAATTTGGCTTTTCAATTGCTGTTTTTTTTTTTCCAATTTCATGTTTCAAAATTGGAGAGAGTTGGAGGAGTAAGTAGAGTTTATGGATAATGTACCGTGTCAATGGTTGGTTGAAAATTGAACACTGTCATAATTTCGTCTCACTCAATTTCAACCGAGCAAATATGTAGTTCTCTCTTGCAGTTATGCGCTATTCGTATAAAATTGTATACTCATTAGGATTTTATGTAAAAAAAAATGTAGTGAATTTGAATGATTGCTTCCATGATAACAATAAAATCTTGAAGCATGACGTAGGTATGGCGAACGCTGTATTACACCGTCAACTAATAAGGCAGAAACATTTAATACTGATGCTCTTGACGTATGCGAAGCTCAACATTTGGATATTAAAAAACAAGAAAAACAAAAAGTAACTGGACTATTTAGACAGTTAAGCTGGAGAGAAACTTATTTACATTATGACGTTAAATCACTCTTATGTCTCAGTTACTTCTGGCAGTGTTATATTCTCTGTCTATTCTCGTAAGTTGCATCAGAACAAAATTTTATCCTTATAAATTATGTCCCCCATTGCTATTGCAAAATTACTTATTAACAGAAGTTGATTTGTTCCCGTTTTTTGTTTTTTTTTAAATTAAGTTTCACATATAATATTTTCTTTTACAAGCCTGCTATGGTTTAAACATGTGTGCACATTTTTAAACAAAGTGCAATCATTTCTTTACTATTCAGTTGTTAATACAAAGTATTTTTGTCTATCCTACTTCTATTTATTAAACCAAATCCTTCATTGCTTTTGGTTCTGTTTGGGTACAGATATCAACATCCAGAAAATTTTACAGTTCGAATAGAATTTTCGGAGCACTCAATCTTTCATACTATAGTTCTTCTTTTCTGTAAAGATATGGCACTTTTCAATTGATGTTTGTGCCCCAAAGTATAAGAAGAGTAATTTTTAAGAACAGGCTTATAAATTCAATATCCTACGAGTAATTGCAATTAACCATTCTAATAACGAGGTACTTAAATGGGAAATCTAAGATTTGTAGAAGAAAATTATACGAGAGATTTGTTTCAAATTAAAAGTAATTGCTCAAAAGTGATTAAGGAAAAATTGATATTCCTTATAACAAAAAACTTGAGTTAATTAAAGCTAATTTATTAAATGGGTAATTAAAAATATTAAATTATTCGAAATGGATGTCACACAGAATTGGTCTAATAAAAAGATAAATAATAATAATAGTAAAGTCTTTATTAAATTCTTTTTCAATGTACAAACATACATTCATTTAAAATAATTTACATAAAATACGTGACGTTATTTTTAACTAATTATAAACAGGAGCTTAAGACAACCATCTTAGTCGTAGACCATAAAAAAATAGTACAAAGATTAATTTGTCTGGATTTTTTTGCTCTTCGAAGTCAATATTGTAAGCAGTGAATTGATTGGAATTAGACAAGGCAACACTGGGATGCAGTAGAAGTGAAGAGGTTTTTCTGGTTCTGGGTTGATGTAGGCGATGTGGTGCGTCGTTGCCGATGCTAGGCGATAATTTATCGTTTAAAATAATAAAACTGTCTGGGAACTGTTATTTATAAATAGTTATTTGTTTCTGTGTGTTATCACCCTATGTGGATCACCACTATGCATTTGAGGAACTGAAGGTTAGTAAATAGTTTCTTTTTCAAAATTATTATTCTTACTACATTTAAAAAACATTATTCATAAAAGTTAGTTATTTTTAACATGGTAAAAGTTCTCATATTTTTTTCCGTGTTTTTGTTTTAAATTAATTTAGTGTCCTGAGTTTTTTTGTTTTTGGTAATAAGTAAATTATGTGTGTTGTATTTTTCAATAAGTGGATAAAATAAGTATGTTTTTTGGAAATATATTTTATTTTCATTGAATGAAAAGGTTCTTGTTCTGTAAAAAAAAATTATTGTTCTTTAGAAAATGAGCCGTTAACAGAACTTTTCAAGAAAATAAAAGCGCCAAGCGAAAATCGTATAATGTGACGATTTCGATGTTTCCGCTGAGTGCTGACTCTATTATTATTAAAAATCAAGATTCTACACTCCATTTTTCATACTTTCTTTATCTTAATTTGTCATAAAAGACCACGCACTGTTTATATTTTGGAAAACATAACTCTGGGTAGTTACACTAAGATGAGCGTACTGATCTCGCTTTTTCCATCAACTTTTTTTCAGGTCATTTCACTTCATATTTTCAAATAATGATGTAAATGTCTTGATTAGTTGTTATAGATTTAACGTTTTTAGAACTTAGCTGTTTAAGTAACTTCTTCAGTTGATCTAACTTACACTCTCTTGTTTTTGTCGACATTACCATGTTCTTAGTATACATTTTTACTTACATGACAATATTTAGATTTGATTACTTTAATATAATAGTTAAACAAATGATGAAACTCTCAGATTCAATTAACTTTATTATAACATTAATTACCTCATAGTAAACTACAATCTATTACTTCAGCTCTTTTTTTTCCTTCTATTTCCTTCGAACTTTGAAAGGATATATCTTTAAATTTTCCTGAAGCTTCTTTGCTCGCTCCAGTAAATTTACCAGAACTCTGGTTAAGTTCTTTTTTGATAATTCACTTATGCCCTCTCACTACTATCGTGTGTGCTTAATTTAATTTTATAAAGTTATTATTTTTACGTTAATCATAAAAACAAAATGTAATGTTTTAAATTTAATATTATTTTAGATTCAGTATTTTTAAATGAAGTTATAAATTAACAATAATTTGTAAATATCATTTAGACAGCCGTGAAATGTAACCCAAGTATAACCTTCTTACATTTACGTACTGATCGACTGAACATACTGTGTGTGATTGGCGAAGTTTTTACAGAGAAGTGTGTATGGATATTGTTTTAAATGAGAGCTGTATGCTTGGTGGATTAGGAAAGATTGTTGAAATTGACGAAAGCAAGTTTGGCGAAAGAAAGTATAACAGAGGAAAGCATGTGAATGGTAGATGGGTGTTGGGTGGTGTAGAGAGGATTAGAATTTAAATGATTAAATTCAGTATTGCTGACACTAGGGATAAAGATACGTTGCTATATGTCATTAAGACTTTCATACTGCCAGGATCCACAATTTACTCGGACTGTTGGAAGTCATATGACTGTCTGGAAGACGAAGGGTTTCAACATTTGAAAGTGAACCATTCCCTAAATTTCAAAGACCCTGAAACTGGAGTGCACACTAATGCTATTGTGGGCACATGGAGCTCAATAAAAAGGCACCTTCCACGAAGAATTGCCACTGGCCAGTTTGACTCCTATTTAGCAGAGTATATGTGGCAAAGGAGTAATTCTTCCTAGGACGATCGGATGAGAGCATTTTTGGAAGGAGTGAGGAACGTTTACACACCGCCAGGATAGAGATTCCACTGAATAAGGTAAGTTTCTTTTTATGTTGTTCTTTGTATTTATTGTAATGAATGATGTGACTCAACTGTAAAATTAAGGGTGGTTTGGTAGTTTAGGAGGGGGTGTGAGGGCGAAGTCCTCCATAAAAATAAAAAATAGATCAGGGGTGTGGGGGCACAGCCCCCACGAATAAAATTTAAATAAAATTATCAATCTTGAAGTAGTAATTCGAAGTGATTTTGATTCGCTGTTAAAATGTAACCCGCCAGATTTAAATGTAAATATAAAATAAATAAATATATTTATATTTGAAATAGGCGGGTTACATGGTAACAGCGAATCAAAATCACTTCGATATTAGGCCACACCTCCGTGGGCTATTCTGCAGATTTACCCGAATTTCTACATTCAATAAAGTAGTGGGTAGCCTTTTCTTATAATTTTAGAGTTTATCTTCTGAATTATTGATAAATTGCCTATAAAAGAAATTCGCAATCGAGGAAAGTTTTTTGGTTCCCTCGTCCAGTTACTGTCACGTTTCGCTGGCGTGAAAGCTCATCTTCTTAAACTAGTGCAGTAAATAATTATACTTTATACGTTTCGCTCCTTTCATGATAACTACGTTCACTTTTTTAGCGTACGTCTTCTTATTCCATTGGTATTATTTTTTTTCTCTGATCGTCAATTTTGGTGTTATGTGGAATCTTTTTTGTAGGTATTCCTTAATTTCTTTCATCAACAATCTCATTCCGTTGAGTGAGCTTACGTGTTTAGATTTCTTGAAGTTTGCCTACAGGCATGACCCTGATTTATTGGTGAGCATGTGATGATAATAAGTAGTACATCTTGCTTCTAAAGCTGGTTTTGTTAGTTTGCGGTTATGTGCGATTTACATCTACGTATGATTTTATGGTATCATATGTAATAATGGTTCTGTTTTTTCGTAATTCCCTTCCAAGTTTTAATTTCTTCCTTTTTAAACGTTTTTATAATTCTGTTAGAGAACCATTTCACTTTTCTTCAATATTTTTCTCTTAGACATGTTTAGGATTATGACGTCTGTCATTTTGCATTGTTCCAATGATGTTAGAATCGTGTAGGTGAACCAATTTGAAGTTTTTTCTGCATTATTTATTGAATTCTTCAAATAAAAGTTTAAATGGCGAAAAGCTATTCATTTTTGTTGCTCCCTATAGTAGAGCTAGTTTAAACCAGAGTTTAAGGCAATATCTATTTGGAAGGTCGAGAGAAAGTCGTGTGAATTTCAACTAAAAGTTTTTAAACCACGTCTAATTTACATTAAATTCTTTTGGAGTTATATTAAATGGTTTATCAGGTAAATTCAATTTGAGAAATATTATTATAATAATAAACTGCTTACAGAAGTGAACAACACATTATGTACAAATTAAATTGAAATTAAATTCTCTTGTTATCAAATTGTCTAAATTATCAACCAAAAATTGTTTCACCTTTAAAGTTTTTGCATTCAAAAACTTTCCTGAAATACATATAATATCTATTTTATTTATCTATAATAGATTTTTTTCTCTAGATTCTTAATTGAAGACATAACTCAAACATTTTATTTTAATTATATTAAATCATGTTGATTTTCAGATTAACTGCTGATACTGGGAGTGCTGCCTGATGCACTATTTATCAATAGAAGCCCAGTTGAAAAAGACGTAAAAGATCTAAACGTAAGGTGGTCCTATCTAGGTCAAGTGAGTTGCTGTGATCATTTAAATATGCATGTCTTCTGTGTAAAATTATAATTTTAAACTAAGTTTTGATATTAAAAATAATTTGTAAAGTTTATAAAAATTTATTTTAAAAAACTTTCTTTAAAAAAATAAAAAAGTAATATTGTATTTTAGTATTATTATTAGGAGAATAAATAATAACCTTTAATATAAAATAAATAAATATTTATTTGCATATACTTCATACTTTACATTCTATTATAAGAAAAATCTACATACAAGTCAATAAAATACAAAAATAATTCCTAAAAAACGTTTAAAACTAACAGAGAAACCTAAAATAATAAAGGTAAAAAATTAGTTCTAAAAAAATCCGTCAGAGGGCGCCACTTATCAGACAGGTGAGAAAATAGTTCCAGAAGTAGCCACCAGGTAGCAGCACTTACTGGACTTTCTATAGAACAGCTGTTTTAAAAATGGCCGCCAGGTAACACTATAAATACAGGTGCAAGAGCCATTTTCATTCAGTACGACTTGAGTGATGAAGGGGGGTATATCGCTCGTCGCTCCAAACATATCTTATCTAGTCTAGTCTAACTATTCATCACCTCTCTCTTCAAAGAATCATGATGTTGAGTGATAGTGACGTAGTGGGGAGATGTTGTCGCTTCGACGGTTCTCCCCACCCTGCCCCGCCCTTCCAGCGAACTTAGTTATATAGCCTCCTGGAGCAAGATGGCGGCATTTAACTCACCTGATCCACTGGCTCCTAGATCGCCCAGCTGACTGTTGCTCTTGCACACTCTCACGACACTGTCGACCATGTTTAACCTTCCCTCTAGGTTTCCTTTTTTACTTCTACCACTCTCTAGACTTTGTAACCTTCCTTTTAGGTTATCTTTTTTATTTTTTCGCTTTTTCATCAGCACTTTAGAATATTAATAAAATATTATTAATTTTTTTCGTTTTATTTTAACTTTTTCATATTAATTAACACATAAAAAGGAAAAATAAATAAAATAACTTTTTTTAAGACTTTTATTCAGCAAAAAAATTATATTTTTTTTAACATGCAATTTTTAATTTTGGTGAAATCATACATATTACGTATAATAATTACGTACCTTTTTTTTTTATAGATCCTAACCAATGTTTGCTGATATATTCACATTGGATTGATGTTTCACGTCTTTTTCACTTGGGCTTCCATTAAAGAACAGTTTTGCAGGCAGTACTTTGGTATCAACAATATTAATTCTGAAAATCAACATTATTTATCGTTATTAAAATAATTTAAATGTTGTAAGGAGAGTTTCACCTACTTATAAGATTATAAGAAGTCCGAGAAAATCATCTATAACAATTTATGTATTATAAAAATTAAATAAAGAAGACTATGATTAAGCTAAAGATTTGATCGTTTTTTAAAAACCTAAATCTTTCCTTTAGACGTTTATCTACGTGTAAATCGCGACTACGTTTTACCAAACTCTGAACTTGACTATAATACTGACAAAAAGTTATTATAGGAATAAAATTTGCAAATAACAGCTGAAAATATTAAAAAGCTGTCTGAAAATAGATAGGATGAATGAGTATAAAAATGAAATGGTGAAAATACGTAGGAATTTGACACTAAGGATACGCTACACCGAATAAGTTGCCCCATTAACTCATTATATATCACATATTTAAAAAATGTTTAATGAACTTTAAGCGGAAATAAAACTAAAAACAATTTACTCAATGTAACCTACCTAATTACTTTTTTATTTGTTTTTTTAAACATGCAATTTTTATTTTTGATTAACACATGCATAATACGTATAATAACTACTTACTTTTTTTATAGATTCCTAACCAATGTTTGCTGTTATATTCCCATCGGGTTGATCTTTGACATCTTTTCACTTGGGCATCCGTTGATGAACAGCATTGCAGGCAAGTACTATGGATATCACCAGTATTGATACTGAAAATCATTATTTCTTGTAATTTAAATAATTAAAATGTTTACTGTGTTTCACCTAGTTTTAAGAAAAACTTATGTAACAATTTATGTTTATTATAAATATTAAATAAAGAGACTTATCTATTAAATTTATAGATTTTTTTTTAACCTTAACCTTTTTATTCAATGTTAATGAAATATATTTCTAAAAAACACACTTATTTCTTAGGAATAAAATTAATTTGATTGGAAAAATATAATATAATATATTAGAAAATAATTTACTAGCATTTTTATTATTAAATTATTTTTTTGGAAATTAATTAAAGTTTATTTATTTAATTGAAGTTTTCAATTAAATTACAAAAATTAAAACTTCTTTCAGATACAAAAAAAAACGAATAATTTATATGAAAAAAAGTTTTAGTTCATGTTATAACACGCTGAACATAATAAATAATAGGACTTACCTGGATGAGAATCACTTCATATTGATGGTCGTGCTGCGGTAAGTACAGAAGGACACTTAAAAATTCATCTCAGGTAATAGATAAGCTGCTAAGATAAGGCCTGCAAGTTTGGCACTTACGCTTCCATTGATGAACAGTTTTGCAGGCAGTACTGTGGTATCAACAATATTAATTCTGAAAATCAACATTATTGTTATTTAAATAATTAAAATGTTTACTGAGTTGTCCTCAAAGAATCATTACTTGTTGTAATTAAAATAATTGTAATATTGTACGAGTTTCACCTAGCATTAAAAAACCACGATAAAAACATCTATAATAATATTTCTCAAATTGAATTTAATGTAAATTAGACGTGGTTTAAAAACTTTTAGTTGAAATTCACACAACTTTCTCGCGACCTTCCAAATAGATATTGCCTTAAACTCTGGTTTAAACTAGCTCTACTATAGGGAGCAACAAAAATGAATAGCTTTTCGCCATTTAAACTTTTATTTGAAGAATTCAATAAATAATGCAGAAAAAACTTCAAATTGGTTCACCTACACGATTCTAACATCATTGGAACAATGCAAAATGACAGACGTCATAATCCTAAACATGTCTAAGAGAAAAATATTGAAGAAAAGTGAAATGGTTCTCTAACAGAATTATAAAAACGATGTTATTTAAAAAGGAAGAAATTAAAACTTGGAAGGGAATTACGAACAAAAAAAGAACCATTATTGCATATAATACCATAAAATCATACGTACAAGTAAATCGAAAAAAACTAACAAAACCAGCTTAAGAAGGAGATGTACTACTTATTATCATCACATGCTTACGAATAAATCAGGGTCATGCCTTTAGGCAAACTTCAAGAAATCTAAACACGTAAGCTAGCTCAACGGAATGAGATTGGTGATGCAAGAAATTAAGGAATACCTACAAAAAAGATTACACAAAACCAAAATTGACGATCAGACAAAAATAATACTAATGGAATAAGAGGACGTACGCTAAAAAAGGGAGTAAAGTATAATTATTTACTGCACTAGTTTAGGAAGATGAGCTTTCACACCAGCGAAACGTGACAGTAACTGGACGAGGGAATCAAAAAACTTTCCTCGATTGCGAATTTTTTTTATGGGCAATTTATCAATAATTCAGAAGATAAACTCTAAAATTAAACGAAAAGGCTACCCACTACTTTACTAAATTTAGAAATTTGGTTTAACTTGAGCTTTATGTTTCTTTCTTTAAAATTCATTAATTAATATTAATTAACCTGTTTAGTACTTACAGTTATTTCCATAACAGAAAGTGGTAGATAATCTTGATTTTGATTAGTTGCTAATGTTATTCTAGTCAGTTATCAAAGTTTTCTGCAAATTATTTACTTTTAGGAGCATGTCATAATTGGTCATCCTAGCAGACCAGTACGTAAATGTAAGAAGGTTATACTTGGGTTTCATTTCACTGTTGCCTAAATAATATTTACAAATTATTGTTAATTTATATTTATATTCAGTATATTTATAATACTGAATCTAAAATAATATTAAATTTAAAATATTACATTCTTTTGTTTTTATGATTAACGTAAAAATAATAACTTTATAAAATTATATTAAGCATACACGATAGAAGTGAGAGTGCATAAGTGAACTATCAAAAAAGAACTTAATCAGAGAGAGCAAAGAAGCTTCAGGAAAATTTAAAGATATATTTTTCTTCTTTCGAATGAAATAGAAGGAAAAAAAAAGCTGAAGTAATAGATTGTAGATTACAATGTGGTAATTAATGTTATAATGAAGTTAATTGAATCTGAATGTGCAATCATTTGTTCAACTATTATATTAAAGTAACCAAAACTACTGTTATGTAAGTGAAAATTTTTACCAAGAACATGGTAATGTTGAAAAAAGAAGAGAGTATGTTAGATCAACTGAAGACGTTACTTAAACACCTAAGTTCTAAAAACGTTAAATCTATAACTAATCAAGATATTTACATCATTATTTGAAAATATGAAGTGGAATGACATGAAAAAAAGTAGATGGAAAAAGCGAGATAAGTTTACACTCATCCTAAAGGTAAAGTCCGTAGAAAGCACAAATGGACGACCCTAGAGGGCATTTGTAAGTTGGCTAAGGGCTATAAGAGTCCAAGGATTTAAGCAATACCATAACATATTAGAGATCTTAGATCCTACATATGTACATATGTTTAAAAAAACTTAAACTTTTTTACTTTATGTTTCAACCAAA
Source organism: Rhodnius prolixus (assembly GCF_049639745.1). Taxonomy (NCBI): domain Eukaryota; kingdom Metazoa; phylum Arthropoda; class Insecta; order Hemiptera; family Reduviidae; genus Rhodnius; species Rhodnius prolixus. The sequence goes on along the minus strand of NW_027411603.1, from coordinate 45,712,867 downwards.
TGATTTTTGTTTATTATAAAAATTAAATAAAGAGACTTATCTATTAAATTTATAGATTTTTTTTTAACCTTAACCTTTTTATTCAGTGTTAATGAAATATATTTCTAAAAAACACACTTATTTCTTAGGAATAAAATTAATTTGATTGGAAAAATATAATAACACACATTATTTAAAAAATGTTTAATGAACTTAAAGCGAAAAACTAAAAACCATTTACTCAGTGTAACCTACAAGATCCATTAAAAGCCTACAAAATCTAAAAACTTAAAAATAACATTCATAACTTAGTTTAGTCGATGCACTAATGAGCTACACTACCGAATTCTGTTGAGAGCATTCACGAATTTCTCTCGTCACAACTTATGTATTGAAATTTTCTTTAAATATAAAACTTTTCCTTAAACATAATAATGTAGTAATTATTCAATATTATACATGTTAAGTACAATGAGATGTAAGAGAAGAAGTGTAAGAGCTTCCACAAAACAATAAAATAAAATTGGGCAAAAAAGGATTTCACTAGATGGAAGATAAAAGATTTTGAGGTCATTACGAATGATAAGATCAATGCGAACCGAAGATTCAGATTTTTTTTTAATAATCAGTAAATCATTTAATAATAAATAAGATGGTGATACAAACATGCAAATAATACCTATACCTAAATAATCCTTTTTTAAAGTAATTGATTAATAACGAAAGTTGTTTGTACTTACTCATTTGATCGATGTTTACTCAACGTCTTTTCATTTCCACTTTGGTTGTTGGACAGTTTTTCACTTATTGGCTGTTTTCAATCTGAAAATCATTATACAATGAAATAAAAATAGAGTTAATCTTGGAATAAAAAGCATTCTATTCAATGATACAACAAATTAAAACGAAACTATTTGATCTATACTGTTCGTCCTGAATTTATTCAGCGTGAAATTTAGCAATTGTTGCTATTAATATAGCTAATAAGAATAAATGGTTCAAAGAACTTCACTAAAACTCCACTTTCGTTTTGAGATGTTTGTAATAAAAGAAAATATGGTTTTAAAAATAATATCTCAAAACACGCTAATTTTAAAATAACACCAAGCATTAATATTTGTTATCACCTGAATGTGAAATTAATCATTGATTTCGTCCATCATAGAACACTGTTAAATCCCTAACAGATTTTGTAGGTAAATCTGCAGAATAGATACCCGGGGCGTGGACTATTTTTGAAGTGATTTTATTTCGCTGTTACCATCTCTAACGCAACACGCAATTTTACAAATGTAAAACATTTTTACAGGCACTGTTTAACATTCATATGTCAAACTCGCGGTTCATTAGAACAGCTACAAAAATTCACAATAAAGGTTATAATTTTATTACAATTGAGGGACTCCGCCCCCACACACCTTAGATAAACTAACGATCCTAAATTCTATTGCATTCCGCTACGTATAACGCGAAATTTTAGTTAAAACACATCTTTCACACCAAAGCAAAAGAAAATTAACTTACCTTATCCATAGGGATCCACGATTCGCACACTTTCGTAACTTCCTCCATAAGGCCACCACAGGACGAATGATTCAAAGACTCCTCAACTGTTTACAAGGTAACAAATAAATAATCCCTTCAAAATTAGGCCATGCCTCGGGTATCTACTCTGCAGATTAGTTGTTTTAGGCTTTCATCCATTTCCAGACGATGATTTATCAGTTTAAATAAATATTGGTTGGTGAACTCTACTGCGTCCATCCTTACGTCTCACTAACACTTGCCAACTGAGGGAGGTTACAAACATTGTTACAAAACATATGGTGTGTGATAATGAAAAATGTTAATCAGCTGTAAATTTTTTTTTGAAAAATAGTGAAATAAAATAAATAAAATAATTAATAATTAATAAGACGTGGTATAAATTTTAGTCTTGTTTTTTTTTTTGACACATAGATAATTTTTTAGAATTGTATTTTCTAGGAGGGGGCGCACTTTATGTAAGCAGTAAACACTGAAGTATACCAAGTCCACTTGTATTAGCGAATATTGTAAAATTAAAAGAGATTTGTATAACTATTTACAAAACATATGTATGTTATTAATTAATATATAATACTTCAATATTAAAATGTGGAAAACCTTTAATAAAGAACAAGCAACATACTAAAATATTGTTTTAAATTTTATTATTGTGCTTCTGTAAATTTATTTAGCGGTCTGTTTAGTTTAGTACAGAATGGCTTTAAAAAAAGGATTTTTGTCTAATACTATAGGCAATTGTTTACTGGTCTTCTTTCAGAAAGGATTTCATTATGTGTTAACGAACAAAACCTTATAGAATTTCAGGCGTGTTTCCGTAAATCCAACTCAATGGTGAACAATATAACCTACTGAGCATCATTAAGATTAATTTAAGTTTGAAAAAGCAGAAGGTCTTAGCTTTCTTCGTTAACTTGGCTGCTACATTTGATCGGGTTGATCGTTACGCTCTGTATTTTAAGTTGTTAAACTTAGGACTGGACAAGGATAAGGCCCTTAAAAAACGTGCACATACGTAGCTCGGCTCCCATCAAAATGATAATATTGTTGAGTATTCGCTTACAATTGGTCGGTGCACCAGGTTGTAAGTCGAAATCTCTGCACCAAACTAATCTAAACTCCGAAGGGAGTGGGGTAAAAAGGTCATTCAGTTTTGCAGACATATACTGTTTATCATGTTGCAATAGTAATAATTTGTTTTATTTATAATGGATGAAAGTCCGAATCAAAGGCTGAGGAACAACGTTTGATTTGTTGTCAACCTTTTAGTCTAAATCTTCAACTTCTTATAAGAATCGTTAGTTTTTATTGATTTACTTATAGAAATTTTAGTTCGTAAATAGTGAAACCACAATAAATCTTATGGAGATTGATTAAGAATTTTCCTCGCTTGTTATACCAATATTATTGTCTCATAATTATTCAAAAAGTTTCATAAGATTGGTTGGTTCTATTATACATAGCTGGTGAAGAGAGTGAAATTTATAAATATATTATTTAGGTATTTGCTCTGTTTAAATCAAAGAATAAATCAGAAATTGAAGTCCTTATATTTGAATTAAAGAAAATGGGCAACCTTATTAGAAATTTTATACATTCTGTTCTTAATTTAAAATTAGGAATGAAAAAAAATAGACGTATTGTCATGCCAATGCTATCTAGCGGCAGTAGCTTGAACTAGAAATATGTAATTGCATAGGAACTAGTTCCAGTGATTACCGCTAGGTAGCATGAACATGCACTTTGACACTATTAAAATAAACATTGAATAACCTCCTTGCAAAACAACTGTCTGGAAGGGAGTGGGGTAAAACGGTCATTCAGTTTTGCACAAATTATACTGTTTATCATGTAGCAACAGTAATAATTTGTTTTATTTATTAAATGTTCTTCACCCACGTTGATAAACATTTTATATCGTCAGTATTTAAAAAATAAGTTTACCTCTAAAAAAAATTCCATTTTTAACCCTTCCCAGCTCGATGATGCCATATGACATCGGTGTTGTTCCGGTCAGAAATACAATATACATGGGAGCTACAACGGACAAAATCAAAGATATTACCTGAGCTGTTTACTACTCTAAATTTAGGATACTACGAGTATTAATGCCCTTTCTACTTTTATTGGTTTCCCAAGTTTATTTGGGAGTATAATGGATATATATTATAAATATGAATATAATGATATAGTAGTAGTAAGTAGTGCCCATTTTTTCAAGCGGGGCTACCAATTAGGTGTTTTGGAAGGGGGCATACTTTGCTATTGTCATTTTTTTTTTTTTTAACAAAGTATGTGTACGCGGGATTTGAACTAAGAATCTTTCACGTACAAATCCACGCTATATAACTGCTGGACCAACTTTACGGTGAGATGAAAGGACCCATGTTTGAAAACAAACACTGGAAAATGGAGGTAGCACTACATTAAAACCTCAGAAGGGTTTAATAATTTAATTTGTACCAGTGCTATAGCATAAAAATGAAACAGAAATGGAATTGTCTGCTTATGTAACCAGCTTAAATAAATGATGTTATAATTCCATAATAATAATCTGGTGATTTTTTTTAATCACTTACCCTGTACAGCCATCTATTCTACTAGGTACAGACATTGGATACCACAGTACACTATGCCACAACAGGCACACCTACAATGAAACCATTTATCTTTATAAACACATTTATTTCAATAATTCAACTGAATGATACGATGATTTTAGAACACTAAACATCTATTCACTGATAAGTCTATTAATGCGTCAAATAAACAACCGTAAATAGGACACTATATTAATAATAGATTCGTATTTTAATCACTTACCCTGTACAGCCATCTATTCTACTAGGTACAGACATTGGATACCACAGTACACTATGCCACAACAGGCACACCTACAATGAAACCATTTATCTTTATAAACACATTTATTTCAATAATTCAACTGAAAGATACGATGATTTTAGAACACTAAACATCTATTCACTGTTAAGTCTATTAATGCGTCAAATAAACAACCGTAAATAGGACACTATATTAATAATAGATTCGTATTTTATATACCTAAGGAGTATTTTAAATATCTAACCACGCTTCTTTAAGCCCTACCTTGCTAAGTGAAGATCACATGTGTTACAAAGATGGGATGAAGAACATGTGTGTTATTCAAAATGTTAATCAAAAATGAATTATTTTTTGTAAAAATAGTAAAATAAAATTAATGTAATTATTATATATTTAAGGGTTCTAAAAGTTTTGCGCAAAGTTAATGTTTTAAAATTGTAAAGTTGGGAGTTTAATTTTAACAAGGAGCGCGTAAATTTAAACAGAAACGAATTGCCAAATTCTCTTTTACTGGAAAAAAAATATTAATTTGAATATTTTTTAACACAAACACCACAAAAAAAAAAAATCACTCAAATGACTTCTTCTATTAAACACAATGTTCTAACTTGAAAATTCTGTACTTCCAGCTGACCAAAACGTATTCTGCTATTGTATGCTGACGCCTAAGCTAAATATTAAATTTAAACTTTTAAAATTTTTATAATTAGAATTACGGTGGATACATATCGTACTTTGATGTACCAATTTATATGTATGTATACCAATTTGTAAAAACCTTTTCCAAAGGGCTTAAAACGAATATTTCCGTTGAAATCTAAAAAAAAAACAACTCTTTCTTAATAGTGTAAGTAAAAAGAAAGTAAAAAAATGTTGACAGTCCGCCCAATCCCTAAAGATGGATGATGAAAACTACACAAAAACAAAGATGCTGTCTTTAAGGAAAAATAATCAACAATATTAAATCCGCGGACCCCATTATATTGTACAACTACTTCTTACAGATACTTAATTTGCTCTTAGTTTTGTGTCAATAAAAACTAGCAGAGATTTTCCATTTTTCCCCCTCTATTTCTGAACTACTTCCATAACAAACCAACCTAATGTGTGAAATCAACCTCTCGCATAAGAGTCGAATTGTGGAAATAGAAAATAAGGAATTTCTAATAAATCTAAGGATGATTTTTCCTTTTTTTTTATCTTACCGACATATTATCCAACCCACGCTATGAAATAGATTGTAATAAATAATGCAGTGCAATTATTACAATTAATGAAACTTTTTTTTTTAAATATGTTTCTGTTGTAATGAAATGCCTTTAAAAAAAAACAATCGCAGAGAAAAATGAAAACGATCCCAGGATTGGAGCAATGAAAACATTATACGAACTGTTTGAACAACCTCTCATAATAATAAAATAGAATTTACATTCGCATTATGAAAAAATAAAATACAAACATATATTTATACCAGAAGAAAAAAAAAATGAGAAGATATACCAATATTTTACATAGTATATATTGTATTTATGTATACTATGAATAAATACGTAAATAAAAGTATATGTGTATATATAAGAAAAGGAAAAATAGAAATTAATCACAATCGATCACATCACATTCAAGAAATGTTTTAGAATAATAATTGAAACATTTAACTTCGGAAAAATCATTTCTCTACATTATACCTAAATTTAAGCTTATAACATAAAATTGGAGTTCGTTTTTGTTTCTCTAATTTTAAGTTTACACAAAAGAGTACCATTCAATATATACATTTAATCTCTTGGTTCAAATAAATATAGAAGTATAATACACAAAAAGATAAATCTATCTCTGCAGAGTTTATTCCATTACTATTGTGGTAAAGTAACATTAGTAAAACACTTTAGTTACAATTGTCCTTTGAATACGATTATATATTAACAAGGCACTTCGCTTCAGATTCTTTTTTTAATTTTTATTAGTAAAAATTAAAAATATTTAAGAATTTACAACATAAGGAATTACTGTAATTACACGAATAGTTATCCATTCGTAACTAGATGTACAATTGTAGAAATAATCTTCTTGCCTCTAGGATATGTTTGTAGATTGAGACGTGGTTCTCGAATTTTTTCCTCCAATAGTTTTTGCAATTCACTCTTTATGGATTCTAAAAGTTCTGCAATCTAAAAAAAAAGTACATGAAACAATTACCCATGTTCTCAAGGAATATTCTAGGAGATCTGAACTATCCCATTCTTCCACAGACATTCTGAAAAAGCATCACCCAAATTAAAAGAAACTAGGAAGGTTATTCCCTACGAAGAAAGAATTCCCTTTGAACCTCTAGTAACTAACCCTACTCTACAAGAAAGAATTTCCTTTGAACTTCTAGTAATTAACCCTACTCTACAAGGAAACCCCAGGAATAGAGAGAAGAGCTGAAAGGGATAGCTCTCGCTGGCTATGTAACCTTCACTCAATTTTATTGCAGATGTTCCAGCTGAACCCAAATTAAAAACATGTGAGGATTCTGGATACCTTATTTTGCCATTATTAGTTAAAGAGTTATAATACGTAAAAATTTACAAATATATAACGATTTTTAGTAAAATAATTTTCTTAAAATAAACTACAATTTTTTTTATATATTTCAACAATATAATTATTTTACAACCATGAATTTTGTTGTATATAATATAAAATTTAAAATGTTTGGAAATTATTTAAATTTAATCGTTTTCATAATAAAATATGTGCTTGTAATTACATAAATTTTAATTTATATTTCCGATTCTTAATTTTAAGTTAATTGAAATGTTACCATTACATTACATATACATACATATATGTTAGGATTTTCTAAAGTTTCCTGCTTTATTTGATTGATTGAATCATACTTGAAATCATTTTGAAATCAGCATTGGTCTTATCGTAGGACCACCATAATGTTTGAATTAACAATGTTCGCCTTTTGCCGTTTCATACATATAGTCAGTCAATCATGTAGAAAGGTCGATTATAGTCAAATTAAGAGTTCTAAATAACGAATACGACTCTCTTTAGTTCGGTCTGCATGCAGAGGTGAACTGAGCAGCAACGACTAATTGACTATTTGTCATTTTCTTTAAATAATACTGATCTTTTATTAAAAATGAAATGGGCACATTCATTAACTTTGAAACGCTAAACTTTGAATGTGCCCAAATCGGAGAGTTTATAAGTTAAAAAGTTAAGTCAGGGATATTACATTTTGAATGTAATGTCAAATCATCAAATCAGTTTGTTCACTGAAATAGAATTTAAGACTACCACTCTAGAAGTCAAGTACCTTTTTTTCCTAATTCAGTACAGTATTTCGGTATGTAAAATAACTTATTCAATTTACCTCATTTGATGGGACTGAAAATAGAATCCATCCATCGTCTAAGGAAATGATAAATTCTCCATAATTCAATTCAACTTTTAATTTCCCAGCAGAGAATAGAACCAACGATAAGCAAGGTACCATTGTACAGTCTCTAACGAAAACTTTAGTTGTTTTTATTTTTTCCTGATAAACTAAATATGGACTTGGGAAGTAAGTACGATCAGCGTTCACGCTCGACGGATGTAGATGAACCTGGAACATACATACAATTTGGATTTATAGTCAGAAAAGTAGCAAAATTATTTCTAAAGGAGGTGGAATTCGGTGGCAAAATGGAAATGGTAACAAAAGCATAAAAAAAGTGGAATGACTAAACACGCATGATGGACAAATATCTTGGATTGTCAAAAAAAGGAGAGGAAATCGAAGAAGGAAATGGAAATTGTAAGACTATTGGTATCTCTGATGACGTTGTTTGAAATTTTCGTTGAAATCCTTTCAATGAAATTCTCGTCTCAAATAAAAATGTCTATCCAGTTAAATTATTATAAATTACATATTGATCGCAAAAGTGAGACTACTTACAAAACCATCATTTTTTGTTTTGAACTGTATGTCCACAGGTTTTAAAGGAGTAGGCAAAGCACCAGCCAGACTTAGAACGTAATGCTTGTCTGGAGTCATTACCTTCACAATGTTTGGATAAAGAGCCGAACAAAGTAGTGCGGCTAATAGTTTTTGATTATCTCCATTAATGTTTAGCTAAAAACAATATTAATAATAAAATAACGCTAGTTATAAAACAATAATATAAATAAATAACTGATTTAAATAAAAAAAATTTACCTCTCTACCAGTAATTTCATATATTCTATCAACACCATTGGTTCTCCTTCTATTGACTTGAATATCACCAGGAACAAAGCCAATATCCATAAGTAATTCTAAAAATTGCACTTTTATATCCGCTAGAGTGGCTAATGTCTTACTGGAAAGAAAATTTTCATTTGCAAAATTGTAACCAGCTTGTCGGCCTTTTTGTGTAGCTCTTTTCCAACACTGTAAAATAATTTAATGAAGAATTATTAGTTAATGAAAGTGATATTTTATTTGAGAGTTAAGATAAAAATTTAAAATGTGAAATACTGTAGGTAATGGCGAATGCCGTCTGCGCCACAATTTACTCTTAAAATTAAAGAAAGAAAGAAAGAACAAACAAACAAAAACGTAAATTTAAATTAAATTAACTAACGTCAATTAAAAATTCAAACTTTGAAGAAAAGCTTGAAGCTTGAGAATTGAAGGTACATTTAACTGAGTAAGAGAAACAAATTACTAACCTTATAAGCATTAAGTGTTGTGAGATGATCACTATTTCCCGTCACGAACTCCTTCTTTCTCGAGGCCGCTTCATCTTTCTTGTTTAATGGAGCAACAAAAGGACTTTTGTACGATAAACATGCTGCCATGGTTAAAGTGGAATCCAAGGCGCAAAACATTGCCCCCGACAATATAAGCTTGCCAATTCTAACGTCAACGGGGAGTGAAGCAAGGTGTTTTCCTAATGGTGTCAGACATTTCAACTCGTCCAGTGCTCCGATATTTTGTAGCCGTACTATAGCACCGGTCAGGTTTTCTTCTTTCGGTGGTTCTATCAGTCCCTCTAGAAATAGTTAAAATAAATATTCAAAAATTAATAAAAAAAAAAAGGCATCAAAACTGCTAAGTATAAAACAATTAGCAAAAAATAAAGACAAGACAAATAGCTCTAAAAACTTACGAATAACATCTAGTAGATCCTTGTCAGACAGATTAGGTAACATCTTAATTCTGAGTATCAATTGTTCTAAAGGTACACGACAAATTTCTGGTATTGGCTGCGGTTCTAATACTGTTTGGTATCTGTGACTTGTAAATAGATGAAAACATACTCCTGGCATAACACGACCAGCTCTTCCTTTTCTTTGAAGAGCGTTTGCTTTGGATACCCACACAGTTTCCAATGATTCCATGTTCTTGTTTGAATCAAAACTATATAAATTAAAATAAAAAATACAATGTATTATTGTTCTAAATATATTAAGCGAGGGAACACCTGAGGTCATTGGCGCTTGGAGCTTTTTTTCAGTGCACTGGACACTAATCTCTAGTCGCAGACAACACTGTCTGGTGATGGACTATTAGCAATAAAAGCTCAAAGGAAGAGGAAATCTTAGGTTCCGAAGCTGGTAACCAATTAGTAAGCATCTCTTCCCTGGCTGTATTTATTATTAACTTGACTAACTCAGGGAATGACGAGAGTACTCAATGCCACAGTTAACGCATTAATTCTCTTTAAAAATATTACTGAATTATATTTACCCTTTTTCTTTCATTTTACCACAATCAATAACGAAAACGCAATCATCAATGGTGATAGATGTTTCAGCGATATTAGTTGAAAGTACTATACGTCTTTCACCAGGTTTTGGCTTCCTACAATGAAGAAAGACAACAGTCGATTCAAAATCGATTTTTTTTTTCTTTTACTTAAAAAAGGAACTTGAAACTGAAATAACAATTTTTTACCTAAATACTAATGCTTGTTCTTCATTTGTTAGTGATGAATGAAGTGGAATTAACGTAAAATGGCAATCATAATTTCTTGAATTAAAAATGGAATTCGCCTTCAGTTGATCATGCATTGTCATTATTTCAGCAAAACCAGGTAGAAATACCTAAGTAAAATATGGGTATCAGAATGCAGTTACGATTTACTTTTTTATCTTTTTAAATAAGAGAATTTAACATTCAATTCCGAAACAATGGTATTATTAACGACAGGATTATATGAGTTGAAATAGTAATATACGGTCGAGACATAATGATTTTTGGAGCACCTACAGATGATTGTGACCATGTTGACAAAAATTTGTGACGAAATACTAGAGAAGGTGACCAGAAGAAGGGAAGGATTTGTAATGGGCGATTTCAATGTGAGATTGGGCAGTGACAGTGATAGTGATCGATGCTTTCGGTGAAGACTGTAGAAATGATAATGGAGAAAGACTTATTGACATATGTGAAGAGATAGTATTGAAGATAAGTAACCCCTGGTTCCAACATAAAAATATACATAGTTATACTTGGACACAAAATAAGAGAAATCTACGGTCAATCATTGATTATATTGTTCTAAGATAGAGGATTACTATGAAGTTGTCAGATGTTCTAGTTTATAGAAGGGCCGAGTTTGGTTCTGACCACTTCCTCGTCAAAGCTAAAATTGTATGGCCATGGATCAATAACCCTAAGACGCGGAAAATGAATAGAATTTCAGAGTCAGGACCTGGAAAAGTGATAGAGAATGAAAGATTTAACATTCAAGAAGTAAGAATACGTTGGCACTATCATCAATGACTTGAATGAGAATAGGATGTAAATTAAGAGGACATAACAGAGCAAATATTTGAACATAAAACGAATAAAATTAAAAAGTGGCCCACGAAGTATTAGAAACTGAAGGAAATGCCAAACTGGAAGAAGGAAAGAATGGTTAGTTGAACGAGGATATTTTGGACAAGATAGAATATGAGAAAAAGGTATACAACATATGGCTCAGTAAACAGGATACAGAAAGTAAGGACAATTATGTAAAAATAAAGAAGGAGGTAATGTATGAAATTAGGAAATCAAAAAACGAATCATGGGAGAGAATCTGTGCCAATATTAATAGTAGGATAGAGTTTACTAGATCGCAAGAGGCCTGGGGAGTGTTGAGGAAACTAAGGAAGAACTCAAATAACGCGCAGTTGAACATGATAAAGTTGACTGATTGGAAGGTGTTCTTTGAGAATCTATTGACAGACCAAACGGAGGGATTTAGGGACAGTGAGTGGGAAGAGACTGATACAGAGTGGAGAATAACCGCGGAACAAATAAAAGCAGAGTTAAGGATTTGTAAAAACAATAAAGCCCTTGGTCCTCGTGGGATATATGAAGAACAGTACGGTGGAGAAGGAGACGAAGGAACCACATCTTAGGACAGACCTACAGAATGGGGCATTTGTTAAGGATGGGTGGAGACAGAATCCCAAAGGCAGTGTATGAGATAGCGGTTCAGAGAAATCTACTACTACGCTTAGAAAAAACAAATCTCAAAGAAAAAAAAATCAACAATTGTATTACCAAAATAGAGCCTTCTCTTGGATAAGAATGGGTTCCCTCAACTATCCATGTCAGAAGATCTTCAACTAATTCGTAGTTAATTCTTTCAGTGTCCATTAAATACAGTGTTTTACAAGTTTCTCTTGAATATTCTAAACAAAGGAAAGGAAACAATAGTTAACAATTTTTTTAAACAGTTCATAGTTTAAAAGTTTAATTACTTTTTGCAACTATGTTCAGTAATTTAATCAATTCTTTGTTTCTTACAGGGTATTGGAAACTAAAGGTAAAGTTCTGGCAGAAAATAGCAGTTGTATTGAACCATTATAAAGTAAACACTTATAAAAGAATTGATGTCTATGTACTAGAAGAATAATGGCTTCAATGTTTTTTTGGTAATAAAACAACAGATTTTGAAGAAAGTCATGCATTTGAGATAAACATCACCATGCACTCAAATAGTTATCATGAAATTACCCGTTTAATTCTTACCTTTATACCTATAGAAAAACTGTTTTGGCGTAAGATATTCATCTGGTGATTTTGGATGAGGTATAAGTAATCCTCTATTTACGGTATCTATCTCCACAGCTACTTCCAAATTTTCAATATCCCTGCTTTGTTGTTTACCAACTTTTCTGGAGTATTGGGAATATTCTTCGAGTACATATCCAATACTTGTAACTACATCCTCCAAGAAAAATTGTTCGACTGGAAATGTGCGACCTTAAACATGATGAAAACAAAAACTATATCTAATAAACGTATATATATGTTTAGGGTATTCGAAATTTTCTTTTAAAAAAATGTATAACAAATCTTGAAGTTCTTTTTTTAAATAATACGATAAAATGTAAGAGACACTAACCTGGTATATTAATTACAGGTGCCTGTGAGAAATATGCCGAGAATTGTTCAGAATTTAGCGTTGCACTCATAAGTAATATTTTTAAGTCAGAACGTTTTTTCAATAAATCTCTCAAAATTAAAAGTAAGAAATCGCTTTAAGTAAAACAAAAAATAAATCAAATTTCAAGTACATTATAAATTAAAATAATTAAAAAAAAAATTACAATACCTTTCTTCACTTCTTTCATGTACTTCGTCTACAATGACATGTGAAACATTACTCAGAAATGGATCTTTTTCTAATCTCCTAAGCAATATGCCAGTTGTACAAAACAGCAATCTTGTAAGCACGCTAGTCTTTGTTTCTAAACGTATCTAATTTACAAATAAGATTGGCTTGAAGTTATGTTTAATAAAATCAAGACAAGAAAATTATAAAATCTATTCTAACATTGGCTTTTCATTCATTGGCTAACTGGTTTTGCGTCCGTTTGAGTTTCAACAAATAATAATAATAATAATAATAAAATAAACTTCATGAGTTTTGGGGAAAAAATTATCCTTCCACCATAATCTCGTACACAGAATCTTACAGAGTTCTTCCTACTTAGCAAACTTAAGTCAACTATGAAAGGAAAGCGACTTGTGTTCCCCACGGAAGAAATGGAACTAAATGTATCGCAAGAGCTTTATATCGATTCAGGAAATTTCCATTATGGACCTGTTTTCTGAAGTGCAAAACGAAAGCATAACACGTTTTGAATTACCTCCATTACCCGCTTTTAAGAGCAAATTATTGTTCTATTCTAATTCAATGAAGAAAATAAATTTCCAGTCACCTGTAAATATGACCGACCCTTATTATTATTTTTAATCATAATTAATAAAAAACAAGCAAATTTACTTGATATCCAACACTCTCAGCGATCCTTTCAATTCGCTCAGCAGCAACTCTTTCTGCAACTCCAATCGCTGAAATCCTCCTTGGTTGGGTACATATTATTTCTACATGTTCACTGCCTTTTCTATTTAACATCCAGTCATCCAACAGAAACTGAGGAATCTGCAATAAAAAGTGACAAATGATTTGGACGTTAAAGATGAAAATGTTTCAAAGTTTACAACTACGGATAATGTAAAATTGTAATTTATAGGAAATATGAGTGATGTGACAGTTTGGAACCAGCTATTTATGATGTTTGTAGGCAAAATATAATATATTTATTACAGAAGAAGGAGAATACGACCAAGATGATCCCTGGAGAGGGGTGTGTACTAAAGAAAGGGAACTTTGATAAACTAAATATGGTGGGGTACCTTCATTTAGAAGGAGAGACAGAGGAAGAAAAGGGAAAATTTATTTTTAAATTCTCTAACCTGCGTGGACTTCCCACAGCCAGTTTCCCCACTCAAAATTACAACTTGATATCTTTTCACGATGTCCACTATTTCTTCTTTTTTCGTCCAAGCGGGCAGTTCAGTTCTTTTTTCTAACATCGTTTTGTATCTCTGGTCCCTCAACTTTGTTGCAAATTTTTTGCACAGGTCATCATCTATTCTAAGGTAAATCAATGGTAAAGAAATTTAATTTAAATAATTAAAAAAAATGATCAATCATGTCAAAGTTACTAAAATGCCTCAATATAGTTATTACAATTAAAAAAGTTATATTTACTCGTATATATGAATATCTCAAATTTGCAACAACCAAGGAGCCAGCTAAAAATTTTGGGAGATGATAGCTAGTAAATTCAAAGCGATTTGAAATTTACTTCTCTGTTTCTTTTTGTACATCACGCACATTAAATTTTTATTGAACAATTTGTGTGGGAAAGAATAACCAAGAACCAGCTGAAGTAATAATTATTGGATTTTTCATTTCTTTACCAAAATAATACATTAAATTAACTTCAACTCTATCTGCACTTATCTAAACTTAAATTTATCTAAAATAAATTCCTGCAAGCATCGCTTTAAAGCTATCCGAAATCGCAGAATGTTTTTTAAACTTACGATTTCTTAATACAAAAAAATAGATAACTTCACTATTATACAAGCTCACTTCATCTCTGCAATAAAATAGTAATTTTGAAGTAAAAGCTGTCCTAATAACCATATCCTAAAATGAAAGGTTTCAAAGTATTATGTATTATTATGCCAAATGAAACTCTTTTAATTACCCTAAATAAAAGTTGTTTTGCCCTGTCGCACATGTGATGTACTATTCCTACTCGAAATTTTGAAAAATAAATTTAGACATTAATTTATCATTAGCTCGATATCTTATTAATTCAGAGGATGTTTAAATATCAGCACAGTCCGACCAAATCTCTTACAGATTGTTGAAGTGAGGGAGCACAATAAAATATTTAGGCATAAATGAAACAGATGATGGAAAGCGTTGTCCTAAGGATTTTTAAAGAGAGCTCTGCAGGCGAGTTGAACTCTTTTGATAATAGATATTAAATTATTATTAGAACAGTTAACCACTGTAAAACTACTGGGTACAATAAGTCCAAAATTCTTCTAGGACAAGACAATACCTAGAGAAGATATGTTAGTTATGTTTGACAGGAGAAAATGGCATTTTACATAAAACATTGTTCTACCTGGAATCAATTCTAGAGGATAAATAATCACTTAAAGCTTATGAGTCTCCTTTCAATCCCTAAAATCTTATAGACAAAAAACTAAGAAAGCGCAGTCAAAGTGAACAATGATAGTATAGACCCCCACCTAATCTCACGAAGAAGTTGAATCCGTAAAATGAAAACTTTAAAGTGCCTTCTCTAGGCAAGCCAAACTAGTGACTGCAAAGGAAATCACAAAAATGATCCTATAATTATTTTGAACATATCATATTTTTATGCACCTGCAAATCTCATCAGTGAGACAATCTAATTTTGAAGATTTACTACCACCACTAGCCCATAAATGATCTGCATCCTCATCATCATCTAAACCATTTTGAAGTTTCGTCCCTAATTCATCTGGTAGAAGCGACATTGATGGATCATAAAAAGTTGGCGAAGGGCCTTCCAATACTCTTAATATCTGTAATAAAAAATAAATAAATTT
Source organism: Rhodnius prolixus (assembly GCF_049639745.1). NCBI lineage: Eukaryota > Metazoa > Arthropoda > Insecta > Hemiptera > Reduviidae > Rhodnius > Rhodnius prolixus. The sequence continues at coordinate 45,697,071 of NW_027411603.1, read as the reverse complement.
GCCATTTAATACCATACTTTTTAAATGTTTTGAATGAGGGACGGATTCCGTTCGAAATATTACTAACCTCTTCTTGACGATTACAAAGTAGATCTATAATAGTGTAGATGGTGGGTTGTTGCATAGCAGCTCCTTGTTTTACCTCACTTTGAAGGTGATCGGTCACTCGCAGACAGATCTCGGACGGATAATTTGACGATTGTGCAACCAATGACACTAGGGGAGGCTCTAAAGGATATGTACTTCCTGAAGAATTCAGAAAATAAGGGGAAAGATTCATTAACAAAGAAGTTTTACAAATAGACGTCTATAAGTAAACACATTTAAAATTTACCTATAGGAAATCTGACTTCAAGATCAAATTTATTTCTAGTGGGATCTTCAAGTTGCGTCATTTCTGGCTTTGAGCTTGAAGCGGGCATGTGTGAAAATTTACATCTACTTCCAAATCTACAGTAACCTTTTAAATAAAACCTGAGGGCAGTTCGAAAATTTCTTACTTTTGAATTACTTTTATTTCGTTAGATTAAGAAACAACATTTACGTATTTACCTACAAACATCCTTATTTATTTTAGTTTTTTTCCAATTTGGCATTCCCCTGGAAAATTTTGGTATATCTCTACTTCCAAAGTCAGCCAGATATTTCAAGTCTAAATGGAAAACCCATAATTGATTAACAATCTTTTCCTCGCAACAGTCTCCATATATTTCTTTTAATGAATCAAGTTCTTGAGATCTGTTTGGATGAGCAAAAAAAAAGTTCAGAACCAATGTTGAATGTTTTTACAATGTTTATTTAAGATAAAATATATTTTCTAATTATGAATAAACTTAGAAGTTGAATCTTTTCTCGATTTTCTAAAAACAAAATTGATTTTCCGATTTAAGGATAATCGAATTTAGGATTCTGTGACTTAATTTGACAAGTTGGAAGCTAAACATTATACTAACCCTTCGCTTTTTGCCTACTACCTGTTACACAAATTATCTTGCAAGAAATATGAAAGTGATTGTGCCGACCGAAATTAATATTTAACAGGTTCTGTGAGTTTCGGCGAATTAATGAAACCGGTGTGAAAGTACCAATTCTATATATAACCCTTAGACTTTTTCAAGTTAACAATGTACATTACCTTCATGAAGTATCATGAAAAAAAAAGTCGAAATATGAGAATTTTGTAACGTAATTGCTTGGTGTCTGAAATCAACGATAAACAAAGTGTCACCAGTCGACAAAACACAGCTATACCAAACACATTTACATAGTACACAATAGACTCATTTGTTTGAGTATTGATAAAGATTATAATACTTCGAAACGTTAGCGAATTCGTTTCATTTTTAACTTGACCGAACCTCAAAACCAGATCGAATATTAACTTAAAATGTTCAGTAGGCTATCAAGATTCTGTATTAATTTATCAACGCTGGTTATCAGATTTTCAGTAAAAATGTACTTACTGTGACTCTTTTACCATCCACCTCCATGTTCAAAATCAAGCTTGTCACTACCATAGATAAAAATCAACACTTCTTTTACAGACGTGGATAGAATAAATAACTTTACCACTTTTAAGACGAAACCATTTTCTAATAATGGAAAGTACATACATTGGAAAAAATATACAAAAATAAAGATTGTATCGTAAAATTTAAAAAGCTCTGAAGAGAGCTGGCTTGCAGCAAAACGTTATCAATTTATCTCCTTAAAAAATGAAGTAACTGGATTCTGGTGGATTCTGTTATGTCTCCATAGTTCTAAGTGTAAACTTGGAAATAATTACATTCAAAAAAAAAAAAATATTTAAAATACTTTTAAAATATGCATAGGAGTTTTTACAGTTCTAAGTTATCAGCTACAAAACTTCTCTGCCACTAGCCATTGCAATCCTTTATAGAGGTTGGATCGCCATTGCCATCAAAGTTTAGACACCTGATTGATTACCATATTTAACCACTCTACCACTGCGTTATAAATAATTTTTTTAAAAAAATAATTATTCTACTGAAAAATATAGTTCTAATTTTCTTTTACTAATTTCCTCCGTAAATATTTGATACAAGTTTTAGATAATGCAATAAAAATTCTATAAGAATATATGTATACATATATTCAAATCTAATTATATTTATCGCTTTAATTTATGCTCAAAGAAACAAAAGAAAAAGAAAATTAGGTACATTTGTATGATTTAGGGAGGAGAGAGAATGAGCAGCAGCGGCTTAAAAGTGGGTCTGGTGAAATTGTTATGCCATGTATACTATTGAATAAACACATAACTGAAGAGGGTATTTGTTGTTTGATGCAAGTTAATATTCAATCCAAGCAATAATAAGCGATCCGAAAAGTAACCATATGGGGAAACATCCTAAATACTTCAACACAACTAACTGATCTGAGACTAGAATCTAATCTTCTCACATTCCAATCAGTCATAGATCTATTGGAGAAGCCTTTTCCTCCACAGAAGCTTTACAAAAAAAAGCCACTACATTACGTAGAGATGTGTGAAACCACAACGCCCAGCAAAAAATCCAACCTCATCAACAGGAGCAGCAAGGGTAAGATGCTATTGGAAAACACGGCAATTTATTATCAATCATAGGTTAGACAACCATACAATTTAAAGAACTTAATGATTAGTGCAGATTTTATATGCGCAATGCGTTTTTATGTGTGAAGGAAAAAATATACATTCCAGGAACTAAGAAATACAAGAATTCTTGATCGTTCAATGAATATAGAAATAAAGGAATTATATTTTACAGTACCTCTTAGTTGAATAATGATTTCCTTAATTTGTTTGATAATATCAGGCCCGAAAAATTTAACGGTAGGTGTGCTTAATTAAATTTAAATTTATAATCGAAGATACTTAGGATAAAGGAATCTCATGGAGTCATAACTAATTCTGATGTCATTAGTACTGTATTCAGATTCTTAATGTAGTCCCTTAAAGACAATCATCAATAAAGCGTGGTTATGCATAGAGTAAATAAAAAGATAATTTGAATATCACCTTTCTTCAATTAAATTTGCAGGTGTGTCTCCTTTCTTTGGAAAATCACAGTTAAAATAACGACACATTAAAAGCTCATACGCAGCTCCTACGTCTCCTTTAACTATTTTTAATGCATCTTCACAATGATTAATGTGGAATCCGTATCTGAAAGTTAATCAATATTTTAAGATTTTGAAATAAATTTCAATGATGGTAAATGAAGGAAGTGCACAGCATGTTTCTTTGATTTTAAAAAGCTACATCTTAAAATGCTAATGAAGCGTTGATAAATTTGGGGCACTTTATTAATAGCTGTGCATCAATTTACAATTTTTCTTTGACTTGGAACAAATTAACAACACAAAATAAGTAAAAAAAATAAATAGATTACTCACCTTTTAAGTTTTAAGAGGGCAAATTTGTTCCCATAATTTGATGTATCATCATTACCATCTTTCTTGGAGAAATTTATCCCTCCTTGGATAACTAAGTTACCTCGGTCAACCCAATACTGACGATCCAGTCTCATACGTTTGTCTTTATATGATGATTTTTCTTTATGCATAAATTTCTGAAAAAAAATAAAATTGTTATGTAAAAAGATCGAAGCGAAGAATAATTCCTCGAATTTATGCTCTAAGAGTACTGGAAGACAAATTTCAATGAGAAAGTTATGAAAGTTTGTCCTTATTTCGGCGAAGTGACTTTAAGGAAATAAGTATAATCAGAAGAGACTTTAGCCACCTTAGCTCAGGCATGTTTTTTATAATACTGCAGGCTATCGGCTTTAAATATTTTTTTTATACATGGATCGTGGGTTTTTACAGATTTCTGCTTGCAAGTACATATCTCCCACTTCAACTCTAACTGAGCATAGTATGTAGCGTGGAAAACGCCTTGAAAAAAGGAGTATGTCTCCAGATGTTTCTCAAGTCGACGAAAAACAAGAGCAAATCTTAATTAATAGATGAACTTGTCTACATAATCCATGCGTGGGGTCCAATCCTATTCTAGAAAAGAATTACCTTGCTTAAAAATTAAAAACTTCGCCAAATATCTTTTTTCCACAACCTTAATATGCCCGTAACTCTACAGAATAGAGTGACCCGATGGATAGAAATTTGAATAGGATATAGGAAAACTATTTACTTCTCTATAAGAGCTGCCTAAGAGACATAGATTAAATAAATGTCAACAGATATTTTGACAAAAATCGGAAAATGCAGATTGATGTAAGAGGCAGAAGGTTCACGCAAGGACGATTGTTATTAACAGAAAGCAGAAACCGAATAATAACGAAAACAATCTTTAACCAATGCTTAAAATCTTTATCAAACAATAGTAACCGACACATATGCGTCAACATAAGTTCCCCTATTCTAGGCCAAACTATTTAATAACAATGCAAAAAATGTTTTTTAATATCATTAATATATTACCTCTCCATGTAAGTAATTAAGAGTTTCTAAGATCAGATCCTTAGATTTATCGGAAATGGTAAGAGTTTTCATTTCTACTTTTAATTCTGGACGTGATTGAGCCATTTTCACTAATATAAATATCTATGAATTCATCCGTAAACATATAAATACATTAATGCACTCTAAATTTTAAGAAACACAGAATGCTCCACCACCAATTTTCTGTGGCAACACTAGATTCTAAATTAAATATGTAACCTTCCCACCTCTCACACAAGAGCAGTTCACGGAAATGAAATGACCTCAATGTCGTGCATATGCGACTATTCGATTCATATATAAATCGATAAATGGGATGAATTTAACTTTGATGTTAAAATTGACTTTCAACTAATTTTGTATTTTATTTGAATGCATATTTTAACTTATACCTAAACTCGGTGACCATTTGAATAAAAAGTCCTGTTTTTACCTATATCCTTGACGATAAGCAAACCTTAGAGTACCTTCAAATCCCTGACATCTGACATGCAATGCCGTGCGAACTGCAAAACAGCGGGCGTCGTTGGTTTCAGTTTTAGGTTGCACTTTGCGGCCGAAAGGTTTTACGGATTTTGCATTTAGAATGCTCTTAAATTGATTTCAACTTGAAATTTAAGAATAATTTTAAGGTTTAAGAATAACCTTTATTTTGTGTAACCAAACCTTGTTTGTATTATTTTATTTCATTTATTTTTTGCAGTTTCTTCCTGTTTGAGGCTTTTGTTGTAACTGAGGAAATTATTTGATTGTGGCTGAAGGTGTAGAAAGAATACTAAGTTTAAAAACTATAATTCTAGAATTTTAAGGAAGAAGGGGAATTAAAAAAATTATGTTCTTAAAATAATCCTATTTTAACATGTTGAACATTAATATTTTTATATTAATTATTCCTACTGTTATCAAATAATTCGAAATTCTATTTTGCCCATTAAGTTATAACGCAGATTGGAGCTCTTCTCCAAAGAACATAGTATAAAAACAGCCTGCACCGAAGAGTCAAAAAATGATAGGCATATGCAGCTAATTGAAATTGTATCCCGTGATCTACTAATTTGTTTGTAGTATAAAAAAAAAGCTTGATAATGTTTATTTTTTATTTTAATTTCATATAAGTGCTAATTAAAAGAACAAGTGAAGAAAATATTTACAAAATTATACAATCGCAAATTTATCACAAAATTTGTAATTTATTAGTTGTAATTAGTACAAACTTTCACTAGTTAATCCTTATTCTAATCTATCTGAATAATTGTTGCCAAACTTCACGTATAGTGAATATATAAGAAATCTTACGAGTTTTTTTTTTTAATAAAAACTGGCAGTTTCACAATAAATCTGACAATAGTGGAATGTTATCACTTATCACCCAGGAATCATCGCTACCAATTTTTCTAAATTGAACCTTTCTGGACGATTACACCAGAAATTAAAAGAATTGATTTGAACAGTATGGAAAAGCCGGTAAAAAATAAATTTTTGTGTTTTCTGTTCATCTAATCGCAGGAATTATAATATACGCTCCCATTTTTATTCTTGGCTTATCAATAATCTCAAACTGGCCTTCACATCATTGTAAAGATGGATTTTGTATTTTTGTAACAGGATAAATGATCCGTATTTTGTAAATAATGTATAAAATTAATTAAATTAACAGAATACTTTAAAGAAGTCGCATAATAATCTCTGCAATTATATCTCTTGTTTAATACACATGTTCCAAGTGCATCTCACATCTAATTAGGGCGAAGAGCGTTTCATATAAAAATAAAATCGTTTCTGTTTTTATAAAAGGCTTTTTATCACCAATTCCCTTTTTAATTTAGACATTAATGTCTATCCTGAATGGTGAATAGCAAGAAGAATCATACAAAAACGAAATGTCAATGTATAATATAATCTATACTAGTAAAATTTTTATAATAAACTTCACAGTCTACCTGGTCTCTTTTCGGCGGCTACTTCAACTTTGTAAAGTTCCATTACAAATTAATCAGTAGCAGTCGAACTAATCTTGTACAAACACGCATCACTCGACCAATTCATTCGAAGGATTAATTACAAGAGTAAAGAAAGAGAGAGAGAGAGAAAAGCCTCTAAAGAATATTTAGCATCACAACGAATTTGTTTTTTCTTTTCTTACTGAAGTAGTTTTTTTTTAAAGACGCATCAAAATGTGAAGTCTGGCACCCGCCGCAGCCTTATCAGTTATTATTTATGCAAAGCTCCCTAAACTCTTTTAACCTTAATATCTCAATATAAACAATAGTAGTTTTCGAATAGTAATATTTCCGTGACATTGAAATAAATGCCTCAATTAGGAGTAATGCTGCATCGAAATTCATTAACAACTCGTAATAAAATTATTCAATTAGTTGACGGAAATCGTAACTTTCTGTACAAAATAAAATAAATTAAATACAATAACCAATTCAAGATAAGTTGATAAGATTTTTTCTCTTTTCCATATCATTGAATTGGGCGGTGGTTGAAAGATTACTTTTTCGTCCAAGAGGACTTTTCATATCAATTAGTTTGTCCATATTTGAGTTAGTACTAAACTGTGGATGTTCAGGTCCGTTTGCTTCCCTAGCTCGTAGTTCTTCTTCTCTCTGCTTCCTTTTGGCCACCATTCTGTTATGGATCCTCTTCATCTCCAGGATCTCTTTCATTTCTTCTTTATCCTCTTCCTAAAAACGTTAAAAAAAAAAATTATTAACTATATTTTGATAGCTTATACACAATATATCACAAATTGCCCTACATTTTTTGTTCAATTTAACATCTTGTTATAAAGCTAAGATAAATTTATAAAAAAAAAAAAACTATCTTACCGACTGATTGAGTCTAAGGACAAGCGCCCGACGTCCATCTGACATGGGCTGAGAATACCACATCAGCTTGGTTAAACGTTCCGAAGGACTTACTCCTCGTTCAACCACCAACACTATTCTGGCCCACTGAAATATAGATGTAATTAAGGAATTTATTTCATTTAAATTTATAAATCATTAAAAAGCTTTTCTTTAGAGAAGCTTTAGAGAGCTTTTAGTAAGTTCTGAAAATATTTTAGAGTACATATTTAATTTTAAGCTTTGAATTATGAGTAGAAGTAAATAAAGATTGATTAGTGAGTAGGTTAACAAAAGCCAAATTCACAAAGCCTTCCTTGGGTTAGAGTTTAGTCATAGAATGTAAGCTTCTGTAAAGGACATATTGAAAAATGGTGTAAGGAAGAATTTGCTGGCGGTGTGCACTAAAATCCTTCCTCAATCGGTGTGTGAAGTAGTTACACTTCTTCAACCCTAAGTGCATTTCGTTGAGGCGTTGAGATTTCGTTAAATATTTACCTTTTCTATTTCTCGCCATTTCAGAACATTTTATTTACCTGCCTTTGCCATTCGTTTCTTGTTTCAGCAATCTTTTGGTAAGTGTTGCCCATCATGGCGATCAACATGTTAACTAGTAGAATAGCAACTATAGCCATATAGATTACAAAGCACAACTGGAAACAAAAATATTAAATTGTATATATATGTTTGTTTCTTTATAAATTTTAGCATTTCTTGCAATAAAATATGCCCAATTCACCTTGGCTCCAAATTCATGATCTGTTTTCTCCATTGCTGGATAATAATCTCCAAAACTGGTCATAGACATGAAAAACATTGCCATAACTGCTTCAACTGGATTAGGTATTGGATTACTCACAGAATCATCTACACCTTCAGGCGTATTCGGATTGTCAAATGATAAGAATATTATATAGTATGCTGAAAACAGATTTCAATTAAATTCAATATTAGTGGTATGAATACGAATTCATATACTCGTATATGAAAACTATACTCGTATAGGAATTAATAGCAGTGTACTTGAACGGACGTATTTGGGAAACGTGATATAAAATTTAAAAAGTAACTTCATCTTTTCTGTAGACTTCATTGTGAGAGGACTTCCAAGGTAGCAACCAACAATGGCAAATAGATGGGATCTGAGGGGATTTTTTTGAAGGGATCCATACTGATGATCCCTTTTTACAAATTTATCTTTTTTATGGTAAAGTAGTTGGATAGACCAATATGTTTTCTATACCGCAGCTAAATTATTTTTCTATCTAAACAACTTACCTTGAGCAAAGCCCATTACAAAAACCAAATAAATTGTAGCGAAACGAAGTAAATCTCCCATTATCATTCTGTAAATCATCACAACAAATGGTCCCACAGTCTTAAAACCTCTAAAAACATATGAAGAAACCAATCAGATAAAAATAGCAGGACTTAAACCCTAAATTCATTCATCTTAGTAAACGATTGCAAAATACCGGCAAAAGAAAAGAAAATATGGAGCAGTAGTGAGCATTATAACAACAGCCATTATGTCTTCTATTCGTTCATTGCAAGAAAATCTTAAGAACGGCATGAACATCATCAGCAAACAGGAGAAGAGAAACATAACCCTCGATGGAGCAGTCATCTGAAATGTTTGGTAAAAATGAAATTTACGTACAAGTTATTTTTACTTCAATTGTAAATTGAAAATTCTTCAAACAATATTTCTGACTAAATAATAAAGAAATTAAACTGTTTCAAATCTTATACAATAAAAAATAGTGATACTAACGAGATTCTCGACAAACATACTCCATCCAAGAAATCTCGCTTCTCGGAGGGCTGCTACAATATAGAGTATAGCGCCGATTTCCAACATTACTTCCGTAGTTAGTCTAATAACATCCTCAATATCTGATACCTGAAGTAATCTACATTTTTGCCAATCTTCAAACCACTGTTCTACCCTACCCTGCACAATGATATTTTGTTTTAGAAACTTGTATCTAACTCCAAGTTAGTGTTTTCTGGAATACAACTAAGTTTTATTTTTGTTTATTAGTAAAATTATTTTAAATATTGCATCTATTTCTTTCTGTTATCGAAGAGAAAAGGGGTTATTGTCTGCTCCAAATTCCCTAAAGCTTCTGAAGGAAATTAAGCCAATTTCAGCCAAGAAATATTCGAAAAATCTTGTTTTATTTAAATATGTAACTAATTTTTCCCTGTTGTTCTGCACTGATACTAATAATATTGTGACTTTCTAAGTACATAAACTTCACTTTTAAACAATGTTAGCATGAGTCCTACACAAGATATTAAAAACAAATAAAACAGTATCAGTATAAGTTCAGAATAGTGAGGAAAAAATTAGAAACAAATTTGAATAAAACACAGCTTTTTTGAACGTTTCTTTCTGAAATGACGAGCTGACGTCTGGAATGAATAATTGGGTACTTGCTGATTTGTGTAACTAATGCCCTTTAATCAACTCTTATACTTACTTTTACTTTTTAAACGTTAGTTTTTGTTAAGATGATGATTTTTTTTTTTTAGAAATGAAAACACAATTACTACGGTTTGAGTACATACGTGACCTTTCTTGAAGAAAGACGAATTGAATGTTCCAGCTTTGGCTCCTTTACCCTTAACTACGCCTGAATTTTCTTCACATTTTTGCGTAACTAATCCTTCAAGGCATAAAATCGGAATCTGTTCATTTTCTTTTCTATCAACTAATGAATTAACTTCCTGAAAGTTATTGTTCATTTTAACGCAAAACAAATTATACATTTTATTCCAAAATAACTTATGGTTTGTAATTAAAAGATTTACTTTTTTTTTAAGCAGATATGTCTTCCTGCTTTCATTTATCTCTGTGCTATTAGCGTCCGTTGATGTCAATGGTGGCACGGTGCTTACGTTGTACGGATAGAATGATGTAGTATCTGTTGTATTTAGTCCAGCTTGATCTGTGACATTAGTAGCACGAGGAGCAGTGGTGGTCGGCGGTTTGGGAGGAGGTGGTCCAGGTCTTATGGTGAAACAAACCAGCGAAATCAAAAAGTAGAATGAAAAGAGGAAGAACTGGCGATAGAATCTAGACCATGAAAGATATTGTAATCAGTTACTGAAAAGAAACTATGATTATAATAATTATGAATAAATAAAGGATAAACCACAGATAATCTTGTGTCATATCTTTGTGTGTCTTAGAATGAATTAACTTTCTGACACTGATTTACAGTATTAGGAGAAATGCTAGTTAATTACTATATCTACTGTTTTTATGAGCTACTTTATTTATCCTTACAGTCAAAATGAACTAAAATTGGTGTTTGGGGACAGGTTTGGTATTAGTTTCATTCGAACTAATTGCCGGTCAGTTAATTTCCTTCCATCCTCGAATTTTGGCAAATCATTTAATTTTAATCAATATTAAATATGGTACTCATTGGTGGTAAAAACATATAATCCAAAGAAATGACACTGTTGAAAAAAATTAACTACTTTCGAATAATTTCAAAAATAAATTTTTATAGAAACAATTCAAAATGAAATTTACAGGCTTCATAAACTTTTGAAGGCTAATTAAAGCAAATTTTAAGAGATCAGCTATTGTAAGTTATAAAACAATCACGGAGAGTCGAAACAATCATATAATTCGTACTTTCAATAAATCTCTTTTCTTAAAACGTGCAATTTCATTTAATTGTATCTCTGACTGATTTCAGACTTTCATCCAATATCAGAAATAGATTTATCAGTTTGGCCAACAACTTTCGGCTAGTACTAAACGTGCTGACTGAATGAGAAGGGAGGTTACTGTGTGTATGGATGTTACAAAAAATGTAATCGTAAAACATTTTGTAAAAATAATGAAATAGAATTAATGAAATCTAGTACTTATTTAAGAGTTCTGTACATTTATTATATGAGTAATATTTTATATTTGAAAATTAGAATTGTATTTTACATGGGGGGGCGCACCTAATTTAAGTACAAAACACAGAATTATATTTTAATTCATTTGTACTCGAAAATAATTATTGCTAAACATTAAATTGACAAATATGTGATGCTAATCTTTTAACAAATGCGTACATAATATTTTAACTAATGGTAAAAGCGTTATTTGCGCTAAGTAGAACATGTTTTGTCGTTTTTGAACGAGTGTAATTATTCTTTGTATTTTCTTCTAAAAATAAAATGTTTTACGATTCAGAGAAAGCAAGAAAAGCAGTCAGTAACGTTGTGATTCCGATTTCTAAAATCCTTTAGGTAATCCTAAGATTCTGTTTCTTGTAAAGGTTTTTGCCTCTTACAATGGCTATCAGTACTTCCAAATTTTTCCAAAGAGAGTGTGTGAAATGAATGAGATTAAGCTTTACAATTCTTGATCAATTATTGACCTAATTAATGTGGTTAAATCCCACTTTTGATTGCTTGTTGCAGTAGAAAGAGAAAAATGAGAGCAAATTGTTTTATTCTCATTTTATAATAAAAATAAAAAGAAATCTATTACACCATATTTGAATATCCCTCTAAAAGTTTAATTAGATAACTATTGAAAAAAAATTCATTACGTTTGTATAATAGCAGTTTTAAGAAGATATAAAAGAGCGATTAAATAAAAAATGAAGCTGATGGCGTCTACATAACTTTAAAGGTAAGTAACAAAGTGATGCTTAGAAAAAGTAAATAGATTTGCAATATCGTTCTGGTTCACTGGAAAGATTTCACACATTTCTTTACGAAGGCCGCAACTAGCATAATCGTTAATATCCCGTTAGTTTTCTTCTAAAAAGAATAGTCATAGTTTAATTTTGAAATTGTCGTAAATAAGAACTACATACCTGTTTTTAACAAATGCATTCCATTTTGCGTTCAACAAATCTATCAATACACCATCCATTAGTTCCAGATGTTCATCTTTTTCCTGCATAATAAATACATTAAATTAATTATTTATTTGAAGCAGAATTCTACAATTATTTCAACAAAATTGATACTAAATTGTTTCTCACTGATCTTCTAAAGAAGTCAGCATATTTAACTATTGTTGATAAGATTAAAGATGTGTATTGCTGATGAAAAACTTCAAAAGAACGAACGTTCCTTTAAACAAAACAAAGAAATCTACATCTTTAATTTGGGCAAATTTGCTTTCATGCTTATTCATTGATTTTTAATATAAAAACCAAATAACGATATATTTCTCAAATATCATTAAAATATGATGCTTATTAATACTTTGGCTTCTTTATCTCTCAGGGCTGTACCATAGCTAGAGCACAAATTACAAGATCAAATTTTAATCCTTCACAAACGTTCTTTTCCCAATAGATTTACTTTTTATCAAAGTATCCACTGTTCATTGTCACCTTTGATAATTCAGTGAATATTAATGAAATAATTAATTACAAAAAGGTATGCGGTTGTATCATCAACTGGGAACGATATAAAAACTTTTCTGGAATTACTCAGTGTTACAAGTGTCAGTCTTTTAATCACATTGCCAAAAATTGCTATCGCAATCCCAAGTGTTTGACATGTGCCGGAACTCATCTTACGGTAAATTGTCCAACTCCTGATAGTCCTCCAGTTTGTGTGAACTGTAACGGCGGCCACGCTGCTAATCACCAGGGTTGCCCTGTACTACAGAAACATCTTAAAGCTCGCCCTTCAATGACTGCTGAAAGGAAGTTACCTTCTAAGCCTCCATTTCTTTTAAATGCTTCTGACTTTCCTTCTCTACCAAAATCAAGTTTCTCTAATATTACTGCACCAACTAACTCAGCATGGGGTCCTTCTGGGAGGTCCAACAATCTCTCCCATACTTCTGCTACTGCTTGGAAAAGCCTAGCCTCAGATAACAATGCTTCTGATTTTTCAATCATACAATTATTGCATGAAATTAAATCTTTCTTCTCTTCTTTCAATCTTCTAAATATCCTCTCAGGTCTTAAAAATTGTTTAGAAAGGCTAAAACAAGCACCCGATACCTTAAGTAAAGTCAGCATTCTAGCAGATTTTATATTTAATTTAATATGATGCTAAGGGAAGGGATTAGCTATGAGGTTAGCATACTGGACTCCCACGCGGAGGTCCCGGGTTCGAATCCAGCAGCTGACCCTTAGATTTTCTCTTCCTAGGAGCTTCTTACAGCTCACTGTCCGGTGATGGACAGTGTTGTCTGTAACGAGAGAACACTGTCCGGAGGCCGGCAGTGCACTGGAAAAAGCTCCGGGCGCTAATGACCTCAGCTGTTGATGCGCCAAAAAAAAAAAAAAAAAAAAAAAAAAAAAATATGATGCCCTTAGTTAAAATAATGAGCTGGAACGCTAGATCCGTTATTAACAAGTTCCTAGAATTATCTCATTATATTCAAAAGTACAATATCGACATTATTGCACTTTGTGAAACCCTATTAAAAGGTAAACATAAACTGAAATCTAATGGCTACTCAACTTATAGAAATGACACAGGTAGGGGAGTGGCTTTATTAATTAAAAAAAATATTAAACATTTTCCTATATTACTTCCTCCATTGAAATCATTAATAGCTGTAGGTGTCATGGTAGAGTTTGAAAATATAGAGCTCCTAATACTGTCGGCATATCTGTCACCATCTCTCAGACTTGACTGTAGAGATTTGCGCGCGCTTTTTGATTTGCACAAGCATGTAATATTGGTGGGTGATTTAAATTGTAAACATGCTGCTTGGAATTGCTTCACTAATAACAGAAGTGGTAAATCTCTGCTTGAATTCTCCTTTAAATTCGGTATTGGAATTTTAGCACCTGACAAGCCTACCTACTTTCCTGATCGATCAAATGCCCGTCCTAGTGTGCTTGACTTCGCTCTAATAAAAAACTGTAATTTTAGTATTACAACAACCTCTCATAGTGCTCTCTCTTCTGACCATAACCCTGTCATTTTTAATTTAACGAACAAAGTAAATGAATTTCAATCGAAGAAAGCTTTCAACTTCAAAGCTGCTGATTGGAAAAATTTTAGGTCCTTGGTGGACGAAAAATTAGATATTAATCCAATCATAACTAACTATCACGACATTGACACATTAGCGACCAACCTCCAAACCATACTATTAACGGCTGCATTGGATTCAATTCCGCTTAAAAAATCAAGGAGTAAATCTGAAGAATTGCCGCCTCTAATCCTGCTTTGTATAAAAATTAAAAATATTATCAAAAAGGCGTTTTCTAAGTACCGTCACTCCTGGATTAAGAGAACGCTAAATAAACTTATATCCTTGATATCAAGACTTTTGCAACTGCACAGAAACGCTAGCTGGAACAACTTTCTTTCGCAGCTATCTACCCATGATAACAAACTTTACAGAATTGTTAAAGGAGTCCGCAAAGGAACGCCTAACATACCGCCACTCTCTTTAAATAACAATCCTCAGACCACCTCTCTAAACAGCTATGCCTTTAGTTCTCACCATAAAGCTTCGACGTTGGCCGACTTCTTTCAGAATGTTCACATCAGGAACGCAGATCTAGGCGTTCCTTCGTTCACCCGTAGTGTAATATCTACGAACAAACAGTTTCTTATTCCAAATGTAAAGCACGACACCTGCAAATTAACTTCTCCGAAAGAAATCAGAAATATTATTTCCAAATTAAAAAATAACAAGGCTCCTGGTGTAGACGGTATTCAGTCACGAATGATTAAAAATATATCTCGCAAGTGTTTAATTCACTTGACTAAGCTAATTAACTATATTTTAATGTTTGGATATTTTCCAGAAATTTGGAAAACTGCAAAAGTGATTGTCCTCCCCAAGCCTGGAAAAGATCACTCTCTACCCAGTAGTTATCGACCAATCTCTTTATTACCCTGCCTTAGTAAAGTCGTTGAACGTGTTGTACTAAAGAGACTAAATGCATTTATTGAAAGTAATAATTTACTATCTCAAGTGCAATACGGATTTAGATCTTTTCACTCCACTACTGCGCAGCTAGCAAGAGTCACGGACATCATTGCGGACGGATTTAATGTGAACAAGCACACAGGAATGGCATTGATCGATGTTGAGAAGGCTTTCGATTGTGTTTGGCATGATGGTCTAATCTATAAAATGATCCAGAATGGCTTCCCTAAATACTTAATTTACTTTGTCAAAAGCTATTTGACTAGCAGGAAATTTTGCGTAGCAGTTGATGATGCTACTTCTAACCTCAGGCCAATTTTAGCCGGTGTGCCGCAAGGTTCGGTCCTTGGACCAACTCTCTTTAACATTTTTATTAACGATTTAACCAAAATTAAACTTAAAGCCAGTAGTGCGTTGTTTGCCGATGACACTTCCTTTTTCATATCCTCCTTCAGAATTGACACTATAGCCAATCATTTGTCAATAGCTCTTGCTAAAAGTTTCAAGTACTTTAAAAAGTGGAGAATCAAACCTAACCACACTAAAACGGAGCTGATGCTATTCTCTCGAAGAAGACCCACAATCAACCATACTGTTACAGTAAATGGAGTCTCTCTACCATGGCAAAAAGAAGTTAAATACTTAGGATTAACTTTAGACTCAAAACTAACGTACACAAAGCATGTAAATAATGTATGTAATAAGGCGCTAGGCGTTATGTGCAGTCTGTTCTCCTTGCTTAATAGACACTCATCCTTGGACTTCCAAAATAAAAAATTAATATACTATCTCTACATTCGACCTATACTCCTGTATGCAGCCCCAGTCTGGTCTCAAACTTGCATAACCAATCATAATAAAATACAGAGAGTGCAAAATAAATGCCTGAGATTGATTGGTTCGTTTCCCAGATGGACGCCCATAGACTACATGCACGCAGTAATTGACGTTCCTAGCATCTCCACTACTGTTTACTGTCTTTTAGAAAAATTCGTCTCCACTTGTTACAATAGTCCGTACCCTCACATAGTAGCCATTGTAAATTACAATATAAACTCTCTCAGTTATAAAAAATATAAATATAAACGTTTAAAGCATCTTTTGTAACACCCACCTGTATATCAAGCTAAGGTTTTTTTTAAATTTTTCCTTAATAAGTAAATATGTTCCTTTAAACTGTATTAAATATAATTTGATGGGTGTATATAGGCGATAAGCTTGAAACCTCTATTTCATTTCAAATTTGTGTACTTTGTGTAAAGTTTTGTAAATAAATAAATATTATTATTAAATATTATTACTTTTTATCAGTTTCTCTTTGACAAAAAGTGCTGATATGATCTGGATAACACTTGATTTTTAATTCTAATTTAAAGAGACAATCATAATGGTACACTTACTCCAAAAACCACTAAATTTAAGGCTGAATTTTTGCTGATATTTCCAGTATCGATGTCTATTGTATCGATCTGAGATAAAGGGTAAGCTGCACAAGTTATGCTTCCTATAAAAGAAAATCAGAGATTCATGTTCCGAATTCTTATTAGCTGCAATGAATGATGGATAGTAAGAAACAAGTCAAATTTAAGAACTTTAATGTCTAAAGGGCTTGAATTAATTAAAAAATAAAAGATATATAAAAGTAAAAACTAAAGTTATCGACTATTTTTTTCAGTTGGGCTTAACATCCAACTGCTAAATCAAGTAGACGGAGGTGGAAGCACCTATTTTACTATTAACATTTTTTCTAAAAGTGGCTAAAACGCGGAATTCGAACTGTGGATCTCCTAATAACACAAATCCACGTTTCGTAACCACTATGCCAACCCCTCAAAATTCCTGTTATTCCTAACATTAGAATTGTAACCTGTAAAACGTTTTAAACAAAACTAATAGGTATTCAGATGAGTAAGAAGTATAAGTAGCTCTGTCGAATGTCGGAAGCAGAAAAACCAAGTTTGTATTTCTGCGACCATTCATTTTTCAACACATTCACACCATCAAACATGCATTTCCAGAGTGAACAATTAACACAATCTTAATACTTTAAGAAAGGGAAAGTAAAATGTGCTTAGAAGGTGAGTAATGTACAAAAAAAACGTAGAGAATGTAATGGCTAATAGAAG
Organism: Rhodnius prolixus; assembly: GCF_049639745.1. Classification (NCBI taxonomy): domain Eukaryota; kingdom Metazoa; phylum Arthropoda; class Insecta; order Hemiptera; family Reduviidae; genus Rhodnius; species Rhodnius prolixus. The sequence continues at coordinate 45,679,747 of NW_027411603.1, read as the reverse complement.
GGCATTTGAAGAAGCTGGACCTGGAATCTATTGTGACTGGACGATTATGTGGGAACTAGAAAACACATCTAGTTATCGAAATTTCAGAAAGTAATTAAAGTAAAGTAATCGCCTATTTTTTCAGGCGGGGCTTAACGTCCAACTACCAATTAGGTGTCGTGGACGGAGGCGACTAGCAAACATACTTTACTATAAACTTTTTATTTGCCATTAAATAAAATCCAAGGCCTAAAGACCGGGAATCGAACCCAGTACCACAATACATATTAGCTTCGCAGGTCTTGGAAAGTAATTAATAGCTGTAGGAACAAGAACCAGAAGCCTTGGGATTAGGCAATTATTTAGGTAACCATAGTGAGCACAATAAATCTTCAAAGTAGTAATATACTATAATGCAAGTACTTAATTATAGTTAATCAATAAATACGTGAAAAATACATCCCAAAATAAAAAAAATCTGTTGTGAAACTCACATGACTTTTTCTTACAACTATTCCAAATGTTCTTTAAACTCCGAACATCGTACATGATTAACATTAATTAAATAAAATAAAAGTTGTAAATAAGTTTTTTTTTAAATAAGAAAGTACTTCAGAGGAAAGACTAGCCCTATGAGTGAGTTAAGCGAAATTTTTTTTCATGTAAAATAGAAAATAAATTATGGTAATCATATGATTACCATAAAATAAAAAGTAAGCACATGTTATATTAATTAAAGTAATGGAAACCCGAACAAAATTTTCAGTAAAATTAAATGATCCACCGCAATAAATTTAACACTACAAAAAGAAAAAAAAAGAGTAACATTTTACTATTGTGTATTACTGTAGTAGCTTTAAGTTCATTTTTTTTGGTGAAATAAATATGCGGTAAACAAATTAATAACATTTAGAATTCGTTATGAAGTAAAATTTTTAGGATTGGGGTTGGTTATGGAAGTTATCAAGAAGAAAAATGTGAAAGAAAACATACACTTGACGAACGGCGAAGGCATTTCCAAGAAGGAAGAAGATCCTACTAAAAGGTTGGCGTATTTTATTATTGTTATTATTATTTTTTTTTTTTGTACTTCATACTCACAAATGTTTGGTATATTATTTGATTGGTGACGGGGAAAAAAATCCTTTCTATAATTGTTCAAAATTTAATGTAAAGTACAGAAATGAGCTTTCTGTAAGAAACCATCCATTCAGTAAGTATACTGTTTAAATTTGAGAATGTACAGCCATTATTATTTCAATATTTCTTTAAGAAAACTCTTTTTCTTAAGCAATTCAACGATGAAAGACTTCTTTTAAAAGTTAGCGCTCGGTGTAATGCTAATGTTTATAAGTATTATTTATATATGAAATTCGTTGTTTGAATAAAATATCTATAACCTTGAGAATTGTAGCAAGAGAAATAGGGGCGTTTGCACCAGATTTTTATCCAATTTAGTCTGGTGTTTACGCTCCAATCATCCTGATAATAAAATTTGGGTTGGAACTCTAATTTTCTTTCACGCACTTCTACCATTACCATTGTTCTCCTGAGATAGTGACTAAAAAACGATGCACTGTAATCAATAAAAGACTACCGATACAAAATGTATGTTGTGTAACCGAGAGGAAGTTGGAGGACTTGTACCATTTCTTAGTGGTCTGTCCGGTATTCAGTAGTTTACATACTAAGTGACTCGCAGTCCTTCTCTTTCTGGTATAGTTGCTTTAGAGTTCCTGAACGGTAAAAATTGGCTAGTCTTGGCGAACTTCATTAACTCAGCCTTTACCCTCAGATTAAAACTGATGAGCTCTTAGGCTCATCCTAAGGCCCGGTATGCCATTCCTTCTATCCTCTCTTCCCTTTCTTGATAATAGTAATAATAATGATAAGAACTTTCACCAATCTCTTAATGCACACTTAATTCAAACATGGATATCAATAATTGTTTTAATTTTTCAATCGTTATAAATTGTATAAATTCTATGTATTGTAAGAAATAATCTAATCTAGATGTGTATACTTTTTATTTTATTATTTTTATTTTTTAAATATTAATTAGAATCTTACTCAGACTCCAGACTGACGGACTTGGACCAAGTGTTACTGTCTTTATTTCGTACATATTAAGTTATACTGGTCTTTTCGTGGATATACAATACATGTAAATTTCAATGAATTTATAAATTTCGAAAGATAGAAAGAAAAAAAGATTATGTTTTGTTTTCTTTTTTTTATAATGAGAATATTGTATAGTATTTTGGTTATAAAGAATTTTCTTCTTCACTAAAAATAATCTCAGAAATTTATTTATATTTGATTCCCTTATATATTATTTATTATATACTTAATGATCTTTTTATGAGAAGTTTTAAGTTTTAGAAAAGAGAAATTTCTATATTATAAGATTAAAATTTTTCTAAGAAGCTCTTTTATTTAAAATATTACTCTGATTTCTCTAGGCCCAAGCAAGAAGAGATTGGCTTATCGAAGAGTTTTAACACAGGCAAAATAAATACAACTAATGAATGTTGCAAAAAGATAAGTTCAAAAAGTGATAGCTGGTTCATAGTGGGTGATGATCAAGTGAGAATGATTGCACCAAATAGGCCTAACGTGCGGCAGTATTTCAGTTGTGGAGATATCGAAATATTAAATAAACATGCTAGCCGAGTGACATTGAGTGATGAAGAGTTGTTAAAGAGAATTAAACCATGTCAAGATTATGAAAATAAAATAAAAGAACTCAATAAATTTATTGGAAAAAATTTAGAAGCAGCAGATTTGAAAATTAACTTGTACGTAACAGCTTGTAATAAACATTGTCTCAGTCCATATCCATCTTATATAATTGAGGAAAGTGCAATAGGCATGGAAAGTCTAGTTTTGATCAACGATTTTATACCACCTGTGGGCTTATTAAAGCACTATCTGAAGGGCACAAACAAATTCACTCCAAATGAACACGTTATCAATGTTTTACACTGGCTACTCATTACATTCTCAGAACCAAGTTTTACCAAAACTGACAATCAAAACTTTCAAAAAATACTGTCTAAAGTAGAACACTTAACCAACATGAAACTGCCAAATCATATATTTGTGCTCAAATATAAAAGAATAAGCGAAGGTTTATGGCTAACAGAGAAAAGTAATGTGGGCTCAAAATTTGCTTTTCTTCCATTAAGTATAGAATACGCACATTCAATTGTACATTTAGGTGTACATCCACAAATTTACACCGAAGGTAAACATGGTCTAGGAATTTATCTTACGACGGACATCAACTGTTGCCTGGAGTGCAGTGCGGCACAATGGGTCTGGGGTAAGAGTATACTGGGTATTGAAACTCAGTTAATATTATTAGTTGAATTCATTAATCATTCCTGTGTAATAACGTATGAGGAAAATAAAGCACTCTGCAAGGAACAAAATTCTTTGGAAGAAGCAGTGAATAACGGAATCTTTTACTTTTTACCATCACACAAATTTATACGTGTTCGTTATGTTATGCTGTATGTAAAAACACCATCTTCAATGAAATCAAAACCAATTGAAAAGTTCAAAGAATTGGATGTCTTGTACAAGCGGACAATATTATATTTAACTCTAACACTAACTGCAATTATTCTGGCCAAACGAGTCAGATTTGCCTCTATAGTAAAAAATATTTTCGCTAATATTGCGTCACTTCCTATCGTTAAACAATGTCTTTCCCTCGTTCTATAATATGTATTTTTAAAATATACAATATACTTTTACGGCATTTTTATTTATTTCAAATAAATAGAATTTTAAAAAAACATGAAAGAGAATAAATTGAAATATTTAAAATTTTACCAATTTGCCAGTAGATTTCTCGTTCTATATTCAGTATATGAAAAAACAAGTCTATTCTAGCCAATTTAGCAGCCAGTGTAAGAGGCGTTAAATTTTGTACATTTCTTATCGATAAATCACCACCTACTTCGTACGCCATATCAAAAGTCGTCTGCAAAAAAGAGGATTTTTATTATCACCATAGCTAAATTTTAATAATTCCAGAATGACATCGAACATTAACCACAAAATTGCCACTAATTGTCTTTCATACTGGAACCTTCTTACTGACATCATCGCTCATTTAACCAGTCAAAAAAAAGTGACTTCTCTCAAGAAATATCCCTCCCAATGGTTGACATGGCATAGTGAAGGCATGACAATGATACTCCTTTGACAAGGCAGGTAAGAGAGAGACCAGAGTGGTTTTCTTATACATAGTATAATACATAGTACATAGTGGAGACTTATACATAGGATACTCTGTTCTGTGCAATTCAATTTACTTCAATAGCAGCTGCAGGCTATAACCTTTCACTCAACTCAGAGGCGACGATTTACGGCTTTTGGATTAAAACTGACCGCAGTCCGACTTATTAGGAAAACCACTTTATGGAACTCAGGAAATGTCTAGATTCTAGAAAAATGAACCAACTTTACGTTGATTAAAAAGGCTTTTACTTACTTAATTTGTTCATAACTGGGGCATCCTAAGATTTTTCACGACTAGAGGTACTAATCAGTAGCAAGAGAATTTGTTTCACGAGATAAGCCAACGAGTAGCCTATTTTCATAATAACATTTGTAACTAGCGCTTAATTTATAATAATACTTATCTTCAAGAGCTGGAGAAATCTAAATAAACCTACCTTTAAGGTTACTTACGTTTAGGATTAATTAAACTGTGATCTTAATAGATTAATTGATAAATTAATTTAAAAGAAATAGAAATAGAAATACAATTTTTCCAATGCATTAAACAAAATTAATAACTTTACCAATTTTGAATAAATGACCAACATATGCAGAACGGTATTTCCATTTGTATCTTGATTATTTGGATTCGCACCCCGTGCTAACATTAACCGATAGCATTCCTCTTGTCCAAGACATGCAGCAAAAGATAATGGATATTCTCCCCAGTAGACGTAACTATTTTTAAGAAAAGAAAAAAACATTACACATAATGTTAATATTAATGGTCAAGATAAAGAAAAGCATAGGGCTCACCCTTCATATGTTGTAAATGGGCACAAATTGACCCATTCATGTTCTAATGAATCCGTTCTAGAAGCTTTCTGATCCTCAGGGCACATAAAGTTTCCTACGCACCTTTCGTGGAAGTTTGCACCACTGTCCAAAAGGAACTTAACCATAGCAGGATCTTCATTAACAATAGCAATGTGTAAAACGTTTTCACCTACATTATAAATAAAAATAAGGCTTTCATGACATAATCCGGAAATATAAGTGAATAATAATAAATAAAAACATTATAATGAAATAAAATGTATCAATTTGTTTAAAAGTAATATTTTTTTAAGAAACTTGAAAAATTCCTTTCAAAACATACCATAATATTCATCAGACATGTATATGTCGTTGATAAGCATAGGGTAGAACCTGAGCAAACGTTTGGCCAAATCGGCATGGATGGAGGTTGCATTCAATAGACAAAGATGTAATATGGTTTCACCAACGGCACCTCTTTCTTTAAGATCCCAACAAACATGGCGGCATCTACTCTTATCTGAAAAAATTATTGAAGAACATGTATTAAAACATTAAGTCCTTATTAAAATTACAAAAACTCGAAACGTTCTTTTTAATAACCAAAAAAAAGGCTTCGTAGCAAATTAAGTCATAGTTGTGGTCTGACATTGAATTCCACAATAATGAATGAAATTTCTCTCTTGCTTAATTTGATTATACTTTATTTATTTTATGTATTTACTTACCTAGTTTATCGCCTATTTTGCTTTCTGGAGCTGGATAGGATTCAATGTCGTAATCATCAGGATTTTCCAAATTTTTCAATGGCGGAAGCTGAAAAAAAGTGATTAATATATTTCTTGTCATCTAAGTAAAAAAAAAAAGCATTACAAATATATTCGTAGATAATATTTTATTGTTTAATTGGCATTTTTAATGTAACAGTAATTAGATGTTTACATGCTTTAATAAAAAAATAAAATTAAATACCATTTTATGTCGTGGCCTTTCTTTATTTCTCATAAGTACTAACTGACTGATTGGCATCAATTTTCCTTGTCCTTTATTGTATAAAAAGGGTTCAACTTTTGTTTTGATTGCATGATCCAGTTCCGCGTATTGTTTACTTTGAGCGGCTCGTTTCATCATTTCCACTAGCAGTCCTCCACCTACAAACAAAAAAAAAGTCAACTAACAACCAAAGAAAAGCAAGATTGGAACAGAGTTTTAGGGTTGCAGCCTGCTTTCCCCTGAGATTTTTTTTTAAATTTTATAAGAGTAAAACAAGAATACAAAGCATTTTATATCATAAATTATATCAATCTAGTTGTTGGTACAATTGCTTAAATAACAATGATAATAATTAGGTTCCCTCTCATTACTCGTCGAACCATCAATACTTTATTTAAAAAAAAAAAATTGTCATAATCAAAGGATATCGCAATTATATCGACTGTTTACAGTATCCCAGATAGCCCGCAATCTCAGCAGTTTCGCCCCACACTAACGGACATTTCTAGTTCCAGTATTGGCAGTAGACATTCTTGATCCCAAATATTTAAAATGGAGATCATAGTCCTTATTTGGTCATTGATCAGTTGTGTGTTCGCCTGTTTTCAGAATTTCTATTATAAATAAATAAGTCTTCAATGAGTTAATCAGTTTCACATTAATTCTGATTCACTGATAGGCGAATTTATATCTAAATTGAATTGTATCTGCCTAATATGAACAAACATTATTTTATGCTGAACCTTCGGTTAAACACAGACTTACTGATTTCAATACTAGAACAAAGGAGTGAGAAATAAAAATATAATTCATTCGAATAAAGTAACACATTCTTACCATTCTTTAAGCCTTTTTTTTCAGGAAACCTAAAAGTAGATTGTTTTCTAAAAATGAAATTTCACAAATTTGATGTGGTCTTAATATTTCCGGTTGCTAAGAGGAAGTAAAAGCAACTTTCTTGATTAAATGTCCATAACCGAAAAGATGTTAGAGCACTGATTATACCAAATTAAAAGAACTACACTTCCTACTCATTAGTGTTATCACTTTATCTAAGTAATAAACTAGCCATCTCATTCTGAAGTGTATCAGTCCTCCTTTTTTGTTCTTGGGTCGTTAGTTAGGTTCTGTGAATTGAATCTCTAAGGTGAACTGAGCAAATATGCAAATAACATTGTTGTTGCTTTTTTTTTATCTCTTTACAAGAAAAAAAATTACAAAAACTGTTTAATAAAGTTAAATTAAATTTAAAAATTAAAACATACTTAGGACGATTTGTTTAGATTCGTAACTTTGGTTACAACTTTGGATTTGGAGGAAGGTGAAAAACAATATTAAAACTAGGGCACCAAGTTCACGACCTGCTCTCTAACAAGGACACTAGTTGTATTGAATGCGTCTGTTTAAACATTCACTTTATCAATATTATGTTTACCACAAACTCTTATTTTTTTCACAAAATAAAATGCAGCATCATGTTAAAGTTTACAGTAAATTTTTAACGCTTAAACGAATGAATTCAACATTTTTTAAATTTTTTTTTACAATATTAGTGTTTGTAAATTTTTCTTTTCAATTCACCACTAGTGAGATTAATTTTTGAGTTCACTTTATATTTTTGAAACTCAATTTTTACTGGAATTATTTAATTTACACGTTATTTCAAAACTCTAAACTTAACATTACGTTCACGATCTTCGGCAACTAATACTACGTTCTTTCTTTCAGATACATTTCAGTACATTCTGTTTTTTTATCGAAAACAGTTTCTTGTAGTTTCGTTCTTCAGTTTGCTGTAGTACGTACAGACATATAGGTTTTTTTAGTTTTATATGAAATTTTGGTTCAAAGAAAACTAGATTTTGAGAGAGAGAGGGTTTCTTTTTTTGAATAAATGCAAGAAACCACCGGTCTAAAGTGCCAAGCCATTCATTACAACACCTACATTTCTTTCAAATTTATAAGATGAAGGAGACACTAAAAATACTGATAAAAAATAATAGGTTTTAGAAATTTTCGGGGATAATCTATTTCATGCGTTGATAAAGGAATAATTTAACATTAAAACTGAAATCAGTACTTCCCAATGTAAATAAATAACGACGTATGTTCATTTCAATAAAATTGCGCTGGCAAAAACACTACAATGATGAAATACTGATGTTTACAATAAATGGAACTTCAGAAAAATTAACGTTAATTAACTACAAGTTACGAATAATTTATAGTTTGGCCAACCTTTAAGATCTACCAGTTTGTAGATCTTAATTGAAGAAGTGTCCGCCTGTTTTTTAACACCACTGGTTACATTACTCTCTGCATTACCCATCTCGGCTTGTCATTTACTTAAAAGAGTTAGTCAATCAAAGCGAAGAGATGAGTGCTTTTCTACTAATGTCACAACATCACTATAATTAAATTATAACTAATCTCCTAGAAATATTATTGTAAATAAATTTTGACTGTTTAAAAAATCAACATTTAGGGCATACGTTGAAGTTCTAGCGCCCTAGCACCTACTGAAGTCAATACATTGAGAAGGGCACAATGATTCAACGCCTGGCACTTCTTGGCACCACAACACATTAAGATTTTACTTTCATTTTTTTAATTTATATTTACTTTTTTCTAAAATTTAGATTTTAATTATGAACACTCCTTTTTAAATTGCAAAACCAATTTACTCGATTTTAAACATTTATCTTTTTTAAAGCAATAAGAAAAAAATAAAATAAAATAAAGATGAGAAAAAATAAACCTGTTGCACTTCTGCGGTACTATGCTGATAATTCAAAAACGATAGATTCTCAGAAAGTTTGATGTACGAAAACATCACGTAAATTTAACTTCTAAGTGTCTTGCTCTACCAAACTATTTCATTTAAATTTTTCATTTTGGCACTAAATTATAATTTTTGATTTTTAAATTAAAATATGAAATTAATAAAGCAGCATTTTACGATTATATTACTTAAAAATTTTACCATTCTTAAATAAGTTGAATATAAAAAAGTACTTTAGACTTCTTTCGTTCAAAGTTAGGTTTGCAGACATTAATGATCTTCGCTCAAATTACCAAATTAGTTCACATATTTAAGAACGCAATTGTAACAAAAAAAAATTGCTAAATCGTAATAACATTTAACAACAAAGGCCTCCCATATATTTTACTGAATAACAGCAGTCTACTCAATTATAAGAATACTAAAGGCTTGCAGCTTATTTCTTCATAAAAAGGAGAAAAATGTAGAAAACACAGCTGCACGGATGGATCAAGAAGTTAACGCAACTTGATATTATTGTCTGGCGGCCCATATTGCTACATATTGGCTTCATCTATACTGAGAACAATAGGGAATTCATTTTTACGGATCAGACGCGGTTATTGAATTCTAACATGAACTGAATGAAACACTTCACATACTGATACAAATGGACAGTCGAATTCTTTTCGTAAACAAAAAAAAAAAGATCCTTTTTGATTATATACTATTTTATTTCCAGCAAATTCTCCCTGTTTCGTAATAGCATCTTACGGATGCTATTTTTAATTCTTCAACTACGTATCGAACTACAATTTTTATTCAATTTGGTCTGGGACAAAAGTTCAGAGTTACGTTATATATACAAAAAATTATGTACCTAAGTTGGTGAATGAAATGCTACTCTAGGAAAATACACGAATATTTCGATCACGTACAGAGAACAGATTCTAAAGACTGACGTTGGAGCTAAAGAAGCCTGATTAAACGCAACACTTGTTTCCATTTAGAAAAATAATGGCCAAAGAAACGTTTAGTAACTACTAAGATTTCTTTTAGGCCTTAGAAAATTTAGCGTTTGTTTATTAAGCTACTAAGCTACAATCTACAAAATTATGCTAATTTAAATTACTTTAAATTTTAGTTTGCTAAAATAAGTTTAAAATTAAATCGAATAAAACAATAAATAATGACCTGAGCTTGAACAAAAGAAAAGAATTATATTGGGTCAAGATTCTTATGTTAAAAAAACATTACATTTATCATTAGTTTCTGAGCTAAATAATTAAGTATTTTGTTAAGTTTTGTTAACAATCAGTAATCATTTTAAATTACTCTTTTTGGTAAAGACCTCGTTGATCTTTAGTAGGTTAATTCAAAAAAGCAATTAGAGTTGCAATAGTATATTCCCGCTGAGAATTTTCAAAATATAGTGTAGTTCGCAATTATATTGAGACATTGTATAGCAAGAATAAGAGAGTATTTGATGGAGTAGCCTTAGCGAATCTGGATACATACAGTACATAATGTTTTTCATCGCTTCAACACTTTAAATCCGTTCAAGTTCTTTGTTGCCTAAATCAGTGGAAGATCTAAATCCATACTACGTTTTACAATTCATCTTTTAGTTTTATACTTTTAAATTATAGGCAGAAAATAGGTCTAAATAGTTAATAATATTTTTGCAATTAATAACCATTAACAAACACAAACTCTTAGAAACTGCGGAGCTCCAAGTGATTGTCGAGCTGGCCCAAATCTGAATTGGGTACCCCTTAAATACTCTACAGACAAAACCCAAACACAAATAACCAATCGTCTACTTTGATAACATTGTTTGCAACCTAACTAGATTTTGTATTACCTTCCTCACGCTTATTTCCAATCCGGTTTAATTATGCGGTTTAATGTCCTGCGAATAAATGCAGCAACGAGTTTCAAGAAAGGGAGAAGTTAAGACGAAGATCTCGAGATACCTGGATAGCGTAAGTATCTAAAGCCATGCCACCGCGATGTACAGAAACCATTAGCTACTAAGTCACTTGGTGCAAAGAACACTGATGACTACTGAATTTACATATCGACTGAATTTAGTGAAGAATCGTGAACAATTCACTTCTCACGAGGATTTCTTTACTTAGGAGTACAAATTATTTGATGATACCAACAAAAAAAAAAGTTCATGAGTTAATAAAAGATTATAAGATTACCTTTCTAATAATAATTATTTTATACATTTTCGGAACAGTAGTCAACCGCTACAAAACAGTCATCAAATTTCCTTCCGTCACACTAAAGAGGTTAACTCCTATTTTGTATCCATCTGTTATCCTACATAAAAAAGGAAAACATTGTGAAAAATCATGCTATATCACTAAAAGCCATATCTGTACGATTGGAGTAAAAAAACGAACAACAATCTGTGAAGATCGCTTGCTATAAATAAAGCCCTCTAAAAGCAAGAGAATATACCGTATCTAACACTACTTCTGTTATTTTGGTATTATTTTATTTAACAAGCAGAAAATAATTCATTTAATCGTAGATCAGAAAGTGATGTTACTATCTCTTTTTTTTCACTGTTATAAAAATAGACTTTCAAAGTAATAAAAATTATTTCTATTATTACTAACCAGTCATTTCATAGAAATTAGTAGTTATCAACTCTTTAGATGTTTACATTGGCCAAAACAATAATTTGCCGTTTCTTTCTGTAGCAGGATAGTTCAATATTGTGCTGCAATATTCTTAAAAGTAAATAAATAGTCCTCTTTGGAGACTACCTTAATTATTAAAATCCTTTCCTGCCTGCAACAAATGAAATCTAACATAAAACTTTTTAGGGTAATTTTAATTTCATCAAGAACAAATATTACTATACATAACATATTTTCCCAAATTTAATATTAAACTTCATTATTTGAAAATTTTCAGCTGATTAACTTAGGGGGTTCGAAATGATCTTATTTTTGTTTTATTTTTTAAATTTAAGACGCAATATCTGAAGTTATTGGCGTCCGAGTTTTTTTTAATTTTATTTATTATTATTATTGTATTGCCAGTCTCGGGAGTGTTCTCACGTGATAGCCAACAAGTCCATCACCTGACAGTGAGTTGTAAGAAGTTCCTAGGAAGAGACAATCTAAAGGCCAGAAAAGCTGGATTTGAACCCACGATCTCCGCGTTAGAATCCAGTACGCTAACCATTCAGCTAATCCCCTCCTCCCATCCTTTTATTATCCAGAAATTGAAAATAATAATAGATCTCCTAACCAGGTTAACACCATCTTCGAAACACAAATTAGGGCACAACAAAATCAACAGTTTCTTCACAGAACCATTCTTGAAACATGGGTAAGCATTATTTAATTAAGACGTTAGAAATTTAGCAGGAATCGCGCATGAATCTGAAGGTGCTAAGTCTAAACTCACTGGAAACTAATTACCAACTGCTTATTGAATAGAACCAATGAAAAATTTAAGACAAACTAAATAAGTCTTTGTACAAAAACTAGATAAAAGACAATACAAATTATGGTACTAATAATCCAACAAAATTCTTCGGAAATTAAACTCAGAATATTGGGAACAATTTAAAACCTTATATGGATTAGATGTTAAATGGTTATTCCATCAACTTAGAACATTACATTAGGTTATCATTAATAACTGGAAGAATTTATCACTTTAAAACCAAAAATAATAAACAGCTCACCGCAAACTACTTCATCCAAAAAGAAATTCTTCAATAAAGCTGTAGCCCTAACTTGAAAAATAAAAACCTATAATATATAGTTCACTATAGTTTACATTTTGTTTATTATTTATCTTAAGACTTGTCACTGACATTGATGAATATATTCATGGTCTTGATACCAATATGTGAACAAATTATTTAGCCAATAATAGACTGACGAGAGCAAACCCATTCATTCATCTGGCTCTGTGGGCAATGTTTATATGCAATGAATGACTAACAACAATGTGAAATATCTCTTGCTCTTCATGTAGTTCTCATTGTGAAACAAATTGGCTATTGGCCTCTAATTGGTGATACTTTTGTTTCATTTGATATTAATAAAATGGCTGTAACCTGTACTCTAACAGATTCAGTCCACAATAAAATCAATTTTAACGGAAATGTATTTTTTTTTGTCACTAAAAGAGCAGTTACACAAAATTCTATTAAGACAAATCCAGTTTTAAATGAGAAATTATATATACCATCATTATTAATCACACATCAGATAGTCGTCAGTTTTCCCAAATGTAATCAACAATACCTAAAATTAAATTCTTCTCTTAAGCGGCCAAATTTAAAAATTTATTCTAAACTAAGCAATATCCAGTGCCTAACGCGTTAAAAAAAATATAGATACAATTTATTTACGCCTATTTAACCATCGATGTATGTCTTAAACCTATATCTGTGTGTGGAAAATGAGGGTAATGTGGTATGTGACTACTAGAGTAGAGTATTTGAATGAGTATTGCGATGGCTTTGAAGAAATCTAAAAAACGTGATCAGTGCAGAGAATACTTGTAACATAGTGGTAGAAGCTGACTGTAATTAGACTGAACAGTTTACTATTGTATGATATAATACAACTACAATAAAAGAAATGATTTGGCAGCACATTATTAGGTATTTACAAAAGATTACAAAAGATTTAATAGAATTTTTTATAGAGCTTTTTAAGCGAAAGTTACAATTTTTATAATTCTTTGGTTAAATGAAGTTTATAAACGTAAAACATAGAAAAAAACTGTGCGAATTAAACCACGATAATTATGTCTTCTCTTACTATACTAGAAAGTATAGTAATCTACCGATTTCAGTTTTTATCGTAAATATCCGATTTGAAGACACCTGAGTGCGAAAAAGTAGTTTTTAAAGTTTACCATTGTAACTAAAAACCCAATTCTTCAGACACTTGAAATTGGATATTTTGCTTAGATGCCAACAAAAATCTTTTTATTTTGTTAACAATACTAAAAGGGAAAAATAGAAACAATATTTTTATAGAATATTATCATTATTTCTAAACACAAAATTTGAAGGACGACAGATTCAACCCTTTAGTTTAGTTGCTTAAGAGAACTCAGCGACCTCAATTATGCACGGCCGTCAGATTGGTTTGGTTATGGAAATTCCAAAGAACAATCTGGATTTATATGAAGTAAAAGTAATAGATTGTTATGCGCAATAAAGACCTTGAGTTTTCCTCGTTTTTTTTTTGTTAACCGGAAAATTACTTTCGAAGTAAAATTTAAAATTTTATTTTTACCAACAGTTTACAAAAGCACCAAAGTTCAAATAGAGGTCACTAAATGATCAATGCTATAGCAATCATGTGAGTAATTTGGCCGTGGTTAAGACAAAAGGAAAGGAGAACCAAAGTACACATTCTAAGAGAAAAGAACAGAGAGTTTTACTACGTAAAGAAGAATGTTCTTGTAGGTTCAACATTAGCTTAGAAAATCGAAGAGCAATCAAGAAAAAAAGACACCAAGAAAGAGTGCAGTATAAAAAGAAGTTGCCAACTACTATAACCCAAGGGAACCTAAAGGAAAATAATTGCCAGAGTAAATGGAGTATTTTTTTTTTAGTTATTGATATCTCGTCAGGAAGGATAAGTTTCAGATTCAATAAAACACCCTCTATCCTGCTGATGAAAGTCTGTTTTGTTTGGATATGAGAAAACATGCTGATAGCCTCATAGATAACCTCATCTTATGCTAACAGCAATCAGCGCTAAAGAAATAATTGGATTTTATTTTGAAGCCACAGCCATTTTTTTTTCATTGGAGGAAAGGGACAAGCATTTGTTTTATGATTCTATCCTAAATAATTTCCCTTTCACGACAACTTAAACAAATATTTACGTGCAATCCTAAAAATTCAAACAAAAACCTAAGACAGCAGAACTAATTAAAGGCAACTGTTGAGTTTTTGGCTTCAGTTTATCAATCCAACACTTCATTTTACTTAATCTTTACAGATAACTATACCTCTAATTTCGACGATCTGCAGCTTGAGTTTGTGGTTTTCTACGGTGGTATCATTCAATGGACTAATATCACAGTAGATTTATAGAGAGCTTAGAAGTTACATCTTAAGAGGGGCTCAAAGATCGGTTTTTCTTGAGACCACAATAGTGAGAAAAATTCTGAGTGCACTAAGATATGAAAGATCGTAGCGACGTTGCTCCTACCAAAAAATTACCTCTTCTGCATGAAATATTATAGTTTTTATTTTCAACACTCATTAAGAGGAATTATTTCGATTAGGTCAATGATTAGGTCAATGATTATCTAAGATTATTGTTTTTAGGAATGGAGGAAGGCCTGCAAAACGAGAGAAATGGTTCTGCCATAATGAAGTTGTAGAAACGGTAAATGAGTACAAGTACTTGGGCGTGACATTGACTTCTAGATTGTCATTTGTAAAGCATATTAAAAGTAATGTGTCTAAAGCCAAACAAGGGCTGAACACGTTATGGAGTCGACTTATAGAAAATAATAGCATAAAGTATTATTCGAAACTAAAATTATTTAACAGTGTAAGTCGCTCTATGGCTTGTTATGGGGCCCAGGTTTGGGGAGGAGACCAATATGAAGATCTAGAAAAGCTATACCGTTTCTTTATTAAAAAAGTGTTTAAACTGCCATTATTTGTCCCATCTGCCTTTATCTATTGTGAAACTGGTTACCTTCCAATTTATATTCACACCCTCAAATTACAATTAAAATACATTGTTAAAGTTCTTGCTATGAGTGACAACAGGTTACCAAAAGTAGTTGCGACCCAAATTGTCTCTAAGAAGCTTTTTTGGTTTCTAGAAATCATCAACCATTTAAAAAAATATCATATAAACTTTGAATGTAATACTAACAATATAGCCTCATGGAACAATATTTTTAATAAATTAGTAAAATGTGTCCAACTACAATTTAAAGAGGAATTTATGCAGAAAGTTTTGGAACTCGATTCCTATAACATTTATAAAGAGCTTAATTTTAGCTTAGGTAACAAACATTACTTCAATTGTAGTTTATCATTGGAGCAAGTCAGGTGGATAATTAAGGCTCGTGCTGGTTTATTGTATTTAGGTAGTTCGCCGCCATACCACCATGATAATACCGAAGAAGTTTGTCTCTTATGTAATGACCTAATGCTTGATCGAATGTACCATATATTGGTAGTTTGTTCTAGACTGAGTGAGGTCAGACTAAAATATTTTAGGAATATTTCTATAACAAATGTAGAAATATTAGAAATATTAAATGGTTCTGATTGGCCTCGGTTAGCACAATATTGTAAAGCAATAAGTATATACGGTTCTAGTATTGGTTAAATTACATAATAGAAATAAATGTTAGATTTATAGGGTAATCCATTACTTTCTGGAAAAGGTTATTATTAATTATTCGCAAAGGATTTTTTGAAAACTTTTATATACCAAATTTTTTTTTTAACTCTCTGGTTTCTTTAATAATAATAATAATAATTAATAATAATAAAAAGAAGAAGAAGAAAAAAAAAAAATTGTATTAACCACTCCGCCGACGGTCATTGACCATGGCAGATGTCTTTGTAATTATTTAAATCCTAAATAATTTCCCTTTCACGACAACTTAAACAAATATTTACGTGCAATCCTAAAAATTCAAACAAAAACCTAAGACAGCAGAACTAATTAAAGGCAACTGTTGAGTTTTTGGCTTCAGTTTATCAATCCAACACTTCATTTTACTTAATCTTTACAGATAACTATACCTCTAATTTCGACGATCTGCAGCTTGAGTTTGTGGTTTTCTACGGTGGTATCATTCAATGGACTAATATCACAGTAGATTTATAGAGAGCTTAGAAGTTACATCTTAAGAGGGGCTCAAAGATCGGTTTTTCTTGAGACCACAATAGTGAGAAAAATTCTGAGTGCACTAAGATATGAAAGATCGTAGCGACGTTGCTCCTACCAAAAAATTACCTCTTCTGCATGAAATATTATAGTTTTTATTTTCAACACTCATTAAGAGGAATTATTTCGATTAGGTCAATGATTATAAAAGTAAGATATTTATCTCTATTAAATCAAATAGCACTTCTAGTTGATAATATGGAATAGAGAAGATAAAGGCACGAGAACTCCCCTCTACAAGGTGAGTGTTAAACTGTCCGCTTTCACCCCAACTCACTATCGTTACAAGACTATATAGGCATGGCTGCACCCTTAACCTCTGCAGTGGTAGTTTGTCCATCTAACGAGAGTGATCTTACGTAATAAATTATAAATTTTCTGCACATATCGAACATGTATTACAAGGTAATAATTACTAATTTAATATAATCTTCAAATTAATTATTTTCTTTTTGTATAACTAAAACGTAGGAGAGCTTTTATTGATTTTGCTAAGTGATCTGTACTCTTGTACAATAATTCTAAAGCCATTTTATTCGAGTTTCATAAGTTCTACTTAAACTATGTATATAATAAAGATGTCGGTATGCTAAAACAAAAAGTGACTCACCACTATAAGAATATTCAGAAGTACTGTTAACGGCATAAACTTTGAAGTGGAAGTCTTCTAATCAAAGAATTCTCCATATAAATCAGCTGCATAATCTCCTCAGAAGATGGTTGGAAAATCGAACTGCTCTGAACGACAGAAACTTAGCTGAAAGGCAGAAAAAAAAAAAAATGACATTCCGAACAAATTTAAATACAATACTTCTTCAAGGTCATAAATCTAATTGTGTTTTATGAATGTTAAAGTTTTAGTGGCTCTATCACCAGGCAAAAGAAAAAACCAAACAACAGTTTTAGTGAAAAACTTGTTCGATACTGAATCCTTGTGTGGGGGTGCTCAGAATTTAAATATATATACGCATATAATTCCACCAGAGGCCTGATAAATCTGAAGAAGTCTTCTCTCAGAGGGGGTCCAAATGGGGTTTCGGTTGGCAAGGTAATCAGCACACCAGCTACTCTATTTCTGTTATGTATAGGACCACAGGTCAATAATTTTCCTTAGGTTTAATGGTATTTCAAAAAAAAAAGGTCAGAAACTATACAAATATAAACAAAAATTCAATTGACGCTCTTAACTTTTCAATCAATGCTCCATTTTAAATGATACGATTTGCCAATAGCTATAAAAAAAACATTAATATGGCTTATCTATCTCCATCACCTAAAGTATAATATGGTAAACAGAAGAACAGAAAAAAAAACAAAAGAAGTTGACGTGACCTACTATCAGAAGGGGATACTTACTTCAGTTTAACTGGATAACTATCCTCTCGTGCTTAACTGATTTATAAGCTGGCAAGTAATCAAAGAAATACTATAATCGAGGTAATCAAATAATCATGGTTTTACTGACACTAAAATAGATAATGAAATTAAATATTATTACAGTACTGCATTAGCAGAAACATAAAATCTCTGTAATTAGCAATAAATGATCTTGCATGACCTCCTAAAGTGGGGATGAAAATTTATTAAAATCTGACTCCTCAAAGTAGAACTACATTTTTTTAATCAAATCGTCACTTACACTGATATAGCAAAGATAACTTTCTTTTAAAAGTGACGGGGGGAAAAATGTAGACTCTTTAAGTGCATCTCAATGGATAGACAAGTTTTTATTCTATTGGCTGATACTTCCAGAAGAACTTAACAAGGATTCTGTTTTTGTTTTAAAGAAACAATAAAAAGAGTAAAAGATATTAATAATTATCTTAGAAATTGTAAAATTAATCGTTTAATATTAAAGTAAACAAAAACATTAATGCTTTATACGTCAGGCATCTTCACTCAGAGGCAGACTACGAATGAGATTATATTGAAGTATCAAAGCAACACTAACCTTGCGTGTATAAAGTAGAAGCACTGTTTTTAAATTTTTTTTGTGAACATATCCACAATAAGATTTATTCAATTTATTCGGCTAAGGTCATGGTAGAAAAGTTGCTAATATGGTAGCATTTATTCTAAGCCAATCCCAAGTCTCGGACTTTTCTCATCTAACAGCAGAATCTATGCTCAGGTGAGATTTTGGAGATGTTAGTATTTATGCGTCACACATTGTAGATCGTTTAGCTACAGAACAGTTTTTGTGTTGATCACTACTGAAGAAAGATGCCAAGAAGAAGAATGGCTGAGAATGTAAGTAGAAAAATTGTGGAATTCGTACAATTAAGGAGGACAAGTTCAGGATTTTTTTCCATTTAGTTCCAGTGGTCCTAACCTGGGTGGGAGGGCCAATGCCTGAGGCGGAAGTATATGCTACTGGTGTGAGACGAAATTTCGAATGTTTAATTTAATTCGGCAATGCATCCATGTGGAACTAGGGACCTTTCAATCACAATTCCATGCTCTTCGTAATCAACTACACCAAATCCGACTCTAATAGGTAGTTGAGTACCTTATATACAAAAAATTTCCGATAGGCAGAATGGCAGATCATTAATTCTATTAATTTCTAAAATACAAATAAAAATTATAAATCCAGTTAAATATACACACTTTTTGAAATCAAAAAGGAACGCTGGCCGGAGACACTTTATTTTTGTGGTTTCGCACTATTAATTTTTTTGTGGTTAACAAATTAAAAAAAAAAAAAAAAAAAAATTGTACTACTATAGTTCCTTACATTAACTGAGGTTTATGATTTAACAGTAAATCATTATAGGAAAAAAAATACACAATAAACACTACAAAATAAAAGAAAATGAATGTGTTCACATAATGTGTGAAATATGTTCTTATGTAAAAATGTCAAACGGAAGTTTTTTTTCAACGATCACTTAGATTATGTCAAACGTACTGTCAAAAACATATCTGCTATTTTTAAAGAACACACTATTTTTTTTTTTCTCCCTTCCTTTAAAAGACGTATGACACTTTCAGGAAATGTTGTCTTAGACAAGCCTAGAGGTAAACATTGATCTCTGTATTTGTTAAAGAATATTTAGAAATGTAAAATATAATTAATTTTTTTTTTTTAACTTTTCTTTAAGAGACCGTAATCAAAGTATGGGAGCAACTTTTGGTTCGCTACTGTTAATCTTTTTATTCCAAAACGAGAGTATTCATACTAAAAGAAAACTTCAGAACTTATAAAAGAATAATGATACTCAGCCATATTGCTAGAATGTAGGCAACGTACATTTTTTTGTTCAACTAAAATACGAGCAAAAGCTTTAAATAAAGCAAAATTAACATTAGCAAATGTTCTTAGAGTCAGTACTAATTACAAAATGACTCAAACTTGAAATTTTGAGGTAACATAACTCTTTTTAAAGTTAGGGTAATTTAATCCCCTTCTAAATTGTATTAAGGGCAACTACTCGATCGTTGAAAAGGTTTTATCTGAGGATTCATGCGCTTGTATGTTCCTTTTTAGTCTTTTTTTAAACTGAGCTTATAATCAAAAGAAATCTAGTGATTAAACTGTAGCGTAAAGAACAAAAATCTATTGTTTATTCCTGTTCTCATATTTTATTCTAAACATATACGACGTTACAATGATGGTTTGAGTTTCCATTATTTACACAGCAAACAATTGAAGAATACAAGTGAAAATGGGAACTTTTAACTTAAGCAATAAGAAAATACTTCACTAAAAAATTGAAGTCCAACGATTCTATTAATCAATTGTGTATTCTTATCATTTCAAAATTATATGCTACGAAACGAAATAAATTAAACAATCGTTTTTGATGAAATTTCCAAAGCAGGGCTTAGTACGGCGAAATGGAAAAAAATAAATAAATAAAACTAAGGAAATGTTTGAACCTCTCATAGTCCAAGTAAATCCGAAGTTCATGTAAATTAAAATTTTAAAAATTCAAAACTAACCAACAAATAATCACTTTCCTAATTAATTTCTTCTACCTCTAAAGAAGATTAAAAATTACATTTGTATAAAGTTTTCGAATTCTGCCTGGTAACACTTGTTTTGAGAACTCATGAATAAAATAATGTTTAGCGCACGATGCGAGTTATAGATCAGAAATTTAAAAACCTAGATAGCTTCCAGAATAAATAAACCGTAATAAAGCTAATGATACTTGCCGTGGAAATACAGAAAACCACACTGGTCAAATTCTATCTGAAGTGTAAACTATAGCAGACCTAATGCACCATCAGTTACGTAGATCACCTAATCAATCAGTAGCTTTCAATAATTCGAGAAAGTTTGGCCATTAAATTAAACGATTGCAACAGAAAGATTATGATTGGTTTTTTTTATATCGTCCATTTTCTTTTTTATGGAAATAGACGAGTACCTTTGTAAGGAACATGCTCCAATGTGGCCTGCAGATAATTATTAAAAAGTAAACGTCTAAGTTACCAAGTTTCCCTGCTCGCCCTCTGGCAATAACATCGCGATTTACATCCATTTCCAGAGATTATTTCAACAGTTTTAGGCGTTTGATTTCTACTAAATATTTTCTGACACACTGACGCTGACTCACAATAAGGAATTAAAGAACAACGTATGTATGACGGATAATATTACGTTGGATCAACAGCAATACTGGATAATGTCATTGGTTTAATCCGATGGAACACGCTTGTATTTTATATTTCTGAGAATTTGTCTTTCACTAATGTTTCTGTCAAACAACACTTGCTGAATGAGTCAAATACTCTACTCTGAAAATACTCTGATGGTTTTTGAAAATCTAAAACTGGACAAAAATACTAAAAACAAGCATGCTAATAAGAATAGAAATTAGTTTATTCACGATTAGAAGAAGTATATTTGAAGAAAATTTAACAATTAGAATTACAAAAATAAAAACTGACATAATTTAAACAAATACGACTTTCTCTACTCACAGTTTCCACATTTGTAAGTAGCCCATTTTCTTGAATATTCTGAAATTTATTTAAGGAAAAAATTCATAGGCAAATGATTAAAACGTGGGTTATTGATCAGTTTGAGAACCATTTGAAAAATATCGCGTAAAACCGAAAAATCAAATCGACTTAGCTTTATCAAATCAAACATCCACTTTATGCACTCAGTGATTTTATGTTATTTGTTGAAAATATCAGATTTTGTTTTTAAATTTAGTTTAAACTTTACTACACCTAAACATGGGTCGCAATATTGAGGCAAAATTGCTTTATCTTTGAAAGTATTTGTCATATTATGATATAGGTCAATTTATAAACCTTTCACGAGTAAGAACATACCAAAAAATGTTAAAGTAGAAAAGTGATCGAGAAAAAAAAATACACTAACATGCACATTTAAAAGAAATATTGCTTCGTCACATATTTACAAAGAAATAAACGAAATTTTTTGGCTGTCATAAATAATTGTATACATGTATCAGAAATCGCTTTTGTAAATAGATGTCACAATACTTTTCATATATCCGCACATATTATCTTTCAGCCAAAAAAAAAAGGTTAATTCTCTAATTCTTTCTTCTGTTGAAATGCATTATTGACATCAAATGATTAGAGTTAAGTTTGTTCCAAACAATGTGAGAAATGATTCAAGATCTAAAATACTCTCAATTATTGAAAATGTGTTTGTCTCGTGGTTATAGATATTATTCTGCTAATATTTACAGCTAAACCTATTTGTTTGGCCACAGCAATAAACAAATTTAGAGTCAGCAAGTGTTGAGGTGAACGAGTAAAACTAATTTGGCCACTGCGGTGCATTATAAGAACACATATCTTTTTACTACCTAGTCGCAAGTAAGGTAGAACTATTGTTTCGCATATTAAAATAAACTACAATGCAACTGCAGAATATCACACAAATTCCACGCTCATTTTATCTTTTAATTTATTAACTTGACAAAGAAAATAAAAGCAGATCAAAACTTATAACTTACTTTTCGTAATTATGGTACAGTTAAAATGAACTATTAACATGTTAACGCCACTTTCGAGATCTTGAATTGTAATTAGGAAAGTACGTAAGAATCTGTAGCAGAGAAAAAATTTCGGGAATTCCTTTTTCTTCCTTAAACGAAACCTAGAAAAGAAGTCTGAACTAAATTATTTGATTTAATTTGTCTTTTGAAGCATAATTTTTAAAAATACAGAGAAATACAATAAAATAAGTTTGCAATATTTGTATATAAAAATGGAAGTGATGTATTCAAGCCGAAAGGCATGATTTAATTGATTTTACACTGATTGAAATTATGAAATTGCATTTAAAATAGAAAGTTTGTGGAGAAAACAAGCGAGTGTTGTTCGTCATAGATATTTAATCCCGTCTTAGCTAATTTTAAAGAAAAAAAAATCTAAAATAAAAATTTAAAAAAGGATAATCATTAATGGAGATGATTATCCAATTTCATTTCATTTCAGAAAAGAATGATATGGCAAAATCTTTGGACATTCCAGCAATTTGAGAAAGTTAACAGTACATTTAAAGTAATGGTACAGTAAACATCATAAATAAGAATTTAAGCGTTTTGTTAGGTCAGTGAAAAGTGTTATCTCTTGTTTCCGTCAACACAAAAGCAACCTCTTCTCACAATCTCAACTTCATTATTCTTTATCTGGCATCACCTTACCGTAATTGCAGAGAACATTTATTTACTTATTAACATCGTACGGTTCAGAGTTCGTTTTTTGCTTTCTTACACATTTCCTTTGAACTCTCCATGATCAACTTATTATATGTCCAAGTTTTTATATGTTAAAGATTGATAATTTTATTTAAAAAAAAATTTCCACACCCCCTTCTCATTATTTAGATAAGATCCCTTATTTCTAAAGCAGTTCAGATACACGATTCACAAAAATTACAATAATTAATAGAAACAAAAAAGTTTACCTTACTGTGGGGAATCCCTTTCACGAGGCTTGTAAATTTTGCCAACTCCCTCCAGAAAATCTCTCATTAGGTCGCCACTGGAAGAATGACTCCTATGCCACATATACTCCGCTAAGTAGGAGTCAAACTGGCCAGTGACGGTCCTTCTTGGAAGGTGTCTTTTCATGGAACCCCACGTTCCCTCAATAGCATTCGCGTGCACTCCACTTTTGGGGTCTTTAAAATGTAGGGAGTGATTTACTTTCATACGTTTGAAGCCTTCGTCTTCTAGACAGTCATATGACTTCCAACAGTCCGAGTAAATTGTAGATCCCGGCAGTATGAAAGTCTTAATGATATCCAGTAAGGTATCTTTATCCCTAGTTTCAACGACCCTAAAAAAGCATTTATTGGACCCCCTCTCCACACCACCAAATACCCATCTACCATTCACATGCTTTCCTCTGTTATACTTTCGTTTTCCAAACTTGCATTCATCAATGTCAACAATCTTTCCGACGCCACCAAGCATACTACTTTCATTAATCACAATATCCATACATACCTCTCTATAAAAACTTCGCCAGTCACACACAGACACTCTACTCAATCCCAATTCAAAACACACATCATTCTGCGTCCTCTTTTGTACAAAAAACTCAGTCATAAGTAAAATATCAATCAAACCAATTTTGCTTCTTTCAAACCAGGAACCCTTACGCACACTTCTTCTCAGATCATGAGAAGGGGTCGAATACACTCGGCACCTCCATTCATACTTATCAATAGCACGATTTTGTTTTATTAATTTCATATCACATCCACACTTCGGACATACATATCTACTATTAATTAAGCCAACATCCATACAAAACTGTAAAACTTTCATTTCTCTATCCTCACTTAGACTACATTCATGCTTTAAATAGTAGAAAAATTGTAAATTCAAAACGCTCATCTTTTATGAAGTTTCAAAAAAAAGGCACCTAAAGTAACACACTGGACACTGGCGGGAACAGATAATACATTGAAAAGGAAACACTGTGCAGTAAGTGTAATGCGCATGCGCGCTAAACATTAATAGGTAAAACATTCAAAAAAGGATATACGGCACATTAGCGGGAAATTGAGAAATTTAAAAAGAATATACTGAACATTGGCGGGAAGCAGTTTAATAAGTCAACGGTAACTGTGCTGTGCTGCGCATGCACTAACAATAAACAGGCCATATCTCCGGGCGCTATTCTTGACATTAGACCAAAGGTTTTTGAATCACTTTGGGTGGATTTATCTCTAAGATAAATAGGAAGCTCTAGTTTATTTTCTTACACTAGTATCTCACAGCACACCTAGTACTAAGCTTCGATAAAATTACACTTACAAGCAGAATGGCGTTTCTTAATTTTTTGATTCTTCAAATTGAATAACAATTACGTTCAAATGCTTAAAAATTTCGACTATTTTTCCAGAAACAAAATTAATGTGAGAACAACAAACGTTATGCTTTTCTCAAAAATATGCTTTAGTGCAATGTACCACTTTCTATAAATATCATAAAATCTCGTTTGTTTGGGCAATAAGATCCAGGGCGCCGATATACGCCACCAACGTTCCTCGTGAATTGTGATTGCGATCGAGGGGAGGTGATACACTGTTATCTCAATCAGGTGACTATAATCTATCAGGTGAGCGGTATTTTCCCGCTCTCTTCTTGATTGAATTTGAATAGGTGGTGCAAGTCATATGTGTCTATACTTCAAATAATTGAGATACTATCTTTGACTATGTATAAAATCTTAATTATTATTATTTTGTTTATTTAAAGTGCTCAACTACGGCCGGCTTCCGGACAGAGTTCTCTCCTTAGGGATCCCCACTGTTTATCACAATACAGTGAGTTGAAAAAGGCTCCTAGGCAAAGAAAATCTTAAAGCCGGCAGCTGGATTCGAACCTGGCGTGGGAATCCAGGGCGCAAACCACTTACCTAATCCATTTTTTTAATCTCTAATAAATCTCTCATGGTTTTGTTACTTTTTCCATTCATAATTCTGGATTCTGTTCATTATATGGTTCAGCACATTGGGGTTTAGTGCGAATTCGGTCCAGTATACATGTTTATGTAATCTAGATAATTTTATATAAGTTAGACTGCAATTTGTGGCTTTAATTCTCGTGTCTATCGTCCTTCTTTATGCACTATTGGCCGCGAATGTAATGTTGCTGTTTCTAAACGATTTTTTAACTGGTTCAAAGAGAATTTTTATGCACATCGTAGATACTAGACTGTTATGTTCGGCTTGGAATGGAGATATTTAAGATGGAGCTCCTGCTATGAAGTGCTACTTGTTTGAATCATGCTCATTTATTTAACCATCATTTTTAAAATGGAAATTAGACCTCTGGTATTGTTAGTTTCTGGGGAACTACGTAATCTTTTACCATTTCTTTAATTTTCTGTAAGTAATGCTTCTGTTACGTTGTTCTTTACTTGATCAAACTATTGTTATTTGAAGGCTTTTTGTTGTACATTGAGACCTTGTAATATAAATATATAACCTTAATGTCACTTAGCTTTTTGTTACTTTCTGAATCGGAATTACCAATACCTAGTATGATATACCGGTATAATAATCTATGTTATCAGTAACTGTGCTTTAGACGAAGAACCAAGTATAAAAACCTATTCGAAAATTGATCATACAGGAAAAGTCCTGTCACTTGTATTAAAATAAATTTTCATTCTCGTAAGTTCCATTTTAGTAAAATCTGCTACCACCTTCTACCACGCTAAATTAGCAACTAAACAGGAGTAAAATTGCCAATATTAAGGAGATTAGGCAATTACAATTGAATGATTACTGCTTGAGTAAATTCACGCCAGATTTTCTTTTGCAGAATCATCTATTAGTTTAACTATTAGTCACAGTATAGTATTGTCCTGCTTGGTTCATTATGTTTCCAGTAGCCCACAGTAAGCAGCGTATAATTGGTGCACTGTTATTTTTACTTAATTGTATTAATTAATTATTACCGTAAAATTCCAAAATAGCATTTCATTAGATCTTTTCTATTACAAGAGGAGCGAAACTTACATTATAACTGCGATTGCTTTTTTCTTTACCAATTTCGGTTAATTGATAACTGAAAAGTTCCAAAACCCTAAACGTTTAAATAATTACTTTTAAAAGTTCTGTAAAATCAGTTCAGCTTAAGATTGTTTGGTCTTGCATCTAATTTATGACCTTCAGACTATAAATTCT
This sequence comes from Rhodnius prolixus, assembly GCF_049639745.1. Lineage (NCBI taxonomy): Eukaryota > Metazoa > Arthropoda > Insecta > Hemiptera > Reduviidae > Rhodnius > Rhodnius prolixus. Next base: position 45,652,896 of record NW_027411603.1, on the reverse strand, counting down.
AAGAAAATTGCATTTAATCTAAAAAAAAAACCTATTGGAAGTACAGATTTTCATTTATGTTAAGAGCTTCTTCAGTTAAAAAGAATACTGAAAAAGTAGATTTCGAATGGAATTCATTCAATATCCTATACTATTTTCAGGAAAGCCGTTTCAGGGCAAGGAAAGAAGTAACACAAATTAAACATTGGCCACACACTGGCAGTAGATAATCTTTGAGGAATAAAGAAGAAGAAAATAGGCCAGGAACAAGATATCAATGTTCTAGAATCAACCGTAACTGCTCTTATAAGGCTTACGTAATTCACTTCCTGTTCAAAACAACAGTAATTCTTTACACTTCAATACAAAATGTACTTTGTAGGAAGAAAACGTGGATAATTAAATAAATTTTTATATTTATTTAAATAAATTTGGAAGTTTACTTGTTAATGCTCAATAATAGAGGAGAAGGAACTGGAGTGCCATTTACCTGGAATTCTTTTCTTTTTTTTCTGCATCCACGGGCGGAAGTAGTCTTCTTACTCCATCACGGTACCTCTTTTGGCAAAATAATCAAATCAATCTTCTCAATGGCAAAAAAGAAACTCCTTAGTGACAAGGAATACACAGAAATACCAAAATGTACCTCGCCTCATCTTCTGTGCATTTTGTGTTTAGACTTCGGATTGACACGTTTTCAAATTGCTTTCACAGCTCCCATTGAAGACAAAAAAAAAGAAGGAAAAAATGGATTGTGAGCGTTCAGTAAAACATTTTATTTTCTCCTATGAAAAAAAAGTATTGCAGTTTAAAGATTACAACGACCAACTAGTTAGGCCATTAGTTATTCTCCTGACTTCTTTATTTTTAGCAAGAGTAATGCACTTTCGAGATCTTGATATAATTTTCTTATCAATAACTACACGATGTCACTGAAGAAACTCATAATTCTGTAATTTAAAAATTAATATTTTAAATAGCAAGCAAATAACCGGAACTTCGTCATCACTAACATTACGATTGAATTGAATGAACATAGTGCTGTAAAACAATTTACAATATCCGATCGTAAGTATTGAAATTACAATTATTTTATAATCTCATTGACTGAAAAGGATTGAACTCACGTTTTACGAAGTTCACGGACAATCGCCCGAATCCAGTGTCGTGAAAATCTACATAAAAAAAGGCCTACTTTTGATTGAGGAATTTTCTTAAAATGCGAAATTTTTACTTTTTTTAGTATCTAAGTTCCTCCAACTTTAATGTTAATATTCTTAGTATGCAGTCTTGGATTCTTTTGCCTTGTATGAAAAAGATACCCTTCTGAAACAAATGTATACATCAGACTAAATAAATACTCAAAATTTAACTAATGTTTGGTTAATTTTCAGATTTAAATAGTTAATTATCATGTTATTTACATATAAAAACTTTGGTATTTCGTATTTTTAGATTTTCGCATTAACTCTCGCATTAGCAATGGGATGTAGTCTGGCGCATTCAACATCATCAAAACAGCCCCAACAAAAACGACACCGACGAGGACCTCACCATTACTATGGAGACGATAGTGATCTGACCGATGAAGAAAAAGAAGCACTGGCAACACTATCTTCGCACGAACTGGCTGGCCTACCTGATTTACCAGACAGTTTCTTCGAAAACAAAGAACCTGATGAAATTACCTCATACATTGAGAGCACTAATCAACATGGACTAGAGGAGGTTATCAGATATCCAAATGATCATGATTATGACATTGATTATCATGTTAGTAATTTGATTTTAAACAATTTCAATTCTAAATTAAATTAATGAAATTACAAGGGTCGGTCAAACTGGCTTTTTACAAATACATTTGAAATAATTGTGTAGAAAAATCAATCAGCGAAAGATTGATTAATGCAACTACATTTTCAAACTGACATCTGTTTACAAATGATTCTCTTCATAAATACTCTTGGGCCTATTGTAAACTGTTGTCACATTAATCATTTCAAAATAAATAAATAAATAAATATATAATAATAATAATAATAATAATAATAATAATAATAATAATAATAATAATAATAATAATAGAACTCAGTCCTACAGTACAGCAGTACAATACGAGTACAGTTCTTCTTCAGTAAAACTACGATATTAGGAAACGATTTAAAGCCGTATAATACTTAAGTTCCACTAGAGTGGAATAACTTCGAGTTCAGCAAATAAAGTGATTAAGTTTACTTATAAAAGCCCTTATTAGTGAAAAACTTATCAGAGCCCAGAGCTCATATTCTCTGATTATCACTCTTCCGCTCCACTTTTTCCGTGAAAAACTTTTAGACAAGTTGCGAACGAATTCATCGTCGATTTCTACCTCTAAAGATAGCATATCAAATACTTGAATTAGCTCACAGATGGTTTCAAATTTTAGAAAATGACGGTCTTATATTTTGAGAAATAAACTAAATAGTTATGTAAATACATTCAGCAGAAATTAAAGAAAAAACAATTATAATAAATAGTGGTTGATGAGATCGCACAATTATCAATCTTATTAACAAGACAGAGATATTTCTTGCTAATTCTTGCTGACAAATGAATAGATTTGCTTTTTCCCACAGAATTTCAAAGAAGGTTATTTTAAAAGTCACTCTTTTGTTATTATTCTTCTTTTTTTTCTTTACAGGCTCATCCAAAATATTCTTTTAAATATGGCGTAGAAGATCCTAACACTGGTGACGTGAAGTCGGCACGTGAAGAAAGAGATGGTGATAGAGTTGTTGGTAAGTTAAAAAAAAAGAAGTTTATTTTTAGAAATCAGATATCATCTAGATAAAATACTTCCATGGTACTCACTTTAGGCCTACGCAAAAAGAGGACACGCACACTACAAGTTCTCTTGAGGTAGTTGTATATACTTTTTTAAAAACGAAGGAAGCTGCTGAAGCGCGAAGCGTGTAGAGGATGTCTTACAATAAAAGTAACACTATAAAATGACATAGGAAAAAAAAAATTCCTTAATTTTCCGGTGTACTACGTGTAATTTTCTCGGATATTATGGAAGTCGTCACAGTTTGAAACAACTTAAAGCTTCATAGGAAAAGAGTAACGTGTTAATTGACTTGCTTCAAATTGAAATACATGAATTAGAATAATGTATTTAAAATTACGAAAATGAAGCGTAAAAGATAGATCTGGTAAACCATGGAGGACAGAGAAATAATCTCTCTCTTGCTCAGACACCCATAAACACAAAAGCAAACACAATTCAGGAATCACAACATTTATTTATCAAATGCTAAAATCAGATTAACGTAAAAGAAGTTTTAAATACAAAGAAGATGTACAAAATAATTCTTAGAAACTTACGATACTAAGTACCAAGTATATTTGGGCTCAATAGATTATCTATAAAAATATAGAAGTACTGTTTTCTCCTTTAAAATCACCATTTCACCCTAGAAAAAACAAAATGAACTTATTAATATAAAAAAAATAAAATAAATGAATTTGTAAATTTCAATTCAACAAAGAAAACTTGTAGAAAATGTGTGTTAAGTAATTGATTTCGCAAATTATTGTTTGCTTATATTGTATTAGTTATAATGAACTTGAGGAAGACAAATTGTATGACGAGAAAACACGAATAACAAATAAAAAAAAGGACTCTACTCTCTAAAAGGTCTAGGAAAAGAGTCCCTGATTAAAGTACCAGAGAATCTCCTACGGTAGTCCCACCTGTTCTCACCTAACGGATCAACTGCCTTAGTCGACGAATGAAAATTTAAGACCATCGGTAAATGCCACTCAGAAAGCAATCTAACTAAGCATTACATTCCACTTTATCAATCATTAGAAATGATTTCTATAAGTTTGGATGTATTAAATGTGATCAATATCTATTATACGGAAAACATTTTTTGCTTTTTGTTTCAAAAAGACCTTAAATACCTTAATTATATGTTTACATGTGTTCGAAATCAAGTAATTATATTTCATTTTATCCAGGTGAATACAGTTTGGTAGAACCAGACGGCAGCGTCCGAACAGTCAAGTATACAGCCGATAGCAAAAATGGTTTCAACGCAGTTGTACATACTCATCATGGTTTAGCAAATTTGGGCTCAATAGATTATCTATAAAAATATAGAAGTACTGTTTTCTCCTTTTAAATCACCATTTCACCCTAGAAAAAACAAAATGAACTTATTAATATAAAAAAAATAAAATAAATAAATTTGTAAATTTCAATTCAACAAAGAAAACTTGTAGAAAATGTGTGTAAAGTAATTGATTTCGCAAATTATTGTTTGCTTATATTGTATTAGTTATAAAAATGTAAAGTGTAAGATCAAGCGTCAAGTTACTATTTAACTAAAATATTGTGCAATTATTAGTTGTAAAACAAAAATACTTGTAAATTCACTGAACCTCAATTCCATATATTGTTCAGATCTATGATACTTAGATTTCTATTAGTATAAATTGCTCTTATATATAAATAAGATAAACCCTACAAGAAGGAATAAAGCACTCTGCAGAAGCACTTCAATATCTAGTCCCAACAATGTCGATAGTCTTTGTGAATTGGTCATCACCACTGCTCATTCGCATGCCAAATATATGTAAAATGTGTTGTTGTTGTTGTTTTTAACTAGTTTTCTATAGTTTTTTTTACATACATTGTTATATATTGTTATTTTTACACTTTTGTAATAAATTAACAAAACAAAATTGACTTAGTTTCTTTAGTTTCAAAAATTGACTAATTTTAAAAATTATATTATTGAATTTAACGGAAATCGTTTGAAAAATGAGATATACTAACTCTTCAACTAAATTAAATGTTTCTCTGTTTAAATATTTTAAATGTTTGGAGTATGTACATTAAAATTTACGCCTGCTTCGCATTAGGACTATCAAATTTCAGTCAGTTCAAGTAATAATTAACGTATTAGAAATATTACTAAGTGGTAACAGTGGCTAGAGCTATGCTTATTAACCAAGATGGATCAAAAGGTTTGTGACAGAACGCTACAAAAAACTGCATTTTACCGCAGTTTACTTCATTAACTAAATAATTAATGGCAATTTGGAACTAGTAATAGTGATAGAAACTTAAGAGGGTCAATTTCAAAAATTACCCAGTTCTTAATCGAAATTCGTCGCGACCTCCGATTAATCCGAAGAGAAAAATAAAATTTTAATTTTCTGCTACTATTCGTCTCAAAAATTAAAATGTATATATGTACACTCCATTTTTTAAAAACCACTTTTTCATATTCAGGAGGTCTCAAAACGGATATTGCCGCTGATAACTTTGACAATGTGCATTAATTCAGCACTTTCTTCATACGAGGATTAAAAAAAGTAATTATTATTCAATATTCGATTTCATTAAGAGTTTATTCGTCAAGGGTTTTATAACTGTATTAGTGCACATACACCAGTAGATTCTTACTTTTTTTGCACACTCGATATAATCAGTAGAACGACCGTGCACAACACAAAGCAAATGATTCTGTGGGAAACAGGAGCAATGGTCTGTGCAAAATATTGTTGTACTGGCTAAATGTCTGACTAATCCGTAATGCCCATGTGCTCTCGCTAACATTTCTGTAAGCAATCATAGTTGCTCATGTTAACAATAGTCTTTCGTTCTATTATTATACTAAAAACGTTAGGCACCTATCATCGTCATCAAAAATGTGTTTTGTCCTGTATCATCTTCTTTTAAAGCGTATCAAAAGATTAAACGAGTCATAAGATATTAGAAAAATTATTGTCCAAGTTCTTTTTAAACTATTTTTATTTTTAAATAAAGATGACACGGCACAGAATTGTTGTCTTCATTTAAAGAGGGGGGAAAAAAGAAATAACCCACTCATGAGACATCTGTATGAACATTATTGTGGTTTTCGATGAAAAAGTATTTAACAAAGAAGAAGAAGAAGAACAAAAAAGAATTTCTACCAATAGTTACGTCTACAAAATTAAATTAAAAATAATTCTTAAAACGTTTCTGCTATTCCTGCAATCATAAAAGAGGACCTGGACATAAAACGAAGAATTTAGGAACCACCTCAAGTCGAAATTGGCAAAAATATTTATAAAAAAAAAGAAAGAAAGTATTTTCACATTTCAAAGTTAAAGTTATTCCTGACGTGTTTAACCCAACGGTTATTCAACTTTTTCTACATGTGGTTATCTTTTAATTACAGATTATTTGGGTGGATAAATTATACATATATAAGTAATTCGTATCTGTTAACTTTTGTTGCAAGGATGTAAGCCAATTTATTTAACGAACAACGAACAATTTTGCACAGAACCAGAACTATGTTTAGTATTCAATAAATGTATTAAATTCGTAGTTGCATGAATTATCTAACGAAGGAAATTTATTAATAGAGATATTTTGTTAGGTAATTTAATCAATACATTATAAATTCAAACTGATTTCATGCAAATAAATAATCAAAAAATTAATAATAAGAATACAACCTGTAATGTTAATCTTACTCTAAATCAAAGGGTTACTTTGGTAAATACCAGGGGAGCAACTTTGTTCACGGTCACGTATGTGCGTGTGATTTAACTGTAGAAAATGGCTCCACTTCAATGAGCTTTTACTCGTTGGGTAGTAACCAGGTAGCGAGAGCTGGTCTTGTATACCAAACCATATCCACAGCGTTTGACGGCTAATAACTTTTAATGGCGAAATAGATGGTTAAATCATTGTTATGGTTTGCAGAGTTAATACAATATTAAAAAACTTGACTAGATATGTTTTATTATTGATAACAATTTTATTGAAAGCAAAACTCTCAAAAAAGTTTCAGAATCTCTTTATGAGTACAGGATTAAAAATCAGACTTATAATTCTGGGGAAGTTTCAAATGATGCTGTGAAATAACTCTCACTGAAGGAACACTCCCTTACTGAGGTTTCTGCTTTCTTTTGAAAACATCAGATTTTTAAATTAAATTGGAATTTAATAAAATGGGAAAACCTGTTTTTACGTCAAATCAGATCGAATAAAATGGATGGAGGAACAAGTGTTGCTGAGCTAATGGTGGATACAGGATAGCCTCATTTGTTTAAAGTGATTCACACCTAACGCTTCCAAGTAAACTTTATTCTACTCAGCTTGAACGTTAAATCGTAAGCTTGAATATAAGTTACAGCGAAATATTTATTGAGTTTAGAGTTTGTAAAAGTTCCACATACCAAAAGTCATAAATAATAAACAAAATTATATCAACATCTCAAATTAATACTTATCTTTTTTTGCCATAGTGTGCAGCAGTGTACTTTGTAAAAACCATTTTCAAAAAGGAATCTTTAGTTGTTCAAAACTCCCTTAACAAGAAATGCAGAAAACATTTCTAGTCAAACAACCTCTGTAACACCTAGTTTAGCAAACGGGTTTTACATCCAACAACCTATCAAGTGTCTTGGAGAAGAAGCAATTATCACCTTAAATAAAATCTAAGGATAACACTTATGAGTTCAGGAATCTAGGAAATCTATTATTTCTTCCTATTAAATACCTACAAAACCCACTACATTCCCATTCCTTTCCAATTGAACCCCAGCCTGATAAAATTAAACTAATGAAGATTCCACAATTCTTTCGGTTCATCAGCTTATTAGCCAGATCTTACTCTGACACCTCATTCACTCAGAACAATTGCCACTAGGCAGCTCAAGATAATTTGAAATATAATTACAAAGCCCAGATTGAAATTTCATTCACATATTTTTCATGTCCTTTTAATGACATCACAATTTGCTTGTTGCATTTATTTAAGTTATGAATTGATTAAAGAAATTCAGAAAAATTTGAATTGAAAATAAGATAGTTTCTAAAAATACTGACCAACGATTAATCCCTTACTGGCTAACGAAAGTTCAGTCAGTCATTCAGTGGTGTAGTGCGGGTAGTATTCAACAGTTTGGTAGGAATTTCATTGTTTTCTTATAGAGATCCATAGCGTGTTTTTACAAAGTTCTCTCCTACACTCTAGGGCAAAAAAGAGAAGTGTCCATTTGAGATATCGATTTTATTTGGATTATTTATCACTGTAGGGATGTGGAACTTTTTTTTACTAAACTCATAACTCTATAAATATTCCGCTTTACCACGTATTCACAAGCTTACAATAACAGCCAGTCGACAGTGGTGTGCAATGTAGTGGTAGAAATACCTTTAGTGACAAGACGGTAAAACGACACACATTTGATAAAAAGTTAAAATTGTATACTAGGTTTTAAAGCAAATCGAAATATAATGCAATGGTGCAGAGAAGTCTCTCCAGAAAGTGTTTCGAGCATCTATCAAGAAGACTATGTGTGTCATCTGTCTTTGTCCTTTTATCGAGATAAAGTAATAAGTTACATTGTAAACAGTCGCATGGAGGAAGGGTGGAAGGTGATATTTTTGCTTTGTGGAGTTGACTTTTATTCTTCAACTGATAAGTCAGTCTTGCAGAATATTAATAGAACCACATTTTAAACTAAAAGCTCCACCTAATATTGCCCTAAACCTCAACAATAGTCGAATGAAAATAATAATATGAAAACATTTTTAAAACTTAAAACTATTAAAATATTTATTATTACACATAAAAATTGAAACAACCATGAAATAACAAACAAACTAGAAAAAGCTAGAATTAAACCAGATGTTGTAATACGAACAAATAATATTGAAAGGTAAAAAAGGCGTAGGGGTCAGGTGAAGGGCGTCGTCGTCTCACCTTTTACTTTTTTTTTCTTCCACAGAAGTTAGTACCAGGGCCAATCAGTCAAATAACAACGCCAAGATTATGATCTTATGATATAGTTTGTATTTTACATTATGTTCTTTTAAGTAAATGTTACTATTTTAAAAAGTGCACATTTTATACTTAGAACATCATTAACTTGCAATCAGACAGCCTTGTACAGCTTTATCCTTTATATTGCATCTAGTCAAGGAGTTCCGTTAATTCCGTCGAATTTTTCGCATCGGCTACATTATTGTGAATGAAATTTTTCTGAACTTACATGTTTGATCTTTCAGTTTTTTCGTCTTATCTATTTCTTAATGGGAATTCCATGCAACTATAATTTGGAGTGCTAGGTTTCTTCTGCATAGTCTAAACTTGGAATGCTCTTACTCTGGGTAGAACTATCAGCTGCCACCTGAAAAATAAAATAGAACAGTTAATTTCAATTAAATTTAAAATTTTGTAAAAAGAAAGCTACATCGGCTATTGATAATATCAAGGACCCATACTTGAATATATTTTCAGGTAAAGTGTACTCTTAAAATAAACTTGTATCTACTAAGATTGGGGTTCAACTTGCTTTACCAGCTACCCAAGTGACACAAGCAACTTGCTGCTCCAAATGAATGGACAGGAATGCTCCGTCTTAAAACTAATACATGGCTTTACCCTAGGCTTCAGGTATTAGCCGACCCAATATATTCTTAACATAGCTTTTATCAGTTTTTACAATTATTTTTTTCAGCTCACAAAATAAGAGTTTTTTCTGATTACCAGAAGATAGCTTTCTTTTAAGTCTTTGAAAAGATGCTCCTTGTAAATATTATACGGTTATTTTGAATGAATAATACCTTCAAGTTTTCTATTAATTTTCCTTTTTAAGATAATTCTGTAGTATAATACGTAAATTTTTCACTTGTGCGTTGTAATGTAAAAGTTACAGTCAAGTATGAAATTAAATGTACTCTAAATGAATTTTATTATTTATATAGGACAGAGATTAGAGCTATAATTCAAAATGAAACCTTAAGGGAATCTCACCGTGTTTCATTATTTCATATAAGTTTGAGGAAAAGGTGAACATTCTAACCACACGGTATAGCGATGATATTTCTTTAAGGTAGCTTCGGGGAAAATTTACAAGTCATTTTCAAAATCAGTTTCCCATTGCCATGACAATGAAAAATGTTACTTTGATATGCCTGCCGTCCACAGCTTCCCCTCGGAAAAGCTATTTATTGTATGACAAATGGAGTGTAACCACGCTTACCCTATTCATAAATAATATGACCACACTACGCTGCTGCTGACAATATAAGCGATCTTTAATTTTAGTCTTGCCTCAACTTATAAAGAGAAAAGCTTGTAAAAGTGAGGACATATAAAGCTGTAGAAAGATTTTGCTTTACAATTAGTACAAATTTTTCTTAAATATTTGTTTTTAACTTTAATAAATAAATAATCTAGATTGTTGTCATGCAACTTATCAATTAATCAATGTATGATTTACCTCGTCACTAGCCGTGTAACCTTCACTTCTGATAGGAGACCTATACAACTATGTCTTTAAAACGAAACAAGAATTAAAAGAAAGAAGATACAAGATTTTAAAAATCGAATTTTTTCTACCATCAGGTTATTAGACTGGTTACCAGTGGAAATTAGTAATCCAGATCTATAAGTGAAGATCAGCGACCTACTACAAGGCTAGTGGGTAATTTCTATGCCACAGCGAATGTTTCCAATCTGTCATCAGAAAATTGTTATTTTATTTCCGAATTTTATTTATCTCTTCTCTGCAAGTAAGAAGGCATAATTGGGGATACTTTCTTCATGATGATGCATTATTATTAAACAGGTTCTCTCATATAAATAAATAATTAACTAATGCAAGTTAACATTTAGTCAAATTTCTAAGCTTAATAGTACTAGTAAATTCGAAATTACTTTTACATCATATGCTTACCTACTGAATTACTTTTATGGACCACTTAAAGTGTTGTAATTAATTACTAAATGGAAAACTTGCTTGGAAGCAAAACAGAGCATTCAAGAAACGAAAAGTATTGTATTCTGTCACCGAAGATATTCTGCAGGGAATAGTTGTTCGAGGGAGTGGCTACAAAACAAATCCTTTGCAGCCAATAGCCACATAGCCTTTTGTAGCAATGGATCCCCATAGTCTATCATTAGAATAGATTACACTGGAGCCAGATGAATCATGTTCCTAGGTACTGCAGCCAGTTAAGGCTTATTGGGTGAATCCTTACTAAGTCTAGAAGTGAAACCTCATCAATAAAAAGGCTAGCTGTTTTTCTAGTCAACTAGCTTAAGATACTCCTCAGTAAAGGTTGTACACAGTTCTAAGACAACCAGAAACCCTTCACACATGTTCTTTCTTTGTCTGCTGCAAAGCCACGATTATAAAACGTTCGCACCGTGCCTCTCAGTTATGTCCAGAACAGATTCTGAACTAGCTGCTCCATTCTCTTTCTAAAGGACTGCAACTTTATTTCAATTAGTGCCCCGTCTCCTTCCTTAGTTCAACCATATTGAGCCGAAAAAGTCGAATCGGCGATTTGCCTTAGTTGCATACACAAACTATCTTCTAAATGAAATTAGGCTGAAAAAGCTACTAAGAAAAACAAGATTCCTGAAGAATTAGTTAATTCATTTCTCTCAAAGAGGAAGTTTAGCAAAGAATCGTTATAAATTTTGACGTATTAGATAGAATAGCTTATACAATTTCCTATGATGCAATTAAAACGCATTCATCACAGTCTAATGTTAAGCGGAAAGTTTAAATTTGATTTGACGTCATTTCATTTTTTTTAATTAAAATTATATCGTATAAACTACTCTTTATAATTAACTGCACTGAGAAACCTTTCACTAATCTACTTTGCACTGACCTTTAGTGCATAAAAAGTTAATCCTTAAGGGTTATTATAAGATCATTTTTTTTATTTAAGTTAAATTTAAAACATATTATTTAATAAGGAAGAGTTTTTTGAATTGTATATTTTAATACAAAAATCATTTACTACAGTTAAAATTTTAAGCATTTACGTTCCATGAATAACGATGTATGTGTGGGACTGCTCAGGACTTTGAACCAGGATAAAGTTTCTGCAGTGCAAAAACCCTAGCTGGACAACCAGTAATTTTATTCTACTGGGAAACTAGCCAAAACTTTATTTAAATTCTTTTTTTTTTAAAAAAAAAAGAGTAACCGGATTATTCACCGTTAAAAATTATATTTTTAAAACTAAAATGATATCATCAAATTGCATATAAATTCATTGACCTTAGTAAAATGTCGTCAAACCAATAATTTTTAATCTTCCTATGAGTATCCCAATTCAACAAAACAATCAACACTTGCACTAATACTCTACACACTTACCCAATTGCAGAAGTAGTTAACGTTTGCAATTAATTGAGACTAGACAAACTCTCTAGCTCATCGTCCAACTACACACGCTCTCTCATATACACTTATACACTCTGTACACCGAAAGCATCACTTCAACTTTACAATAAATGTTTAAACGTTTACCCGAGCAGGGTGTGAGAGATGTTTTTAATGAAGATCAAATAGGGGTGAGATATGAACGGATTCGTGGACTCCGGCACATATTAGATACAATAAATGTTATTTTTAAATTAAACTTTATCCCTATCGCTTTTTATCTGCATTAAAACAAGCTGACATGATAATAAATTACATCGCTGGGACTTATACTTTTAATTTTTTGTAAGCTCTGATATTTGAATTGAATATAATGTTTAATTATCTAATAAATAGTAGTTCCAGGTAAACCGTTGTTCTCTCACCTAATCATGATTCTGCGACTCTTTAGGATTTTCTAACATAACATTTATTGTTCAGTGCAGAACTTTACTATTTCATAAGCTAGAAATAAATTAGAATGAACTTTATGAAACTTCTTAGACACAGATTTAAAAAAAGAAAAGAAAAGTAGACAAACATTTCACTTGGAACCCACAGACAAGACTTGACAGAGACAATGTATAAACTTGCTTAGTTAGAAGCATTAATGCGATGAAAAATGAATCATGGATATAATCAATATGCATTCAAATATATTAAAAACTTGACTGCCTATTTATTTTATAATTAGAAACAGAAACAAGAGTGAATGTGTACTAAACAGAAAAAGTCCAACGTAAGTTGTTTGGTCGGACATCAATCAACAGTGCAATTTTCATAAGTACAAAAGGAAATTTCGACAATACCATGATATTACTTTGTTTTGTTATGATGAAGGAGGAAATTCTTAATTATACTTTTTCAAGTACACTTAAAAAAGCATGCGTTAAATTAACATGATGAACTACTATTACAAATACGTATAAACTTACGTTTCTCTTTGCCTTAATATTTAATTAGTTTCTGACAAAACTCTACAGTGAATCGCCAGATCATTAAATAAACAAAGAAATAAAATTAAATAAAGAAGCCGAAGTAATTGAATAAAAGATTTCTTGGCAACGACGGCACCTACGTTTATTCTGTTATGAAACAAAAACTCGTGTGCGATTACCCTACATTTACTGTATTCAGTTTTTTCAATTCGAATAATTTGTACTTAATAATAATAATAATAATAATTTGTATTCTTATATTTAATACCATCTTTTAAAATTCGATTGGTGTATTTGGCATTAAACTTAAAAATCTAAAGAGGGTAAATGTATGAATAGAATTAATTACATTATCCAACATTAGAAAGAGATCATTTTGTGATAGCTGAGCTGACGCATGCTGCGGAAGGAAAAGTTTGAAGTAGGTATTTCACAACTGGGCAGCAGTTGTGGATAAACATAATCTAATATTAAATATGATATTAACATTGATCAATGATGAGAAGTCTTTAAAAAAATTTTAAAGTGAACTTACTTCTTCATATTTTTCTTCTTTTATGTTTTAATGCTGAGGTTTTTTTGGGTTTAGGTCTTAAAACTCATACTTCTCTGTTCTTCTAAGTTTGGCCACGGATGTGAGCTCTCATCAGTGACTAAGAGTGTGGAGGTTATCCTCTTTTTGGTTACCATCGGGCCGACCTAATGGCGCTGCCTTCTTTATTGAGTTTTGATTATATGGGTTATGGAAATAAATTTACTTCAAGTTATTTCCGTCTGTTCTGTAGATAATTAAAATGGGATATTCGTGTTCATCATCATCTCTGGATTTCGCTATTTCTTTCGTTCATAATCCTAGCGTTTTTGGTATTGAATGTACGATTAAAGTGTTGAGACACATCTTCCTTTTCGTAATACGAGTACATGCATCTCTCACGATGTTTCAATCACTTTTCGAAATACTGCGAAGTTTGTACACGATAGTGCTTCCTTTTAGCAGTAGTGAATGTTATAAACTTATATAGATAGTTCTGGGCATTTTAGTTTGATGACAGAACGTAAATTTATTACATTAGCTCTATTAGGAAAAGGTGATTTCTCAGCTTGTAAGCATCAAGAAGTGCATAACTACACGAATCCATAAAAGAATTGTACCGTATCACCGACATACTGGCCTCTTTTATTTCATCATAGACATCGTAGGGAGGTCAGTTCCATCCTGTCGAGCTATTAAATTCTATAATGTCTTGAAAAAGAATTATTTAATTACTCGCACTTAAATTCTAAAAAAATAAGAAGACCCATCAAACATTTAGTTTTGTGGGTCCGCCATTAACCGTCCGGCGCCTAGAAAAATGAATATAAAACAATGAAGGAACCAAAGCAGGTCACTACTCGGCGATTCTGTCTGACATATTCATCACACCATGGAATAAAAAAATAAAAAAAAAACTCTGATTTGGTAGAGGATCGAAACTAGTCGTGAATATCAAATTTTTAGCTGACCTGCATTAGAAGTAGATCTATTAAGCCTTTACTAACAAGAACGACAAATTAAAAGATAAAAATGAGCAACTCCAATCTTCTTTTTTTCGTAAAGAAACTTCACATTGTAATTGATTCATCCATTCAGAAGCGTGTTTAGATTTTAGGTATTTTTATTTTTTCTTTTTAATAAGAAAATTAATTACCCTAAGCACTGGTTCTATATTGTATTCGGTAATTCTATGTAGAACGTGACATGAGAGAAGTAATGCAATGCCCACTCCAGCATTGCACATGGACTCCTCCATGTGGGAGGTCAGTCCGCCCGCACGGGGTAATCCTGTAAAGTAATAGAAAAAAAACTATATAAGAAAAAGAATAGAAAGAAGGCGCCAACTTCTTTTTAGTTAATTCTTTTTGTACGTATGTGATCAACATGAAGATGAAGATGATTAACTATTACATTTAATGCACATCCAACTCTGTGCTAGGAACCTTCATAGTAACAATAGTAATAACTAGATATGACTATTGCAATGATTTGCTATATGTAGCAGATAGATTGTCACAATGTGTGGCCACCTTATTATTTGCCTGAGGGCAGTCCCACGCGTGAATATCTGGTCAACCACCCCACAATCTTAAAAAGTGTGGGTGGTGTATCAAGTCCTTACCATATAAGTTTTTGCTTAGTATCTTAACGGACCACGCTTAACATGTTTCTTAATAACCTTGGGGACGGTTACATCGATTAAAAAAAAATTAAAATAAAATAAAAAAAATGTAACAAGAATGAAAAAGGCAAAATCCGGTTGTAGAACATCTTCTAACCAGTCGTACTCCTAATACAATAAACTTACAACATTAAGAATAAATAATTGTTGTACAGGATTTCAAAAAAGGTATAATACTCGTAATATAAACTATAAATAAACGCAGTTGTTTTTATTTACTTCATAGCAATTATTCCATGTCAAGTGAGATGCATTAATACCCCTTTATTATACTAGATGTGGGAAGTGAAAAAAATTACAGCGCTTGACCATTATAGCTGCAATTAATTCATCAATATAATTGCGGAGCTCTAATAAGTATTAGAGTATAATTTCCTTAAAATTTCAACTATAATAATATTCTTCTGCATAATTACACAACTATCGTATTGAAATATACTCGATTCTCGGGAGTTTCTTTCACTTTTGAAAATTAAACTATAAGTATCCTGACTATGGATACGTGTTGTAAACTATAAACTGTAATCTACGATTACTACGTACATCACAATTTTTAGATGCTTTAGTCTAGATATAATCAATCAATATTAAATATTCAGAAAATAATTACCTTTTACATTCATCATTTCTACAGCTGTTAAGGGTCCTAATGCTTCTCTCGAGTCAATTATTATCAAATTACAACAACCATTTTTATACCGAACTTCCAATCTATGCAGGCTCATTATTCGTCCTACACCTCAGGAGACTGGAGACTACAATAAAACCTTTCTATTTACTAATTATTGCCCTATATTTATTGTTACTTTTTACTTATGGCACTGAAACAAAAATGAAAATATTAATTCGTTTTTCATTTAGAGATGGACTACAGACATATAGATCATAAATCAATAGCAACATGCAGTGATGAGGAACATCAGAAAATCCGCCCAAGTAGAGGCCACAATACGTATCTACAATAAAAATAGTTCCTCACGGAATGTCACGTGATATTTCAAAATTGTTTTAAAATAAAGTTTCAGATGTAGGTACATATTCTACTACAAAAATTCCCATTGATGGGATAAACAGATACCATCCCTGTGTAATTTTAAAATAAAATATGCGCGTAACATAAATCTGATGAAAATATGTTGAACAAATTGGTAACTTTACAGATTAGTTTCTGAATTTTTCAAAATTTTCTCGAGTAAAATGTATTTTCATGGAAACTTAATTCAAAATATCGACAACGAATATTCCAGTTATCGTAAACAAAAAAGGATCAATTAGTAAATAATATTACTCATTAATCTGCTGTAAATGTTTAATAATGTTAGTATTGAATAACATATACCATTAACAGAAGTAAAAAAATGAGTTAATATTACTGCATGACCTTTAATTTTATAATACTGTCCTTGAATATCTACTATGGAATCATGTGTACTGAAGTAAAAGAGGCAGATGAAAGAGGTGTGGTCGGTCAGTTCTCACTTATGATTCACGTTGCACGTAACTAATATTTTATGTGTAACTTGATAAACGTTACAAGTATATTATGTAAAGTCTTAAGATTACTGATTCATTTTATCTAACATGGCAATGTTTGGGACAGTGCGTATCTGTAGGCATTTCTTACATTTGACATTTCCTATTCTCGTAAGTATTCAACTGAAGGTTGTATGAATAAGAAAAAGGGACAACATTAGGTTTTTCACCTTTGAACGGGTCTTTCCAACCATTAAGGCCATTTCTTCACTACTACAACTGTTTTTTCCTTTTAGAGGATCCCAACAGCCCCCGAAGATAATTTCCTTATAGCATCAGGCGATGTAAGCTGAACAGTTAAATACAGCAACACTCATTTAATCATGGAATTCCTCTACTTAATGAAGGAATCAAAATGGCCGCTGATGTTACGACTAAGATTAATTTGTATAAATAAATGTAATTCTTTATCCTGGTGGGATTACCAAACAGTGTCAGTTTTAAAGCATGACCGTTCGACAATGCTTTTCAAACTGTACCAGTAGGTGCGCCTCTTTAGGGGAGGCACTGAAATAAGTACAAACAAGACACAAAATGATAAAATATAACGTAGCTGCCTCATTAGGCTATAAAATACCCAATGATCGTTGAAAAGTAAGGGAAATAGTACGAATACTCTTAGAAAAACGCTTGTCTAAATTAACTATAACAATAAATAATGGACTATATTTTTTCTTTTAAATATAAGTAGACTACATATACATTATTACTGTATTCAGCAACTCACTTACCTAGTGTTGATGTATCTAAAATCCTTTCACCAATTTTACACTTGAAAGAAAAAAAAATTGGTAATTTTCTACAGTCCTTGTGTACATAACAACCCAATGTCACTGTTGCTTAACGATGGTGCTTATAGGATCTATACTTGTCTTTAATGTTGCAAAAAGTCTAAAAAAAATAAAAAATTAACAACACTTCAATTTCAAATACAATTTAGCACTATTTTTTTTTTTTAATTTTATTTTTCATGTTACTATGATAAAAACAAGGTTACTTTCATTATAACTTTGTTTCAAGCTAAGAAAAAATAGCAAACAGACTGAAATACGATTTATTTTTCTTAATTTTGTAAGAGGAAATAATCTTAGTCAAACAATGAGTTTTTAAGAAATACTTTTTGTGTTTCTGTGTTCAAAACAATTAAAATAAATAAACAACTTTTTTAAAAACTTAATTTTGTGTATAATATTAAAGCTTTTTCTGACAAATTAATATTTGAAATAGTTCTTTCCGTTCTGTGACGTCACGTGGACCTAAATGCTACAACGGACAAACGCTGAGAGAGGAATGGAGATTACATAAAAAAGTAATTATAATTTGTATTTTAAACAAACAATGCCAAGCTTCTCATCCCCTCAATTTCCATCGATAATATGTTATACAAATAACAACCAAATACAGTAACTAGCTTTCAATAATGAAGTGATGTAAAACTAAAAGAGCATCAGTGAGTTATACATTTAAGGGTCGCTAATATAATCGAAAATCGATTTTCCCTATGGATATATTCAGCAATCTCATTTCCTTTTTTACTGCCGGGATTTTGGTGATCTCACAGAACGCCTGTGAATACTGCGTTCAAGAGAATAGGAAATTTCCGTCTGATTATAATATGAGTCCTTTGGAATTGGAATCTAGATGATATTCTTCAAAAAAATCAAAAAAACCCACCAAGGGTACAAGCGGTCAGTAAGCCTCTGTTGGCTACAGTGCTTTGGAAACAGAATTATAATATTCTAATCGTAGTAGATTTCTTTCATTTACAGATCACTACTTCTTGATTTGTACTTAACCTGCCCAGAGAAGAAATTATAACCATATTTTGGTTTAAAATTATAAAATAAATATAATAAATCACAACTTAAAGTAGGTTTACTAATTCAAAAACCAGTTTGTGACCTAACACGTGTCTTTATACATAAAACTGTCTAATTTTGTTACGCTCAGTTGTGTCCGATTCCGTTCTCTATAGATTAGAAGGGCGGCAATGTTGGACCTTGTTTTAGAACGTCCTTGACTGTTTCCCTAAACAAATCTGAGAAATCTAAGTAACATAATCTTTAAGAATAATGTTTTTTATTTATTTTTCACTTTTTATTTTAAAGCAGTATTACTTCAACAGTTAATTTATTTACTAAATTTTATGTAGTCTATTTATTTAAAAATCCTTTCATTTATTGACTGAGAAGCACATTTTTCATAAAATACATGCTTTCTCAATAAAATAAATAAAATAATTAGTAATAATAAAATAAAAATTAATTAATCGAATCTTAATTAATAAATCCTCATAAAAATGGTGTTATGATTATGTTTGCGACTTTAAATTAAGGAAACATTTTGGAACTGCTAAACAGAAATAACAGACCATAGTAAACCCTAAACAAGACCAACATATGCAACTTAGTACAACTAATCTAACTTAAAATACAAGTAGTTTCTGGAACAAGGAGTATTCAAGAAAAGTGTTATCTTAACATTATGAGATGGAATATTGAAATAAGCTTCATTGGTAATAGACCGACTACAACTATGGTTATCTTTATCTCCAAATTTAATTCAAGGATATATTATTTTATTAACCAACCAGATTACGAACAGAGTATGGAACTAACAATTTTAAAAGCAAACTGTTACGTTTTAAAAATATATTATTTAACCACAACTATTTGCCATATGGTCAGAAAATTAGGTTAACAGAATGTTTCTCTTTATTTATAGACAATTATGAAATATAAAATTACTGCTATATAGCTAACGTCTAACGTGGAAGGTCTTTGTTCACCCAAACGGCTAGAGCAAATAAACCGCTGTACGGAAAGATACAAAATCGGTATCCTCAGTGGCACGGTAACACTTATCAATACGAAAACTTTGCCGTTATAAGCGGAGAAAGGTGTCTATCTAAACTAAGAAATAAAACCAACAATCAGCATCTGAAATATATGAAGGCCGTCTTCTAAACAGAGGGCCTTCCGGTTGAGATGGGCACGAAATCTCTAAGATAGGGGTCCAGTGGACCCTAGCATCAATATTATTGAACTAATCTAACTAAAAAGTAGTTCGAAGTATTGTAATAGGACAACAGTATGATAAAAACTACCTATGAAAATCTGATTATTGTCAATGTTATCGATTCAATAAGTTCGATCTATAAATCAATTTATAATATAAAGCGAATAAATGCTCATCCTATTCTCCTTTGGATCCTCACTTATTTTGATACGGACTTCAAACCATACAATAATAGTAGAAATATTTAAAAAAACAACTTAACAATATATTACAATCAGAAAAAAAAGCAACGTTTCCTTCAAGTATTCTGACAGCCACAATTATTTCAACGTACCTAACCGTAAGTATTTTCGTATGTAAGATAAGAATTTATCTTATGTATATAAGACGGCTCATATCATAAGCATACCTAACTATAGAGATTCAGTTTTCATTGGAAATCTTTGTTTTGTGCTCTTTTGGATAATTTATTATTATTCGACTTGAGTTAGGCATAACCTTAGGCACTCCGAAGAAAATCCTCCCTCTGCATTCAACAGCTATCATAAAAGAGATAATCATAGGCCGAATTAAGGATTAAAATCCAATTAGACTTGCGAACTAAAGTTCATAAGCAGTCTTAACAAATCTGTAAATAACTCTTGAGGTTATTTTAATAGAAGGAATACTAAGACATTTTCTTGTTTTTAGTGAAGGTCCAAACTATCATTCGTGACATTTGAGTGTTTCCAACTTCATCTCCCCTAAAAGGTGTTTGGAATAAGCCCTACAAAGAGGAAATGTCTCCTTTAAACCA
This sequence comes from Rhodnius prolixus, assembly GCF_049639745.1. Lineage (NCBI taxonomy): Eukaryota > Metazoa > Arthropoda > Insecta > Hemiptera > Reduviidae > Rhodnius > Rhodnius prolixus. The sequence goes on along the minus strand of NW_027411603.1, from coordinate 45,632,197 downwards.
TGGCCCAACAAAGGATCCAGCTGAAAAGTGTGACTGAAGTCTGTAAAGACCCAGCAATCCCTGACCACTCCATCATTCAGACAAACTTTAATCTACTAAGCTCATCCATATGGATGATAAAATACCATCCAAAACATGACGAAAGCAAGAGCGGGAGTAATAAAATTGAATCTAATTTAGGCAAGGTACTCACTTTCTTAATTCTAGTTCTCTTCGTTTTAGTTTCTTGGTAGTTAGACTAGATTGTAGTAGTTCTTTCATACATCTAAAACAGAATATTCTAGCATGAGTTTACATCATTAAAATGATGAAATAAGCTAAAACTACTTTGATCTAATGAAGCGGTTTGTCCTAAAATACCCATTTCGTTACAAATTAAATTCAATGTAAAGTGGAGTATTTTTCAATCAACACATTCTTAAGCTGCTTGTCCCTCTTTACAAGGGATTAGTTCTCGTAAGATATTCAGGGAGTGATTGGGCTAGGAGCTTTAAACGCAATCGCAATCATCCCCCCGAACAATGTACGAGTTAGCCTACAACTGGTAACGAACCTCTAAATTCCCGCAGCTTATCGAAAAATCACTCTGTAGAGTTATCTTCAGTTTAAACTGCGTACGAACATCATTAACTCTTTTATTTGTAAAAGATAAGTAGCGGTACGGAACGGTCATAGTAAAAACCATGTAAGTATATGTATACAACTAGTTATTTAAGTTAGATGCCAATGATATAACTTTCCTTATTTTAAACTAATCGGAAGAAACTATTATTGAACAAGTATTACATACTGGAGAGTATACACAGTCAGATAACTGCAGTGAAAGCTGCAAAATAAAAAAAACCTTCTATGGTTTATAATGATGGTGTGAACATCAGGAAACATACAAACAATGTTAATGGCAAAACATCACAATAGATCACAGGACGTTTAGGTTCGAAAATTTTAGGTTTTTATGTACTCTTTCTCTAACTCATTCACACACATGCACAGACTCTCGTATATATCTATGAGATTATTGGCTAAAAAAAAGGTATCAAGACTCAAAATGTGAATTCCCATTGACCACTCTCAATTTTGTAAATTCAACACGAGCTTACAAAAATGCCCAACTAACGAGCAATAAAGAGAGAGCATTAACATGCGAAGTACTCGTATGTAGATGTAAATCAAACAAAGAGAAAAAAGTTCATCTCTTTAAACATGAAAGACATTAATCATCTCAAAAAAAGATGTGCAGAATCTACAAACTAACCTCAATCACTATTGTTGACAGTAATCCTCCAAAACTGATTGACATCTATTTAAACAGTGTAGATTAAAGTGAAGAAATTTTATTTCCAAGAACCAAACAATGTCGTTACAACATTTGGGAATGGTGAATTAACTAATTACTGTTTCTTTCTAAAACTAACAGAAAATAAAAATTAAAAAAAAAAGAAAAGAAAATCATTTAATAACAAAAAAAATTATATTTGCTTGTTTGCAATATGCTGAAATCTAAAACAAAACTATTCATTCCCTTAATAGAAATTTAATTATAACGTTAACGTTGAAAGTCCCTTTCAAACAATGTGCAACCCAAAACTATTTATTAGTAAACTGTACAGAAATTTCATCTAATGTTTCACAGTTTAATTATGACTTCCGTTCAGCTCTCTCGAATAATCGACACGATGTCAACATTACGCTGTCACAATATCAACCTTGGCAAGTTAGACGCAAAAAAAAAAAAGAAAAGAATTTGAGTTTCACTAATAAAAAATAGTTAATCTTAACTATTTTTAATTTTTGTTCCATTTTAATGTTGAATTTTCAATAATTGCGTAAGCAAAATCAAAAATTATACTGAAACTGCCGCTTATGCGATACCCTTTAGTTTCTCAGTGTAAGGTCTCAATGTAAAGTCTCAATAAGGTTCTCGGGAAATCCCTATTCTCCAACTAATACGCCGGTTCAGTGCAATGAACGGTTTTAACACCAACTAATTTAACACCAAAACTCGTGCCGCACGTTTATCAAGGTTACTTTCCCCTTTGACTAACATATAGCACGTTTAATTTTTGCAGTTCTGTTTCCTCTCTATCCAGTGTTATACTTTATACCGTAAGACCCAGTCAGGGTGAAACATACCATCTAAATCTACTTGTCAACATTAAACGAGTAGATTATAAAAATTACGTATGGGTATAAAGCATTTTTAAACTTTTTTTTTTTAGATCATGAAAATTTTTGATAAGATAAGATATCCTATTCACGATTCGTCAATGCAAAGGAAAAATGATTTTTCTAAAAGCAATTATTTTTCATTGTCCAAGAAGCTCAAACTAATATTCTGGTGAACGTTCTGCTTTTTAAACGATTCTTTTATATTCAGCCATACTTAAAGAATTCAGCTAAGAGCATACTACATTATATTAAGTAGCCAAGCCCAATTACTATGTCATATTAAATTGGAACAATCATTATTTACCTATACACCATATAGTTACTAAAAAAAGTAATATTAGTCAAGTAATATTAGAAATGTATTAATCTAAAAGAAATCCCTGCTCTTAAAAACAACCTTGAAATTAAAAATTATAACACTAACCTCTCAACAGATAATTTTTAACTATTGCCGAACAGTAATATATATGTTTCAATATTTCCTGATCTGTCAACAAGAAATATATTTTTTTATTTGAACCGAGTGTAGTTAGTAATTTTTGTACCAATTAACAAAAAAATTCTCAGCTTTCACATTCCTATGAATGGCTTCAGTGGGTTTGTTAGCAACTAAAAATTCTGATTAGTTATGCTGTACTATCCACTGTTCATCCACACATCTATTTGGATTCCTTGAGAGGCAATATGACTTAATAAAGCTATTCTAAATAATAAGTTCTATCAGATCCCAATTATTAAAAACAAATATCAAGAACAACATAACCCCTTGGTAGAATAAGTACCCAGCTAAGCAGGATACCCTCCTAAAAAAACTGCTTTACATTGTCAGTGATTTCTAAATATTGGCGTGGCCATTTAAAATCGAATCTGTAAGTATCTATTGTACGATAAAAGACTGGACTGTGAGGAGATAAGATCAAGAAGTGGATCAGTACAGAAAATTTTTCGATCGAATATATTTTTGTCCGACACTATTGTGCATCTATCTTGGATGGATTGAATGACCAAATACTATTTAACAATACGTAAAAGTAATTTTTAGATTGAACTCTTTGAATCATTTTAAGTTTGTTGCTTCTCCTTATGTAACAAATTTGGAACAGAGCCCATTTAGGCTTCCAATTGCAATAACATGTTCAATAGTATCAGTTCATTGGCCTTTTCCGATCTATTTATGCAACCCTGATAAACATCTGTATTTTTCTTTAACCAACATTGATAATTTATCCCAATGGTAAGCGCCGCATGGGGCCCCCCCTATGGATCAGAACACCACTTTAAAATTACGATTTTAAGTTTATTGTAATTAAATTTATGATTATTATTCAGCAAGCGATTTTCAAACAGCGAGGGAGGGATTTTGAGAGTTCCAGAGACGTACAAACCAAAATTAGACTATTTTAGAATCTATACGAATTCTTTAAAAATAACGTACCTGGTTTTTAACAGCGATGGTAAAGAATTCTCCGGACTCATCCCTGAAATCAATAGTGAATGAGGAATTGGATCTAAAAGAGAATTTAGTTTAAAATAAATGTTAAAATATTGCCTAATGATTTGTATGGTTGAGATACGGGAAGTTGAAGATTAATATGGTCCAATAGGTATTCTATCAATTAAAAACTATTTAAGAATTTTGGATTTCCTATCTATTTAGGTGACGTGTTCGGAGCGGGTTAGCTAAAATATTAAAATTTGTCATTTAATAAATTAAATAAAATCCAAGGTCAAGACAGTGAATCCACCCCAGAAGCAAAATACATTTTTGCTTTGCGGTCACCGCCTCTAACCGCTTGGTCATCATGACGCAGTTCCCATTGAACTGCAAGGACACGAATGGCGAAAAAAAAACAGATTTACTTTCACTTAATGACTAACCGAAGATTGTTGAAAACTGGATTTCTATTAAAGAAACTCCAAAAAAAGAAAACAACCATACTATGATGATAAAAATCAAAATTATTTTAGCATGGAGGATACGACGAAGTATAAACGAAATAATTTCAAACGATTTAAAAGTGAGAACGAAGAAGTTCTGTTAGTAAATTCACTATATTAATTTAAAATGAGCAATAATTTTTTCTGTGAGCAACTAAATATAGAATAATTACATCATTTATTCCTTTTTTTAAAAAATGAATTATACAATAATTTGAAATCGTTTATTACCGTTTAATTAGGGGACATTTCATTGTGTATGTGTTACATAAATTTTTATTTAAAAGCTTTTTACGAGTAATTATTTCTGCCCGTTAACCTTGTATGCTCGAATTATATTTGATAATTTGCTAGCAGTTTTTACAGTTAATACATTCGCTAAGGTGTTCTAGCTAAAAATTCAAAAATATATGAACTTCCTTATTAAAATGGGATATACCTTTATTTTTATTTTGTATGACATTGAATATTTTCTGTAAGTATTAATACTATCTCCAACCTTCATTTGCGGAGAGGAAGGAATCAATTATCCAGTCATCTAGATTGAAAATAAATCTTAAAAAGTTTGAAATAATATCCAATCTTTTCCTTAATTTGTCACCGATCTGGGGAATTTTCCCTCTTTGACTGAGTCTGGTCTACCTAGGACCGTAGAGACGTTGACTTCCATTAAACTTTTTGTCCGACAATAACCTGATTTTTGTAAGCCCCTTAACCACAATGACGACACCGAAATTTACTAGAATGAAGACGACTTTTGAAAGCAAAAGGTAACTAAATAAAATATACTACGAAAATAAATAATACTAATAAGAATTAACATACTTTTTATATCATTAACGAGAAAGTTAAGTAGACACACATCAACCCCTTTAATTACATCATTTTTTTTTTGTGGAATATGTAAAAATTTTGCCAAAATTTCTTGTAATCTCAAAGCACTGCCTCTTATTTCAATCGTTTTCACACTTTAATAACCGTTAAAAATCGAAATCGTGTGAGAGTTTCGTTACAATTTTATTTTCTTTCAGAATAGATCTAACATTAAAATTAGTAAATGAAGAAAACACGAAATCCATTTTCTAATCTAATGAAATATGAACTGACTATATTTTCCTTACTGTTTCCTTCTTTTAAATACTACAACAATTAATAATAAAAACCCTAATACAATTGTCCTACCAGTTGGCAAATGTAACAATATTTTTACTTGAATAAATGTTAAGCTTCTACATTTTATGTGAACAGTTATTACGCAGAAGAACCGCTGCATTTGGCAATATTGACCTTGGATAAAGCACTGTCTTTAAAACCGACGTACAGGAATCATAACCTCTCTCTAATTCCCAGCCAAAACAAGGCCGTCAATCGACCTTTCCTATAGGAAATACCACGCCCAATAGTTTAAACTATAGTAATAATATTGACGATATATCCGAGTAACTCATAAAATTGTAATAAACTTTACACAGTTACGTACCCCTTATGATTCTTTTACTAAACTAAATTGGTCCATATAATTTTATAGTCTATGACTAATCCATATTTAGACCTAAATAACGTATAAGGAAATACTACAACATGTTGAAATTAAATTAGCAAATATTATGAAATACCTTCTTCGAAAACAGTTTCAATACTTTCAGATGATTGCAATTCAGGTAGTAGCTGGTGATCCAAATAATTTGCATATGATTCATTGCAGGACTGATAAAGGAATTAACTTTCAAAATATGTCGTCATCGCTGCCACTGCAATTTCTAAAAAAAAAAAAATATTGTATTGACTATTAAAATAAGAACTTTTCGCGCCAATCCTGCATGATCATTTCATCGGTTTACTGAAATTTTCAACTTTATTTTTAATTCATACTCCCAATAAAAGGAAATATCGCGATCGTGACTAATTTTTGAAATCCAGGATTCACCAGAAGTACATGTTTCGAGGCCATACGAATACTATAAAAAGTTTTTATCACATACAAATACTACAACAAATACAGTTTGTATGGAGTAACTTTTTGAATTTTAATATTTTTTTAAAAAATGACACCAACTATATTTATTAAATTTGGAATAATATTAAATTATATAGAAATCATATTAAAACATATTATCAGTCCGGTAGGAGTTGATAATCAAAAACTGCACGAAAAAGAGTAACGTTAAAAAAACATCCAACTTTGAGAATTCTTTTCTCTTTTTCTATAAAAGATAAAATTCCCAACTTTTCTTTAAAATATCGGGCAAATCCTTGTTTATAACTGTAAATTTTTGTAGCAACTTAATATAAGACATAAGACAAGTTAGGCTTCAAGGCACTGTGGAGAGTTAACTTATGACACAGCATCTCCAAGAATGTTTCCTCATATTTTGAAAGGTTAAAAAAAAAAAAAATAAAGTGTAAAATCACTAAACTGCCATAAATATAAACAGTTTAAAGAAAAAGAAATTCATTGGAGGCGTGTTCCAGACACTCAGAAACCAAAAGTGCCACATCTACTTTCGCTTTTTGGTGAAATCAAAAACTTTTTTCTTTTTTTTTTACAACCCCCTTTATTGTCGGTTAGCAGTATAGGTCTTATCGGCAGCCAAATATAAATTCGTAATGTCGCTTCTGAAAGTGCCTTGGTCCTCATTTGCCTATTAATGACTCAACTCAATGTAAGTACCATCAGTAGCAGATCAAGAACAACCGTCAAGAACCAGGCACATTTAAAAAAGATGCACTTACTTATTAAGAACCTCTGAAGTTACTTCTGAATTCTCGATGTCTTCTGTAATCGTTTTTGGTCAATGTCTATAAGGCTAGATGAATGATTTGGGTTGCAAACCTCGGAAAATCATTTTAAACGTTGGAGAAGGCATTTATGGCATTGGCCGACACCCTTTAGAAGAATGGGTTTCACCGTCAATTATCACAAAACAAAATACATGGTTTCAGGTCATCAAACGACCGAGTATGTGTTCCCCAGACTGAAATTATCAAAAAAGCTTAGCTTAAGTCACGAGTGAGAGAAAAAAATGCCCTGAGACAGGAAAGATTTAGAGGTAGGATCTTTCCTCCTTCATTCATTCTTTTCCTCATCATTAATTCTTTCATTTGTTAAAACGTAAATTCATACTTAAATACCTTGTTAAATGCAATAGCCAAGAATTGCCATAATCGGGACCTAACAGTTCAATTAAATTATAAGTAAGATAAACGTTAATTTCTAATAATTACGAAATTAATTTGGCATTATTACTGAAAGCATTATAATGTTTTTTTGATTGTAGTAATTTATCGCACGAATAAATAACAGAAATAAGATGAACAAGTTAAAAAGTTGATTACCAGAAAGGTCATGCCATGAACTTGACATACCTGCTAATACAAGACAGGTGGAGATTGTTTAATACACTAGAGATCTATCTCCTGTAATCAAATAGTCTTATTCAACCAACATATAATTACCAATTTTTTTTTTTTTTTTTTAAACGAGTAACAAACTTTTACTTCCTTTTACACCTGGTATAATAGAAATATTGCAATCTCGTCAAATTTTCGATATTTAATACTCTCGGAAACACGTATTTAGAGATCAGGAATGCTAACAACTCAATCATTTACACGTTGAAAATTTGGTTAGGTCCGCATAGCTGGATAATATGTTTTATTTTATTTGTCTCAGCACACTGTTTTTTTTTTCTTCGTATATCCTAGACATGTTTTGGACTAAGATACTATTCATCAAAAACTGAGTAATTGGTTTGGTATAGAGAATTTGATTTAACCTATGTTTTCGTCTTTCACTACACTTGCTGACCGAATGATGGAGGTTACAGTGTGTGTTATAAAAGTTCAAAATAAATAATTAGAAGCAATTTTCAAGAAAATCGAGGAAACGGAACAACAAACTTATTCTTTCTTTGAGGTTTATTTATTTTTTTTAAATATTACTGGTCACATGCACCTACTCAATGCAAGTTTATTTTTTGGGGGGAGGGGGGTATTTTGAGAGAATTTCGAAACATTTTTCGGTACTAACTCATTTACCAAAAACTTACTGACCTTTTAGGACGATTAATACCTTGAATGAAATAGTTACTATACACTCGAACAAAGTTCAATTAACGTACTTGGTCTTTCACCTCAAAATTTACTATATGACCTTCATAAATTATATACCATGCTAAAGAGATAATTACAGATTTCTTTTTAATCTGTTAATGACCTTACCGAACCAATTTAAAACTAATTATGATTTAATAATTGTATAAAATGTCTACGTTACAATGTTCTTTATAGCTATGTTAACTGTAATTCACAAACTTCAAGTTTTGTAATGTTACTTAAAAAAAAGAGAAAGTAAGACTACAATATATTTTAAATGAACTATTAAATGCAGTTACTATTCTTTACGTTGTTTATTCTAGAAACCAACCAAAGTTCAGGGACATGTAAAGAATAAGATCTGCAGTATGTTCACCTTTTAAGTTGTTTATGAAGAGGTGGCGATGGACACACTGGAAGGACCTCTAACTTGTTCAGTAGGAGTGTCCCGGGGTGTGGGATTTAATTTCAATACTAAACATCTGTTATCTGCAAGCCTCTGTCCATTAACAACTCCATCAAGTACTATATGTTCAGCCTACTTAATAGAAGTTCTTCCTTATTTATGCATCTGAAACAATCATTACAATATTATCTATAACCAAAATGTACTATTCACTATTACAAAACCAATTCAACTTAAAGCTTCAAATAAATGTAATGAGAACATATGAACTATTTGGACTTAATAATTCATTTAAAATTAATCATTCATTTTACAAGTATAAATTATAATAAAACAAAATAGTTTAAAATTGCCATTAAATTGATAGGAATTTCTGAAGGTTGGACAGAATAATTGAACCATTAAATGGTGAGGTTCAGAATTTTAGGCCTCAAATTAGGGACCATTATTCCTTATGATATATTCGTGCAGTTTTTGACGATCAACCCTTATACAACAGTCCTATCGGACAGTTTTAATAAGGGATAGATTTGCTAAGGATAGAAGATACAGTTTAAGTATTATAGAGAGTTATACTGCCTAAAGTAGATAAAGTTACTTATAGTAAAGAAAGCTAAGCTGTCAATAAGATTTTTAGGCATGTGCTTTGAAATGGTGACAAGTAGATAATAAAATTGAAATCTATTTAATCAAGAGTATTAATTCTCCTAATTGACTTCTGCACTCAAAGCTTCACCTTCAGTTTACAGCTCCTACGTAACTACTTTTTCTCAAGTAGATACTATGGAACTACAAGTGGCCTAAAACACACACACACACACACACACACACACACACACATACAGACTGAGAGATTGACTCTCAGGTGTCTGCAGACAGTAGCAGTTAATGTGGGCAACTAATTTGGTTTAGCGTATCTTGAGACTCCATTATTACACTTGAACACTGCACATTTCACATATGCCTACATTCTATGAAAATAGTCAAAATAGTATTGTTAATTTGCAATGGAATTTACTCCTGAATCAAATTAATCTAAGACAGTTACGAAGGCTAATCTCGACGATCTATCTGTTCACTACTGGTCAGTCCCCTGTTACTGTTCATAAAACTACATCTGACACGGTAAACATTTGAAACCCAAGCATTATATTAAAAAAAAAGAAAGAAAAAAGAAAGTAAAACTATTGTACTATCACAAAAAATGATTGCCAGCCATCTCCCCCAAAAACGAAGACCTTTTACTCATGCAGGAAGCTGCGTGCCGCTCTAGTACATTTTGATTTACTTCCCAAAACATTTTCATATTACTGTTAGAACAAAAGCCGCAGATGATGTATCATGCGATTCACCTATGCTATTGTAGTAAAATGAAAATTATGCGTTAACCGATTCCTATCTGTTATCAAACTATCAACACTTGCATAAGGAAATATTTTAGTGCTTTGTTATGTACAACAGTCAACTAGAAATAGGAAATTTCATTCAATTATTACTTCGAGTTCTTTCTAATGCAAAAAAAGATTCTGTACAAGATTTTGGCAAAGTTATGGTTCTTCTACGGGGTAGAACTTAGATATTAGGTAAGACTTAGCTTAAATTGATGATTGAGACATTTACTTTAAAAAAATAAATAAACAAAATTATTATGTTCAAGACTTCATAAAAAAAACCAACTCAACACTTGCATAATACTGTTCTAGGCCTCAATATAACATAGTATATGATGACAAGCGATGTTACAACAGCGTCCAACCAAGACTAAACGAAGACTTTGCTCCATTTAACACACTCTCATATCTTCGAAGGGAAGAAGCGAGATTCGTATGACAACGCACAATTTCCTAGAAATTTCAGTTAAGTCAACTATTAAAACAAAAACAAATTGATTAATGCACCATTGAATGGGTGCAGCAGACAAACCCATCACTATTCAACGTCCAGGTATGGCAAGAGTAAATAAATGTGAGTTAATTTTAAAGTGTACAAAAATAAACAATGTGCAAACTAATTGTAAATAACATTTTGTAAACTAACAAATATTAAGTTAAGAAATAAAGCAACAGGTTTGAAATTTCCACAAATCAAAGTGAGTTTACGATAGGAAGCCATTTTAAGTTGGCTGCTGTCACCAAATTGTTATACACGAATTACCTTAAACAGAAACATTACGGTTGACTGATTTTAAGGGTAGGTACACACAAGAAGCAAAAGTTGACCTTTTGTAGGATACGGCTTAGGAAAAAAAAATTGACTTTTTTAGTAGCCAGGTTTGAGATAAATCTCAAATTTTCATCTCATCTTCCGGCTGAATGGTGGCCCAAGAGAGCCAACGGTATGATAGGGAAGGAGAGTGTATTGGCACCTAAGAGTGAATAACCATGACTGTTAACTCCTGGCTCTCACTAAAACACTCCCAAATTCTGAGATTTCTCAAATATCTTAAAGCGTAGAGGGCGCTGCAGGGTGAATAGTCTTATCTGGCACCTGAATGGGGCGCAATAAACTTAAGTTTAAAGCATTGAACCACCCCGTTAAACAAAGAAAGAGAAGACAATCTTCGAAGAAAATCACTATATTTTCGTTCTAAGTGGACCACAAAATCGAACACTTCGTGAATGCAACACGAAGAGTAGGTTAAAGTAATAAGTGGCACAATTTACATACGTTCACAGACAAATTAATCAAAGAAAAATTCTCAAAAGCTGAACCTCTTACTTCAACACATTGCCTCAATATATAATATAATTTAAAGAAGAAAACAGAAATAATGGATTTTCCAACGGCTAACTATTGCACATTATAATATCCGTTAATAATGAACTAATTTTCTTAACAATAAATTAAAAAACAAATGATCTTAAAATATTTTCCTTCTGTCTGTAAACAGGAAATTGTTGTGTGCAAGATGTTGAGCTAATTGTATAAGATCTCGTCGCGTCTTATACAATATACACTCAGGAATTTCTTGTCGATAAAAATCATCCTTAACAGTAAAATAGTTGTTCAATACCCACTGAGTTTGGTTTTGAGAAAAAATTGGATAAAACCAAATAGTTAAGCCATTAGACTATAATTTGTATTTGTATTTCTATTTTAAATTGTAAATAAATTTTTTCAAATTCAAAAACCAACCTTTAAATAAATACTGCTTTTAAATAAATTTGGAGGAAGTGGGTACAGTTGCTTCGCCTAGACAGTGCACACAAACTGCATTTCAGTGTCAGCAACGCTCCTATTAAACTTGAAATCAGTCGGTAGATTTTCCAGCAACAGAGAACCAATACTATCATTTTTTCTGAAAAAAATGTTTAAAATAAAATAAATAAACATGCCATATAATCCACAGTTATCCAGTTCATAAAATGGTGCTCTCTCACTTTCATTCAATCATCTATATTTTACTTTCTTTTACTTCTGGAAAATATTTCATTAACTTTTTTGATTTTGCAACAAATTAGAAGTATGAAACCGGAAATATAATGTTCAAAACATGTTTATTTTGGATATTTTTACAATATCAATTTTTATAGCATTATTCGATAATTTATCAAATACCTATGGGGGAAAAATTAGTAAAAAAAATTTAAATAGTATTTTTCCTGGAAATAATTACCAAAAACGATTCGCTAATCTCATTGGCGAACGGGATGTGTGAAGTAGGCGGGCTGTAGCTGATGACGTATGACACCGTAAGCCACTCCCTCACCAATAAAAGCACAGTTATCCAGTACATAAAATGGTGCTCTCTCACTTTCATTCAATCATCTATATTTTACTTTCTTTTACTTCTGGAAAATATTTCATTAACTTTTTTGATTTTGTAACAAATTAGAAGTATGAAACCGGAAATATAATGTTCAAAACATGTTTATTTTGGATATTTTTACAATATCAATTTTTATAGCATTATTCGATAATTTATCAAATACCTATGGGGGAAAAATTAGTAAAAAAAATTTAAATAGTATTTTTCCTGGAAATAATTACCAAAAACGATTCGCTAATCTCATTGGCGAACGGGATATGTGAAGTAGGCGGGCTGTAGCTGATGACGTATGACACCGTAAGCCACTCCCTCACCAATAAAAGCACAGTTATCCAGTACATAAAATGGTGCTCTCTCACTTTCATTCAATCATCTATATTTTACTTTCTTTTACTTCTGGAAAATATTTCATTAACTTTTTTGATTTTGCAACAAATTAGAAGTATGAAACCGGAAATATAATGTTCAAAACATGTTTATTTTGGATATTTTTACAATATCAATTTTTATAGCATTATTCGATAATTTATCAAATACCTATGGGGGAAAAATTAGTAAAAAAAATTTAAATAGTATTTTTCCTGGAAATAATTACCAAAAACGATTCGCTAATCTCATTGGCGAACGGGATATGTGAAGTAGGCGGGCTGTAGCTGATGACGTATGACACCGTAAGCCACTCCCTCACCAATAAAAGCACAGTTATCCAGTTCATAAAATGGTGCTCTCTCACTTTCATTCAATCATCTATATTTTACTTTCTTTTACTTCTGGAAAATATTTCATTAACTTTTTTGATTTTGCAATACATTAGAAGTATGAAACCGGAAATATAATGTTCAAAACATGTTTATTTTGGATATTTTTACGATATCAATTTTTATTGCATTATTCGATAATTTATCAAATACCTATGGGGGAAAAATTAGTAAAAAAAATTTAAATAGTATTTTTCCTGGAAATAATTACCAAAAACGATTCGCTAATCTCATTGGCGAACGGGATGTGTGAAGTAGGCGGGCTGTAGCTGATGACGTATGACACCGTAAGCCACTCCCTCACCAATAAAAGCACAGTTATCCAGTACATAAAATGGTGCTCTCTCACTTTCATTCAATCATCTATATTTTACTTTCTTTTACTTCTGGAAAATATTTCATTAACTTTTTTGATTTTGCAACAAATTAGAAGTATGAAACCGGAAATATAATGTTCAAAACATGTTTATTTTGGATATTTTTACAATATCAATTTTTATAGCATTATTCGATAATTTATCAAATACCTGCGGGGGAAAAATTAGTAAAAAAATATTTAAATAGTATTTTTCCTAGAAATAATTACCAAAAACGATTCGCTAATCTCATTGGCGAACGGGATATGTGAAGTAGGCGGGCTGTAGCTGATGAAGTTGGTGCCTGTATCTCGCTTCAGGAAGCACCGGAAAAAAAATTTACAAATTAAATATGGATTTCAAACAAAATACTAAGGGAACACGTATTTTTTCTAGCTATCTTAGTTTCCGAGGAAAAGTCGTTATCCATATACACTTGGGACACCCTGAACATAGTTTAATAGGGATAGGGATCTTCATAAATTACTGCAATTTAAAGCAGCTTTTACAAAATCTAATCTATAATATTCACTGTTATTGTTTCAACTAAGATTTCTAGATCTTATGTTCTTCATATTACAGGGTAGCTCTAGTCAGGTAAAGCTCGAATCGCACTCAAAATATATTAAATCAATTTTTAATCACATCGCCTGAGGAAAAGATTTTTAATTGTATGCAATCGAAACTACAGTTAGGAGAAAGGTAGGTAGATGTCATTTCGAAATACTATAGTCATTATCATTTATCACTAAGAGCATTTCAATACACGTAATTTACTTCAAAACCACAAATACATCCGGTTTTTAAAGAATTAAACGTGAGAACCAAGTGTTTCTGAATATTACTATTTCTCTCTCTCTCACTCACTCACTCTCTTAGTATTTTGAAAGGAAGAAAAATAGTTTATATTTCTTCAGGAAAGAAAAAATAAATAAAAAGTTATAATAGGTGAATGGTAGTTGAAGAATGTCCTTGAATTACACTTGGAATAAATCTTTGTGGTTGAAAAAGTTTCTACATTAATTTTCAAGTTTCATTGTTCTTTAAGTACATTTTGATACATGCTGATTTATTATGATTTTTGTTTAGGAAACTAATTAATGTTTGATGTAGTGTATGAGCTAGGCTGTTACCTTTAAAAAGGTAACCTAAAAATGCACAAATAAGTTAATCTTATGGTGATCAAAACAAAAATTAAATGAAAATTTCTTACGGAAAAAAGGCTTACATCATAGTGGGCTTGGCTCTTCCATGAAAATCTGCAATGAACAAAAAATTAAATGTTATATCAATAATAATTTTAATTGTCTATTATCACTTAAGGCAGGTTTAGTTGCTCCTGTTGTTAACATCAATTATAAATCTTGTTAAATTCTAATTATTCATGTTTTTCATTTAGGCAGTGTTGAAAATTTGGCCCACTCACGATGCCTCTTGAAAAACCCGCTTTTCTTGGGAGGGCAGAAGACTTAAGAGGAATTAAGATCTTCATAGAAAGAAAGCGCGGATAAGAAAGGATTTAAAAGTTGTTTAATGGCAATAATCCTTTAGTCGGCCTAGGCTTTAATGGTAAATAATCATACTACATAGTTTTAACAATTTTCAGTGTGCTTCACAATAAAGCACGCGGTTAAATTAAAATATTTAAATGACTTTACCATCTTAGATAATTAAAAAAGTTATTTTTATTTATAATTATTATCGCGTAACTACTAAATACGTTGGTAAAATCAATTGAGGCATTGTTACCTGCATTCCGTCTTGTTAGCGAATCAGATACTCCATTTTTCACACTTCATTAAGTAAGTTCTACATCTTATCCCTCAATTACTTTTTTTTACGTTAATTTGTTCAATCAAATGTATAATATGCTTATTTAATTTGAAATAATGAAACATCATTTGTTCGAGTCGACTGAAACAGCTTTAAGAAACACTTTGCTAATTCTCACAAATTAAGAAGCTATAACAAACAACATAACTAAATAAATATTTAAAAAATGTTTCGAATAAAAGTTTCATTTCCTACCTGAAGCTACAGAATATTCAGGAAGCCTATTGATTGAACGGAATCACGGGGCTACAGTCAATTAAGATCTTGTGATTCGTCCCTGCTCGAGAAAATTTTAAGTAAGTTTTTTAGACCTTATTGTCTTCATGGCCCTATAGCTCTTGAAGGATCATGATCTCCATTGTCCAGTTTGTCCGAGCCATTACAATCTCTCCTCGAATGCCTCAATGTCCGAAGGATTTTCCAGTAAACATATTGTATTCTTCCTGCTGTAAAAACCATTAATTGTAATTCTACTATACGGGCATTGTAATGAAGTAGATCTTCAGAATTACTTGTTTGTAATGAGTACATTCTTTTTTATACAATATAATATTGTTAGGACCATTTTCAGGGGATAGGAAAATTGACCATGATGTCAAAATGTTCATTGCCGAGTCTCTTGGTTTAACCTAATTTTGCACTGTGTGTTTTGTTTTTAAAACGTGTATTTCTAAAGAAATTTTGGTTTTTCAATTTGAAATTAACAACTATAAACATGTTTATGATACATAAATACGAGTATGCCAGCTAGTGAGAATACTCTGGCTTGACGTAAGTACAAGAAAGTTAACTATTCAGAGATATACTTAAGAGGACGAAAGCTTGGGCTAAAATTTTCAGCAAGTTAGGAGCTTACTAAGAAATCTGCGGTTTAGGCTAAGGAGAACGAAAAGAATATTGAGATCTGTAAGCTGCTAATTCGAAATTGCATATCTTTGTCTTACGTTAGACAACAGTTAATTTAAGTTAACAGTACTAACAGTCAATTTCCCTGGCTGGAAGAAGTCCGAATGTAAAGCAACCTTGGAACATTCAAAACTGAATGAATAGCTAATCAATTAAACTATTATATAAAATTAAAAACGTTTCGAAACCATATTCAAAACCTTTATTGGTATTTATTAAGTAAAATTTTAATTTCTTCAAATATTTAACAGGTTAAAAAAATATTTAATATTGTCAAAGCAAATCTGGATTCCAAGATTACAAAATCAAATTTTAGAAAAGTCGAATCTACAAATATAACAATTTATATCTAGTCTAAATTTTTATCTTTTCATAAAAAAGTAGTCGAAATACCTTTCATTCACGTTAACTCATAGGCTACGACCTTGTAAACATAAGACAGATACCAAACTTTCATTACACGCGCATTGACCTATATTTTTGTTATCTCGTTCGCTTGCTCTTTCTCTAATTCATAATTATGTAATAATTTCTGCGACACGGATACACTTAGAGCACGCGAGTGAAAATAATACTTCTGGGCCAACTTATGACGTTATATGTACTTGGTATGCATTCTTTTACAGCTATCATACGTTGACTAAGCTAAGTCTATGGACTTGTTACGTAGAGTGGTAATTCTTGGATAGATTCCACACAAAGATAAACCTAGTGTTCCGTTTTGCTGTAAGTGGAGTAACTTCCGCTTTCACTTGTCTCATAATATAAACGTCTTCTCAACTTTCTTTCATTCTTTATTTACAGGCTATTATGTCAGCATATCAAGGTCATATGTATTTAATTTCTTTAGTTATTTTATTTCATAAATAACTGCAGCTGACTTATATCTCCTTGGAAGTTATTCCGTTCATCTACACAACTGAATTTAAAGTAGTTTAATTGCAAAACTTATTTTTTATTTTTTTCCAGTACTTGATGCAAATATCAAATTATACTCTTACTCTTTTAAATCGATTTCGTAGATTGAAAGGCAGTAAGTTGCTCCAGAATGCAGACTTCCTTTACTGAGATCATAAGTAAGAGGGTACCGGAAAAATGCCTCTTTTTAATTATTTTTTTGTTAGCTTTGGATTTGAAAACATATTTAATTGTTACGATCACTTATTCACGTCACTGATTTTATCAGTCGCAGCACATTCATCATCCGAGATGGATGAAAACCCAAACCTGTCAGGAATATTAAAACATCATGCGTTACGATGGTTTTAATCAGCGATGTTATCAAGTTCTGCGGGCCTAACCACATTTATAACATCATACCAGATGTAGAACCGTAAATTACATTAAAATGAACTTTATAGGCAAGTCTGCACTGCCTCGAAACGAATTGATTTGGAATATTTGTTCAGATAGAAGTTATAGACGCCGTAAATCTCAAATTTGAGATGAAAGCAACAGTTTTCTTCCTTAGTAAGGAAAAGCAATAGAATACAATCAGAATATGAGTGAGTTAGCAGAAGTTCTATGCCAATAAGTGTTCCAATTTGCCTTTAGCCTATTCGGATGATTCTTGACCGAGTGTAAACTAGATTGGATTAACCAAAGTTGATAATGCTGGGCCATTTATAGTACCTTGTATCTCAACTGTGGGCAGAAATGATCTGAATTCATTCTTACGTAATTCTTGATTAAGAATTCTTGATAAATTTTTCCCTCATAGTTTCACAGTTCTACTTAAATCGATTTTTTTCTCAATTTGAGATGGCGCATGAATTTGAGAAATGGGTAATAATTTCTTCTGACCTATTTTGGAGACGAGCATAATCTGTTTCAAATCTGTACCAAAAAAAAAAAAAATGATGTTTTAAAAACGTTACCTTATATCAAATTCTTTGATCAGATTTGCCAAGAATACTAAGAAATTTCTGGTAACTACGTCCGTTCTAAATACTCCAGCAACATGACCTGAAAAGCAATAATTGCGGTTAGTTTTAGATCAAGTTATCAGTATTTTTATATTAGCACACAATATTGCATATTGGAAATTCGTTAAATTCCAATCACATTAACCGAAATCGTCGACCTTCCCTCACCTCAACATACTGTTTTGCAGTTCTAATTTTTTAAACAGGTAATTCTCTACCAGGGTGAGTAAACATAAGTAGATTCTTGATAAAAAGAATAAATTGCAGATACAGTTTGTAACTACTGTTGACAATTCAAACGATTATGTAAATTAAACTAGAACCGTGAAGATAGGACTTTGCCAGCGCACTGGTGAAAGTAACCTTGCATCGTACACGGACGAAGGATGAGTCTGATACCTGTTATGTGCGTACTTTACTCTAAATTCCTGGTTAATTCATTTCATAATCTGATGAAACTTTTACCTCTTGGTAGTTTCTTCTATTTAATTAACATTAAAGTTATATTATTTGAAGAGTTTGTTAAAATATTTTATCACTGGGGTATTAGATTATTTTCTATTACTTTTAATGTTAATTTCAATTTTAATTTAAATGTAGGGTAATGTTTTAATAATCACTTCAAGTTCTGTTCTTTTTAAGAAGCAGACTTCAACATATAAACTTGTCGATTCCTTAAAGCGAGACAAGTAATATTCTAATAACAAATGAATTTTTTGTATTTAAAACCAGCGTTTATAAATTTTCCCAAATTCAGCAAATATCGATGTATTGCTAAAAAGTCCTTGCAATACCAATCGGTCCCTTATTTATACCAGGATAAGCCATCATTATACAGCACTTCTTTCAAATTAAGATATTGGAGAAATCTCAGAAACTGGGAGTGTTCTAGGGATATTGGATCCTCATTCTCATCTCAACCATGCATCCAAATCTCTTCTATAACTACAGGTGCAATCTACGATCCTTGCTCGTTTCCTTCAGGTGTATGATCGAGTGGTGAAAGCTTCGTGAGGAAACTTATCAAGTGTGCATATATTCAACGCATTAAACGCTAAAACATATTGAGTTTAGAGTGGTTTTTGTCAGAAATCTGCCTCTGCCCCAAATGCACGAATTCCGTAAAAACTGAATATTAATAGTGATGAATAAAAAAATTCTAGCGCTAAAGGGGTTTCATAAATATGACGCAACACTGTATCCCAAACAGACTGCCTGTCTGTCGCCACATTCGCATACTTGTGTGTAGTGCCAGCTTTTGCGTAATTTCACCTTCTACATACATCAACTATGCATCCGGTTCCGACCTTCATAATATTTAACGCTATCCCCATCATAAAAAGTACAATTTCCTTCAATAAATGTTTAAATATACTTCGTCCTTTATAGGTGTATATATATTATACGAGGTCTCGTTCAGCGAAAGTTCTCTACCAGTTTGAATATTTTGTAACTAAGGAGCTAGTTTCAGTAACTTACCAGATTTATGAATATATCACAGGATATCAAGTTTTCTGAACATATGGGCGAGAAAAGTAATCACGTTCTTAAAACTCACCCCACTATTTCTTATTAATACAATTCAAATTTACTGATTGTTCTATAACTAAACGTAAATAAAGACATAAGAAGGTAGATATTGTAATTACAAAATGTTTAAAGTTTATGACAGGGTCCAATTATTAAATTTCGCGATCTCTCTTCTTACCTCCCAGGAACTGTTTTTAAAGACCAAGAATGTACTACTCCAAGCAGTACAGATAAAAATGGGGTATCAAATATACTCCAGGATACCATTTTCATTTTACCCAAGGATTTTTCATTTTTTTTACTCAAGAGCATTTTTTTATAAACTGTCTACCTCTAAGATGACAGTTAAAAATAGGGAAACAACAGAAAAAATATAAAAATATTAGTGACTACCCCTCCCCTTAATAAAAACCGGCCGATAGCCAATTAATTTTAAAGATCTCCTAAATAACAACTGTGAAATGCGCTTTAGGTTTTTTTTAGTCGTAATTCCACAGTAAACAGTAGGTATCAAGGTTGTCAAATTTTGATAATACTACAAAAAAAATTCCTTAAAAAATTAGTCACCATTATGACTTTTGACTTTAAACTCCACGTAAACAAAAAAACAAAATTCTAAAAACAAAAAAGTCTACCCATAAATACTCGTAACCGGATGTTATTTCAACTCATTTTTTATTTGAGCTTTTTATTTTTTAAAGCAACCTTTAAAGACAAGTTATTTATGGATAGTATGTTACACTGCCTTAAGCAAGTTGCTGTCTAGTGCATCAATAGTTAAACATAAATTCTGTAAAAATTAAACTGATAGGGTCATAGAAAAATGTTGAAACCATTTTCGAGCAAATCTCATCAAAGAATACACATTTGCGGTTGGCGTATTTTGGTCATAACCTTGTTATCAAAAGCAACAGTAGATTTAGATATTAGATTTTGAAAAGACGGGACGGGACCCATGCCCAACGGCACCGCAGCCACAAGAGGCTTATTGTGCCTGCCCTTTCAAGTCTAGTAGATGAAACCTCCCCTTCTAAAAAGGTTGAGGACTTTCCCTTCCAGTTCCTTCTGCGCTACAATCTCCCTTGGCCTCAAAGTTCCAAAGATATCGTAGCGCAGACTCTCGCTTACAACGCAATCGAATAGCAGCTGAGAGGCCGTTTCCTCCTCTTCCTGGCACAGTCTGTACAACGGTTCCGAGCTAATAAGCCCTATCTTGTGCAGGTGCTTACTGAACCTGCCGTGCCCTGTGAAAAGGCCTGTAATCAGAGTAATCTGATTTCTGCTCAAGCATAGGGTCACTTTGAAAAGCAACAGTAAGAGGACCAAAACGGTATTCCAATTTCCGCTTTCTACAACTTTTCGATCTTGAGATATTGTGGTAAATCTCACACACACATTACATAAAGTACCAAGTGCCAAAACCAGATTTTTCAAATTCAAGGGACCCCAAAACATGCATTTTCAGTGACAATTCTAATTACGAAAATCTGACACAAGAAAATGTCACTAAGAGTAAAAAAAAGTTCAAATAATCTTCAACCAAGTCTATCTCAATCGTTTCATCCTTAACCAAGTTGTATAAAAGCTAATCAAACACAATCATTTAACATTACTGCAATGAATGCAACAATTCTAGCGAATAATTTAAATAAATGTATTAAATTCTTTAAAGTATGGATGAGGATATGAAGTATATGTGACTAATCTAATTCGTTTTTGTTGTCAGAAAAAGACCAAAACATTACTCCCTTTTTTCTACACTTATCACAAAAATTGGTAATAGAAAACAATTTTTACATTTTTTATTTTTATTTTTTGTGTAGTAAATAGCATCCAATTTTGCAAAAAAAAAGTACCATTCAAAATGTAAGCTACACGCTGGGCAATTGAAAACTTCCAATAATGATACATAGCAATAGAAAAATCAATTCCAGTATTGTGGCTAGATTATTTTATTTAATTTTTTTGGAATGAACAGGAATCCTGCCTCAGGATATGAAAGATTGTGTGGCAAAATAAAAAAGGAATAACACTTTAGAGTTTAGACCATTGTAAAGGCATAAGTTCAACGACAGGTAGTCTACAGGTAGTAACTCTCTCACGAAGAGCATTCATTGACCGCTAGATCTAGTGTGAAACACTATAGGCCAAACCTTGTCATGGCTCTGACAACTTGTTTTCAATTCGCATTAGAAATGGTATAAAATAGTATTACTTATTATTTTTGTAAGGAGGGAGCCTGTCGACATGAAATATAAATAGCATTTAAGCATTAAATGCACTACCAGAACTATATGTTAATAAATTATTTACTTTCCATTTCTCTTAAAAAGGAAAAAGTTTTGCAATCGTGTTCAATTTTCGAAATATCAAACTAAATTTGCGATTTCGTTGTGGTACTATAATCGCTTTTGGTATTAAGGGTCTTGGTAGAAAGCCGCCAACAAAAATGCGGCTGTATTAATAATATAATTTTTCAGGTTTTTTGCCATTTTTTAAGGCTTCAATTATTTTATTTAAAAAATAAATAAAGACCTATTTTCATTGAAAATGTTGTAAATACATATCACAAAATCGTATAATCATACCACTTTCATTTATAATATTTCCAGGAACAATAATTTATTAGAAGGAAATCACGCAACTACCTGAAATACAAGTACTTCTTCCTAAAAATGACCTTTTAGTATTATTTACACTATCTCAATGATATCAAGTAGCAATGATAGCAGTACTGGAATTCAAGATTTGAAGAATAAATAGTTAACCGAAAGGTGGTTTAACATTAAGTTTGGTTAATCTATAATTTTTAGTTTGGAGATATTTTGTTAACAAAAACCTGGACATACATGAAGACCATTTGTTTAAAAAAAAATGTATTCGCAAAACTCCTTTCTCAAATAAAACCTACTATCTCAACACAAATATTAAAGAAATCAATTTCGAATTTCAGCTCGAAAAAACAGTAAAAATCTGTACCCAGGGCTTATTGTTCTAAAACTTGTATCCGCCCAAAATGGAACATACAAGACGGTAGAATTTATAAAAGCTTTTAAGTTTGAAAAAAAAGTAAGTTCGTGAGTATCAAACGACTTTCTGTTAAACCGTTTTTCAGTGTAATAAATTTACTTGAAAATTAAATTTTGTACTACTAACAGAGTTCACTGGAACAATTTAATAAAAAAATGCAATAAACAAACACCCAACCAGTAGTGTGGGAAAAAGGAATTTAAAACAAACCTGCGTGCTACGACGGATACGTTTAAAGTACTCATAGGAGCCACTTCTAAAAAATCAAAGGAAACTGAAAAATCCCTTAAGTTCAGAAATACTTTCGGCTAAGCGAACCTAAATTAACACGATTTTTAGTGGCTCCTAAGCGAAATATTAAGTTGTATCTATACACGAAACTGCTAATTACTTGTCAATTCGGTGAACACAACGCACACAATCAATTAGTAAAACACTTTTTCGCATACTCAGGACCTCAAATAGAACAGTTCAGGTAGAATCTCAAAATAGAAAAAAGAAGTACTTGATTGTAATAACACTAACGAGGAGAGTAAGTAGAATCTAGCGCGCTAATATTACAAGTACAGTTATTAAGCAATGAAATCTTACCTTCAATCAACAATAAGAAATGTTATTAGGTTTTAATCTCAATAGACATATAGAGTGTTTTTTCTCTTTTTCTAATTGATAGGAGATTTCTTCCACCAAGTAATAAATTACATCCATCAAGATAAACCTGAGATAAACCACTTATATTACCTATTTTACCATCTAATGAAATTAGTTCATCTATGATAATTTTGGCAGTCTATTTTCATTCATTTTTTAAACTTAATGTACCTCTATTAATTGCATCCATTGATTTCGGAAGCTGTAGAAATATGTTTATTCGGTTTAACACTACTACGTTAATTTTAATCCAAATTTATCAAATAGGGTTAAGTATAAATACGTTATCATGTTCCTCAACAGATTTTTTCCTTTTAGATAACCTATCAATCGCAATAAACATTAATAAATACGTCTAGCAATTAATCTCTTATTTTAGAATAACGATAGAGAACAATTAATCTTTCACTTTAGGATAAAGGTATAGAACAATTAATTACCGAAACTCCTTTTAGTTGTACTTCAATGAACTTCTGACGTAGAAGATTAATGATTAGCAATATTTGACTGACACAACCCACCACTCACTCTTCACATAATAGGGCGAGCCTGTTTGACCCACAGAGGACTTCGCTACTGTAACCTTCCTTTGGTTGCAAAGAAAATTTCAAATAGTAAATGTAAACAAGAATAATTACTTTAAGTTCTTTTACTTCTTTTAAGAAAGTTTCAATAAATTTTAAATGAAGGAAATGAAAATATGACATTAAATAAAAAATAATGCAATAAAAGTGTGGTTCCATAAAAAATAAAAGATATTTATTGAAAAAATGAAGCAAAATGATTGACTTATTTTAGAATGACACATTAAATTTTTCTCTAAAGTGCAATTTCAGTATTAAAACTTCGGTAGGACAGTTGCATATGTAGGGTTTAATATATGGCTTCATTATCGTTAAAGTTTAAGTTTTATTCAATGACTAGAAATGTAACTTTAATAAACACATTTTTAATTTTAACGAGCAGATTTTTTAAATTAGATTTTATGTACACAATCCTACTACATTAATTTGGAACACTTACAGAAAATTTTGTTGGAGGGACGCTTTTTTAAGAGGTGTGAAATTGTACTCTTCTTTAATGTACCGTTCTAAAAACTGTTCGGTATTAACAACTGAAGTAATATTTTGACAATGAAATAAATAATAAAAATTCCGACTTGAAAGAACGATACAAATCCGCCGGAAATTATTACAGAAAATAAATACAGAATGGCATTTTCGAATTTTCTGGGCAAACTCCAAAAGATTTATTTGAACTTGAATGACGTTATATTTCACAAGGTATTGCCTTGATTTTTAAGGGGCTTTAGGGATACAACGTCACGATTCCTTCATCGTTTACTCATTTTATAGCGCTGAACATACGTATCTTGAAGACAACTATCATTTTACTTTAAATTCTAAGTTTCAAAGAAATGGTAAATAAGTAAATTTTTAAAAAAGAATGTCGTGTAAGTGATTGCACTAGTTTTTTTTTTGCTGCAGGAAATCACGATAAGCTTTTGCATAACATGAGTATAACTTGAACTGTAGTACCATCTTATGAGGTGAAACTGCAGATTATAATAACTTCATCATCTAATAAGTTATTTAATATTGTCTTAATGAGAATATGCTAATGCTTCTCTCACTGCTATTTAGATAATAAAAATCTGAATTTTCAATGAAGTGACCAAAAATTAAAGAAGTTATAACTTGTTTCTTGATTATACTGATCAAAAAAACTTAGAAAAAAAAAATTGTTTTTGTGGAAAGTGGTAGATATATTCGTTTTGGTCACTTATTTGTTTACATTGTCTTCAAAGGGAAAAGCTAGAACAAGGATAGTGGTCAATGGCGAGGTCGACTTTCCCAAAGAGTGGTATAGTGTAGGCCAAACATTGAAGGACGTTTCTTTACTCTTTCTGAGGGACTTTACTCAGGAATGGCATTAGTCACACTAAATGATTTTTTATTCTTACATGGTATTACACAAACAAAAAGAAATAAATAACCCTGATATTACCAACTACGACTGTTAGATTGTTTATTTTAGTTTTATTTAGTAAAATAGCTTAATGTTTCCCTTATTTCCTTGGTATTAAGACTAATAAATTGTTTAACGAGTCTATATCTGTAAATGTAACATAGATGGTGAACAACACCATAAATATTTGTCAGAAATACAACTGAGTCGATTAGGCGACTGGCTTAAAATTATTTTTAAAGGCTGGGTACATTTCTGAAATAACATTTTTGTTTAAAGTAAAATACATTCAATAAAGCTTAACTTTTCTTCCCATTTTAAAAAATCCAGCGTGTTGTTTTACGCGGTGAGATAATATTGTGGTGGGGCACCCACTTATACGCTTTCTCTTAAAGCAGCTTACAACTAATTAGTAATCTCTATTTATCTCGAAAGTATTGCAATCTTGGCAAATATTTGGGGTTCAGTTTTCATTGAAAACAGACGTTTTCAATCATCACACATGTTCATATGTGTACCCTTCCCTGTGTGTATGAGTTGTACAGAATATCAAAAAGAAAAATCTTAGAAAGATTAAACATGATAAACCATCATTTCGGACCTTATTACCGACAAAATTGATGAAGATTTTGGCCAGAAATCCGTCAACCAAAGAGTTTATTTACTGAATCAAAGAACAGGAGATACAGACTTCTGGGGCGACTACTTGGACCAGCTTCTACAGTGAACAAACATACAAATCACTTTTACGCCAAGGATGTACGGAGTGGAAATGTGAGGATGTCAAACCCTCTAACATTCAGAAAAAATATTCCTTCCAATACAGAAGTCACACCATTCCCTTTAATGGACCTTTCTACGTTTTTCTTAAACATGTACTGTTGATATAAGAACTAATCCGCTTACACTTTCTTACCTTCAACACAAGTCTATCCAGTTATTCTAATCCTGTAGCTTAAGTTCTTTCTTCCACTTCACACCTCGACAATCACCATTTCTTGAAGTGACGATGGCTCCCGAGATCTTTTCTTGTGAATGTTCCCAATTCTTGGAGCGTCCCAATAATGGCTAGCAGCACTTCACGTTCCCAGCGGGTGTAACGTTAAGAGCCAAATTGCGTATAATACTGTAAACAATCAACACTTTGTAATATGTATATAGTTTTGTACAGGATACAAGAAATAATTTATAATAATAAAAAACTGAAGCAATTAATAAGTTTTTTTTTTTTTCTAATTTCCCAAAACAAGAATAAAAAGCGAGTTGCTGAATTTTTTTCTTCATACAAGGGGAATTTTAATTGTTAGAGAGTTTGGGAGAAAGAAGTACCACCAATCTCTAAAAATATTTTTATTTTTTAAGAGTACTTAAAATTTCAATTAAATTGGAATTTAAGAAATCCAACACAGTAACTGCTTTATCTCTGTAAGGCTTATAATAAGTTAAATAATAAACAAATTCAATGAAATCTTTCTACTGTTTCCACTGTATACCATTGTTACTGTAAAATAGAAGCTATTTATTCTCGCTTCCATACTAACTTCGCCCAATCATAGACAGATAGCAGACATGATTACATTATTACTCAAATTAATACTGTTAGACTTCAGGAAATCCAAGGCCACGAAGGAAATCGATTCCTTTCCGCGTCCCTGCTTACCAAGCCATATAATTTTAGAGTATTAAATTCTTAATTGGAGATTTAAATTAAAATATAATATAATCGTATCTAGCTACTCCATTTTTCTAAATACTAGTCATCTAAAAACGAATTTCAATCGTCTAAAGTACGAATTCCTTTTCAGAAGGGTTATCTGGTGTGTAACACTCGAACGTCTTCCTGCTATTGACATTCTTAAGATTATTACTAAAATTTTTACTTGGAAATTTTACTAAATATCAGTTCATTCCGAATTATGCACATACATTCGCTGTAATGTAACTGTAATTATGTGAAACGTTAACTCCCACAAATTGTCCTGAGATGATTTGTTCAGAGAAAAAGTTAAAAATACAATTTAAACCTCTGCATACATTTACTGAATGTGCAAACATTTTCAGTAAACTGATTAGAGAAATTTCCAAGAAGGACATTACAAACAATTTAAGAAAAAAAAAAATCAATTAAGTCACACTTCCGGCCAACCGATTTTAATTAAGCAAGAGTTAGAAAAACTAATGAAAGTGATAAATTTAACACAACATTTAAGAGAGAAAATGATCGAGCCAGTTTTGAAACTATTTCATCAGACTGGAAGTTACTTAATATAAGTCACACAAACAGGTAGATTTTAATTAAAACAGTGTTTCCCTAATGTGAATATGCAGCTTGAGAAGGTGCAACTCAAAGTTAATTCAATTACACAGGACACGATAGCAAGGATGGTGCAAACCACTCAGATACTGTCTGCGGAAGCCACTGAAGGTGCCGCTAGAGTGTATGCGTTTAGTTGGGTGTGTTAACATAACTGGGTATCAGGTAATAATTTTTTAACGAACTTGTCAATTTTAATGAATTAACTATGATGTTATAACTATATTCAGGACTGTGCGAATGAAGCAGCTGTCTCGGGCTGAAAGGAACATATTTTTTTAAAAGATTGTTTAGGATTAAGATACTTTATTCAGTAACAATATTCAGGCTTTAAACCTGCAGAGAAGTAATGTTTTTATAAGTATTATGAGTTTAATGAGGTGATTATTTTATCGCTAACCAAACTGTTGCAATATTTTTTTTAAGTTAAGGAGCCCATTTTAATTACTGCCATCTAATATACACGCTATCAACGGTCAGGTTTTATTTTAGTCTCACAAAACATCCTTAGACCTAGCTTCTCATTTTTTTGAAACCCTCTTCAAGATACTTAAAAGAATTTAAAAAAAAAATAAAATTTTCCGTTGACAAATCAATGATTAAAATGTCTTATGATCAACAATTTCCTGGTTTGTGCAATTAGGGAACTTACTAAAATTATTAAATTAAATTATGCGCAATTTAAACATTAACTTTAAACAATGACCAGAACAATCCTTTATTACAATCGATTTTTTTAAAATGTTTTCATTTACTCACGGAACTTTATTTGTTTAAAAAAAAAGAAACTAATAAACATACAAATAAAAAGCTAACACCTAGATCTAACACCCTGGATGACCATAAGATAAAAAAACATCAACAACCATCATGATAAAAAAAAAATTGGTGGTTGTTGTATGAGTGAGTGTGCCCCCCACCAAACCCAAAAGGAGCCCTTCTATGGGGCCGTAGTGTGCGTAGTAGTAGTAGTAGTAGTAGTAGTGACCTTGCAGATCCTGTGCAGACTGAAACCCCCGCCTATATAAAAGAATGGATCAACCCTCACTCCATGTACAGTTGGCTTGCAGACTCTGCACAATTATTATCTTTAGTAAAAGTAAACTAAATTTTCCTCTACATACTATGGCTATCTTAAAGGTATTCCATTCATAATCATGTTTTTATTATTTTTATTTATTAATTTTTTTTTTTTTTAAAGTTTCTCAAAAATGTGTTCAATTTTATGTTTGGCCGGATTGTCTAACAAAAAGTGTTGTTTTCTCGAGAATTAAAATCAATCTTGAGTGCAGTTTTATTTATTTCTTATCAACTTCAAGTGATCAAATGAGCAAAACATGGACCTACTATATTAACTGGATTTCTCTTGTTCAAAACTCCTTCACCACTGGTATTTCTTTTTAGTGCCTCTCCATCATTTTCTGTCAAAAAGAAATAAAAAATATTTTTCTTTACATTTTTATTCGCTCTTACCTTTCGTTGGGAAAAAGTTATGGCAATAGTGAGTCGAGCGATTACAAATTTGTATAATTTCTCAAGAAAAATAATATAACAAAATCAAAAACTTGAATTCCAGTTAATATTAGTGGTTAATGTAATGTAGATCAGGAAATGAGAATATGTCTTTAATGAACTATTTATGTAAAAATTGTCTATGTTATATCATTAATACTGGCTATCTTAATTCCATTTACTTCTAGTCTTTTAAACCGCTTTAACAAGAACTTTAGTGCAATTGTGTTGCGATACTAAAAAAAAAATATGGAATTTTTAAAGATTTTAGTTTTCTTCTATTTCTCGTAAATATTGCACAATTTCAATTTTGAGTTTCTTACTACTAATAAAGGTTTTGAGAGTAAAATGATTTTTAACAGAAACACCCCCAGAAACTTCGTGCCACCATCCAGGAACGTTCAAATAGGATTTTGGTCCAGAACAACCAGAAATCTTGATCCAATCTATTTTTTCATTTTCTGTTTAAAAGATTTTCCTCAAAAATGACTCCTATATTGTCTTTAAATTTGGTATCTGATTTGCACACTAACCATATTTGGAGATCTATAATTTTAATTAGAACACTTCAAGATAAGAAAGTGGTTCCTCTTTTCTCGAAAGAGCCATTTTAGTGAATTTCTCAACGTTATTTTTTTGTAAATACAATCACACTTACGATTGACAGATTTTGGGGAGAAATTCCTTGCCCATAGCGCAGTTGGTTTCCAACAGAGTGATTTTATTGAATCGGAAAATGTGTGTGTTAGAAGGAGAAAGGGTATATCAAATGGTAAAAATTTTAGTCTCAACTTGATAAGTCTGGTTACCACCTTACATACGGTATTCTTTAATTCTCTAGCCACTCTATCTTGGGCGGACTTCTAAATAAAGTCCTGGCGCCCCTTAGGAGGTGAGGGGTGGACGGAGGAAAATTGGTAGTACCTTCTTGCGTTCTCAGGAAGGGTGCCGTCCGTTATGCAATCCTATTTATCACCATGAAAATGACCATAATTTTAAAAAAGAAAAATATTTATTACAAACTCCATTTACTGCAGAACTATTTATTTTGTTTTTAATTTTTTAGACTTCCACGAAAATGCTGTGACTCATACGATATCCTGTGAACTTTAAGCATTCATCATAAATATGTTAAACCTTAGCCTTTCTTTAGAAAATTTTTCCGACAAAATTGTTTTACTGCACGTTCGGAGTAAGGGGATGGTGAAAACTTCTTTTAATGGATTGAAAGTGTTTCTAAAATTCGAAGTTTGAAGAAAATTCTTTTTAACACGAGATTTTAATTGTAACTATTGCAAAATAAAGGGTATAAAATGGATTTTTTTAATATGTTTGAGATTTTGTTTTCACAAATAGAACTATAACATTTATTTGAATAATATATTAATGAAATTTATATTAGGGAAGTGTGGATGAGTAAGGCTAGGCTTTCCTTCCAACTACCATTTTAGAAATCTGATATGAATACAATGCACACGGGAATCAATACATTGCTAAAATCTCGAAATAGAAGAAAATCTCATAAACTAAATGCAAATTGCTTTAAGGGCTTTTCCAGTTACACAAGATTATTATTATTTTTTTTAACCGCTATGTCTATTTTAATTTAATACAATAGGTTCCTCTGGGGTAAGAATACTTCGAAACTTGCCTCTAATGTTCCATTCCAATGCATACAACACTTTTTTTAACCAGTACATGGAGAGAATAAAAATGTTGTCACTACACAGAGTTAAAAGTAAATTAATAGAGCTAGAAGAATAGTTGTAAAAAAAACTATTCATGTATTCAATTGCTATGTTTTAACATCTAAAAAATAAAAATAATGATATATTATACGTACTAACGTTTAGCTGAAAATAGTTTAACATTTTCCAAAGAATTTGTTCAATAGATGGTCTTCAAATAATAATATAAATAGTTCGGGTCCTTGTTTCAAACAATTCATTTGGAAACTGGAAACACGTTTGTCATCAGGCAGTTATTTTATTTCCTCTTTACGGTCTATTTTCCAGCGGTACCTGAAAGAGTTTTATTTTTTTAAACCAAAATAAACTTCGCAACTTTAAACAAAAGTTAACCAATGTCTGCTGGGGTATTAATTTAATTTCAATCGGATGTTCTGCTAAGCCTATTTTTGATTTGTAATAAAACAAAAATCATTTCGATTTATTACATAATTGCATGGAGTGAAAAGGATATTGTATAATAATGTAATTAACTTATTTTTGAATTTTTTTGCACTCCTTATACATATTTTTTTTAAACTAAATAAAAACAAAATCGGGAGCAAAATTCACACCACTTCCTCTGTCTATAATTTTTGAGATCTAATTTATTTATTTTCTTGATAACTACGAACTTTCAAACCAGGATTGAAGGAATTGTTTTTTTCAGTTTTCCAGAAAACAACTCTAAAAATTTTAAGTAAAATCATGTCTATCACTATTATTTAATAAATTATTCCAGTGAAATTCGTTTTTGGGAAGATTATGTTAAGCTGAATATTGTAGGAAGAAAACGTATGATTTTTTTCATTCAATATTTTTTTAAGTAATTTTTTCCTTCACCCCTACAATGTTTAAGGCTTTTAAATACTTTGCAAATTTCAGTTTGGAAATTTGAAAATTATATTAAGAGAAAATCGTTTATGTTTCTCATTAGATTGTTTACAAATCAAAAATTTTACAGTAAAAACAAAGTTTTTTTAAAATTTAATGAAAAACATATTTAACCATTATGCTATTTTGTGATTGGCCAATAAGAAGACATCATGAAAATCATCATATAAACTATACGTTCAATGTTTTACGGCTTAAACAATTTTTTCCATCCTCTATTTGAAATTATTGTGGAAAAAAGTGTTAAATGTAACTTCAATTCATCTTTATTACACTCATTTCACCAAAATGAAGATTCTGAAACATACCAAAATATATAATAAATATTCATAAATCAATTAATTCCATATAAAGAGGTTGACCTCGATTGACTGGTTTTGTTCAACTGAACGTTTAATATGCTATACAATCGTTACTGTGATTGTATAACGATTGAGATACCAAAATAATATTGAAAAAAAATGTTTCATTGAAGACGAATAATAAAATCTTTAAAGTACTGAACTGAATTATTAAATAATAATGATGGAATCTAATAATCTCACAAGAAATGGATTTGAATTTCCATTGAGCTAATTCTTTAACTGCTGTTAAATAACGAATTATACATTTTCTAACTAATTTTATCAAAACTTATTAAAAATGTAAACTGTTCTTCTAATTTACGAAATCCTTAATAACAATTTGTTTTGTCTACTAATTGGATAGGAGACATTTTTATAGAGTGGTTTTTATAGACTGTTTTAATACTCTTGACTGGTTTTGTTCCCATTTAAGATTTAATTAAAGTTCTTTTAGATATCAGTAAGCGATAATGAAAAGATGACTGTATGAAAGGTAACACTGTACATGTAAGTGTACTTGCATCTGTGAGCTACAGTATGCATGTGATCGTGCGTTGAGATGCACAATCATATCTCTGAGGTTAGTACTTATTGTGTGTATATAGAGGAAAACAATTAGCGCTATTTCTTACTCTAAAACAAGACAACGCTTTAGTCGTTCCATTGTTAACGTTCAGATGTTTACCTGCTTCATTAACAATTTCAGGTTCAAACAACTTTAACCTAACTGTTCATTGTTTATATTTTTATTTTTCTTTCACTGTTTTACCAGCTTTACTTCAAAAATGAATTTATCATTATTTTCTTAATTTTTTTTTGTAAAAATCCTTGAACCACAGCTAGTTCTTAAAATAAATTACGTGATACGTTCCAAGTATTTACTAAATTAATAAATTGGCGAGATACATCAACTAGCATTCTGAATCAATCTTTCCTACATAAAAGCAATCACTAATTAATAGCTTTGATTTTATCACTCGCGGTATCCCTGATCGGATTAGAGTTTTTATCATCACCAGAAGTAGATTAATCAGTTTCGTGAGCATATTTCTACTTTACTCATGTATCCGTCTCCCACTAGTGAGTCAGCAAACGTGTACAGTGACACTAAAAACAATCAGGTCAATCATAAGCCCAATCATAATCTCCATTGCTTATATATTATGTGTGACTAGTAATTAATAAATAAAGTTTAGGATACGCTTCACGCCATGAACCCTTTTGCTTTAATAAAGAACTATTTATGAATTAAAGATAGCCAGACTTAAATTAAGATAACCTTTTGATATATATACTCTGATTGAGCTAACTTTTTTTGAAAGATGGGTCATAAACAATTCGAATTTGCAACGAATTGTGTAGTTTTCCTAATACGAAGAAATATTTTTAATGTTATTTTCACAGCTGTTATTCTCTAAATAAATTAAGCATTTTGGAGTAGATTTTCTAACTGTGGACACTGAATTAAGCAAATAACAGCACTTTGTTCTTTGTCTTGAAGGTATTACCCGCGGTACTGGCTTGCATAGCAGCCGTGAGCGCAGGCCTCATTGAGCCAGATTACTATAGCGGCAGCTATGAGGATGGTTACCTGGACGGTGCTCACTATGTAGCAGCTCCTTACAGTAATTACATAGCTCCTACTGCTGCGGTGCATGTCGCTCCAGCTCCAGCTGTACATGTTAGTCCTGCTCCAGTCGTACATGTAGCTCCAGTTGCACCAGTTGCTCCTATAGCAGCTCACTTTCCCGCTTATGAAGGAGTTGAGTACGCCAGTTATGCTCCTCATCATGATCATGAACACTACGTAAGTATTTTTAGTTATTATTAACTTGTAAGAATAAATTATTGATAAAATTAAGCATGGATCTTTCCGTTTGATCTTTGAAAACAAGTAAAACGGCCATTATTGCTTTAATTATTCAGCTAAATCACATTGTAAATGCATTAAATGATGTTTTGGGCAATCTGAAACTAATATGGCGTTTTTTTAATAAAAAAAAAATAACAATAGGAGTGTCCCATCTAAGAATTCCAGTTTGGAAACATTCATTAAGAACTTAAGTGATGGTGACAACAATGGACATTCATACTCAAACAAACATGATAGGATGATGTAGACGAGTATAGTTTTTTTTTTTTTTTTTACTTGTCAAAGACTTCAAAGTATTGAATGTCTACAATCAGATAAAGAACCCATTATATACACAAACATATTTGATAAAAACTTTAGGTCTGAAACTGCTATTTCATCACCACCAATACGGAGAAGGTGGGAGAGGTACTCCCTTTGAGATGTTGTCTTCAGTATTTTGTTCGTTACGAGTACTTGCACTCATTACGATGAAACTGCCGAAAACTTCTCTGTTAAATCCAAATTGTATTAAGGCGATAATGTCGTAACCTCTCTATATACAAGTTTCTCTTTTATTTACGAACATTGTGGTGGGATTGCGATGAGTTCTAGAGCAGGGACTAATTTTCAGAACTAGGTATCTAATATGGAGTGCCAGCTACGTGAACAGTCGATGAAGACTCTACCAATACTGGTTTTAGGGAAAACTCAAGCCTAGCGGATGCCATAGGCTACACTTTTCGATCTGTGAGCCTTGAAGTTTTTGAGTTAGAAAACTTACTTAGGGCCAGCATGCAATTTACAAGTCCATCTTTTGGTCAAGACAAAAGGCCTCCTAGAGGTATAATCAGTAAAGCAGGATAAGAGTCCACGCCGACTTAATCTTACCTGCATTTTATAGTCATATATGTTTAGAAGATATCTCCATAAGACCTCGCTTAATGGGTGGATGCCCCGTTTGCAGACCATGACACAAGGATTCTATCTCTTCTATCCATTCTGTCTGATTAAGTCGAAGTCGCTGGTATGCGATATGAGACGGCGGGTTCTTGGACTCCCAAGAAGATAAAACACAAAAACGAGAGGTGTAAAACCAATGGAACCTGTAAAAGTAAGAGGTTTCTTCTTCCAGAACCTCAAAGAATCGACACCATAAGTCCCCATATTTATTAAAATATCAGGGAAAAAAATGGTGAAACTAGTCTCATGTTCTAAAATAAATCAAAATCTGACCCCTCATTAAAAATCGTTATGTTCAATATATCGGATTATAGAAGCAAACGGAAAGAGTTGGGAATAAGTATTAGACAGGATATATAATTTTCTTTGAATTTAAAATGTTTAAAATAGATTTTAATTAGTGAATATAATGACACCTATTTATTAAAGACTGCTTTCAAATGAAAAATTTTGACCATTAGCTTCCTGCAATTTAGTTTTGATTTATGATAAAACAAAAAACCAAACACTGACATAGATTTCAAAACGATGTTTCCGGTGTAAACAATTTCCAAAATACAATGAGCAGTAGGGACTTCCTCTTTTGGGCAATAAGAGAAAGTAAAAAATTGTAATCAGCCGGAAGTTGTGCGCAGAAAATACTATATAATTTACGGCATGACACATGCAAACAATACTTCTGGAATTTCGCTATAAAAGATAATAATTTGGATATTTTTTCCCCCACAAGTATATTTTAATCTCTCTCCATTTATAGAAATGTACAATACAGACCTAGCTGCTATTAGCTGGTATAAATGTTTTTGGGATAAGAATATTTAGAGGAGCATAGGAATACTATATACCCCAGAACCTACAATTTGGAGCTTAGTTCAGTTTGCAGGTGAAGCAATATTCGTAGAATCTCTAAACTAATATTTGCAAAAAGCCTCGGCTAATCAATGAAAATATAAAATGATTGAAACCTAATAATGGCAAGCTCGTCATTAATATCGATGTCATAGTTACATTGTGGATAAATAAAGTGATGGCTTACAAGAGGATGATGACACTACCAAGGGTCCATTGTCCTCCGGTCGATCGGACCGATGGCCTATAAGTATGGAATCCTTTTAGTCACCTGACGGTCCTCCACATCTTGCTAGGCAAGATATTGTGTCTGATGCCGAACAGCTACAGTGAGAATCCTAATTTAGGTAATGCTGTCCACGACCTCCAAAGAGAACTATAAACATTCAGAATAATTTATAAAAACCACTTTTTTAAAACTCAAGAAGGTACATCAAAACGGTTATTTTCGGCAAAAAACTCAATTTCGTAAAATTTGAATTAAATTACATCCTTTTATCTAGCACACTAAGAGGAAGTGAAAATTCTTTGTTTTATGAACGAAATTTCTAACTCTTTTTGAATCGAACAAATCGTAACAGGATATTAAACAAAATAAATCAGGAAATATTAATTTCATAATCCGCCTGGGAGAATTTTAAGTTCAGAAATTATTTACCACTTTATAAGCAATTAAACATGTTAATTTCGCCTGGAAACAAATGAGCGGACATTCAGACAATCTCGTGACAAAATTTCCCACCAGATTTAATAGCTACTCATGTTTTTAAAAAAACATTTCTCAAAGGAAATAAAATCAAAAGTAATAATTAGAATTATGTCATCATTGAGACTCTTAAAATTTTCAAAATTTTAATTTTCTAATAGCAAGAGCAAAAGTGACAATCAGTTAGGGGGGGATTATGCAATGGTTTATTCTACAGATTCCCTTCAATTTTTGAAATTGTGTAAGATTTTTGAAAGTGAGTTAGTTACCTCCCAAAATAAATACTGAGATCTTCTAAATCTGAAAGAAGTAATTACTAGAAAACTGTGTATTAGTATGTCCTTTGTATGTATGTGCTCAATAAAGGTATTATCTACTTTGGCACCAACTGGGAGTACAAATCAATGTTTACGATCGAATCCCTTAATCGAAATTTCTACTTATTCTTAGTCATCTGAATGTAATTAAAAGTTACAGGTCTATGTTTGTGCAATGATCTTACTTGTGCGAAAGAATTGTTTACAAGATAATTCCAAAACATAGAAAAATCGATTCGGTTATCACTTTTGATTGGTTGTATTTAATCAAAAACTATGATAACCAGGTTATATCGTGGCTCCAATTCGAAATTTAAACATTCCACGATTTTCCGTTTTTGAGTTATACTGTTCCCACTCACTCACATATAGACCAATTTAAAAAAACTACAAGTTCAATCTCGGGGGATCTTAAATTGGATATTTTAAAATCGTGAAGTAAAAAAAAATGCTTAAAACTTAAGTATATCTTTTATGCAATAATGCACCAACTTTTGTAAACAAAATATTCCATGTGTGAGTTCATCGGTTTATTGTTATTATAAAAAGTAAATAGAAAAAAAAAATAAAACCTTTTACATAAAAATGAATTCATTGAACTCGAAGTTGTTCACAAGGGAACTTTACCAGCGAACAAATTATTTTAAGAGCGTATATAACGTAAGAGTGCACAAAGAATACAATAGCATTCTCCCTTTATATTTTATTACTTTTTGTTCTCAAACATGAATTATTGCACAGCTTAATAACGAAAAATATAAGTTAGAAAATGAATAAAAAATAAAGTGTCGTAAACCTTCCTTAAATTTCATCAGAACCTCAATAAATTAATTCTCATAGTTTACTAATTTGTATAGACTGTAGGAAGACAGGTTTAGCGAAACATAATGAAGATTAAACAAGAAAATTTGTAAAAATAAGAGAAATAATCTATTACTCTACTTATTAGATTTCATAATTATTATTATGAAAAAAAAAAATTATGAAATAATATTCATCTATTTTTAATTCAAATTTCATGTTAACTTGAGCACATTTATATGTTTTCTTGATGGTCTTTCTTCATTAAAATGTAATAATAAAAATATGATTAATTATAATGTTTTTCAAAATATATACATAAATAAAAATTTCTTGCATTTGCATTTTCCGAGAAGAGATGGCCTTAAAAAAATATAGATTCACTAAATATCTCTTTAACAAAAACTTACAGTTTAAAATGTTAAGTATAAGGGTTGATTAAACGCCAAAAGGTACACAAATCAGCAAGTACCCATCATTTCATTAATACTTCATTGATATTATTTTAAGTAATTTTACTACATTAATTTTCATTAATATTTTTTTGAATTTATTAGATGTCACAGACCCTTATGCTGGCCATTTTAATCTACAAAATCTTTGTTCAAGTACACCAACATTCATCAAGAACACCATTTAACTTAGATTGACTGTAATATCTAATCAACAAACTATTAATCACAGGT
This sequence comes from Rhodnius prolixus, assembly GCF_049639745.1. NCBI lineage: Eukaryota > Metazoa > Arthropoda > Insecta > Hemiptera > Reduviidae > Rhodnius > Rhodnius prolixus. The sequence goes on along the minus strand of NW_027411603.1, from coordinate 45,593,898 downwards.
TAAAATAAAAACTTTATTTAAAAAATCAAAAATAATTATGAGGCTAAAAAATTCAAAAACTTTTTAAAAAAAAAGCTTACACCAACATTCATCAATGATTTAATTTATTTATTTTTATTTTTAAATAAAAATCGTCGGTTTAAGTTCATTCTTCGATTAAAGTAATTGTTATTTTATGTAGTAGTCAAACGTTTATAATAATAGGTAATAATTATCTGGCTTTATCGCAAATAATATAGTTTTCTTCAATTACATTCTCAATCTAGGTATTCTTCCCACAGTGTTATATATTTGGAATATAAGATAAATAAGATATGCATATTTTTAGGACAGCTAACATAATTATTCCAGTATTTTACCTACTATAAGTAAAATTAGAGGGACTACATTAAATTACAATTGAGAAATGAATAATTATTGTTGAATAATTTACTTGATATTACCTACGCGTTATTTGTGCTCACAAATACTTCGGAAAGACGAATTCTAGACTGAAATATTATTTTAAATCCGTGATTCAAATTTAAATAGTAGCCGACTCTGCCTTTGCCTTTTTCTACTTTAACGTGCTTGTACATTCACTAAATATAACTTTAAAAACGTTTAACATAAATTAATAATAATACATAAATAAAATTAATCCATTAGATTATTAATTTTATTTTTATTAATTTATACAAATAATTAATCAATAAAGCAAAAAGTAACTTCTGTAAATGAAATGAAACTTTAGAATTATTCAACATCTAAATTCATTAACTTGGACTTATTTTTATTAAGTACTTCTTAAGAGTAGGACTGTTTTAATGCATTTAATTAAACTAATATAACTTTTGTTAATTGCTAATTCTAAAAAGTCGAGTATTATTAATTGTACATTAGTCCATTAATAGTACACTCTCGACATACTGCAGAGATTCAAACTGATAACTTCTAATCTAATTCTTCCTTCTTCTCTTCTGCTTTGCATTCCTGTAGGACGACCTTCAAACATCAAGGGTTACAAATCTTTTCTATCTTCTGCAACCTCTTCTCTTCTCCTCCATGACCTAATCTTTCTCCCTCCAGAAGTGTAGCCATCTTAAACGACGTTTGTCAATTACGTTCTTCCACCACAATGTCCTATGTAAGTTGTCAAAAGTCCACACGATTTCATCCTTCTCAACTTTACAAATCTTATAAAGTTTCCGTTCTTGTTTAAATCGCGGATTATTCTAATTAGGGAATGCTTTGTTTTTGTCTCTTATTTGATCTCGTGTTTATCTCAACGAGTACCTATTTGCTGATGCAAAACACCACAAAAAAAAAAAAAATTGTTCCGTAAATCAGGTTATTAATAATTGTTCCATCCGTAAAGGTGTACATAAATATCTCTTACCAAGACCAGGACAAATATATTGATAGGTCTACCTACAATTCCTTGTACAAGTACTTCGATAAAACTGTTATAAAAAATTGAGACTAGCATGAAATTCTTTTAAGTGAACTATATTACTGCAATAAAATTCCAACTGCAGTTACAAACAATTACTCGACTTTAGTAAAGGTTTAAAAAAGATGAAATGGTGTAATTAAATAAGTTCAATTAATAACATGTGTTTAAAGATAAAATAAAAAAAAAAAATGTACATTTTGTAACAAAACATTGACATGGTTTAGTTAAATACTATAATGATCCCTGGCGCGGCCAATGTGTACCTGCATTGGGTAATTTCAGTTGTACGTAGATCACTCAAGCGTGTACTGAGTACTCTAACGTACTTATTAGGTCACTGTTATGGATAGTCACTGGTTACATAATATTAACGTGGAAGTTGTGAACTATATATGTTCATTTGTATTGTTCGCGTCACAACTGTCTTTTTCTTTTTTTAATTAATAATAACAATATTTCAGATAATAACATTTATATTTTACTAGTTTCGTTTTTTTATGTCCCTTTTGAAGGATTTTGGAAATCTGATACCAATTAATAAGGGCAAATATGAAAGCGTTTGCATGTGGATCAGCATAACTCAAAAATGAAAACTTCTGATAAAGTTTGGCAACCGTCATGAGAGAACTTTTGATCTCTTATTAATTTTCCTATATTTTTTGTGAACGAAAATTTTAAAATATTAACAATTGAAAATCCGTACATACCTGTACTTCACGGCAATCTGCCTCCTACTCAACACAACTGAATGTACGGCTACTCAGACAATGAAGACTTTGTTTGGTTACTCATTCTCATTAGGATATCCAGAAAGTTCCGTACACCTTTAGATTCTATTAACCTCGCAGGATTTGTAGGGTACCTGAGTGTTGAGAAGATCAAACTCTGAAACAAATGATTCCTTGTTTTAAGAAATAAATACTGCAACTAGCTCTATCTGAAGGTAGAGTTTGTTTCATAGTCTTGCCAACATATCAGAATTTTCATTTTTCAATTTTCTATTATCACTTAAGTGTTTCTTATAAGATTATTTTAAGCATTATTATAATAAGAATGGCCTTCTTGAGATGAATTTATATCAGAGTTTAAACCTGTCCACAAAAACATTAACAGCGCATTATAATTCTTAATAAGACTATTTTGAATTCGAAATCTTCATCTTAACAAATATTAAGTTTTAATGTTTAATAAAATAGTATAAATCTAGTTTTATTAAGTTAGATCACACAATAGTCAAACATTGTTTTGATTTACTACTTAAGAAGGTGAAGTTTTTCTTGCTTAAAGTCCTTCGTTGAAATAAAATAATTTTTAATAAAGATTTCCAAGGCAGTAACTTGAAACTCATTGATTTAACTATGTATACGCTTACTTTAACTAATTTACATTTTTATTAAAAAAAATTGGGCTCAACTAAATGTGGAAATCTCTGTTTCAGTCTTACCCAAAATATGCCTTTGAGTATGGAGTAAACGATCCTCACACAGGTGACATCAAATCACAATACGAAGAAAGGGATGGTGATGTGGTCAAAGGATCTTATTCTTTGGTTGAACCAGATGGTACTATCAGAGTTGTAGAATACACAGCTGATGATCACAATGGTTTCAACGCTGTCGTGAAGAAGATTGGTGTAGCTCATCATCCAACTCATGTTGGACATGTAGCTCATCATGTAGCCGCTGCACCAGTAGTGGCTCCAATAGCTCATCACATTGCTGCGCCAGTAGCAGCGCATGTTGCTGCTCCACTGCCAGTTCATTACGGTCTGGAACATCATGCACCATATCATTATAAGAAATAGAATGTCTACACCGGGATTGACAATTTGGAAAATAAAACAAAAAACCACGGTCCTATCAACGAAAGACAAAAAGTTTCTTAATTTTTTTTTTAATAAAAAAAAAAGTAGAAAATAAATTAAATTAATTTAAAGAACGCAAAACGACTAAGGCTCAACGATGAATTTTTCTAACAAAGCCAAAGATATGTTTCCTTGTTGGGCTTTAATCGCTGGAGAAACGATTATTTAAAAAATAAATCACACAAATTTTTCTTTTTTACATTTGTGATATTTCAATCGTTAAATACTTCCAGGTTTTTTTTATACTTTTGATGATGATGGTGATGATGAAATGAATGTGGTCATTCTGTATTTATTAATAAATAAGATTTTTTGCAATTAACACTAAACTTTTTTTCTTTTTTTAAAAAAATCCATAACTTCCTCTTTTAATTCTCTTCTCTTAAGATACCAACCTGAGAAAACATTTTTACGTACCCGACTGAAAGCAGACCAGACATATAAAATCTCCGCGATAGAAACATTGTGAGATATATGGTAGCACCATGTAGATCCTTTTAAAATAAAGGCAGACTTAAAACTTAACAAGATTCCCAGGGGCTCCTCTTTTCTTCAGCGCAACGAAGATCAGGTGATCAGGTTTTGGATTTTACCCGTTATTACTTATAAACAAAAATGACGCAGTTATTCACCTACGCAGTATTACTATTGCCCAGAATCACTAAGCCAAGGAGGACATTTTTCAAAAACAGGCCCAAAGCATGTAATCTGCGTACTGAAAACAATCAAAGATTCTTGTACATAGAAAGTTACAATCTTCCACAAGCTGTTGTAACTATTAATAAGCTACCAGACACAATGATTGGACTTCATTAATGAGAAGTTGAATATAGGAGAAGAGATGTGTAAAATGTTATTGGTGAGGAAAAGAATCTATTTCGCTGGAGATACCTATTTGCTCTTATCTTAAAGATCGAATTGGTCAGCACAAATTGTATAATTCTCTAACAAAGCCAGTGGTAACCTACCCAGATGATCTGCAACTGTTCTCCTTGTTGTTAGGCCAGGATATCCGCAAGGCTACATTAAAATTTGATAGAATAATTGCTCCAACACATTTTAGGTGTAGCACTGCCATCTATCACTGAACATTCTGTAATTTAAAAAAAAGTAGTTTTTGTATCATCACACAGAAAGTTACTATTAACTTTAGATAATTCTAATAGATAAATAAAGAGAGATAATCTTATTTAGCAAGATAACAATAATTCGTATAAATATATTAAAATATTACATGTTCATAATACTAATAAAATAAATATGAAAATGACAACACAAAAATGGCGAAAGATATATAAATCTAATTTAAAATACAACATTTAAGTCAAAAGATAATTTAAAGCTAAAATAATTTACCTGGCTATAAATAGAAAACGCTAATCAAATTGACAATGCCAAATAAACAATTTTTTTTTAATTACTTTAGATAAATTGCTTTAATGAATGTATGTTGATAAAAACTTTATCTAATAACTGAGCAATTTAGGTGCCGGCCTTGCAGTATATCCTGCACCTTGGGAAGGAAATATCAGTCTGTTCTGTGAGTTTTGAATAAATAAGTTCGCTGGAAATAAGGAGTATGGACGATCAATTCCCAGAAAATTTTTTATTCGGTATTGCCACTTCTTCTTACCAAATTGAAGGCGGATGGAATGAAGAAGGTAAGAGAATAACGACGTTTATAATCTAATAATATAATTATGTCAAATATAGTTTGTCAGATTTTTTTTATTGCTACAATCAAATGTATGAAACAAGTTAAATGGATGGTATTTACCAGATATTAAGCGGCAGTCAGGGAGTATGATTTTGTTTATACTGTCTGCAAAGTAAACTTAGTGAAGAAGAACATGATGTATTTGATGATGGACAATAGTTTCGCTAATCAACTATTTCTGCAGATCCTGTATTTCCAGTGTCGAACTTAAAAGTTGCTTGCATCCTTTTGACTAGGGCATCAAGTTTCCTTAAAGATGAAAACAATTGACAGTTCTGTAAAAATGTAAATTGGCTTTAATAATTCCAGAGGACTTTCTATTTAAATAAAAATATCATTTAGGTAATCAATTAATCATTATCAATCGTCATTGATTTTATTCGACTCATCATCTCTAACTGATTCATATTTTAATATAAAGGCTTCCTCTACTTTATTACTATAAAGTAAAACAATCAGCTATTTTTTCTGTCGGGATAATAAACGAGAGATCGTGTAGTTGTAGTTCATACCGACAGATCGCAGATGAATTCAGCTTTTTAAATTATAGTTCATTAGTGAGAGAGGTGACGTTTGATTCTTAATTTGATTATTCATAAGTTCCAAGTTCCTTCTTAATTTTTATGCCTTTCTATTGTTAAATTTCCTTCTTCCCGACTCCTTATCAGTTCACAAGGACTATACTAACGAGAATACCAGCTGTTCCCTCTGGATCCCGCCGTTAGTTCTTAAATTCTTCAGCGTCGCTAATGACTCGCTTAGCACACCAGAGCTCTTAGTTATAGGGTGGTTCAACAGTTTGAATTCCCGGATATTTAAAACTAAGCTAAACTTATCCAATTATACACATACGAAAACCTTTTAGCTGTCATTCTAGTAAGCTTAAGCGTCTACATCAATTTTTAATTACCAATTCTATATTTTTCGCATTATATTATCTTATACCGCTTTTATACCGTCCCTTTAGATTCGGATGTCTTTATTACACTACTAAATTGGTCATGAAGATGAGAAAGCATACACTTTACTATTAACATTTTTTTAAAGAATAAAAATGTAGTGGACATCCCCGGGTTTCTAACAAGTCCACTACGTCAAACCAGCCTTAGTATATTTTTAAAATTATTATTTCTCTGTAAGGAGCGAACGGGCACTTTGCAATCCTAATGTGCTCTCTCTGGACGGAGCCAAGGGTTTGCCAACTGAAATGCTAAAACCGGCAACACTATCTTTTAAGTTCGTGGGGGGCAATAAAGCCAGGATGGAAGTTATCCGTGGGATGCCTATGGATGTTAGGGGTGCCCAAACATTATTATTAATTATTGTCTTCTAGTGAAGAAACAATTAAATGTACATTTCATAAAATGATGACCAAAAACTCTCTGTTGTATCTGTACAATTATTTAATTTTGTTTGTGAGATTTTTTTTTTTTTTAAATTTAACCTTTTTTAAATTTTTCAGGCAAAGGAGAAAGTATGTGGGATAGAATGCTTCACAACAGACCTGAATTAGTAAAAGATAAATCTAATGGAGATGTAGCGTGTGATTCGTTTCATTTATATAAAGAAGATGTAAAATTGGTTAAGGAGATTGGGGTAAGTATTTCCATAAATTGTGAACAAGGAAAATATTTTTTGATTTCTAAGTTTGCTTTAAAAGGAAACTGAAACGAGCATACTAGTTAAAAAATAACTGGTACTCGATGAGCTGACTTATGAGAAAATTTCAACTGACATATTTCCAAAACAAAGTTTTTCAGGAAAATTTTCATTAAAAAAACCTGTTCACCTAGATCGAAGTTTAGGGAAAACCATTTTTTTGGGAAGGCATTTTCGAGAAAAATCTGAAAAAGTGAAAAAGAACATTCATTAAAGTGGAACTCACGGTATAAGCAGTTTTTGAGATACTTTATTAATTCACTCACATATACCACTTTCTTCAAAAACAAAGTGGAAAATATTTCTTTGGACAAAGAGAACCTCAAAACGGAATTCAAATGTGAAGACTCAAAATTGAAATGTGATACGATCGCATTTGATATGGTAGAAGGTAGTAAATTAAATTATTAGATAGTGTTCGGTCGCGATCGGGAACGTTCGGCCAGTTCGGCTGGCTATGACTTCGCGCTGGTCGGCCCATCGCCCGCGCGCGTACTGACGTTCGCCTCCGCTGGTTGGACTTTCAGCTTTTCGTGTATATTTAAAACCTTATTCTTATTCTCTGAAGCTTTGAATATATTTTACCGTAGTTTCTGTTATTCTATGCCATTTTCACGCTACCCAACTACCCCCTCTACCTTCTCTTAGACCATAGGGTCACCTCCTTATCTATTTAGGGAGTGCGCTACTGACCAGCGTCCTGTACGGTGCTTGGTCTGCTGTATGTGCCTTTGAGCCTGCTGGTTTTACTATGCTTCTTACCGCTTCTCTACGCTGCTACGCTTCGCTTCCGCCTTGGTGGTATACACGTACCATCACTCGATTGACATCCAGGGACATCACCCCAATAATTCTACGCTTCGCGGGCCACTCCGTGGACCCGCTTCCGGTGCAAGGTTCGTTCTCTCCTTATGCCTTTCCTGAGATTTCTCTCTTCCTCCACGCTACGCTTAACCATCAGACTAGTATATACAGTTACCATTTCCGCTTTCCTTCTAGACGCATATACATGTACTATTTCCGCTTTCCTTAGAGACGCTTATACCTCTACCATATCCGCTGTCCTGGCATTCGCCCTTATACCTCTAGCACTGCGCTTCAGGAGCTTCACATCCGGCCGCAAGGGTAAGTGTTACTCATTCCTACCTCTGCTCTACTCTCTATATATATTTGCATGTATTCAAGTGTGACCTATTCACGATTATTGTAACCCGCTTCGTCACTTCCGGTTTTATCCGCTGGCGCATAGCGCCCCGCCTAACGCTACGCTTTGGGGTGTCAACGTTCACGCGCTGACAGATAGAAACAAAGAAATCTATTCGTTTCCTCTACGGGGCAATTTAATTCTATGTCTCAGGTATTAAAAATAAATAATTAAAAATTCAAATATTTAATTACCTAACTCTACAAAATTTTGTTTACAGTTTGACTGCTATAGATTTTCAATCAATTGGCCGAGAGTTCTACCTAAAGGAACGAAAGACTATGTTAATTTTCAAGGCATTAAGTATTATCAAAATTTAATTGATGAACTTCTGAGTAACAATATTCAACCAATGGTAGGATAAATAACATTTATGCAAATATATAGGGTATCTCAATTCTTAATAACCAATCTCTGGGAATCATTGTACAGTTCAAATGCAACTAAAAGTATCTAGAAAGAATTTAGCGAAAAATCCTGCTAAAATAGCTAATAATTTCAAATGAGCTGAGGCTATATAAAAAAATAAAATTGCATCAATCGAAAGAGCATTAAATATCTGAGACACCCTATTTACACAATGGGCCTTACTGCAGTCGTTAGATTGGTTTCTCCTTCAATAAAAGAAGCTCTGTACTTCCAGGTTACTATGTACCATTGGGAAATGCCTCAGGCACTAGAAGAACAGGGAGGTTGGAAAAACAGAAAGATTGTAGAATATTTTGAAGATTACGCTGAAATATTGTACACACATTTTGGTGACAAGGTAATCAAATATTTAATGCAATTTTTTTTTACTATCCGCTATTGCTGGTTTCTGCAAGACATTATGCTTCTGCAGGTTTTCGAGGTATTTTTTTTTTTTTTCTTTTTTCAAACAAAATTGATTTTAGAGTATTCTGAGGAAGGAAAACAGTCGTTTTTTTTTTTGTAACTATTCCAATATTGAAGCAACTAAAATTCCAAATTTTAAGGAACTTTGCGTTAGAACTTTAAGAATTATTTGAAATTCGAAGATGGTTAACTTTTCCGAGTTGAAAGAATAACAGTCAAAGATTTCTGAAATGTTCTAGATAGTCGCGAAAGGTTTTCGTTGGAATTCGTATTTAATTTGAATGTAGCCTCTGGATTTTTTTTTTTAATTTCCCCTCAATCAATATTTTGAATTTAAGTTTTTAATTAATTCAAAATCTGCTTGCAGGTCAAAATGTGGATCACAATAAACGAGCCACTGCACATTACTTATGGTTATGGTGATACTATGGTACTGCCTGCTTTGGACCAGCATGGCACGGCTGATTATATAGTTGGTCATAATCTTTTGCTAGCTCATGCAAAAGCGTACCGACTTTACGAAAAGAAATTCAAAGCGCAACAAAATGGTATATAAAGAAATCTTAAAACTATTACCTTATTTGTGGGACAGATGCTTTCTAGTCTAAACTGGTACACGTCTTGCTCTCCTTTCAGTCTTGACAATATGAGGTGCCTCAGGGTGTGGGCCTCTTTCAAGTTGTGTAGACTACAGACTTCTAAACTGCATCAGTCGGCTTGCTATGCAAACAATACAGACGTCTTATCCAAAAGTCATGTAACAGCTAAAAACCTATAGCCACTTAAATGATGGAGAACATCTTATTACTTAAGGGCTCGGCATTCCGCCACCTGTTCTTATCTACATCACAACAAAGTTCTTCCCCAAATTTGGCGGCCTAATTTTCTATATTCCAAAAGTATATTCCCATCTAACTGAATGTTTTCCACGTAAAGAAATATTTAAAGAGGTGTAACAAAGCCCGCTTGTTAACTTTACCGTCTTAAGCGATGTAATCAGTGGGTACTACTACTCCAAATAATAAGGCTGAACCAAGATGATTTTATTAGAAGGGTTTATTTATTACTTAATAATTACTTGAAGAGTGAGAAAAACAAATATACGAACACGCTTGTTAAGTTTGGGAGCTTATCCTCTGTCTCCCCTAGACCCGTCTAAACCAAATATCTTATTTAGTTCAGTTTAAGTTTGTTATTCATTCATCTATTTTTAACACGCAGGGAAAGTTTCCATATCACTGAATTCGCTGTTCTTCTTCCCAGTAACCGAGTCAACAGAAGACAAGGAAGCGGCCGAAATAGCTATGTTATTTTCAGTAAATGAATTAATGTTTTTTTAAAAGATATTAAATTATGGATTATCAGATGTTAACTATAACAACGGATTAAAGTCTCATATTTCATTAATTTTCTTGTAATCTAATTGATACAAGTTTCATTCAAGGAATAAATAGTTTTTCATATTTTACTGTTACTAGTTAGGTTGGTTTGCCGATCCTATCTTTAGCGAGACTGGAGATTATCCTACAGTAATGCGCCAAAAGATAGATGCAAATTCCAAACAGGAAGGATGGCCAGTATCTCGTCTACCAGTGTTCACTGAAGAAGAGATTTCTTTGATTAAAGGTAAGTGTGATCTCTTTAACATTCATGTAATCTGCTAAACCACAAAAATTGTAACCCTAATCATTATTTAACCGGGCAACCTAGAACACCTCTATTAGAGAACCTCTGAGCTGGACTCTGCCCAGATGGCTGACGACTCTGATTTATTATTTAATTTTATGTTTTACTTCCTTCTACTGTTTACAAGAAATGATTGGAATCACGTCGATTTTCTAATTTGAGTTTTCGCAGGAGATATCAATTTTGAAGACCTCTTACTGGTTACATTATTACAAATTGGTTCGTGGAAGTAACAACCGTAATTCAAAATGCAGTAGTTGAAATTTGATATTTCGCCTAGATGCCACAAGAGGTCACCACTATAAGGTTTTAGTTTTTTTTTTTTAACAGCTGAGGTTATTAGCGCTCGGAGCTTTTTTCAGTGCACTGCCGGCCTCCGGACAGTGTTCTCTCGTTACAGACAACACTGTCCATCACCGGACAGTGAGCTGTAAGAAGCTCCTAGGAAGAGAAAATCTAAGGGTCAGCAGCTGGATTCGAACCCGGGACCTCCGCGTGGGAATCGAGTACGCTAACCACATAGCTAATCCCTCCCCTAAGGTTTTAGTTGTTTATGTTTAAGGTTTTTTTTTTTTTTTTTTTTTGGCCTATGCCTGTGGCCATTAGCCAGTGTTTAAGGTTAAAGTTTTATGTAACATATGTTTTATGTTACATAGGTACATACAAGTAATGTCATAATAATCCTGCTAATAATAAAAATCCCAACATAGAACGGTTGGACTGTACTGTTTGTTTAATTCCAGGTAGCTGCGATTTTTTTGGCTATCAGCATTATACTTCTCGTGAAGTTAAATTTGGCGAGTCAGGAAAAATTCCATCAGTATATAGAGATAGTGGTGTGAAAACATCAATCAACAAAAACTGGACATCATCTAATGTACATTGGTTAAAGGTAAGTCCTATATTTAATGTGTTATTACTTTACTGTTAATACTAAATTGCAAATTAACACTAGCCTGATAGGTAAAATATGGAAGATGTAAACAAGATGAACTTGGAAAATTAGTAAGAGAAATATTGGGCTGAAAGAAGCGAAGTCGATAAGGAGAATGGGATAAGATTTGGGGTCGGAAATCTGGACTAACAGCGTTAAAAGATGTTGCTATACGGCAAAACGAAACTTTGAAGGTTTAGTTGCAGTTGCCAGTGAGAAAATGATTCAACTAAAAGGTGGATATCGTTGGAGCTATTTTTAAGAAATTCATGAAATTAAAAATTCATCAATCTTGAATTTTTAATTGACAGATTTCGGTTCAAAACTCTGGCGTCAATAGTGTCTAATAAGAAACCAACTTACAGATTCTGTGGTTTCTAATTAATCTATATCTGTTGATGAATAAAAGTCCAAAACCAGCCAGGAATACAAATAACATGCATACTACGACGGTTAAATCATAAAATAAAATAATGATTAAAATTATTAAAGTACTTCTTCCTAAATAAACAGTTACTCACGTAGCAACGTTATTTGGGAAAGAAATTATGTCTTCTTAATCTTTAGTTTTCTATGCCTTGTTTTGTTAGAAACGAATCAATCTAATTCATTTCTTTTATTGGCTTCCTTAAATATAATATATTGTACAATTATTTAAAAAACAGGTAGTACCGGAAGGCTTAAGAAGCGCCCTAAATTGGATAAGAAAACGTTATAAAAATCCACCAGTTTACATCACTGAAAATGGATACGGCGACATAGTAGAAGAAGATGGTTTAAATGACGTCAAAAGAATACAATATTTATCGGTAAGCATAAATTTGTAATTTGTAAATATGTGGCAGCGATAATTGAGTAATTTGAACTTTTGCAAAACAATTGAAAATCAGTACTATTAATTTCGTAAAAAAACACAATTTTGATTTGTTTTTTTAAATACAAAAATTATTATTATTCAATAACCCCGTGACATAAGTATAATGTTGTTATGGACCACTGGGGCCATGTTCGGTTCTGGAGGGTTCGTCAGGAAAGAATAAAGATTCTTGCTTACTTAGCCTAAGTTTCATATTTTTATTCAATCATTAGCAGAGCTAGTATCATGAACACATTCAACTAATTAAAAGCTATTTTTTTAAAATAAATTTCAGCTAAGATACAGAATTAAAGGTTCATGAAGTAGAAAGTAAAAAAATGGAATGATTATTATAATATTTTTTTAATTAGTTAACGTGTATACATTTTTACAGCTCTGAAGATGTTTGAATAACCGATCGAAACGTTGACAGAGAAATAAAAAAATCTTTAGCTCTCCAGAACTAAAAAAATATAATGAAGTAAAAAAAAAAAGTAAAGTAATGTAAAAGTAAGACCCAAATTGGGTCAACTGTCCTACCAAATAGTTTTATTACTTATGTACAAATGTTTGCAACAAGAAAAAGCCCGATTTTACTTTATTTTTATTTATTGCAAACAAATAATACTGCGTGTGCTAAATTTTGTATTTTTATTTGGGTTTTTCACTTGGATACTCCTAATTTTTTGCAGACTTATCTTAAGGCAGTACTGGATGCTGTCATAAAAGATGAATGCAATGTGAAAGGATACATATTTTGGACTCTGATGGATAATTTTGAATGGCTTGATGGATATACGTAAGAAGTTTAATTGTCGCATAACTTTTCTTGATATTAAATGTATAATTGTTAAGTGTAAATACTATCATCAAGAAAACATCATTATGCTTTTAGACGATTCGATGAGTTGAAAAGTAAGGTCTTCTCGAATGTGCTTCGAATTTTTTTCTTTTTAACTTCACTACATACATATGTAATACATAGCTCACGCCATTAAAGTTGCAGTCACTGATAAGCACACGCATTCATGCCGAAACGTATGGCATGTAAAGAAATATAAGTTTTCAGAACGTACCCCCATTAAACGGAATTTCAAAACATACAAGAATTATTATATTCCAAATAGCTAGTTAAACTGAGTGGAGGAATGGTTTACAGGCTTGATAGATACGGTTAGCTGACCAATTCTGCGAGCAGTAACTTCTAAGTAACAGACTAATAGAAAGGGCTAGTAGAAAAGATAGTGTGAATAGGTAATTTATAGTTAAACGACTAACATTAACACCACTTAACAAACAAGAGATAATTACAGTAACTAAACTAGGGGAACTTACTAACAATTTAAGATAAAAGAATATGACTAAACGGTACAATAACTTGTAATGATGAATAATACTAATGGTGCTGCAGTGTAGATTGTTTCGTACAAAGCGAACTAGGATAGGATAGAGAGGGTGGGATTCCCTACTGTTAAAGCGCTACTGATCATTTTTCATTTATTTCTAAGCCTCCCAAAAAACACTTTTCCAATTTATAAATTATACCACATTATCTCTGTTTTCCTAACGCTACAATAATTTAGTCGGGGCAGAATTTAATCAACTAATATTTAGCACTTAATAAATAACTATTAAATATGTCTTTTAACTTTTCATAATATTTCAGATCTGCTTTTGGGATTTTTAAAGTTGATTTTAAAGATCCAAATAGAAAGAGAATACCCAAGAAATCAGTTAGCTACATTAAGAAATGGCTCTCTACTAGAAAAATTAGTTCATAAAATATGTAGCTTATTTTAACATTGTTTCGCTTAAATGTTTGATAAATTTGTATATAGTATTATTTACGGTTCCTAATACATTTGTAATGTATTTGTTTGTAAAAAGGTTGCTGTCATTTGTTTGTAGAAATAAATTATTGATTTAATCCTTATTTCTAATAAATTCATTTCTTCATTAAAAATTAAGTTTCCATTTTTTCTTTTAAATTTTAAAATTTGCAATATTGATAAAGGTTCATATAGCACAATTAATATTAAATAAAATTACCAAATCTGTGTGCATAAGCATTTTTTTACTCCATCAAAGTACATTCGCAAATAAAAAATTTCTATTAGCAGAGGAGAATTTTCCGGATTTGTAGTTAAGACGATATTTTGTACTGATAGATTAGAGCTGGGAGGAAGAGAGTGAGGTAATTTGCATGATTAAGATTCCCTATGTTTTTAAATAGATGCTTCCAGGGGTTTATTTGCCTGACTGTAATTACTGGTTTGAAAAATTAAAGTATACAAATTGAATAAAAAGTTTTATGTAAAAAATATCTTAATTAAAAGAAAAAGTCTTTCATATTTATTGTAAACATGAACACTACAGAGGAATCGAGCTGAATGAGTATATGGAGTTAATTATTTATGAAAGATCCCCGGGGACAAAATTCAGCATACCGGTAGGAATCAATGTATTGACTGGATTTGGGGGTTCTCTTGAAAAAGGCTACTATAACTTTACATTTGCATTGCTCACGCGTTAATCTATACCTTTTAAAATGTAAAACAAAAAAATGCTTCTTAAGATAGTTCTATGTACATCTGAAATTAGAGAATTTGGTAATTTGAGGCATTTAAAAGCCAATAGTAGCTGCGAATACAAATATGTCGGTTTTATACTAGCCCTCAAAAACAATACGTGGTTATTGAGAAAGTTAGACCAAGTATACAATATAAATTGGTTCTTGGGAGAAGTGAGTTAACGCTTCCCTCTACGACGCCTAAAAAATAATGTGCTGACTCATTTATACAGTTGGGAATTCAGTATGTCAGTAAAAGTCCATGTTTGAAGAAGATCGGTTAAGCTGGAGTGATAACACATTTACTTTTAGCAATTTTTCGCCAAAAAGAGACTAAAAAAAGTTGGGAATGTCAATTTTGATAAGATAAAGTCATATAAAGAGTGCGACCAATTTTTTTTGATTATTAATATTTAATAGAATTAAATTAATTTGAATTATTGCACCACATTTTATTAATTATTTCAATATTATAAAATGGAATAGACTAGAATTGATAAGATAAGATGAAAAAAAAATCATTCGTTTTCCAACTTTGTGGTCGAGAGAGCTTTGACGTTGGTCCACCAATAAATACTCCAACTTCCATCAGCTGACAGTTTAGTGTAAGACAGCCTCTTGTGCTTATATACAACGCGTAGTCTTATATAAAAGTTTGAATTATAGAAAAAGTGCTTAAATTAGACAAAATTTCTTTAACTACAATTAAAGAAGATCTACAGCAGCAAACTGTCGAAATAATTGGTAATCTAAAGAGCGTTTATTCGTTTATTCGATAAGTAGGTATTTATTTCTTTACCTATTCATTGTAATTTACAAATATTTACGTAATAGATTTATTAAAAATATATCAGTATAAAAAAGAATGAATAGCTTTGAAAAATAAAAAACGATTATGTAATAATTCAAATTATGTAGTTATAATGGCGGTATTCTGGTGCAAAACTAGAGGCAAAGTTTAATTAGCTGACGCATTTATTACGAATATTTATTTACAGCTAGCAAACGAGGGAACTATCAACTTTGTGAAGGGATATATTGTAAATAACTTTGTTAAGAGATTTTGATAGAACTCAATTGATTTGACATGCAAGATTATATCATGCATTCGCTATTCATTTTAATAGCAATTGGTTGCATTTATTGCGAACAAAGTATAAATTATGACATGATGAATGTAAATATTCCCTTTCCAAAAGGTTTTCATTTCTCAGCTGCGACTGCATCTTATCAGATTGAAGGAGCTTGGAATGAAAGTGGTAAGTTTATGTTCGCGAATTATTGTAATTTTTTGGCATGTATTTCATTAATTTTATTTTGTAAATAAGGGCACCTTCCAGAAAGCTTAACTACCTAAACTTATAATTAGAATTGAAGATCAACTGGTAAGTCCTGTTGTGCAAGGCACTGCAGCAAGAGAGGACAGTAACATCCTGTAATGCTCCGTGCAGTACGGTAACGCTATGTGCGCTGCAGCGCCTTGACATAGGCTTGTAAGTCATTCAGCCAATAACATGAGTCTGGTACTTGGGGATCACTGACTCGAGCTCTTCTACACTACTACACACTCACTCTAATCCCTCATTCTCTCTTCTATATCCATCACAATGCAATATACACAATCGTATAACTTACCTCCAAAATAAAGTGGACCATTCGATCTCTCTCTTGTAAACTCAGCAGCACAAAAAATTACATCTAGCTGTGTCTGAAGAGTTGTGGTCAGTTTTCCAAGGCTTACGTAACTTGCCTAGCGCCTTACTCTTCGACTCTTCCATTTTTCCCTCCGCATAACTTCATAGCAGTCCGCACCATATAAAGATCTAGCTGGTAGCCCTAAATAACGTTTTAGTTTACAACGCTGGACAACACAATTTTTTTGATAGAAGAATAATAAATTTAGGCACGCTAAGAAATCCATTCCCACCTAAAATACATTCATACAATCTTTTTGAAAATGTTTATGCTATTTTTGTGCAAAAAAATAAAAACAAAAACAAAAAACTACTTTTTCTTCACAGGTAAAGGTGAAAATATTTGGGATAGAATGGTGCATACTAACCCTTCCTTTGTATACAACGAAGAGAACGGCGATGTGGCCTGCGATTCCTATCATAAATACAAAGAGGATGTTCAACTAATCAAAGATATTGGGGTAATTACGTTGCGTCATGTGTAAGTCATTTCTTGTTTTAAAATTTCATCCCTAATTTGTTGTTTATTATATTTTCCAGTTTGAGTTCTATAGATTTTCGTTGTCATGGTCACGAATATTACCCAGTGGTACAAAGGAATACATCAATCAAGCTGGAATTGATTATTACAATAATTTAATTGACGACTTATTGGCTAATAGTATACAACCAATGGTATTTATTTACATTTTTGATAACATTTTAATTATTTTATTAGCAGTACGTGGTAGTAAGAAATACATCCATAAAATGTGTTAAACTGGTAAATAGGCGCGACAACATCAGAGGGTATTGGCGCCCGGAGGTTTTTTGGGTGCACTGCCGTCTCTCTCTCGTGTTCTCTCGTTACAGACCACACTGTCTATCAACAAGCAGTGAGCTGTAAGAACCTCCAAGGAAGAGAAAATCTAACGACCAGCAGCTGGATTCGAATCCGGGAACTCCGCGTGAGAACCATTACGCTAACCGCATAACCTTCCCTTCCCTAAGTTGCCCTGAGAACATTGGCGCCCGAACTATTTTTTAGGAATCATTTTTCCAGTACTATATAAGTACTTGTAAACTTGTGTACTACTTTTGCACTCAGGTCACAATATACCATTGGGATCTACCTCAACCATTAGAAGACTTGGGAGGTTGGCTGAATTCATCAATTGCGCTATATTTTGAAGATTACGCTAAAGTAGTTTTTTCAGCTTTTGGAGATCGAGTAAGTAATTAATTTTTTAATTGCAATTACCAGAAGTCAAGTGATTCCTGTAGCATGTCAATTAATTAAATCTTTTTAAAATTTAGACACTCAAAAGAAATAATGCAAACAGATTACACAAATAATTAATTAAAAATATGTGATTCTATGTTCAAGGTAAAATGGTGGCTAACAATTAATGAACCTACATCCATTACAGCAGGCTACGGAGATACAGAAGTGACGCCTGCCTTGAATCTGCACGGCACTGGCGATTATTTGGCAGGCCACAATCTGCTTAGGGCGCACGCTAAAGCCTATCGTCTGTACGATAAATGGTTTAAACCTAAGCAAAAAGGTTTATTTTTTCTTTATTCTCGTCATTAATTAGACATCATTCTTTGTCACAATTCATTATTTCTAAAAATAACATGAATCTACTTCTTCTATTCTGAAAAACTGTCTAAAATTAGACATAGTTATTATATGTTCTGATTTTCAGCCAACTCAGAATATCACATAATTCAATGAGAGAAATATATATATTTAAACGATTTAGAGAGTTTTAATGAAGCTGTTAGAGCTACTTTCAAAATAAAGAGAAATGTTTTTGGTATTAGGGAATAATCTATTAATTGAAAAATGTCAACAAATTATTTACAGGTAGAGTCAGCTTCGCTATGGATGGACTGTTCGCATTTCCAAAAAATAACACATTAGGAGATCATATCGCGGCTGAAAGATGGAATCAATTCTCGGTATAGCTACTAGAATTTTTTTCCAACTTAATTATTCTCTAAAAGCTTTAGCTTTATTCATGAAGGATAATTTTTACAAGCTAATCAACAAGTATATTCTTTGTAACTAGTTAATCCTATTCACTGACTTAGTATTAAACAAAATTTATTTTGAATGATCCTAGATTAAATTTTATTTATGACAAAAATGATCAGAATGCTGTTGCAACCAAATTGAATGCGAATAATTTTTATTTGTTCACAACAGTTAGGATGGTTTCTCCATCCCGTGTACAGTGTAACAGGAGATTACCCACCAGTAATGCGCGACTATGTTGACAGAAACAGCGCTTCAGAAGGTTTGCCAGACTCCAGATTACCTTACTTTACTCAACAGGAAATTAAGGAAATACAAGGTATTGGAAGAATAATTCTGCGGAAACTCTGATACCCTGTTAGTGAAAACAGTTTTCCCCTCTTAAATATTTCACTTTATTACAGGGACCTATGACTTTCTGGGTTTAAATCATTACACGTCAACTTTAGCCACAAACGGTGTCTCTGGACAACAGCCGTCTCCACTAAGAGATTCAAATGTGGAATTATCAGTTGATCCTAATTGGCCAACCTCACAATCTCCATGGCTTAGGGTAAAATTTTGTTTATCTGAATTTGATAATAGGAGAGGCAGAAATATGATCGTAACGATTTTTTCAAAAACTAGGTACTTCTGTAGTAACATTTTTATTAAACCCTAAATTTTAGCAACACATGTAACGATCCTTTAAATCTGGCACAAAAAAAAATACATTGTAATGAAATAATACATTAGAGGCAAGTAATAATATTTCACTTTCAATAAAAGTGAAATCCAGGTTAAGGAATTTTGATTGTTAATTTAGGTAGAAATTAATCCCTGGTTCCCTGGTTGAAACCAATCAATATATAAAGCTGTGATTTTTTTTTTTTTTTTTTTTAAATATAATAGTATTTATCTATTAATTTTCTGAAAACAACTTATTCAGGAGATCTCAAAACGATAATTTGTCACTTTACGTGATCGCTATAACTTTTCTTGCTGGGCAAAATGAATATTTAAATTTTGATTAATAATAGTAATTTAAAGATCAAAAGGAAGGGATTACCTCAATACTAGTGTTCTGGTCTCCCAGCTAGAGGCCCCAGGTTCGAATCAAACTCTTAGATTTTTATCTTCTGAGGAGCTTCTTCACAGCTCACTATCCAGTTTTGGGGAGTGTTGTCTTAATGAGAGAACAATGTGCGGAAGCCGATAGGGAATTGAAGAAAGCTCCAGGCGCCAATTTCCTCAGCGGTTGGCGAGTCTTAACGTAAACAAAACAAAACGAAAATTATTATTAGAATAATAATAACATAAAAAATATTTTGTATATTTCACGAAATTGCTGCTTAAATGCCATTTAATTCGATATTAACATATAAAACAATTAAATCAGTAAGCATCGCTAGACGCTATTTACGTTCAGAAAGTGCTTACAAACCCATATAATATGATAAAATTTATACATTTCTTTCTGTTAAAGGTTGTTCCAGTTAGTTTTAGAGGAGTATTGAATTGGGTGAAAGATCAGTACAATAATCCAGAGGTGTTTGTGACAGAAAATGGTTTCAGCGATTTAAATATAACACAAGATTATGGCCGAATTTCTTATTATCAGGTAATTCGTTATAAATAATGTTTTATTGTAGAGTTATAAATTTCATTTTATAGCTGTAATATATTGATTTCTTAGACCTATTTGAGTAATCTAAGTGCTGCCATTTATGAAGATGGATGCAATGTAATTGGATACACTGCGTGGAGTTTACTAGATAATTTTGAATGGAGAGCAGGCTACAGGTAACGTAAACATATAAAGGATTATTTTTTGTGAAATTGAATGTTTGAGTTAAGGATGGGTATCCTATTTGCTGATGATGGAATTATAGAAAATGACAGTTATTGAATCTTTATTTAGTCCCGCTCCCTTGTCCTTAATAAGTTTTGTTGCATCGCCCACACGCATTGAGAGCAGAATGTTTCAAGATAAAAATGTAAAGAAAAAACAAAGTAAACTTACCTTTTCAAATTCAATAGGATTGCGATTTTTCTATTATGAGAATTAAATTTTATTATGAAATAACATTTAAGCGAAATACTTGAGAATTACGTTACGGCTAATGATGATGGTTTTCCTGTAGTCTGCACTTAATCGGATATTTTTAGAGGTAATTTACTCAGAATGGAACTTCTAGTAAAGCTTTCTTTTGTGAAGGTTCTGGGAGTATAAATGGCTAGAAACGATAAGGAGTATGGAGGCTAAAGTACTCCTGATGGAAAGAATGAGTTCAAAAGATAATTTTGACAACTTGCGAGACGGTATAACGTAAGTGAAGTCGAAACTTCTACACCAAACTGATAAGTCTACATCTGGTGATGGATGAAGTTCGGAAATCAATCAGGGACCTAATAAACATACGGGATACAATGTATAAAATTAAATGTATTATCCAACACTGTGACCTAACAACGTTTTCAATTATTTGCCTCATAACCATTATTTGAGTTTTAGGCTGGTGTTGTATAAGTTTGCCACTTTCAACAGCTATCTATGGGAAATCGGATTTATTGAAATAGCGGCATTAAACAACAAAATGTCTTTCTCGATTAAATTCAGTAAGAGAACTAGGACGTGAATTTCCAAAAGGATTATATAAGCAAAGCTTTGCTCCGCAAGGTCAACAGGGCCATTAAGTTTTTGCATCGTGTTATTGTTTGTGAAAGTTAATCTTGTAATACTGTGAATGCACGCAAGTATTACTAGTTTTTAGACTTAATTGTAGGGTTTCGGAACAAAGTTGTTTTTACGAAGTAGGGGCGTTAACCCTATGCTCAACCCCTAACTTGGAGGGCCAGGTCCTTTATTATCGAGGTTTTCGTCCCCTAGCATGACGGCTTTCACCACAGCTTAAGAGCTCATGCTACCCTTTGAGCGTAAAATATTAAGAAGAATATTTGGACCTGTGCTGGAGGAGGGTGCATGGCGAAGAAGAAGTAATAAAGAGCTGTATGAGTTATACGGGTCCTGTGTTATTGTACAGTTCATCAAAGTGAGGAGGATAGATTGGCTAGGACATGTTGCGAGAATGGCGGAGGACAGAATGCCTCGGAAAATGTTACTTGCAGACGTTTTCGGTACGAGACGAAGAGGGCGACCGAGAAAACGTGGGCTCCAGGATGTTGAGAGGGACCTTGGAGTGCTAAAGGTGGAGAACTGGAAGTGAAGGGCCATGTGTAGAGAGGACTGGTGGAGCATTGTTGGGGAAGCCAAGGCTCACTATGGGCTGTAGAGCTGCTTAGTTAGTTAGTTAGTTAGACTTAATTGTAGCTTCGTTAGAATTCATTCTCAAAATTAAAGGAACATTCTGTTTGCATACATGGCCAAAATTAATTTTAATTATTTTTTATTACTCAATTTTTTTTTCAGTCAACGGTTTGGAATAGTTCAGGTCGATTTCGATGATCCTAACAGGCCAAGAACAAAGAAGGCTTCAGCGGAATTTTTCAAAAAACTAATAGCAAGTCAGAAAACATGAAGGTAAACATTTTGGCAGTTTTAGATTAATGGAAAACTTCTCAATTAATTTAATGTTTTATTAATTTCAGAATTTCGATCTAAAGAAAAACAGATTTCAGCAGAAATGTTTAAAAGAGGAACAAATTATAGGACCTTTATTTTACTTAATACATTATAAAGTATAATTGCTTACCAAATGAGTTTGTAATAACATTGTTTTTACTGTAATATACTGTTTAACCTAATAATTTTTTTTTTTTTTACAATTATCACATTGTAGTAGCAAAAGTTTGGAGCAGTTAATGATATATTAGTAACACCAGAGGTACTTAAATTTATCTCTACTTGTTACACTATTTATTGTTTATTGTATAAAATAATTGTTAATTAATTAAATAAAGTAAGGCGTAGTATGCCGTTCCTACGAGAACTATTTTAAATCCTAAAGGAAGAAAGATTATTGCCAATTTGAGACATAATTTTTTTAATTTTTGACAAGCTTACGACCCAGGAACTAGGTCATCTTCAGGGCTTATTCTTATTAACCTACTATTAAAGTATTTTTATTAAAGCAGTGATCTATAATTGGTCGGTTGAATATATGGATTTCCGATTGCTTTGAAAGATTTATGAGAAATAAAAGTTTAAAATTTATGTTAGGCATTTTTATTTTTCCTTTATGACTTATGTTTGTTATCATTTTTAAATAACATTACTTTATCGTATTTTTCATATAATATTAATTTTTTTCATGTAATCTTTAAATATTAAGTTTATATCGGACTCAATCGGTTTGCCCGTATGCACTAAATATGTTTAATTACTAATAAAATGAAGAACAGAAAAAATTTAAAGTACTTCGTATTTTTATTATTGATTTAATGATAATAACCTAATTCTAATTTTAATTCTTTATATACGTACATTTTGAAATGTAGCTGTAGATGTTTTATTAATCTGCATATCTCCGAAATTATTTTTTAAAGCTTCCAGGGGTTTATTTATCTGACTGTAATCATTAGTTTGAAAAATTCAAGTACTAGGTTCAAAATTCACTTTACCTAAGGGATAAAAAAACAAATTGAATGAAGTGTTTTATGTAAAAAATATCTTAATTAAAAAAAAAAATCATTAATATTTATTGTAAACATGAACACTACAGAAGAATCAAGCTGGATGGCTATATGGTGTTAATTACTTATGGAAGATCCCCGGGGACAAAATTTAGCAAACCGGTAGGGACTATTTATTGACTAGTTTTGGGGGTTCTCTTGAATAAGGCTACTATAACTTTACATTTGCATTGCTCACGCGTTAATCTATACTTTTTAAATTGTAAAACAAAAAAAATGCTTCTTAAGATAATTCTATGTACATCTGAAATTAGAGAATTTAGTAATTTGAGTCCTTTAGAAGCCAATAGTAGCTGCGAATACCAATATGTTATATTAGCGCTCAAAAACAATACTTGGTTAATGAGGATGTTAGACCAAGTATACAATATAAATTGGTTCTGGGGAGAAGCGAGTTTACGCGTCCGTGAATGACCTCTATGTCATTAAGAGTAATGTTAACTCATTTATACCATTGGGAATTCAGTATGTCAGCAAAAGTGCATGTTTTAAAAAAATCAATCAAGCGGAAATGATACTTAATGGAACTAAATAAAATTGAATAAATGCGCCACACTTTATTAGTTATTTCAATATTTCAATGAACTATAATTGATCAGATAGGAAAAAAAAAAACCTTCGTTCTCTTGCTTGCCGGTAGAGAGGGCTCTGATGTTGGTCCACCAATAAATACTCCAACTTCCATCAGATGACAGTTTAGTGTAAGACAGTCAGTATATTGCGCGTAGTCTTATATAAAAGTTTGAATTATAGAAAAAGTGCTTAAATTAGACAAAATTTCTTTAACTATAGTTAAGGAACGTCTACAACAGCAAACTGTCGAAATAATTGGCAATCTAAAGAGCGTTTATTCGTTAAGTAGGTATTTATTTCTTTACCTATTCATTGTAATTTACAAATATTTACGCAATAGATTTATTAAAAATATATCACTATAAAAAAGAATGAATAGCTTTGAAAAATAAAAAACGATTATGTAATTATTCAAATTCTGAAATTATTACGGCGGTATTGTCGTGCAAAACTAGAGGCAAAGTTTAATTAGCTGACGCATTTATTACGAATATTTATTTACAGCTAGCAAACGAGGGAACTATCAACTTTGTGAAGGGATATATTGTAAATAACTTTGTTAAGAGATTTTGATAGAAATCAATTGATTTGACATGCAAGATTATATCATGCATTCGCTATTCATTTTAATAGCAATTGGTTGCATTTATTGCGAACAAAGTTTAAATCATGATGACACCATAAATGTAAAAATTCCGTTTCCAAAAGGTTTTCATTTCTCTGCTGCGACTGCATCATACCAAATTGAAGGAGCTTGGAATGAAAGTGGTAAGTTTATGTTCGCGAATTATTTTTGGCATGTATTTCAATAATTATTTTGTAAACATATTTGTAAATAAGGGCACCTTCCAGTAAGCTTAACTACCTAAACTTAGAATTCAAGATCAAGGGGCGAGTCCTGTTATGCAATGCACTGCAGCAAGAGAGGATAGTAACATCCTCTAGGTCAGTGCTCCGTAACCGGTGTAATGCTTGTGCAGTACGGTAATGCTATGTGCGCTACAGCGCCTAGGTTTGTAAGTCTTTCGGTCAATAACATCAGTCTGGTACTTTAATTCAGGGTATCACTGACTCGAGTTCTTCAACACTACTACACACTCACCCTAATCCCTCATTCGCTCTTCTCAATCTGTCACAATACAATATACACAATCGTATAACTTACCTTCTAAATGAAGTAGACCTTTCGATCTTTCTCTTAATCTCAGCAGCACAAGAATTACATCTAGCTGTGTCTGAAGAGTTGTGGCCAGTTTGCCAAGGCTTATGTAACTTGCCTAGCGCCTTACTCTTCGACTCTTCAATTTTTCTGTCTTAAAGCCCTCCGAGAACCTAACAGAGTCACAAACTTAAATTTATTTACGGCTACCACTCATTAATGTTTATTTTATAGCTTAAAGAGATGACTATTAAAGCTTCCCATTCCGCAAAACTTCATAGTAGTTTATCATTAGGTAGCCCTAATAAACGTTTTATATTACAACTCTGGCCTACACTATATTTTTGATAGAAGAATAAAAATAAAGGCACGCTAAGGAATACATTCCCACCTAAAATATATTCTTACAACCTTTCTAAAAATGTTTATGCTATTATTGTGCCAAAAACATAAAAATAAAGACAAAAAAATACCAAAAAAAATCTCTATCTTTTCAACACAGGCAAAGGTGAAAATATTTGGGATAGAATGGTGCATACTAACCCTTCCTTTGTATACAACGAAGAGAACGGCGATGTGGCCTGCGATTCCTATCATAAATACAAAGAGGATGTTCAACTGATCAAAGATATTGGGGTAATTACGTTGCGTTATATGTAAGTCATTTCTTGTTTTAAAATTTCATCCCTAATTTGTTCTTTATGATATTTTCCAGTTTAAGTTCTATAGATTTTCGTTGTCATGGTCGCGAATATTACCCAATGGTACCAAGGAATATATCAATCAAGCAGGAATTGATTATTACAACAATTTGATTGACGACTTATTGGCCAATAGCATACAACCAATGGTATTTATTTATATTTTTGAGAACATTTTATTATTATATGAGCAGTACCTGGTAGATGAAAATTCATCCATAAACGTGTTAAATTGAAATCTCAGAAACCACTTACTGCCACAAACACCTCTGGATTATTGTTCCGATCTTTCAACCAATTTAATACTCTTCTAAAACCAACTGGAATAACCTTTAACATAAAGAATTATTACCATAAATAAATGTTATCTTATTTTATGGGTAAAAAACAAAGAACTCAGCGTAGGAAGCACCTTCTGTTCTGTGAACAGCGGCCAGCCATGCTAGCTGAAATAATTATGTTTTAATATCGTATTAAATGACATTGAAACAATAATTTTGCCAAATATGTAACGATTTTAATCTTGTCTTTATTATTTTTTATATTTAAGGTGGACAATATCTAAGACTATTGGCGCCCGAAGTTTTTTTTCAGGAATTAATTTGCCAAAACTAGTTAAGTACTTCTAAACTTGTGAACTATTTTTGCACTCAGGTTACAATATACCACTGGGATCTACCTCAACCTTTAGAAGACCTGGGAGGTTGGTTGAATTCATCAATTATACTATATTTTGAAGATTATGCTAAAGTAGTTTTTTCAACTTTTGGAGATCGAGTAAGTAATTAATTCATTTAATTGCAAGAACCAGAAGTCATATGATTCTTGTAGCATGTCAATTGATTAAATCTTTTTAAATTTCAGACATTCAAAAGAAATAGACATAAAAACTGATTACAAAAATTACTAATTAACAATATGATTTTATGTTCAAGGTAAAATGGTGGCTAACAATTAATGAACCTATATCCATTACGGCAGGCTACGGAGATACAGAAGGGGCGCCTGCCTTGAACCTGCACGGCACTGGCGATTATTTGGCAGGCCACAATCTGCTTAGGGCACACGCTAAAGCCTATCGTCTGTACGATAAAATGTTTAAACCTAAGCAAAGAGGTTTATTTTTTTCTTTATTCTTGTCTTTAATTAGAAATCATTCTTTGTCTTAATTCTTGATTTCAAAAAATAACATGAATCTACTTCTTCTTTGAAAAACTGTGTAAAATATTCTTAAGGCATATTATTATAGGTTCTAAAGATTTTCAGCAAACAGAATATCACATAATTCATGAGAGAAATATATATTCAAACAATTTAGAGAGTTTTAATGAAGCAGTTAGAGCTACTTTCAAAATAAAGAAAAATGATTCTGGTATTATGCAATAATCTATCAATTGAAAAATGTCAACAAATTATTTACAGGTAGAGTCAGCTTCGCTATGGA
This sequence comes from Rhodnius prolixus, assembly GCF_049639745.1. Classification (NCBI taxonomy): domain Eukaryota; kingdom Metazoa; phylum Arthropoda; class Insecta; order Hemiptera; family Reduviidae; genus Rhodnius; species Rhodnius prolixus. The sequence goes on along the minus strand of NW_027411603.1, from coordinate 45,566,914 downwards.
TGGGCCGTTCGCATTTCCACAAAATAACACATTAGAAGATCATATTGCAGCAGAAAGATGGAATCAATTCTCGGTATAGCTACTAGATTTGTTTGTTTTTTTCAATTTAATTATTCCCAGAAAGCTTTAGCATTATTAATGAAGCACAATATTTGCATGCAAATCGGCTAGTATACTTTTTGTAATTAGGTAATCCTATGTTCACTGATTTAGTATTTAAAAAAAGTAATTTGAATGAACCTAGATTACCCTTTATTGATGAAAAAAAATGATCAGAATGCTGTGGTAACCAAATTGAATACGAATAATTTTTATTTGTTCACAACAGTTGGGATGGTTCCTCCATCCCGTGTACAGTGTAACAGGAGATTACCCACCGGTAATGCGCGACTACGTTGACAGAAATAGCGCTTCAGAAGGTTTGCCAGACTCCAGATTACCTTACTTTACTCAACAGGAAATTAAGGAAATACAAGGTATTGGAAGAATAATTCTGCGGAAACTCTGATACCCTGTAAGTCAAAATATTTCTTTTTCCCCTCTTAAATATTTCACTTTAATTACAGGAACCTATGACTTTATGGGTTTAAATCATTATACGTCAACTTTAGCCACAAATGGGGTCTCTGGACAACAGCCGTCTCGATTAAGAGATGCAAATGTACAACTATCAGTTGATCCAAATTGGCCAACGTCACAATCTACATGGCTGAGGGTAAAATTTTGATTATCTGAATTTGATATTAAGAGAGGCAGAAATATGATCGTAACGACCTTTTCTGAAAATTCCGTAGTAACATTTTTTTTAAACCCTAAATTTTGGCAATTCATGTAAAGATCTTTTAATTAAGACCCACAAAAAAATACATTTAATGAAATGGTACATTAGAGGCCATGTACCATTTTCAATAAAAGTGTAATCCAGGTTAAGGGATTTTGATCGTTAATTTACATGGGGTAGCTTGATTCAAACCAATCAAAATATAAAGCTGTGATTTTTTTTTTGTTATTAATGTGATAGTATTTTTCAGATAATTTTCTGAAAACAACTTATTCCGGGTATCACAAAACGAAAATTTGTCACTTCACGTGATCTCTATTACTTATCTTACTGGGCAAAATTAATTTTTAAATTTTGATTAATAATAGTAATATAAAGATCAAAAGGAAAGCGATACCTCAATATTAGTGTTCTGGACTTCCATGTGGAGATCCCGGGTTCGGATCAATCTGCTAGCCTTTAGTTCATTGTCTTCTGAGGAGCGTCTTTACAGCTCACTATTGACTAATGGGGAGTGTTGTCTGTGATGAGAGAACAATGTGCGGAAGCCGATAGCGCATTGAAAAAAGCTCCAGGCGACAATGTCCTCAGCGGTTGGCGAGTCCTAACGTACAGAAAACAAAACGAAAAATATTATTACAATAATAATAACATAAAAAATCGTTGTATATTTCGCGAAATTGCTGCTTTACTTTCAGAAAGTGCTTACTAACTCTTATAATATGATAAAAGTTATTCATTTCTTTCTGTTAAAGGTTGTTCCAGTTGGTTTTAGAGGCGTATTGAATTGGGTGAAAGATCAGTACAATAATCCAGAGGTGTTTGTGACAGAAAATGGTTTCAGCGATTTCAATATAACACAAGATTATAACCGAATTTCTTATTATCAGGTAATTCGTTATAAATAATATTTCATTGTAGAGTTATAGATTTCATTTTATACCTACAATATATTGATTTCTTAGAACTATTTGAGTAATCTAAGTGCTGCCATTTATGAAGATGGATGCAATGTAATTGGATACACTGCGTGGAGTTTAATGGATAACTTTGAATGGAGAGCAGGCTACAGGTAACATAAACATATAAAGGATTATTTTTTGTGAAATTGGATGTTTGATTTAAGGATAGGTATCCTACTAGCTGATGGTGGAATTACAAAAAAAAAAAAAAGACGTTATAACGTAAGTGAAGTCGAAATCTCTTCACCAAACTGATAAGTCTACATCTAATGATGGATGAAGGTCGGAAATCAATCAGGGACGTAATAAACATACGGGTTGCGATGGATAAAATTAAATATATTATCCAACAATGTGGACCTAACATCATTTTCAATAATTTGCCTCATAACCATTATTTGAGTTTTAGGCTGGTGTTGTATAAGTTTGCCACTTTTAACAGCTATCTATGGGAAATCGGATTTATTGAAAAAACAAAATATCTTTCTCGATTAAATTCAGTAAGAGAACTAGGACGTGAATTTCCAAAAGGATTATATAAGCTAAGCTTTGCTCCGCAAGGTCAACAGGGCCATTAAGTTTTAGCATCTTGATTATTGTTTGTGTTAGTTAATTTTGTAATACTGTGAATGCACGTAAGTATTACTAGTTTTTAGACTTAATTGTAGCTTCGTTAGAATTCATTCTCAAAATTAAAGGAACATTCTGTTTGCATACATGGCCAAAATTAATTTTAATTATTTTTTATTTTTCAATTTTTTTTTAGTCAACGATTTGGAATAGTTCAGGTCGATTTCGATGATCCCAACAGGCCAAGAACAAAGAAGGCTTCAGCGGAATTTTTCAAAAAACTAATAGCAAGTCAGAAAACATGAAGGTAAACATTTTGTCAGTTTTGGATTATTGGAAAACTTCTCAATTAATTTAATGTTTTATTAATTTCAGAATTTCGATCTAAAGAAAAACAAATTTCAGCAGAAATGTTTAAAAGAGGAACAAATTATAGGACCTTTATTTTAGTTAATACATTATAAAGTATAATTGCTTACCAAATGAGTTTGTAATAACATTGTTTTTACTATAATCTACTGGTTAACCCAATAAAAAATAAATTTTTACAATTATCGCATTGTAGTAGTACAATTTTGGAGCAGTTAATGATATATTAGTAACACCAGAGGTACTTAAATTTATCTGTACTTGTTACACTATTTATTGTTTATTGTATGAAATAATTATTAATTAATTAAATAAAGTAAGGATTTGATTTTCCAAAAAGAAGAAAGATTATTGCCAATTCGCGACATAATTTTTTTGCCAAGCTTTCGATCTAGGAACAACTCAACATGAAATTTCACTTGCTTAAGACATGTCTGCAGGAAGCCGAAAAAGAAATTGGCATACTTTCGAGTAGTTTGTTAACCTTTTCTTTATGCCGTAAAAGAATACGAACTTTAAAATGATAATCTAATAAACGTGGCATTCATAAGCTGGAATTTAATTATTAAAAAAAAAGAAATGCAACTTCTTGGAAAAACATTTTGTGTATGTTCAGCATTGGAACAGGAAGCTATAGTACTCACTACAAGAACAAAAAGCAACGATACGCTTGACCGAACTTGATGGTAGTCACAGGACATATCTGTAGCATTCACATGTCGGTAATGAGAGCGCTTATAAAACCCCCTAACTTGCAAGAAGTATCGTTCAGTGGTAAACCATTAACAGTCTGCTGAGTTAATAGTGTTTGTTAAAGATTGCAATTGTATTTAGTTGTATATTGAATTTTTAAAGCTTTTGGTAGCATTATTATATCAAAAATCTAAGATCAACTAATGCTTTCATAAATTTTGCTGGCAAATTTACTTATATTTTAGTTAACTTTGCAATCAACTTGAACCATTGAAATTTGTTGTTGCACAGCAATAACTCAATTGAACATTAAATTTAACATGAAATATTACATTATTCTTTCGTTACTTATAGTTATTGCAATTAGTTGCATCTATTGCACGCAAAGTTTAAATCATAATGACACAATGAATGTAAATATTCCTTTTCCGAACGGTTTTTATTTTTCTGTCGCCACTTCATCATATCAGATTGAAGGTGCTTGGAATGAAAGTGGTAAGTTATGTTAAGGGAATTATTGTTAGATTTATGTTAATAATAAATTCAGTAATATTTATTATTTTTTAGCCGAGAAAGTATAATAATTACAGTTGTCGTGGAGTTCCCGAAAAACTACATAGGGAAAAATTAACAGTTTATTTTAATTTATTATTATTAATTTTTTTTTTAAGTCTTGTTCATTTCTCAATTGTATGTAAGTGTACGATCCTAAATTACACTTAAGTAGAAGCCTACTCCCTACCTCAGAAGCGGCAAAATGGTTTGTAATGTTAAAAGAAAGAGTAAAGAAAATCGTGGCCGCCATTCTCAAAGAATCTCAACAAATTTGAAAAAACAGATTAGATTTACTCGGCGGGACGGGACCCACGCCCCACGGCACTGCAGCCACCAAGAGGCTTATTGTGTCTTCCCTTGAGTCTAGTAGGTGAAACCTCCCCTTCTAAGAAGGTAGAGGGCTTTCCCTACCAGTTCTTTCTGCGCTACAATCTCCCCTGGTCTCAAGGTACCAAAGATTTCGTAGGGCAGTCTCTCGAGTGCTACGCAATCGAATAACAGGTGAGAGGCCGTTTCTTCCTCTTCCTGGCACAATCTGCACATCGGTTCCGAGCTAATAAGCCCTACCTTGTGCAGGTGCTTCCTGAACCTTCCGTGCCCCGTGAATAGGCCTGTAATCAGAGTGATCTGATTCCTGCCCAAACCTAGAGTCACTTTGGTTCTTTGTTTGCACAGCAAGGGCATAACCTTCTTGCTGTGTTTGACCCCAGGAAGCATAACCCAGTACTTTTCATGTTCTCTCCAGATCCAGTCTCTGAGAGTCTCACGAACTGCACCCCTAGTGATCCTCAGGACTAGTCGAAAAAAAAACATTAAGTGACGTGGTATTTCGAGTAATGTATTTTGACTCCTTCAAAGTTTGTTTGTTCAAAGAAAGTTTGGACTCCCTCTCGTTTCTGAGCAAATGTACACACAAACAAATATATATAAATTGAGATGGATATTATTCGGAAAATTCAATATTGAATCAGTTATAATTGATCCGTATTTTAATCGAATTAAATTTTATGGTTTAATTAATAAGAATTTATTAATAACAAACAAACAAACAAATTTGTTATTATTAATACAAGAAAATAGCATGTCTGGAAATGCAAACTTCCTGAAGGATTCTTTTTTGTTTTACGCGATAATCCTTCAAATCCCTTCTTTTTTTTTCTTCACAGGTAAAGGTGAAAATATTTGGGATAGAATGGTGCATACTAACCCTTCCTTTGTATACAACGAAGAGAACGGCGATGTGGCCTGCGATTCCTATCATAAATACAAAGAGGATGTTCAACTGATCAAAGATATTGGGGTAATTACGTTGCGTTATATGTAAGTCATTTCTTGTTTTAAAATTTCATCCCTAATTTGTTGTTTATTATATTTTCCAGTTTGAGTTCTATAGATTTTCGTTGTCATGGTCACGAATATTACCCAGTGGTACCAAGGAATATATCAATCAAGCAGGAATTGATTATTACAATAATTTAATTGACGAGTTATTGGCTAATAGCATACAACCAATGGTAATATTGTTATTCGCATAAATATGATTTTATTAATCTTTCCAACTAATCTTATTTATTTTAGTTTTGTAAGTCCGGATGTATGAACAATGACGCATCAGTGAAATGAATGTAATAAAAAGACAAGATAAATAAAGTTTATTTAATAATAATAAATCTTCAAAGATTCATACATTGAAATGTTTAATTAAAAAGAGGAGCTGACTCCTTCTAGAATTGTTTAAAAAAAGTAAAAGTAAAGTAATCCTCTATTTTTTCGAACGCCGCTAATTTTCTAACAAATAAAAAGTAGTTACATGGGGATCCGAAATGACTAAAACCTCTTTCCTAACAAGTTTTACTTTTACAAATAATTTCCGTGGATATAATTAACAGTTTTAGCCCTATGCATATTTCTGCACTCAGGTCACAATATACCATTTTGATCTACCTCAACCTTTAGAAGACTTAGGAGGTTGGCTGAATTCATTAATTATACTATATTTTGAGGAGTACGCTGAAGTAGTTTTTTCAGCTTTTGGAGATCGAGTAAGTCATGAATTTATCTCAATATATGTAAGCAGTGATGTAGTTAATTATTTAAATTATGATTCCTACAACAGAATCACTGACTGGGGCATTTTCAAAATGTCGTTTTACTAAAAATCGGTGTTGGAGTTGAAAAAATTGACTAACTATTATTATCATATATTTTTTTTTAAGGTAAAATGGTGGCTAACAATTAATGAACCTATAACCATTAGTGACGGCTACGGAGGTACAAATTTGGCCCCTGCCTTGAATCTGCACGGTACTGGCGATTATTTGGCAGGCCACAATCTGCTAAGGGCACATGCTACAGCCTATCGTCTGTACGATAGATTGTTTAAACCCAAGCAAAAAGGTTGCAACATATTTTTTTTAAAATTAGAATTAAGTGTAAGAGAGTTCCATGTTAAGTCTTTTATCGATGAACAGTTCAAGATAGCGGAGTTAACAGAGGATGAGAGAGGTGTTTGCTTATAATGTAGAGTAAACGATGTTATTTTTTAAAGTTTTCCAATTTTATTGGGAGGACAAACAAATTGTAAAACTAACTTTTTCGTAGTCAGAAGCCTCAAAAATAAAAATTGCCAGTGAAAAAACAAATTAGAAAATCTCTACGATTTCAATACGTCTTTTTAAGAGAGATAACAAAAATAAATAAACCAAATTACTGGGAAAAAATTGTTGTTACCATTATCATGATTTTTATGTTACAATTACAATTCTCGAGAGATTAATATATCAAACCCAGAATATTTGAAATATATTTACTACTTACCAACATCCAATTTGTTAAACTGTAAAATATTGATATAGTTTAAGAGGGAAGCTCTCAAAGTCTCATCCCTCCTCCACAACTGTCCTGTAAAAAGAAAAAAAATATTATAACAATTATATTATTATATATTTGCATTTACATAAGTAATTACTAAAATTTTCAAATATAATTTGTAAAAAGTAATTATTGAAATAGATATCCACAAGCATATTTACAAAAATTAATTAATGGAATCCACTTATTGGAACCATCTAGAAAATTTATCATTTCCTGACATTTTTCCTGAGAAATAAAATATCCCTACAACCAACTGTCTGTGCGGTCTCGTAAGGCTATTCAACCTAAATATAAACTTGGAGTTCCCTTTGATTTTTTGCTTTTGAGCTTAGTGTTGGCCTACATGGGTCATTTTCTAAAAATCATTTTTCCTCAAAACGTGAGTTTCCTTTTTTAAAAAAACTTAATTTAAGAAATTAGGCAAAACTGAAATTCTACATCATTGCTATATAAGTGAAAGTAATAATTCACTAGTTTTAAGGAATTAATATTAAAATACAAGCTGAATACTGAACGCTAATGGAGTGAATATTTTTACAGGTAGAGTAAGCTTCTCTATGAATGGACCGTTTGCATTTCCACTAAGTGATTCAGTAGAAGATAAAATCGCGGCTGAAAGATGGAATCAATTCTCAGTAAGGTTACTTCAGTGTTTTAAAAATTATTATCGATTCCTGTATTGAATCTAATATTTATTTATTTATTTCTACTTATTATTCATTAATGGAGTTTTTATTTTTTTCTGTCTGCAACAGTTAGGATGGTTTCTCCATCCTGTGTACAGTGTAACAGGAGATTACCCTCCGGTAATGCGCGACTACGTTGACAGAAACAGCGCTTATGAAGGATTGCCAATCTCCAGATTACCTTACTTTACTGAACAAGAAATTAATGAAATACAAGGTATTGGTGGATGAATTCTCTGAAACTCTAGTTACCCAATTAGTCAAAATATTTCTTTCTTTTCCCATTAAATATTTCCCTTAAATTACAGGAACCTATGACTTTCTGGCATTGAACCATTACACGTCATCTTTAGCCACAAATGGTGTCTCTGGACAACAGCCGTCTCGATTAAGAGATGCGAATGTAAAACTATTTGTTGATATTAATTGGCCAACGTCACAATCTCCATGGCTTAGGGTAACATTTTATTTTATCTGAATCTGATAATAGTAGAAACAGAATAAATGTGATGATTTCGATTTCAACTATTATAGAATAGTCTTATTTTTTTGAGCCAACACCTTTTTTTCTATCCTGACAGCAACACTTATTTATTGTCTTTGAGCACTCGTTATTATTGCGAATAGTATCATCTAAATTCTAACATCTACTTAAATATAAGTGCCTATTACATTCAGCTGCTCATCCTAAACCTATCTATAACATAGGAAGTTCTCTCCACCTTTACAACCCTACGGAGGTCTTGCCTTCATATCGTTTATTTTTCATAACCTTCATGTCGTGTTCGTCTCTTCAGGTTACTTCGATTGAATAATACTCGTATTTATTAGTAAACTTAACACAGAAAAGTCGTTGAACCGCTTAATTATTGTTCTAATTATTGCTTTAAAGCTCCCGCATTGGATTCCATATATATATATTTTTTTTAATTTATACTGGTGAGAAACGATTTACACGATTTTCTCTTTCTATGATTCTTTCAAGAGAAACTGAAAATTAAGTAAAATGGATTAACAGAGCATGTAAAGTGCAAGGTTTCACACCAGATATCCCTCAGGAGGGAAAGTCTACATTTTATTTAACAATTAAACTCAAATTTAGAAACGTTAGTATGGATTGCTTGATTTGATTGCGCTATAACACCAAGTGCCTAATTTATCATCTAAATAAATAACAGGCCAGAATATATTCACTTTTTTTTTCTGTTAAAGGTTGTTCCAGTTGGTTTTAGAGGAGTATTGAATTGGGTGAAAGATCATTACAATAATCCAGAGGTGTTTGTGACAGAAAATGGTTTTAGCGATTTAAATATAACACAAGATTATGGCCGAATTTCTTACTATCAGGTAATTCGTTATAAATAATATTTAATTGTAGAGTTATAAATTTCATTTTATAGCTGTAATATATTGATTTCTTAGACCTATTTGAGTAATCTAAGTGCTGCCATTTATGAAGATGGATGCAATGTAATTGGATATACAGCCTGGGGTTTATTAGACGATTTTGAATGGAGAGCTGGCTACAGGTAATCTTCTTAAGTTATAAGTCAAATATTATAAATTGGAAATTTTTGATACTTTACTTAAAAATAAAAAAAAAAGAGTTAATTTATATTTTCACGGCTAAACTACTCTAAATTAATCTTTCAGTCAGCAATTTGGGCTTGTACATGTCGACTTTAATGACCCCAACAGGCCAAGAAAAAAGAAAGCTTCAGCAGAATTTTTCAGAAAACTGATAGCGCGTCAGAAAATTTAAAATTTAAACCAGACTTAATTAAAAAAATTAATACAGTTAACTACTAATTTAAGAAAACATTATTTTTAACTAAAATAGAGTGAAAATTATAGTTTTTGAGTGACACAATTTATTTTAAAGTAGATATTTGTTAAGAATTAAATAATGTTGACATAATGTACTTTTTTAAAGGGTGAACAATTTTTTTTTTTATATTAATATGCTGTTTTATTTGAGATTTCTGTATTATATGTGGTAGTTACTAAAATTGTTCATTGAGTGTTGAAGTAGCACTTTAGAGGTTACAGGTGGAACTCTATTTCTTTTAAGCATATAATAGTGCTTATCAACAGTTGGCAGTAAATTTAAAACATGTTTATTTATAGTCGTGTTTTCTTCATAGTTCTATGCGAATGACTACTCATACAATATATCATTTCTTTATCAGAGAAATAAGTCAATGGAATAATATGTACATTACTGATAAAAAATAAATATGAATTTTTAAAAAGATTTAAAATTTATTTGTGACCATTAAAAAGATCACGTTAACATGTCTTTCTTTCACTCCAATTCTCGAAGTCCTTACTTAAATAATAATCTTTAACGAACATCTCAAAAGGCTAAAAACGAATTTTCACAAAAAAATTATTCAAAATAAACGTCGTCTATATACGAAGTTTATTTTCATCAGAAAATCATAGGAAACATTTTCAAGAAAAAAAACAAACAAAAAATAAGAAAAGTGAAAAATCCATGAAGTACATTATGATATGGAATTTTACGAAAACAATCAAGCCACCCTCATTATTACACTGAAATGGTACTTTAAAGGGAAGAATACCCACACCTCTCTTTCTAAAATCTTCTTAATCGAATTCTGCTGGAAAAAAATTCATAAATGAAAGTTACTAAGCAACCCTAGTGAAAGAAGATACAAACTTTTACTTCACCCTAATAAGAGAAAATAATATTTAAAAAAACCTAGAAAACTGTACATAAAACAAAGTCATGTGAATAGTTATATCACTTTTTCATTATAACATATCAACAACTAATGATGCTAACTTCATTCAACCTTGGAAAATAAATTCAAGCATTGTCAGCAATGTAATTACTGTTCGTTCTAATTCAAGCACTAATTGACAGTTTGATAAAACATTATCAAATAATCTTTTTTTTTACATTTTATTACAGAAGTTTAATAATTAGGAGGTGTAGTGGGGCATTTTTCTCTGATAGTGTACTGAAAAGTTTATGTATTTTTAGTTTTTTTTTTAGAGATGTTAAGATAACAATTAATTAGAAAACGCGTTACCCTGGCTGACTCTATAGTGCAAGACGGAAACATATTTGAAGTAGAAATACCACACTCATTAATCTACCAATGATGACGATGGAAGTCTAAAACAGGTCAGGCAAATAATAAACATGCGTACAACGAAGGATAAGATCAAAAGATATTATCTATAACTACGGGCCTGACCACTTTTTCAACAAACTTTCATCAAATTGAATTTATTTCGAAGTCTGAACAATCGGGGCCTCCGATCAACGTATTTTCTAAAATTTGATATAAACTTATTTTTTAATGTTACAATCAGATAGTAGTTTTTTACTTTACCTTTTTCAAGTGTTGTATTAAAAAGATTTTATTTTTCGTTATGGATGCCCAGAGAAGTCAGTCACCAGTTAATTTCCCCTGTAACATTGATACATTAATTCATATCATGCTAAAATTAATACTTTTTACTTATAAACCTGAAAATTTTTACTTGTTTTCTGTAAATGTAATAGTTTATGTATATTTATGCTCTCTTGCTACTTATTGCAGAAAATAAGTACGTTAGTTTTAGTGGTTCTTCATGATAGTTAATTGATTGAGTTTATTGTTAGATTATAATTAAATATTTAGACAAATGAAGATAGGAAATGCTAAACATGATTTAAAAACTGTTCTCTGGCAATTACCTATTCCAGTTCCAAAGAAAAAATCAACTATTTGACTTAGAAAGATATTTTAGTATTAACATAAGTACGGCCCAAATTGAGGCTTATGAAAACGAATCTCATCAACTTAATTTATATTAAATATATTAAAAGAGATTAATACGGTCATGCTGTGGAAAAATGTTGAAATACCTTTCCAAAAAAAGCGACACACCAACTTTTTCTTTTATTCAGTGTTCTCTTAGAAAAACAAATTTTATTTTGAGCCTTTTAGGGGGTACGGACGAGAGCTCAGCACTCAGTATCGTCAGATTGTAGGAAGAGAAACCTTAACTTCTAATGGAGGCGCAGACAAATTTTAATTTCAAAGTTTAAGAAATAATTAATCATGAAGAGTTGTATGATAATTTAATAAAGGAATTGAGTAATTTCGGATTATTGAATAGACATTTTTAAAAAACTAATTCAAATATATATTTTTGAACGAAATTAAACCTCATTCTTCTAGTGTTGGTCACACTGTATTCTTTTTCAGACTTCAGACTGCTTGCGGGCCTGTGTAACCTCTTCTACTGCCTATCTTTAGACTATTAATTTTTTTTAAAAAAAGGTAATATTTTTGTTCATTCTTGAATTATTTTTACATTACTGATAGATATTTCAGATCCTAGTCATAATATGTTGAACAACGCTTTTTATTTAGAAGTGCAGAAAAGGTTACGGACTTGGTCAGTTTGGTTGAGAAATACACTTATTTTTCATTTTTTTTTTTCTAGATGTCTGCTTTTACTAGAACATCCCGCACTACTTTTATGTTATTGTCTGCCAGATCAAGAAATGTGTCAGTTAAAAGAGGTTACGCAGATGAAATGTCTTTTACCTTCGCAGCGGCTAATCAGGTCAGACAACTTTTCCGTAATGATTTATGATAGTAATTGTATTTCCAGTTAGTAATTACGTTTTAATTTTAGGTGTATTACAACAACGCTAACGTGAGACAAGTTGATGTACCATCATTCAGTGGTTCCTTCGGTATACTTCCAAAACATGTACCGACACTTGCTGTACTAAAACCTGGAGTAGTCACTGTATTCGAGAATGATGGCAATTCGAAGAAGATATTTGTGTCCAGTGGAACAGTAAGTTTTACTTCATTTTTCTAATTTAATAGCTTTGGCATGAGAACAAACTAAACAGATTTCTATTCGCTGCAGATTACTATCAACGATGACTCTTCAGTGCAAGTATTGGCTGAAGAAGCCCATCCTGTAGAAGATTTAGATGGGGCAGCAGCTAGAGAACAGTTAAGTAAAGCTCAGGGTGATCTTTCAAGAGCTTCGACTGATGTGGAAAAAGCGGAGGCACAAATAGCAATTGAAACAGCAGAGGCTCTTGTTCAAGCAACTACGTAAAATTTTTGTGATTCCAGTGGCAATTCATATATAATTGTAGATAAAAATATTGTTTTAAGTTATTAAAAATATAAATGTAAAATAATTTGGTTGTTTCTGTGATATTCCTTCATATTCTTCTATGTGGTGAATTAAGTTTGTGTACAATCACAGTTTGAGTACAGTAACAACTTAACATAAATTAAATAAAAGTTCAAAATTACCTTCTTTAAAGTTCTGTCATTTTTAGCATTATAATATTTCACGTAAAATGGCCCTAAGCCTTTTTTCTTTGAAATCAATCTCTGTCGCACTTTCCAACATAGCTAACTAATCTTTCTTTCTTCGACATCCTTATTTCTTCTGCTTAATTGGTTCGTATTTTAGCCACGTTTTATGCCACTCTTATTTTCATTTCAACGACACAATCATGAAGTATTCCATTGCATTAAGGTTACGGTTGGTTTTATTGCTACTAGCGATTACTCTATCCTGATCTTTTTTAACTCAGTAGTTCTTAGTGAAATAACCGTCCACTTACATGTTCTAGGCCCAGGTCCTATTCAATAGTTAACAAATACAAAAAGTAAGAAAATCTTATTTTTGGCATCACTTCTCCATTAAATCCAGGGAACGGATTTAAGAAAATTATTCTACACCTTTCAGTTTTAATGTCCTTTGAGGCAGTCTAATTAAACAGGCAAGGACCTTACACCCTTAAAAACGAGTTCCTATCATGCGACTCCACAGATATCTGGTGATAACAGTAGCTCTGATGCGCTTGAGTAACCATTATCAAGTGATGATTAGGAGGAGGACCTCTTTTTGCACCTTCCAGAGTCTTACTTCAACTTCGTGATCAGATCTAGTAAATTCTTTACAAATTCTACAACATCCTTTTAACTTCTAGGACTACAGGCTAAAGACTGACCCTAACATTTCTTCCACTACAAAATCTATCTCACTTCTCTCCAACTTAAAATCCAAACAAACATACAACGTACTTCCAATATCAGAATATTAAACAGAAAATAAACCGTGAAAGTTCCGAACCGTGTCTAAAAAAGAAGATATATTTATTTTCAAGCTACCAAATGAAATGTGTTTCCACTACCAATAATAATGTCATAGTGTTAAGTTATGTTCGTTTTAATTGTTATTTTTAGCTTATATTGCACACTCTCATTGAGTAAAAAAATAAAGAAATAAATGAGTTTTGAGACTAATTGTGCTTATTTTTGTACAACTAAATCTTAAATATTATTTTACGATTTGTAGGTAATGTCTAAAAATGTTTGTATACTAAGATCGACATTAAGTAAATCTTTTTAAAAACTTATTTGGAAGATTAATCTTAAATAAATAAATAATCCAAACAGAAAAACAGTTTATTATAGAGCTTCCATATCGATTTTATTTTACATAAACTTATGTAATTTACCATTTGCGTTTTCTTTGCATATTGCAGAGTTACAAAATAAAATAAAAAAAAAAAAATGGTTTATTAAATTCCACTTCCTGAATGACGTCCACCAAACTTACACAAGATCGAAGTCTTCAACTACACTGGTAAAACTTTACTTTCGAGATCATCAGTTATTCTGACTTTTTTAAAGCCAAAATATCGCGTACCCTAAGGAAAAAATAATTCAAACATTTTACGTAGCTCAACTAAGTTAGTGAAAACTTAGAATATATAAATTGAAATAACTCACATAAATCTTGGCGACAAACTTTAATAAGCTATTATAATAACTTCTATTACGCAGATTGTATCTGTCGCTCGGATTTAGCAGAAGGTAATTCTCTGGACAAACCAACTTTATAACAAACTTCTTTCCAAGTAGCTTCAGCTATCTCCTTTGCTAAATTATTTCCATTTGTTAAAACATTTTCCAAATAATCAGGACTATTTAGCAACCTAGTTATCTCATTTCTAATGGGTGTTAGTTTTTCATTTAGTGCTTCAGCCACTACAGATTTATACCTGGAAAAAGGAAAGTCTATGGTATAAATGTGATCTAGAATTTAAAATATCAGTGAATAAGACTTTAGTCTTTGAATTTGTAATATAGATTAACCGTAGAATATATTTGTTTTTACTATTTTTGTGAAAGAAAATAAATTATGAGGAACTTCATGTTATACTAATTTGAGGACAACAGTCCAATATATTTTTAATTTTAAATTAAAAAGAGATAAAGCAATGAGAACTAGACTTTTTAAATAGAGCATTTTCAGATTCTATCCTAAATACAAATGACTTTTAAAAGTAACATTTACCTTCCGGTATCCAAATGTGCATACTCTTCACAAATTTCCTCTTGAAGGCTACCAGTTAATAATGCATGTATATCTATCAGATTGGACACTCCTGGACGTGTTTCTGGATCATATGACAATGAAGATGTGAAGTCTGTTACAGCCTTCTTTATTTTAAGAGCTAAGGGAAAAAAACAACTTAAAATGTTGAGATGTACGAGCACAAAATCAAAATTATTTATTAAATGAAAAAAAAGTGCCTTCAATTAAATTCTTAAGATATTTGGACAGAACGTTTTCTAATATTATTAATATTTGACAATGATATGTGTACATATATATATTTATAAAGAAATAGCGATTATGAATCTATGATGCGACATATCAACCACTCCATGTTATGATTTTTCTAAAATGTATGAAAAAAACAAAATAATTATTACCTATATCTTGTGAAGAGTCAGTAATTTCAATGCGACTTTTAGGATCACCGTGTGATTTTGACATTTTCTTATCTGGTTCTCGGAGACTTTTAATTCTACTGCCACCCATGTTCTCTAAAAATGTTCATACGAGTATATTAGAAGCAGTCAATAAGTATAACAATTTCCGGCAAACTTCATACCTTCATACATTAAAAAGGGTTTTGAAGAAGCTCTAAAGAGGAACACCCCTTAAAACCATTATTTGAATGCATTTGTGGTTTCACAACTTCTAAATCTTTTTGATTTATTTTATATAAATTCTGATTGAAAGAAATCATCTCAAAAAAAAGGGTTTGCAAAAAAAAATAATTAGGCCTCTTTTCTGCGCATTTTATTTGGGAAATTTTTCAAAATAAAAAAACAACCAAGACTTTACAAAATTTTAGAGGATATAAGACGATAAACATCTTTGAAAAGTGTATTTCGGAATCTTTAAGCCTTAGAAGCTTGCTCGATTGTTCCTATTGGGCACCTAAAATAACTCATTTTGCACGAACTGAAAGGAATCTTGAAATCTTAATGTATAATGTACGATTCAACAGCATACAATCTAATCTAGGGCCGAGAACTCCTTAAAAGAAAAAATACATTTTGGCCACGATGTCCCTTTTATATAAAACTATCCGTATCTGTCAAATATGCGAAAACAAAAGCGAAAAAGAGCTTAGCATCTTCAGTTCGACTCCAGGTAAAGGCGCGACACATTAGGATTCGTTTGCTCAGCAATGACATACTTCTCAAGGAGTTGGAATGTTTTCTATCTCCTGGCCATGTTTCCTACCAACTTAACTAGCTCCATTTAACGCAGATGTTTCGAAGCAGGACGAAGGTCTTGGAGACCAATCTTCCTTAATCTAGAGTTTGTTTTGCCCAAAGGTGAATGGCGAATCTTTTCAAGACCCTACAAAAAATATTTTAACTTATTCCTAACCGAACTTCTCCACTTGAGAGTGAGTGTACTACCATGTGAGATATTTTTTAATAGCTCAACAAGCAATTTTTAAAAATAAAGGCCATTAAAGAATAGTCAAAAGTCCTCCTCTCATTTACCATCATGTGGGCTACCTCGTAAAATTTCTAATCATGTGATAATAATAATAACAAAAAAAAAAAACAAAAAACAAACAAACAAAGTTCTCTTCGCATCTTAGCTAAAACTCTCTTTTGCTCTTCAGCATGTTTTTATGAATTTCAGATCACAGAATTTCTCTAAGAAGGGATGAATCTCAATTCGCACCTTACCTTCTACAATACACTCCGGTAGAGGAAACGTTTTCCCATACTTATTGTTGAACGTATGCACTAAATGTTGCGCTAAATGTAAGTGTTGTACTTGATCTTCTCCTACTGGAACGTGTGTTGCTCTAAATACAAAAAAGTACACAAGGAAATGATATATCTTCCAGGAAACATTTAATTCAACTCATGCATTTAAAAAACTTCAATTGGAACTATTTATCTTACTTATACAAAAGAATATCAGCAGCTTGTAGAACCGGATAAGTAAATAATCCAAGTGGAATATCTTTAAGTACAGATGATTTTTCTTTATATTGGGGAAAGTGGTACAATCTAGTCATTGTTGTTAATGTTCCTAAAACCCAACTAAGACTTGCATGTTCAGGTACCTGTATATTAAAAATGCGAGGTGAACTGCTTCTACTACTTTATATTTATTAGCTGAAAACTTAATTATGTATTCATTTATTTGCTATTAACGAGCAATAAAGCACGTTTATAAGTATTAAATTATTGTTTACCTTAGATTGTTGAAATATTGTGGACTTCGATGGATCTATTCCACAGGCAAGAAGAGAAGCTGTCATCAAAAAAACACTTGATTTTAAAACCTCTGGATTCTAATTGTAAAAAAAAATATTGAAATTTGATGCTCTAAAAATGATACTTCAAATCAATGATACGATTGAAATTAACATTAATAAAGTACCTGCGGCAATGTAATGGAATGTAGATCTGCAATACATAATATTACGTTTTCATTCTTTTCCTGTAGAGCTTTCCACCTCAAAACTGCACCAAAGTAATTTCCTATATGCAGAGTTCCGGTAGGCTGAATGCCAGATAATATTGTTTTGGGGCGTTTAAAATCCTAAAATAGTTTTTCAATTGAATAATAAAAAGAAAAAACTTCCGTCAAGAGTATAAACAGCTAATCGCAAACTAAACAACCTACAGTATTCTGGGAATACCGTCTCAATGGAATCTCAGATGATTTAACCCATGATTTCTGACTCAGAGGAAATGAATAACATCGGAAATACTTAATCATTTGGATGTTAAAACGAAATCTAAAAAGGGACCTCGAGGTTTTAGTTTTTCCTCGTTTAAATTCACCAACCTATATGGTTTAAACGTAACCATCGCAAAACCTACCAATTCCCAGAAGGTTCTGGGACCAATTCAAAATATCAAATTGCATTTTCACTCAAAGAACATTTTTAAAAACAACTTTTTAGGCTCTGGAGATCGGCTATTTGCGCTAAAACTCGATTTGTAAAGATCACGATACTGTCTTTGTCTAGTTAGAAAAAGTTTAAAAGTGCTTGCTAATTTTATCTAGCGGTGCTTGAAAGAACTTAATTTTAATAATTGCCGCTAGATGACAGGAGAGTGCACTTTAAAGATAGTCAAGGAAGTCTTTCAACATAGTCGAAGAACATTTTAAATACCAGTAAATCATGTACTCTAGTAAAAATAAAAATAATTTAATTTTTCTGCATTCATGTAATTTATTTATGTCTCAAGATTATAATCATAACTACTATTGAAATTTTAATAAATCTACTTATTGTATTTTTATTCTTTGAGAATAAGATTATTCTGAGCTGTTCCGTCACCTCGCATATTGCAACAACACTCACTCTAGAAAAGTGGTTTAAAAATGAAAAATTAAAGTGAAATAAGAAATGCCAGAACATAACGTTCACTCCCAGAAGTAGAACTTACATAGAAAAATACCTAGGACTTTTAATAGACAAATAACATCGAATGCGCTAACAAGACTCAAATGAAAGAAACGTTTCCACTTACTAGCGCGACAACTTGATATTCAAAACGAAATGGGCATCAGCCAACATCATAGAGTACATTACTGAATCCAAATTCGACTTAAAATTCATAATTATCTTAACATTCCATTCGTCAGACTCATGAGATCTGGCAATCGCAACGAAAAAATTTCATTCTCTCGAACCTACTAGTCTTCGATCCACCAGCTTTCATCCTTAACACTTCCTGACAACCACATCCGACGTCTAAGGCAGTGTACCATTGGGTACACTTCATGTTTCTATTTTCAGCTTATTGACTTATTAAAGGAGCTTTGCTGCCCTGAAGTTGTATCTTACTAGTAACTACTCATTTTGTTGAGAAATAGGTGCCGACAATAAATGTACACTGAAAGCACAGACGAAAAGTACAACTACAGGTTGAAAATAATGTAATCAAGGAAGGCTATCACATAATAATACAAGTACAAGAAAAAACTACAAAATTAAGTAATTTGCTTTCTCAAGAGTATATGACTAGATCCATGATATAATTCTGGTTAAATTAATGTAATAAAAATTTATTAAAATATATATAATTCAGAGAAAACGTAAAGTCGTCAAAAATATTCTTAACTTCATAAAGAAAAAAAAAGATGATGTTAAGGATGACTTTACGGTGTATTCACAATAAATTCTAAACAATAAATATCATTGCCAATATCAGATTGCAAATGGACTCTTGAACGGCTGTGAAGTAGAAGTTTCTTTATCCCTTACTACCACTACCTTGCCCCTGTTATGCCCTTCACCTACTTTTGCATAGGCTTTAGGTAGTTCTTGATACGGAAATATTTCTTTTACTATCGGTTTTATCTGCAACAAAACAAATGACGGACAAGCGTAAAGTCACTAAATTCTTATAATTTTAGAAATATTGCCAACTATATTGACAATAACCTTCTTTTGGGTGAATAAGGTGTGAAGTTCTTCAACTCCTGTCTCCAATGGAAGAAAATAAGCCCATCTTATAGTTGACCCTCTAGTCGGTGCTCCGCTTATAACATTTGATCTCACTATTTCTGTTGCATTCTTTACCATACCGGCCATTAAACCAAATTTATCTGTATTGGCTAGTAATGGCGATCTCAATGTTATATATTTGGAATTTGACCAATCTTTAAGAAATGGAATATATGTGTAGTGGGTTACATTGCCGGCACAATCAAGAATTATATCGTATCTGAAAAAAAAAGAAGCCTCATTAATGATTTTACAATGATTTCATTTCAATGACTTCAACATTATGCATTTTCACTATTACAAAATGATTGGGTTGTTTCTGCATCAACTGTTGGGTTGTTTCTGAGGGTCAGAACCCTCGAATTACTTGGAAAAAGTTTCACGCGTAAGTAATTTTAAAGATAAAAATTATACTTTTCAGCTAATCGAAAATACAGGACAATAGGAAACCTACCTTTTCTTTCCCTACAAATTTTGGTTATACATTTCAAGCTTATAAATACTACATTACTCAGTTAAAAACGAAATTATATTGGGACGATTCCATTAGAGGATAGTTTAACTTAGACCCACCCAAAGAAATGAAGTTCCATTGAAAAATGTTGCACATAAAGGTAATAGACATATATGAATGTTGAGAGAAATACGAAACTCACAAAATCAGTCGAACAATTTTATGAAATAACCGCTTGTAATTGTAAATTCTGTTCTGTAAAGAGCCACTTTAGGAAAAACGCTTTATTGCAAAACTGGAATTTTACCATAAAATTTAGTTTTATTAATAAGATATGTGATAAAGCTGTAGATTATTCTGTTAAACCACTAGTATGCTAGCATACCCTTAACCCAAAAATGACCTTAAATGATTTTTCTGAGAAAATGTTACATGTAAAAGTTATAGTCTAAATAAATGCAATCAATATTGCATTAAGGATCGCTGGAGCCGTTTTGGGAAAACCGCCGAAAACAGAAAAATCGGTTCAGAAATTAGTACTTTCGATTGATTGATCTCGTCGTCCAAATGCTCATGTTAGTTCCCATGGAAGCACTTTACTTGAATATCAAATGTGAACTATCTGGGATTTTTCAGGAAAACACTAAACATGATTTGCCGATGAAAACCGGCACGATTGCTCTATTCCCCAAAAGAGGGTAAACAGAAGATTCAATTTAATTATTTAGAATAAAATACTAACTTTCCAGAATGTTCTAAATTCTTCATAGCATCTGGTGCTGTATAGTCAATAACTACATCGGTACCCAATCTTTCTAGTAGATGTATAGCATCGGTTCTGCAGGTTGCAACGACCTACAAAATACATTTAAACATAAATACTGATGAGAATTTATTGTATTATAATCTTGAAGAAATTTCAACATTAACTTTAAATATTAACTTTCAGATTATAAAGAAGACTCGCACGGCACGTTTGGGCTCCAAATTAGAGGGTGTAGCAAAAGACTCAACGACAACTTCAAGGAGTAACCTGGTGTTGACGGGAAGGATAATGAGAGTTACTAAATGGAATTTTTAACAGTCAGCGATTGCCATCTCAAAGCAATTTTGTGTTAAAGTTATTAGGATTTAAAGAATAAGGAAATTAGAAAAGCAATACAGAGAATAGGAAGGGTTAGATCATCTCTCTCTTTCTCTTTGAGGATGCAACAAACATTTCTAAGCAAGCTAAGGTGGCCAAAAATGTATCATTTTTCCTCTCATTTAAAAAAAGTGGGAGAGTTTTTTAAAAACTGCTATGAGGAAATTGGGGAAACTCAATGCCCTTTCGCGCCAACATTAAGTTCAGTGTAATCGGGAGAGAAGCTACATTCTCTGGATGCTACAAGAATCAACAACTACTAAAGCTGCCTTATGACATTAAGAGATCAGGAGTTTGAATTGTTGAAGATAAGAGGTCTGCGTCCGTAAACGAGATTTATTTATCAATGAATAACTTTCATATAAAATAGATTGTTTTAAAATCAATCTTAATGTGTTGGAGATATTGTAGATAAAGTTTAAGAATTAATTCTAACAATAATATTGCTTACCTGAAGATTCCAAGCCTTCAACATTTGTACAGCTATAGATCCAACGCCGCCGGCTCCACCAATTATCAAAACTTTCTTCCCTTCCTTATTCGACCACAAAAGATCACCAGTAATGCAGAGGGCACACCAAGCAGTCATACCGCAATATAGAAGCGAGGCTGCTTCTGAGAGAGGTACTCCTTCTGGGACATGTCGCACCTTGTTTATATTTTCGAGTTTTTGTTTATGATATGCATCAATTTAAATCATTCTATAAACTAAAGTAAATAAGGTATCAACTAAAAAAAGTTATTAACATCGCGAGTAATCAAGGGTATGGATAGTAACGCAAATTTTATTAATTTGTACTAACTAGTGGCCTTAATGAAATGTAAAAATAAAACATTAAGTTTATTCTTAGACTGGTTGGTCTCCTCTGTATACGGTAACACAAAAGATACCGAAGTGAACACTCTACGATAAAAGTTTTGGTTTAAATGTTAAATGATTATGACGTAGGACTGATATGAGTGGTAACACTCGGCTCTCGTTTAGCTCGTAATAAATAAGCATCGTAAATAGGATAAAAATTAAACTAAGCTATCTCCAAGAAACATACAATAATTAAAACTGACCGGTAGGACAGTTGTACAAGGGTTTTCATATTTTAGATGTCTCACCAAATTATCGCTAGCAACAACCAAATCAGCATGGCAGCCTTGTTGCTGGGCCGGTACAACTCCATAAACTATATCTCCAATTTTAATATCTGGACGCACGCTAGTTCCTTTAGCAACGACCTCTCCAGCAAAGTCTCTTCCTAGAATCAATGGGCAAGGAAGTGATTCATCACCCACGTTAAGGAAACTCTCGCATTGTCGGATCGCACTTAATAAAACATTTCCATAACCACCTGGCACAAGTAATGAATATTTTAATTAGAATTTATAAGCTTTTTACCATCTAAGATGAGTCAAATATTTATTTTATTAAAAAGAAGAAGATAATACTGACCAACCATTGACACATCAATAGGATTGATGGAAGCTGCCCGAACTTTCACAACGACTTCTTTGTGATTATTAATCACTGGAATAGGAACAGACTCAGACAACTGCAATTGTTCAAGTGATCCAAAAGAAGGTACCACCCAAGCTGACATATGTTCTTTACCGGAATAAAATCGGTCTTTCGATGCTGTTGTTGTAGGAACACTAGTTACTGTCTTTTTAAACACTTTGTAGGGCGAACAATAGAGCAGTCGTAATTTACTTGAGAGAGCCATTTTTAACTTGAACGAACAATTATGTCGCAAGACTGCAGGATTAAGTCAAATGTACAAAAATATTTGCCCCTTTGTACGTTCAATTACCGCTTGGCACATACCGCTACCAAACAATAACCTGCTACATTGCAACTTTCTTTCTTTCTCGAAATAAGTTCTTGAGACCTGAAGTTCTCCAAATAAAATTTAAATATTAATTTTTGTGCACACTAATTTTTCATGTTGAATTTGAATAAATGTTTTTTTTCGATAAATAAGTGCTCTAATTCTATATGTAACTTACATAATGTATGTAAGTTATCAAGGCTAGGTGTCAGTGACAAAGGAAGAGTGCATTTGAAATTGTTTTTGGCTGATTGCCGAAATATTTACTTACGCTACTTTATTGTTTTTTTTTGTTTTTTTTTAATATAAAGTGAATAATTAGTTAGGGTTTTTTAAAAATCAAATTGAAACATTCTATTTAAAACTAAAAGTTATAGAATAACAAAATGTTGATCACCAAATTTAAACATTCAAAAGTAAGTAAATTCAAGTTCACTGTCTTATTATGTGTTTGAGTTTTCTTCATCTTCTTCTTTTATAATTTAAACTACCTGATTTTACATAGATATCTAAAAAATGGAGGTGCGAAATAATTCTGAAAATGGAGAGTATTCAAAGTCGCAGAAGAAAAACCAGTACTGAGGGAAAGTAAAAAGTGAAGGTATGTTGTTAACTGAAAATGGTTCTAAATGAAATTTAATTAATATTTCATCAAGATATCGATTAATTCCTAGAGATTAAAAATTGTGGCTAATCTTTACAATAGCTCCCCAGAGGCGTGGCCTGTTTATTTTTGGTGCATGCGCAGTACAGCACAGTTACCGTTGACTTTTTAAACTACTTCCCGCCAATGTTCAATATATTCTTTTTAAATTTCTCAACTTCCCGCTAATGTGCTGTATATAATTTTTTTGAATTTCTTAGCTATTTATGTTGAGCGCGCATGCGCAGTACACTTACTGCATAGTAACTGCTTCTTTTTCAACGTATTATCAGTTCCCGCTAGTGCCAGTGTGTAACTTTAGGTTCCTTTTTTTTGAAACTTCATAAAAGATGAGCGTTTTGAATTTACAGTTTTTCTTTAATTTAAAGCATGAATGTAGTCTGAGGGAGGATAAAGAGATGAAAGTTTTATCATTTTGAATAAGTGTTGGTTTAATTAGTAATAGATATGTAGGTCCGAAGTGTGGAAGTGAGATAAGTATGAAAAGGAGTCATTTTTCCATGGGCGATCAAATGAGAGCATTATTTAAGGGAGTGCATAAAGTGTAGAAACAGAAGGATAGGGATTGCATTGAATAAGGTAGGCTTCTTTTCTTTTGTTTTTCATGTGTCTGAATTACAAATTAGAGTTGTGTTAGTGGATTAGTGGGGCAGTGAGGGGGGTGTGGGGGGCGAAGCCCCCCATAAAAACAAAAAATAGATCAGGGGGCGTGGGGGCAAAGCCCCCACAAAAAGGGGGGGTGTGGGGGGCACAGCCCCCACGAAATTTTTTTTTAAATAAAATTTTCAATCTTGAATTAATAATTCGAAGTGATTCTAATTCGCTGTTACCATATAACCCGCCAGATTTAAATGTAAATATAAAATAAAGAAATATTTTTATATTTACATTTGAATTTGGCGGGTTCTATAGTAACAGCGAATCAGAATCACTTCGAATTAGGCCACGCCTCTGGGGAGCTATTGTAAAGATTTACCAAAATTGTAAATTATCTAGTGACTTAGTCCACTCTATAAAATAACGAACAAAAATATTAATAGATTGAACTATTTTCTTAGTAAATTCTTATTCATAAATTTGATACAATAAACAAAATGTTCAATTTGGTGATACGATTGTAGGATTTCCATTCTCGGGTTAAACATTATAAGAATGAGCATTAGATTGATCACCTAATGTATTGCCTTTAAACCTTAAAGTAAAAACCATATTGTCAATTCTAAATTGATTGTAATCAAGGATCTCAAGGCTTCCTCTAGTAGGAAGCAAGAGGAATGAACTATGAAGTCAAAATGAATTCATTTACAAGAAGAGAATTCGTTTAATATTACTTCTAGGAGTAAAGAAAAGAAAAATTTTAATTACATTTTGTTTAAAGCAATTAATACTTTCTAACAGTTTTTCCAAAATGTGCATATGTATCCCCACTTTAGTAAATATAATGAAATTGCAAGCATTACGAAACTTGAATCCAACTAACAGCTAAAGAGGCGGAGTTTGATTTCACTTTCTTGCGGTTCGCCAGACTAGTATCTGCTTTAAAGTTCATTTAAACAATCTCTCAAATGATTGGAATACAACGGAAAGTATTTATAGTAGCTGGTGTTCTACTAGCTGTGGCTGCCTTGATTGTCGATTCACTCAAGACTTCTCAGGTTAATAATTACTGATTAATTTTATGAATAGTTCTAATTTTTAATGTCGGTAATAGTTTTGCGATCATTAAGCATGTGGTTTACATGTTCGTAATCTCATTAAGATTTGCAAGATTACTCTTGTTTCTTTCGTAGCCCTTAAGGAAATGAAAATGAGATGGGTATTTATTGTTCTTAATACGTATTTCTTCTATTGTTCACAATGAACATAAAATTTCAACGGTTTAAATGGTTTTGAGTCTCAAGTTAGGACTAAAATTAGTTTAAATATTTCGACCATCCCCTGAACTTGTACTTTGTCGGATTCACTGTAATTACTATCCTAATCCAATTTTTTCAACTTGAACTCCAAACCATATAAATATAAGTTAGTGGGATTTATTTTTATTTTTTAAATTATTTTCTTAGGATGTTCCTATATTGAGTGGGATCGATTTCTGGCTTGCACTCCTAATAGTGTATTGCACTTTAAACTTAAATACGGATGGGGGATTGTCAAGTTAATTGCTATAAGATAATTCCTCTACATTACGGCACACCAAAATACAATGTTTATGCATACAATGTGAGCTGTGACTGTAGAGTGTTAAATGTACTTGTTTTTAGGTGATGGTGTTTTGTAGGTTTGTGTGAGCTATAAAATTTCTTGGGGTTGTTAAATCCAAATAGATACAACTAACTTTACAAACTCTTCGTGAATTTGGAACATCATTTTAAGCGTTTTTCGAGTATTAAATTAGTCCACTTGCCCTGGAAAATTATTAGTAATAAAAAAAAAGGTATCTTACCTAAATGCCTTTTAGGCAAATTTTGCAAAACCAGTTTAATTTACAGTTAAGAATGTTAAAATAAGTGATTATTATTTTATAGCTAAATTTTGTTACTTTAATTTATAAAATAATTTGTTTGTCTTTAAAGCGGATTATCAGGTAAATGTAAACGTAATTAGACTAAACTAAATGCTACTTCTAATTGCCGGGAAAAGAGGGTTTAAATGAATAGAAACGTATTTGCCGTGAAGAAAAACAAAATTGTAAAAAAACATTTACCTACCAACAAACAAAGATTAAAAATATGTAATTGTAGCGGTTTTAGAGATTAACGAAATGAAATCTCACGAATTGCAACAGCTCTCTGGAGATTAGTAACCCCTCTTAATGCTTACTATAAAGTGTTGTACACAAGGCCCTGGGCTTGAGGTAGCTTGCTGACCTTGTCTCCTTGACACAGTCCTCTGCTCGACGAGACTAGTGTAATCCCTGTGGAGAGAACAATATCGGGAGATTGGCATGTGCTGTACTGCTATACTCGAATTAAATTGATATCCGTTGTTTAAATCGACTTAATAGAGGAAAAAACAAATTTATATTTGTTTTTCATTCATTCATTTTTTCTTTTTGAAGAGGTGTCAGAGTGAAACTTATGCTTCTTTGCAAATGACACATTTGTTAAATAGAAAGACGAAGTAGTTTAGGGACTTTTTAAGTTAACTTAAAAAAAATGAATAAATAACAGCTCTGAACCTACATGTAATTTAACATTTTTCTTCCTGAGAATTATCGATTATAGTTAATAGTTTGTTAACCTTTTTACATTAATTGAACTATTAATCATTACAGGATTGTGTATCTCGTTACGTTACTATTAAACAGAATTAAGTTGTTGTTTTAAGGTTTTACTTTAAGCAAATTTAACAACTAATTAGTTAAGTAATTGGCTTTCACAACTTATTCCTATTTAATACTTTGGTAGGGGACCTGAAACTGGTCAGAGTTAAAAAAGAATTTAATTCATCCGAGTAGTTATTATAATTCATTGTTAAATGAATTTTAATTAAATGCTTATATTTTTATTTCTACTATAAATTTAATTTATTTGAGCTTAGCAAGTTACTGAGGGAATGTGAAATACACGAAGTTGTTGGATTTTCCTTTAATTTTTTTTTTGGTCTTTTCGGATAATCGTATAGGCATTATTCACGGTGGAAAAGTTTGGCTGGCCGACTAACCAACACGGAATGACACGCTGACGGAATGACTGATAGAAACACGCTTAAATAAAGAAAAACAATAAAGAAAAAAAATGATTTCTGGTATTATACTCTTGAAATGAAATTAATACATTTTATTCATGATTTATTATTATTATGTTTTTTGTGCTTCGGCAGCAAAACATCTTATTCATTGTTTTTTTTTTTTCCACCAATGCCTGATTCTTGAAGCTGTTTAGGTTATTAGACGTATTCTCACAGATCAAAAAAAATTTACCTTACAATTAGTGAGAGTCAGTAGCCGCTCGAATTCCAGTACCTAACGAGTTAGATGGTTTCAAAGAGATCTGACAAGTCGGGGAGTCCTGCATCCCGATACGGTGTTAATGGCCTTACAGAAAGTCGTAAGCCGTGGCTGTCCGGAAGTTAGCAACTGCAACCTTACGCGACAAACTCTGCTACTGATCTTACCTCAAACTTTTCCTTCAGATGTAAATTAAAGTTCTCTCTGATCATCACCTTTTTTAATACTCTTTTTTTTTTTAGCAGAGAACGTTCAGAACTATATCTGAAGTGTCTTTCATTTTAATTGAAAGTAAATTTACTTTCAAGAGTTTGTGTGCTGTACATCTACCATCTTTATCCAAGCCGCTATGTTCATATAACCAATCTTTTTTTATATATGTATTAGGTTTAACAAACTTTATTAATAAACAACTAGAACTTTTTTTTATTGGTTCCAATAGTTTTCTAACTTTATGCAGCGGGAATTAGGTTGTTGTGAAGTCTCATAATTTCCAGGTGTTATTCAATATTACATGCAAAAGTAATCAATATTTTATGCAATAATACTGAGAACTTCTCAGTTGAATAATATTAATATAGAATTCTTCTTTAACTCTGACCAGTTTCAGGTTCTCTACCAAAGTATTAAAGAGGAATAAGTTGTGAAATGAGTCCTCAGATTATTAGTCCTTCTCTTTTTTGAACTCACATTTCACTTTTAGTTTCATTAAAATATTTGTTGGAATCATCAAATGAAATCTATTTTGAGAAACATTTCTTCATTCATGTTGGATACTTAATTTAGAACAGCTTTTACTTCTCATTTTTGGTATGGGATAATATTGTATCAAATTTCAACATTGCGTTTCCAGTTCTTTTTTTGACATCTTATGAATCTTTTATTTTTATTTTTAACACTCATGCTCAAAAAAAAATAGAAGCTTGTATTATATTTGGGTATCACTTACTGAAGGATCCGAGAATTTAAATATTAAAATCCTCCGACCAAACAGGACCACTTTAGTGAAGTGTACAATCAAATCAAATTTATAATATTAGCGAGCATTATCTGCGTAGCTATTAGGATAAGAAGGCAATGTAAAAGTGCCGTAATGTGACGACTAGATGTCCTTCAACTTCACTTCTGGTTCCCAATAGTTAATATGTATTCTTCAGGGCAGCCCTATACTTTTCTTTTTTTTACTTCTTTTTACTACAAAGTCTCCTTAGTTTTCCCACAAAATCATTTTGGCGAATAATCTGAACTGGTTTCAATGTATCTGATGTCCTATTTTCCAAACCAACTATTTCACAAGAGTATCAGAGGAATAAATGAGTTTACAGAAGTGCTAGACCTACTCACCCTCTGTTGCATATCCTGGGTGTTATTTTTTTTTTAACTTATCGGGATTCATAAATTTGCATAAGGTTGTAGTTGCCAGAAGTACTACTAGGTAGTGTGCTAGCAGAGGCTTGAGGGATGAGTTTGTTAAGTCGCACTCAGGCTCTAAGCAACACACTTAGTGTTCAAAACACTTAGGGCGTTCGTTCTAGGAGTATACCCTCGGAAACATAGTCCTGGTTCTTTGGCAGTGTTTCCAAAGTTTCGACCAGTACTATAAATGTCTGAAGTGGCTCCTATTATTGACCCCAAAATTAGATAACCTCTACTCAGACGATACCAAACTCTGCTAACTTTTCGTGACGAATAAAGAGCTCTTCTTAGACCTTAATCTAGTTAAGCCATTCATTCTTAATTAAAGCTTTTACCTTATAAAGCCGTGAGAATAATTTGTACCCAGAATTAAGATCACTTATCGTTATGTTTGTCATTTTATTGTACTGAGTGTGAAAAATTACATAAAAAAAAAGATTATATAACAAATGATCCTAATTATGTATAGGAAATATTACATTTCAATGAAGCTTTAGAAAGGTGATTTTTAAGTAGAACTTCGCTCATTATTATTATCCAGGAAAAATCTATTTTTATTTATTATTCCTAAATAAATACATCATTATCCAGAACATTGTGAAAAACATTTCCTTTGGAATATTTCCCACATAATACACTATTTCATAAATACGTATTTCCTTATTAAATATGCGGTGAGATAATTTCGTTCAGAACAAATCTATATGCGACCCAGTTAAAGATTGGTTGTGAATGAAAGTGGAAGGAGCCATATCCTTGACCGCAAATAGGAAGATTTTGTTCCCCCTAAGTGTATAATTGGTTAAGTTTTGGTTAAAACAAAAAAAAACTTAAAGTTCCATTATTTGACTTTGTTATAAAGTTAATTTTATAATAGTGTTGCAAACTGGAAATTTATGTGTTCTGAGTTAATTCTAAATAACTTCATTGCTTTTTAAATTTTTCAAGAGAATAAAAGATAAATTCTCTTTTCATGTCTAAATTTCTTTTTTTATTTCCGTAAGCCATGCCCTGTGGTGTATCATGAAGATGTTGCAAGGATTAGATTTTAGAGTTTGATTTTTTTTTAGAATGGGTTGCCTGATACCTAAATTTAGCTGATATGGGAGTCTCTTAGGCGATCGTTGGACTTACCAGTATTTAGGTTTTGGAAATACACTCATATCCATCATCAAAACGTCATGATAGCTGTTGAAGGCGCCCTTTTAGTTGCGATTCTTAAGAGCTTTTGAACTTACAGAGATGGTTTGCTGCAGACATAGATAGAAGACCATCTGGTTCTGCTTTCCAGGCTTTCGGCATTTTGTTCTAACTTTCTCGCCAATGACTGGACTCAGCTATTGTAATAAACACACATTCACAATCAGCCACAAATACTTACCAGGAAGAGCTGTAATAAGTCAGCCTGTTTCATTCCTGGATTGTTCTAAGCTTCTGTTCTAGGTTTCATTTAAGTTATTTAGGACCTCAACTATTGTGGTCTCACGTCTGATGCTGTAATAACAAACTTGTCATTGTTATTTATTTAAAGTAACCAAGTATTATAATTAATTTTAGACATCACAAAAAGACCTGCACTATCTCTATGTGAAATCAAGATTTTTCCTTTTTTACCGCCATGTTTTAATGGTAATTCTTTGGTAGTTATGAAAAATATGACGTTGATTAATTAAGACAAATTAAAAAGCCTTGTAGTATAATATCTTATACGACCTGATTTTAAATAGGATTCCCTCAATGGCTTTACATTTGGAAAATATAGTAAACAATTCTTATTGTAATAACAGATCCCAACAAAATTAATTATTAAAATAATTGGCTTATTAAAGATTTACTAAATGAAGGCACAATGTGAAAATGTATGCTAAAACCTAGCACTCAGCAAAATTTATGAAATTTTAGAGGACGTTGTATGGGATTGTACATCAATTTAAAAGAAACAAGTTCAGTTAGACTTTCAGTAGGAGTTGTGGATTTTGCCTTCGCCATTCCTTCCCACTAATTTCCTAAACTCTTCCTAGGCTCTTCTGAACAAACTCCCTGATAACTACTGATAAGCAACACCGGGAATAGCGGGTAGTTGTCTGTTAGGGATAGCGACTCCTTGGTTAAATTCATGCATCCTCTTAACGCTCCTTACATGATCTGAGGATAAATACACACTAAACACTAAAAATAAATTTAACGAGTACTCTTCCTTTTTGCTCCATAATGCACCGAGTACATTCATGGTAATTGTTACCTTGTATACAGCCCTATCGAGCTTCCTTGGATCGTCATTTGTTGTAATCAGTGATGCATTTCCTATGTGGTAGACAATTCAACACTTTAAAGGAATCATAGTGGCAGGTTAAGAATTTTATAAGGAATAACAGCAGCATGCAATCCAACTACTCTTTCACGGAATCAACTGTAGAACTTGTTGCGCGCAACTATATTTTGAACATTATACCATTTATTTTTTAATTAAACAAAATTTTAATTTCAATTTAAAAAACTTGACTTTTGACTTATTCCATTATTTAAAGTTTATTTAATTACCTGATGAAATGTAGGAAATTAATTCAATTAATCAAAAGTAAGTAACTTTCTCATTTTTTCCCCTCTTCATACTACTGGCGGTTAATAGGAAAGGAAATAGTAACGGAAGAAGAGTGGTATTGTAATCAAAGCACTAAGCATCTCTTTAGATAAGATTACTTTCACATTACCCACAAGTCTATTGCATAATTAGTAATTTGAACTTGAAAAGAGATGTTCATTACTATGTTAAAATGCTCATTTTAGGGAAGAAATGTAGGATGGTTTGTTAATAAAAATATGTAAATCACATGGTAATTTTTAACTATACTATTATTTAATTTTGATCTGGCCCTACATTTTAGGTAATTTAAGAATATTTATCTTGTCCCTAAGTTCAAGTATTTTATGCTATGATAAAACAAATCTAGAATTGTCTCATAATGTTTATTAAAATAGAATCAGAAGTGAAAGTTGAAATTAATAATCTTAAATTATAAGAGGAAAACACGAAAAAGTTGCATATCTGAGATTAAGAAGTTAAATCAAATCGATATCTGTCAGTTAGTTTTTCTTTTCTTTTTTTTTTATACTTATTTTTCTAAAAAACTTTTGTGTTTATCAATGCTTGCCAGAAGATAGAATTTTCCTAAAAAAACATACGAAATAAATGGACTCCAGTAAGATGGAAGCTCATTTTAATAATCGAAAAACTACCAAATTTCAAATATTTAACAACGAATACGGTACCAAAACCTTGTGGCTAGAATTATTTGAGAATATTAATTTAAGAGGAAGAAATTCACTGACTTATCTGCACAAAATTCGGTCTTACGAAGTCTCTAGTGAACAGATAGAATAGAATAGAATAGATAAGAAAAGAAATTTATTATTCTGGGACAATTGTCCCCTAAGAATAAATACAGGTACAAATAGAGGCCTTAATAGTTTGGCCTGTGATTATAGAGAAATTAAATAAATAAATAAGTATTTACAAAAAGTGAAAATGAAAGTAAAAATAAAATAATAAAACAGCAGAAATTAAGGAAATGAATTAAAACAATTAGAATTTCGGAGGAAGCTGAATAGAAAGGAGATAACTGAATAGACGGGATTTAAAGATGGATAGGGTAGGAGCATGGCGGACAGATGAAGGCAAGGAGTTCCATAGAGAGGTAGCACGTATGAGGAAGGACTTGTCAAAGGATGAGGTACGGTGAGAGGGAATATAAAGATCAGATGAGCGAGATCTAGTGTTACGGGAATGGATGGAGGATTTAAACTTAAGGAGTTGAAAAATATAGGAAGGCCTTTGAGACTGGATGACTTGAAAAAGGAAAGAAGCCAAAAAATATTGGCGGCGATAGACAGGAAAAAGCCACTTCAACTCATCGTAGCAGTGCGAAATGCGAGAGTCTCTGGAAATGCTGAAAATAAATCTTATGAAGCAGTTCATGAGGCGCTTAAGCTTAGCTTCAATATCACCAGATAGACCGCCATACACTAAACAACCATAGTCGAAATGGGGGAATATAAGAGAGGAAACTAGGAGTTGCCGGGTCTTAATTGGAAAAAGGTGACGGGAACTATTGAAACTGCTTAAGGATATGGATGGAACGGCGAGAGATTTGGGAAACATGGTTTTTCCAGGATAGGTTTTGATCGAAAGTGATACCAAGGTTTTTCACAGAGGGACAATAACCTGTTTAAGAATGGCCAATGTGGAATTATGCTCATATCTTAATTGCCATCTTCGAATGGCCGAGCAAGGAACATGAAGAAGAAGAAGATGATGATGAAGTTTTGTTAGGCTAATAATCTTTTGTGAGTTCTTCTACTTGGTTTCTGGGTGTGAATGCTATTAAAGTTCGAAAGAAATAACTTAAAAAAAAAAATTAAAAGGTACACCAATGCTAGCTGCGCTATTATTAGTAAAAATGACACTAACTACACACTCACTAATTGAGGGGGGAAGTTACCCCAGAGGTAACACTTCCTAAGTCATCTCCAAGATTAACTACTCTCTTCGGATAAAAGAAAATCGCGCTACCACTGGTTTTAATTGCAGAGAAAACTCAATTTCTCAAATATTGGATATGATTACATTTCATTACCCTTTCCAGTAGTAAAAAATCAGATAAAACAGGCATTTACCAACATTACAGGTATAATACTAGCACAGAATTAAAGGATTGCCAAGCAGTTAGAGCGGTTTGTCCGTTCATATCAATGCAAGTGAAGGATGCAATCCTCTATTGCACAATTTTCCGGAGTGCCTCTATTTTATTGCAACCTCTAACCAATTTTCATTACAGAATTACTAATAATTAAATGTACTAACTTTCACTTTTGTCCTTTAACCTTTTTATTTACATTTTATATTGAAATAGTTTTCAATTTATATACTTATGCATGGAAAGTATACTCTTGCGGGTACCTTTTGAATTATTATAGATCTTTAAAGTTGAAAGGAGTATAACAAATAAATAAATAATTCTGTAACTAAGAAATCCTAGCAGCCATTACAAAAATTTTCTCTGAAAATTGAAAGATCCACTTAGCAGGACGGAACTTCTCCCCGAAGGGTTTTCTACATTATGAAACCGTCAGATCCCCTTGAGGTTCCCAAAAAGAATAAAACCAGCTTCAGTTTCGGGATATTTCGTTTTTTAAATATTTTTTCAAGTAGAAGCATACACATTATTATTTATTTTCAAAGAATAAAATGTGCTCAATGCATAGATAAGAGGACTTTTAGTGAAGTAGCAAAAGGACTGCAATCTCAGAAGGCTATATGTCCTTCTATTGATCAGGTGTCTTGTCGGAGTTAGGTTGCTAAGATATTTTGATGTCAATATTCATACAAATAAATCAAATATAATTCAAGACCATTCCAATTTTAGTATATGTACCGCCGAAACGAGTATAGAATACATAACGGACAAAAGGGAATTGATTAATTTAATTGTGGTTCTTGTAGCTCTTCCATCATGACATTTCGGTAAAAAGGGCGTTCTATCATTTACATATTTTTTATGGTTGTCTATCCTAGTTAGAATTATGAATTTGAAGGCGATCAGTAAATTGTAAATACCATTCTCTTGAATAGGTTTCCCAATTTTCTCAGCTTCCATTAAACTTGGACTAAAAAAACACATGCACTGCAACCTTCCCATCCTTATTTGAAATGTACTACTTGGGATTAAGAGGAAAGAACTATAATTATACTGAGAATGTTTGTGTGTAGTGTTATTAGTTATGGTCTTTACACAAATAGTTGATGTTCCTTATGTAATAGTTAATTGGAAATGCTCCAAATAATTTGTGAATATTATTAATAATTTGCCACATAATGTTGATGATTATATTATATTTAGTAATATCTGGTTTAATAGTGAAAATAAGTGTAAAGTTGGCGTTACGTTACTCTAAGTTTGATTTAAATGTAAAAAAATACACATATGTTAATGTGTTATCTTTCAGAATGCCCCTCTATGTCAACCTCCGACAGCTGCCCCTCACAAGCTTGAAAAAGTTATAGGACAGTGCCAGGAAGAAATCAAGTATGCGTTAATTCAAGGTTTGTTTACAAATATTTATAAAATTGTAAACTGGAAAAAGTAAGCACTAGATTTTTCTAATGATTTGCATGCTTAGTTAATACGTAGAGAAATTAAATTTATTAATCATTATTTGGGATAAATAGATTTTCCTTTGGCAAAAATGAAGAAGCGAACTTTAGCCACCTAAAATTTAAAGCAGCCCGTACGAGTAAGCATTTTCTATTGGTTTCGTCCAAAGTTCTTGAACTTAATCTCTTTGCAACAAAAACAACCTTCATAAGGTATTCTTAATCAATCCATCATTGACCATTGAGAGTCCCCTTATCTGACAGTGTCTCCTTGTGATCAAGTGGTGAATAATATCGAAGAATCCTATCTGCTGCCTAATAGAGGTCCAAGTAAGAACCACTACATATCACTATACCAATTTTTAATCACCTTAGCTCCTGACAAGTCACTGAGCTGATCTGTAGATAAGAATGCTGCAAAGCTGTTTCGCCTAGAATGCCAATAGCTGACCAATCTGGGGCTTCCCACAGAACCTGAGTGATGAAGGGGAATATACGTACCCTTCCTATAACTCTCTTAAGAATATTTAAAGAAAGAGAGTGGTTATTCCTAACTGCCAGTTCTCTCAGAAATGCCATAGAATCCAAGAGAATTACCTGAAACCAATGAGGTTTCAGATAGATAGATTTAAATAAAAGACGCAACGTAGACTAGGTTGTCATAAAAAAAAGAAAGTGTTCTCCAGTGACTGAAGTAATCAGCAGCTCCAGGTCTTCTGTCCAATCTGAAAACATCACCACACAACTTTGAAAAAATTATCAGGGTTCTGGGAAGATAGTGCAACAGGATTTTACCGATATTACTAATTTTAATTTAATAAGACTTTGATTCCTCCACTTGTGAAATATTGAAGAAAACTAAAGGTTATTTTGAAACTTGAATTCTGAAGAATATTTTTCACATAGAATATTGAATCAATGCATATGTCGTCTATGAGTGTTTAACCCCAAGTTTCTTCGCTGAAAACAAGATTGTTTCCAAAGTTAACAGTAATTTTCTCTAATTCTAAACTAATTATGTGTAAAAACTAAAATAATCACATTTTTTTTGTTTGTAGAAGCGCTGAATGTATTAAGAGAATCAGTTGGACTGAGTCAAGCTCGAAATAGTGCAGCTCATTTGAGAAGTAAAAGACAAGCTTTCACTGGCGAAGAAAGGAGAATAGCTGGGGTAAGTGAATGTAGGAAAAAATATTATCATCTTGAATACATACAGCATTTAACGTGATCATTAAATAAGCTTACATAACAATTTCGACAGAAAATATACTTTAAAGTAATTTTTACAGCTAATTGAACTATTTAAATCATTCAGTTACATTTTACTGGAAACATTCTACATTATTCATTTTTTTTAAATTTTTTTAGTGTCTTCTCCAGTGCGTTTACCGCAAAATGAAAGCTGTAAGTACTGAAATTTTTTTTCATTCTTCATAGTTCTTATGAATCTTGAAATCTATCCGAAATATTTTGACCTCCGTTTCTGTTTATTTTTATAATTGTCAAATAATTATTTTAGGTTGATGAAAGCGGTTTTCCGGTGGCTACTGGACTTGTGAAAATCTATTCAGAAGGGGTGAAAGATAGAAACTATTACCTAGCTACAATACAAGCAGTACAACAATGTCTCTCCCGTGAAATACAGAATAAAAATAATGATCCAAAAATTGTAGAAGGTAAATATTTTAGAATCAACATTTGGGAATTCTCACATTATTTATTTATTTTGACATACAGGCCTAATTTATTGGCTGTAAGAAATTGATGAAAATACAAATAATACATTTATGTGTATATTAAGAAAAGTAATACTTGTTAAATATTTATTTTACAATATTCTTACTAATTACATTATTATTTAAAAAGAAGATACTTAGTTGGACATGTTTATTTAAATTTCAATGTGTTTATGGAGACGAATTTTAACTATTTAGTTACTTACATATTTAAGGCGTGTAAAAACAGACTATCATACATCGTTGGGTCACAAATTTTTAAAAATCTCCTATTTACCACCATCTTGTGGAAAAATGCTGCTCTTTACTCACGAGTAAAACTACCAAGTCCTTTCAATATGTGAACGTTTAAGTCTGTTCTAAAAAAGTATCTTTCTCAAAACCCATTAGATACAATGTTTCAACTACTCTTTAAATCACATATTATTGACTGTTCACATTGATTATTCAACTACTGTTGAACGAAAACAGTGCTGAATTTGTTGCGATTAAAGGGATTAAAATGAAAGCAAAATTATAAACCAAAAAATTCGTTTACATTTTTACTTTTTGTTATAAAGTTAAAATTACCGGGTATTAAAAGATGTGTCTCCCATGGAGGCAGCTAATTTTTTAATAGTTAAAAAACTGTTCTATAAATTCTTAATAGAAATTATTTTTTTGTTGAAATAAGTTTTTTTTTATTGGTCTGAAGTTATTTTATTTAGCTCAAATAAATAGTTACGTTAAGTTTGTTTACTGAATTATTAAAATACTTTTCTTACTTTACAATAGACCTAACAACAACATTAACCTTCCTAAAGACTAAGTAGTGTAATTTATTAGGAGAAAACGTTGCCTAGTTCCAGTAAAATTGTATTTAATTTTTATTTCAGCCGAAGGGTACACCTGTGATGTAGCTTACAATATGTTCAACTGCATCAGTGATCAAATAGAACTAGTAAGTTTTTTTTTTAATTTTACCCTGATCAGATTTAATATTTCCTTTCTGCTTGGTACGTCCCTGCAAAGACACTAGCCTCTTACTCTTCCCTTACCTGGGCTTACGCGTTTCTTCGGTTGCCAAATCTTGCCCATCAACGCCCGCCCAACGTAGGTTTGGTGGCTGCTTTCTCTTCTCTTTCCATCTGGTTTCCCTTTAGGGATCCTTTCATTTGGTATGTATGGGAATTGTCCCAGCCTCAGCAAACTGTGTATCTTACTTTGCACAACCTATTTACAGCTTGGAGTACAACTCATTGAGCTCCGCATTGCTCCTCATTTTTCAGGTTCTGCTCTCACACACCGCTCCATATAATGTCTAGGCATAACTTTTTGATTTGGCTTTGACAAAAAAAGTTTTGCATCGGTATATGATTAACGGTCTCAGTAAGATCTAATATACGAAAAGTTTCGACTTCCTAAGCAAATTGTGGATTTTTTTTTGGACTACATTTCAAGTAGTGGAGGTTTTGCAGAAATTATACCAGTGGAATTCATGACCAGCCTCTTTTTCAGGGTTAATGGCGTTCTTGCCAATCATTTGAAAGGACATCCCCATTATTCTCACAATAAATATGGGGTCTACTATATCCACAGAGTGAGGAAGTCACGGCCAATCTTCTTGTTATAACATTAACTCATATTTAGACATGTGTACTTGGTAGATTATTACTATCCATCTGTTTACAAATAATGATGACTGCCTTAGGTAGATAAACATTACAATTTTTAATTTTAATATTTTTTTCAGCTGTGCGGCAGTACACCGTAAGTTAAGTCAAGATAACAAGCTACCTCATCTTATCTAAGTAGTATATTATTTATTTAATTAAATAATGAATGTGGTTTGATTTTAACGTTAATAGTGTCTTTTAAAAGATAAATCAAATTTGAAATTCTGTATAAAGGTGTTTAATGATGAACTGTATAAGGATTTTTGTTCAATTCAATTAATTTAATCAAATCCAGTAGCCACGATCTTTTAATAAAATTTAATAATTATATAATTCTAACTTCTACTGATCTTTTCTTTTAAATTGAAACACTCAACTGCAGTGTGAAGAGTATAAGTTAATGTTTTGTTTGCAATTTGCTTTAATTTGTAATAATGTAGTACACATTATGTATTTTTTTTTTTAATTATCAACCATCCATCAAATTGATAAAATTCACAAATGTAAATAAAATATTTTTAATTATTAACTAGGCCTTTTTCTCTTTTAAACTAATAAACCAATAGTTAAATTCTCAATTACAATAACTTGATCAGATATTATCCAAATATTACAGTAACATTTTAAAGTAATATTGATCACTTCAAGAAAGGTTTGCATCAGCAGAAAGGATACTTTCCACATTAAAATGATTAAAAAGCTATTTGAGACGTTATATGATTCTAGGAACCTTCGCCATATTACCATTTACATTTAATAAAACGAAATAATTTTATTTAAAATCTCCTTAAATGTTGACTGACTTTCTAGAATCTCCGCTTTTCCATTTCACACAATGTTACAGCAATATTTAGACAAATATTTGAGAAAATGATTGTAATAGTGAATTTATTTTCACCCTCCACTATCTATAGATGAATGAAAATTATTCTTTTAACTGACCTCTTCATTATCAGTCTCTTAACCGGAGGGGACCATTAATATGAAAGGTTTTTCGTAAAAAAGTAAACAATTATAATAATTTGCTTTAAGAAACAAAAGCTAAAATGTTTAGTTATATCTACAAGATGGTGAACATGAGGTTCAGAACTCCCATGCAATAATTTAGTTTCACTTTTATCTCTGCTTATTTAGTTTGTAACAATAAAAAATAGATTTTGAAAAGAAACGAAATTTTTGTAACAATTTTAATATACAATATTGTACAAATTAAAAAAAAAAAAAAAAAAAATCACAATTTCGATAAAACGCATTCGACATTAAGTTGGAAGGTCCACCAGGTTGTGGAATTGGGTTCGAATTTTTTGGTATTTTGTACCATAGACCGTCTGTGGGTTTTAGCTCAGCTGAGAGCACAAAGCTTTTTTTTTTGGTTTGTAATCAATCATCCGATGTTAGGGAGTAAGTAACATTTGTTTTATATTGTAATGCCCCTTTTCTTGCTAGGCAGTCTGCCATTTCGTTACCCAATATTCCATTATGACCTTGGACATGAATCCATTCCACAGCTTCAATATTCTGCAGTGCGGTGTCAAGTTTTATCAGCTCATCTTTGTTCTTTACAGGGCCGCCGGATGCAAGTTTCCATTCGTTTTTTTTCCATTTATGAATCCACTGTGTTATACAATTTATTAAAAACTGAGAATCAGTGTGCACAGATAGTTTTGTAACACCAGCTCTGAAAAAGACCTTAAGAAATTATTACGAAAGTTGGTAGTTACAATTTAGTGTAGGTCCTAAGAATATATAGATTTTTTAAAACATAACAAAAGCTAAAGTTACAATAAAGAATGAAAATGCTTGCCTATATGCTTGGGTTATTGCGATCCTAGCTGCTTGGATCTCGGCAGTGTTATTTGTGGGAGGTCCTTTTACAGGTGCTGACACGTTCAAAGGGTGATCTTCATTAAACCAAACACCAATTCCTGCTTTTGCACCCATTTTGCCATTTTTTGTGCAAGCTCCATCAGTGTACACCTTAACAAATCCGATATCTGAATATAAAAAATTCCCAGTTCCAGTCTGGTCTTGCACTTTAGGTTTTTTTTTCGGAGGCTCAGATACTGCAACTTCATCTTGATCCCCACGTCTTTTCAGCTTTTCTGTAAAACGTATATTTGATATCCAGAGTAATGCCAATATTCCTCGAGATGATTTACTTTCCTCTAAGAGGTCATTCACTTCGAGAATCAATTTGTTTTCTTTACAGCTATCCTACTCAGCTGGAGGCCGCAGGAGTTTTTTTTAGAGTTATGATTTTTAGTCTGGAATAGTTGCTATATCTATTTTGGGACAATGTGGTGGTCCGCTTTTCGCACTGGTCAATCTTTGATGCTCGATAGCGGTTTCCGAGAATCAGCTTCTGGGATGGCGGGTAATTAATTGCTCAGGGCAACATGTGAGAAATCAGTCCATC
The DNA here is from genome assembly GCF_049639745.1 of Rhodnius prolixus. Lineage (NCBI taxonomy): Eukaryota > Metazoa > Arthropoda > Insecta > Hemiptera > Reduviidae > Rhodnius > Rhodnius prolixus. The sequence goes on along the minus strand of NW_027411603.1, from coordinate 45,526,159 downwards.
AGCCAATTACTGGCTGCGGGCTAGGTAAGTGCTGTTAATTCTACCTGTTCTTACGCTTTTTTGTAGGGCAAATTAGATTGATGATAAATCATCACTTGATGATGTACTATGAATCATTGTGAGGAAGATTGAAAAGAATCGCTCTCTTATCCATTGATAGCGAAACGATAGCTATTTTTCTAGGTGTTGTTTGTGACAGGAGTATACTGTTAGGATGCCAGCAGTGCACGAAAGTCTCCGAGCGCCAATGACCTTCGATGTTTACAATATGCAACCATTGGCACGGAAGGCGAAAGGAGATAATACACCAAAACCTAGAAGTCAACATACTCGTATAAGCTTCTTTAAGGTGCAGTTTCAGGAAACAAGACCCACCGAACATTCTTATCCAATCTAATCTTTACAGATACTGTGCCTTCACAGTGCTGTTCCTGTAGCAATATATCTGGGCACTAAGATCACTACTAAAATTGATAGATCTCTTCTCTAAAGTATAACAGCAAAATCAAATTAATTACCAAATATTTTTTAGTTTCAATTATAAAGGACTTATTAGAAAATTTGTAGAGTAAACTTTCTGAATGAAATTGCTATTGACATCAGCCATATGGTACAATTTTATTTTGTTTTAAGTAGTTCTGCAAAGGTTTCTTGACTTTGCCAACAAGTTATCTTTGAACTTACAAAAAAATAAAATATTCCACTGCTTCCTATGGATTTCTAGCAATAAAAAATGCTGCTGTTCAGGTTGTAAACAATCTCGGATAGTTTAACAGTCGCAAGCACATTGTCAAGAACTGTACCATTCCACTGTAACTAATAGCCAGGAAGTTAGCTTTCTTCTGGCCTTAAAAAGCCTTGCAACTGTAAAATGACGGAAAGAAAAGTCATACTAAACGTTAAAAAAAAAAAATCATTTTCCCCAAGCTTTATCAAAGAGACACTACTCTTGCACCTATGTGGCATGATTGATGAATATACTGAATAAGGAAGTGCTAAAAATTTACCCAAGAGAAGCTTGATGATGAGCAGTCAAAATCAGAATTCACCTTTCGTCTTCGCCCTTAGAAAAGTATCATAGCAATACACAAAAACGGTCACATTCTGTACTTTAAGCTGCATTAAAAGCTTATTTAAAGCAACAGAAAGAAGAAAAATTCTAAATTTGTAGTGCTCTGACTCCATGAACTTATAATAGTATTACAGAGATTAACACATCATTGTACCTTCAATTTTATTCATTCTTGATGAGAGACCTTCCATCGTTTCGGTCGCCCTGGCAATAAAAGTATCCAGTTTTTGCTCTAATATAGATATCTTATTATTGAGACTATTTAAGGCGGTATTACTTGGCGATATATTCTCAACTTTGAAGAGTTCAGGTTTGAATGTGTTTTCTTTAGTTAAAGGAGCATTTGGAATAGAATCTGTAGGAACACTTATTGACATTTTTCTGATGAATTCTGCAGCCTCTATTTCAGTATTGAACTTTTTGAACTTAGCATTTGGATAATTAATAACCTGCATTTTGCATTCATCATAAGTATCGTATATACCAACTTTTCTCCCAACAGCTACAGCGTATTTTGGCATCTGAGACTGATTTATAAATAAATAAACGTAACCAAAATGGAAGTTAGTGGAAGAAAGCCAAGCTCTTGTACTAAGCAACATTAACTGAGATAAAATTTTACCATCGATCCACAAATACAAAAACCACAAATTTGGAGTTTTATAAAACCACGAACAACGAAATTTAAAAAACTACATAACCTTCACTAAGTATTTTGATTTTGCCTCCCTAAACAGCTGACAACTGAAACTGGACATTCACTTTAATTCCAACATGAAAAAATTAACAAAAAGAACTTGTTTGTTTAATTCATTGTGAAATCTTGTACTAAAATAAAGCTTCAAGTATACGTAAATATTGATTTATTTTTTGATTGAATACACTTGAAGGAGGTTAACACCATGGTGACACGGAGATATTTCCAATTATTTACGCTTGAAAGAAGTATCCGATTTGTAAAAAGTAATCTTTGAGCCAATTCATGCCGAATATTGGAAGCCTAATTACTTTATTGAATAGTTTAAACATAATCTAACCGTAAATCCTATCATCAAAGTCCAACGAAGTAATCTCATAGTAGTAATCTCTGCAAGCATAATTAAAAAAAAAAAAAAAAAAAATGATAGTTATTGCCGGATTGAAGGCCAGTGACACACGATGCAAAATTTAACAATATTCTTTTTATAAATACTACTGGCCCATAAATTCGGCGGGGCAAAACTGACATGCTGGACTTCCCTGAATATATTTCACTTATTACCTCCCTTAGTTAAGTGAAATGTTCTTACCTTTTTTTTTTGTTAAAGTTGCATTAGAGGTCATTAAATTATTCATAAGAGTCTCCTCCGTGCATCGTCGCCCTCCAAATAGTGTATTTTTCTTATAGACATCACTCCCATCACAGGTCTGAGTGAGTTTTATAGGCTCCTACGAGGGCTAAATCTAACTAGAATAATATTTTAACTAATGAAAACTCACTTTCAAGCAAAATTATTCTATTACTAGCTGAATGTAATCTCTATGCACATTTTCACTTTTTCATCTTTACCTTCATAGTGGAAAATACGATTTCGTCTTCTTGATATTATTTCAGTCATGTATTTCAGATAATTGTCGAAAAGTCATTTAAAATGAAAATGAAAAAAACTTGAGGTGAAGACATTATCTTTCCTTTTCTTCTTCAGTACCTTTATCCATGTTAGTTATAAAATAATAAATAAATGTAAGCTTTGCAGCAGATTCGGTCAATTAAATTTTAAAAGAGAATAAGTTTACAACAAAAATTAAGATAGTAATATAAACCATAACTGGTTAAGTTAATAAATTAAGCAAAGTAAAATATTGTAACGAAACATTTAATAGCTTAAACATTTAACTTCTAAGAACATTTGAATATGTATCTAAACATTTATTGGAAATATTTAATAAATTACATTCTAACCATTGACTCCCATCTATTCCACTTTCCTAATTTTATTTTACTAGTACAAAAAACATATATTCATTTTACAACTTGTCAAAACTGAGGATTGAGAGATTCTTGTACTAGATATTCATTCACATAACACCCCTTTTTTTTAGAGAGCACATAATCATTTAGTGATAACTTTTATTGCTATGCTTTTAATTAGTAGGTAATTGTCAATTTTGTATTGTTAGTTAACTTTTCTTCCAGTCTGAAAGAAAGTTAACCAAAATTGAAATAATAAGAGAAAGATTTAACAACTTGTAAAGCGAGATAAATAATACATGAAACAGACATCGCCTAAAGTTTTTTTTATTGGTTAACAGGAGTATCGCCGGTATAAAAAAATAAAATATATGCCTATCTAGGCAGGACAAAATACTTATCAGTGAAGTTGATGAATAATTCACTCATACCGTTGGTCCAAGAACATTGGGAATTATCACTGTATATAAAAGTAAACAATACAAATAGTATTTTACTTCAGTTTATCTATCGGTAATTGTTAGTTCATCAATACCCCAGTCTTCAAAAGAGTTATCTGGCAAATAGCGCCTGATTATGATAGGTATTTTACGTTGTTTCAATTCTTTCATGGCAATCTGTAGTGGATCAGTTTCACCAGCTAATTCTACCATAACAGGAGCGCACATGGCTATTTGAAGTGCACGGGTGCCCAGCACTCGAGCTCTTTCATACCTAAAAACGTACAAAAATAAACTTACACAAAAGTTTCAAGTTGTTATAATGGAAACAAATCTGAGGATCAACTCAAACGTCAACAATGTTAACTTTATCACTGTAAAAATGCTGCTCATTTTATTGGCTTCTTTAAAACAATTAAATATATTTAGATAAACTTAAATATTGAGCAATTCCAACTATCTTTCCTCAGTCCGCTGAAAACGGACTTCTACAGTATGTTACCTATAAATAGAATATATGTTTCCATTAAATATGGGCAAAATCAGATTAAGCGAATAATATGCCGGTCTTGTTGAGTGGGTATTGCCAAAGTGGTTGTATGAAATAGGTTTATGAATCGTTACCCAAGTCAACTAACTGCTGCTTCTGGAACTTGCAAGCATCCCAGTTCAACATTAGGCTATACTGAAGTCCCTAACCTGATTTACTATCCGTCGGACGTTCAACATGTTCAATTTTTGTTTGAATGACCAGTAGCCAGATCTAGCCTACGACCAAAAAAACATTCGCGCAGCACTAGAGATTTGGGCCTGTTGAGTAGACCTCATAGCGTTGCACTTAGATTCGATAAACCTCTTGAAAATTGATTTTATTTAATGTGCCAATATGAGAATTTATAGTAAATGTGTAAGGTACTTCCGCCCAGATAAAAAAGAAACATTTAATTATAAAAATAGCAAAATAAGACTCTTAAGGATTAGTTCGTTCAAATATCGAGTTGTTTGCTAGCAGTAATGACACCAAAATTTGTTGCCCATAGCCAGGAATCTAAATGAAAACCAATTATGCAATTTTTTAAATAACTCCAGTTTTTTAGATGGTGCTAAGAAGGGATGCTTTGAATGGAACGCCTTTCTATGCTGTTCATTTTTCAAAATAGCCAATAGTAAATAATTCCTTTTCAATTCCTCTTTTGTTTTACAGATATGATCAGACTACTTAATCTCACACTTCATAAATATGGTTGATAATTACCGCAGAATGAAACCAATTTTCAAATCTCACTTCAATCTGGAAAAAATACTCACTTTGTCATGTACTTCGATGTAATTCTATTAATTTTTTGGACACCACCACCTGCTCTACTATCACCAACGTTCATCAGTTCAATGTTTTCGCCTTCATCCTAAGTACGAGATGTCTTTTAATAATACAATCACAAACTATAGCATGAGACAAACAAAACATAACAGACCTCCTGTTGATCTATATCTTCCATGTCTGCATCATCATCCACTTCATCAAAATCCTCTCCAACACTAAAAAAAACAAATATTAAAATTATCTAATGAAACGTAATGTCGCTAACTACTAAAACAGTAACTTAATCATAACGTAAATTTCCGGTTACAAGAAAAACTTACTCATCTCCTTCGAATTCATCGTCAGCCATTCTTATTTCAATTCAAGAACTTGAACTGCTTATTTATATCGCAAGACTTTCAAAACAAAAATCAAAAGAATGCTTAGTTTCACCCAGCGTACAGAAGTAACAAGAAACACAGTAGAGGTTAGGATCAGGTCTACTATAATACACACGTTCTGCCACAATAATTGTACTGCCAAAGACAAGTTATGAATAGTGATTTTAATGGTAAAGAATGATAGCTCCTTAATAAATATAAGTTGATTGTGTAAAAATTGTTTTACTTATGAGCGAGTGAATTTCTTCGGTTCTTTTTTAATATTCCTGGATGGAATAATGAGAAGACCCCCTCCCAAACTTTTACCCTTTCAACAGCAATCTACAGAGAGAAAGAGAGCTGCACCACATTTTCTTTAAAAAGAGAATTAGAATAGAATAGAACTGAATCCTTGAAATGTTTAGATCTAGCCTGCGTTACGATTAATATTACCATCCAGCTAAACTAGCAGAAGAGTATCTTTTTCCATCGTTTATCGAAAAGTGTTTTCAAAAAAGAACTCGCTAGTTGTACTAAATAGCTAAAAATAGTCGTAGCAATTGGAATTGTAGTATTGGAAATAGTCTCCTAAATTTTCCTAGAAGGCATCGATTCTGCAACAAATAAGTAAAAATAAGATAAAAAGGTCAATGCTAGATTGTACATGTTGGGTCGATCTATTTTGAAAAACAAGGAGTAAAAACCAATGGAAAAAGTGGAAGTTGTCCTCTAATTTCAATGGAATACTGCTATCTCTTCATTTGATAGTTGATAAAAAGGTCTATGCTAGATTGTAGATGTTGGGTAGATCTATTTTGAAAAACAAGGAGTAAAATCCAATAAAAAGTGGAAGTTGTCCTCTAATTTCACTGGAATACTGCTATTTCTGTATTTGATAGTTACTAATAAGACCTAGCGTACATTGTACATGTTGAGTCCATCTATTTTGAAAAACAAGGAGTAAAAACCAATGGAAAAAGTGGAAGTTGTCCTCTAATTTCACTGGAATACTGCTATTTCTTCATTTGATAGTTGATAAAAAGGTCAATGCTAGATTGTAGATGTTTGATCGATCTAATTTGAAAAACAAGGAGTAAAAACCAATGGAAAAACTGGAAGTTGTCCTCTAATTTCACTGGAATACTGCTATTTCTTCATTTGATAGTTATTAATAAGGCTTACCGTACATTGTACATGTAGGGTCGATCTATTTTGAAAAACAAGGAGTAAAAACCAATGGAAAAAGTAGAAGTTGTCCTCTAATTTCATTGGAATACTGCTATTTCTGTATTTGATAGTTATTAATAAGACTTAGCGTACATTGTACATGTTGGGTCGATCTCTTTTGAAAAACAAGGAGTAAAAACCAATGGAAAAAGTGGAAGTTGACCTCTAATTTCAATGGAATACTGCTATCTCTTCATTTGATAGTTGATAAAAAGGTCAATGCTAGATTGTAGATGTTGGGTCGATCTATTTTGAAAAACAAGGAGTAAAATCCAATAGAAAAAGTGGAAGTTGCCCTCTAATTTCACTGGAATACTGCTATTTCTGTATTTGATAGTTATTAATAAGACCTAGCGTACATTGTACATGTTGAGTCCATCTATTTTGAAAAACAAGAAGTAAAAACCAATGGAAAAAGTGGAAGTTGTCCTCTAATTTCACTGGAATACTGCTATTTCTTCATTTGATAGTTGATAAAAAGGTCAATGCTAGATTGTAGATGTTTGATCGATCTAATTTGATAAACAAGGAGTAAAAACCAAAGGAAAAACTGGAAGTTGTCCTCTAATTTCAATGGAATACTGCTATTTCTTCATTTGATAGTTATTAATAAGACTTAGTGTACATTGTACATGTTGAGTCCATCTATTTTGAAAAACAAGAAGTAAAAACCAATGGAAAAAGTGGAAGTTGTCCTCTAATTTCACTGGAATACTGCTATTTCTTCATTTGATAGTTGATAAAAAGGTCAATGCTAGATTGTAGATGTTGGGTCGATCTATTTTGAAAAACAAGAAGTAAAAACCAATGGAAAAAGTGGAAGTTGTCCTCTAATTTCACTGGAATACTGCTATTTCTTCATTTGATAGTTATTAATAAGGCTTACCGTACATTGTACATGTAGGGTCGATCTATTTTGAAAAACAAGGAGTAAAAACCAATGGAAAAAGTAGAAGTTGTCCTCTAATTTCATTGGAATACTGCTATTTCTGTATTTGATAGTTATTAATAAGACTTAGCGTACATTGTACATGTTGGGTCGATCTCTTTTGAAAAACAAGGAGTAAAAACCAATGGAAAAAGTGGAAGTTGTCCTCTAATTTCAATGGAATACTGCTATCTCTTCATTTGATAGTTGATAAAAAGGTCAATGCTAGATTGTAGATGTTGGGTCGATCTATTTTGAAAAACAAGGAGTAAAAACCAATGGAAAAAGTGGAAGTTGTCCTCTAATTTCAATGGAATACTGCTATCTCTTCATTTGATAGTTGATAAAAAGGTCAATGCTAGATTGTAGATGTTGGGTCGATCTCTTTTGAAAAACAAGGAGTAAAAACCAATGGAAAAAGTGGAAGTTGTCCTCTAATTTCAATGGAATACTGCTATCTCTTCATTTGATAGTTGATAAAAAGGTCAATGCTAGATTGTAGATGTTGGGTCGATCTCTTTTGAAAAACAAGGAGTAAAAACCAATGGAAAAAGTGGAAGTTGTCCTCTAATTTCAATGGAATACTGCTATCTCTTCATTTGATAGTTGATAAAAAGGTCAATGCTAGATTGTAGATGTTTGATCGAGCTAATTTGATAAACAAGGAGTAAAAACCAATGGAAAAACTGGAAGTTGTCCTCTAATTTCAATGGAATACTGCTATTTCTTCATTTGATAGTTATTAATAAGACTTAGTGTACATTGTACATGTTGAGTCCATCTATTTTGAAAAACAAGAAGTAAAAACCAATGGAAAAAGTGGAAGTTGTCCTCTAATTTCACTGGAATACTGCTATTTCTTCATTTGATAGTTGATAAAAAGGTCAATGCTAGATTGTAGATGTTGGGTCGATCTATTTTGAAAAACAAGAAGTAAAAACCAATGGAAAAAGTGGAAGTTGTCCTCTAATTTCACTGGAATACTGCAATTTCTTCATTTGATAGTTGATAAAAAGGTCAATGCTAGATTGTAGATGTTTGATCGATCTAATTTGATAAACAAGGAGTAAAAACCAATGGAAAAACTGGAAGTTGTCCTCTAATTTCAATGGAATACTGCTATTTCTTCATTTGATAGTTATTAATAAGACTTAGTGTACATTGTACATGTTGAGTCCATCTATTTTGAAAAACAAGAAGTAAAAACCAATGGAAAAACTGGAAGTTGTCCTCTAATTTCACTGGAATACTGCTATTTCTTCATTTGATAGTTGATAAAAAGGTCAATGCTAGATTGTAGATGTTTGATCGAGCTAATTTGATAAACAAGGAGTAAAAACCAATGGAAAAACTGGAAGTTGTCCTCTAATTTCAATGGAATACTGCTATTTCTTCATTTGATAGTTATTAATAAGACTTAGTGTACATTGTACATGTTGAGTCCATCTATTTTGAAAAACAAGAAGTAAAAACCAATGGAAAAAGTGGAAGTTGTCCTCTAATTTCACTGGAATACTGCAATTTCTTCATTTGATAGTTGATAAAAAGGTCAATGCTAGATTGTAGATGTTTGATCGATCTAATTTGATAAACAAGGAGTAAAAACCAATGGAAAAACTGGAAGTTGTCCTCTAATTTCAATGGAATACTGCTATTTCTTCATTTGATAGTTATTAATAAGACTTAGTGTACATTGTACATGTTGAGTCCATCTATTTTGAAAAACAAGAAGTAAAAACCAATGGAAAAAGTGGAAGTTGTCCTCTAATTTCACTGGAATACTGCAATTTCTTCATTTGATAGTTGATAAAAAGGTCAATGCTAGATTGTAGATGTTTGATCGATCTAATTTGATAAACAAGGAGTAAAAACCAATGGAAAAACTGGAAGTTGTCCTCTAATTTCAATGGAATACTGCTATTTCTTCATTTGATAGTTATTAATAAGACTTAGTGTACATTGTACATGTTGAGTCCATCTATTTTGAAAAACAAGAAGTAAAAACCAATGGAAAAAGTGGAAGTTGTCCTCTAATTTCACTGGAATACTGCAATTTCTTCATTTGATAGTTGATAAAAAGGTCAATGCTAGATTGTAGATGTTTGATCGATCTAATTTGATAAACAAGGAGTAAAAACCAATGGAAAAACTGGAAGTTGTCCTCTAATTTCAATGGAATACTGCTATTTCTTCATTTGATAGTTATTAATAAGACTTAGTGTACATTGTACATGTTGAGTCCATCTATTTTGAAAAACAAGAAGTAAAAACCAATGGAAAAAGTGGAAGTTGTCCTCTAATTTCACTGGAATACTGCTATTTCTTCATTTGATAGTTGATAAAAAGGTCAATGCTAGATTGTAGATGTTGGGTCGATCTATTTTGAAAAACAAGAAGTAAAAACCAATGGAAAAAGTGGAAGTTGTCCTCTAATTTCACTGGAATACTGCTATTTCTTCATTTGATAGTTGATAAAAAGGTCAATGCTAGATTGTAGATGTTTGATCGAGCTAATTTGATAAACAAGGAGTAAAAACCAATGGAAAAACTGGAAGTTGTCCTCTAATTTCAATGGAATACTGCTATTTCTTCATTTGATAGTTATTAATAAGACTTAGTGTACATTGTACATGTTGGATCGATCTAATTTGATAAACAAGAAGTAAAAACCAATGGAAAAACTGGAAGTTGTCCTCTAATTTCACTGGAATACTGCAATTTCTTCATTTGATAGTTATTAATAAGACTTAGTGTACATTGTACATGTTGAGTCCATCTATTTTGAAAAACAAGAAGTAAAAACCAATGGAAAAAGTGGAAGTTGTCCTCTAATTTCACTGGAATACTGCAATTTCTTCATTTGATAGTTGATAAAAAGGTCAATGCTAGATTGTAGATGTTTGATCGATCTAATTTGATAAACAAGGAGTAAAAACCAATGGAAAAACTGGAAGTTGTCCTCTAATTTCAATGGAATACTGCTATTTCTTCATTTGATAGTTATTAATAAGACTTAGTGTACATTGTACATGTTGAGTCCATCTATTTTGAAAAACAAGAAGTAAAAACCAATGGAAAAAGTGGAAGTTGTCCTCTAATTTCACTGGAATACTGCAATTTCTTCATTTGATAGTTGATAAAAAGGTCAATGCTAGATTGTAGATGTTTGATCGATCTAATTTGATAAACAAGGAGTAAAAACCAATGGAAAAACTGGAAGTTGTCCTCTAATTTCAATGGAATACTGCTATTTCTTCATTTGATAGTTATTAATAAGACTTAGTGTACATTGTACATGTTGAGTCCATCTATTTTGAAAAACAAGAAGTAAAAACCAATGGAAAAAGTGGAAGTTGTCCTCTAATTTCACTGGAATACTGCTATTTCTTCATTTGATAGTTGATAAAAAGGTCAATGCTAGATTGTAGATGTTGGGTCGATCTATTTTGAAAAACAAGAAGTAAAAACCAATGGAAAAAGTGGAAGTTGTCCTCTAATTTCACTGGAATACTGCTATTTCTTCATTTGATAGTTGATAAAAAGGTCAATGCTAGATTGTAGATGTTTGATCGAGCTAATTTGATAAACAAGGAGTAAAAACCAATGGAAAAACTGGAAGTTGTCCTCTAATTTCAATGGAATACTGCTATTTCTTCATTTGATAGTTATTAATAAGACTTAGTGTACATTGTACATGTTGAGTCCATCTATTTTGAAAAACAAGAAGTAAAAACCAATGGAAAAAGTGGAAGTTGTCCTCTAATTTCACTGGAATACTGCAATTTCTTCATTTGATAGTTGATAAAAAGGTCAATGCTAGATTGTAGATGTTTGATCGATCTAATTTGATAAACAAGGAGTAAAAACCAATGGAAAAACTGGAAGTTGTCCTCTAATTTCAATGGAATACTGCTATTTCTTCATTTGATAGTTATTAATAAGACTTAGTGTACATTGTACATGTTGAGTCCATCTATTTTGAAAAACAAGAAGTAAAAACCAATGGAAAAAGTGGAAGTTGTCCTCTAATTTCACTGGAATACTGCAATTTCTTCATTTGATAGTTGATAAAAAGGTCAATGCTAGATTGTAGATGTTTGATCGATCTAATTTGATAAACAAGGAGTAAAAACCAATGGAAAAACTGGAAGTTGTCCTCTAATTTCAATGGAATACTGCTATTTCTTCATTTGATAGTTATTAATAAGACTTAGTGTACATTGTACATGTTGAGTCCATCTATTTTGAAAAACAAGAAGTAAAAACCAATGGAAAAAGTGGAAGTTGTCCTCTAATTTCACTGGAATACTGCAATTTCTTCATTTGATAGTTGATAAAAAGGTCAATGCTAGATTGTAGATGTTTGATCGATCTAATTTGATAAACAAGGAGTAAAAACCAATGGAAAAACTGGAAGTTGTCCTCTAATTTCAATGGAATACTGCTATTTCTTCATTTGATAGTTATTAATAAGACTTAGTGTACATTGTACATGTTGAGTCCATCTATTTTGAAAAACAAGAAGTAAAAACCAATGGAAAAAGTGGAAGTTGTCCTCTAATTTCACTGGAATACTGCTATTTCTTCATTTGATAGTTGATAAAAAGGTCAATGCTAGATTGTAGATGTTGGGTCGATCTATTTTGAAAAACAAGAAGTAAAAACCAATGGAAAAAGTGGAAGTTGTCCTCTAATTTCACTGGAATACTGCAATTTCTTCATTTGATAGTTGATAAAAAGGTCAATGCTAGATTGTAGATGTTTGATCGATCTAATTTGATAAACAAGGAGTAAAAACCAATGGAAAAACTGGAAGTTGTCCTCTAATTTCAATGGAATACTGCTATTTCTTCATTTGATAGTTATTAATAAGACTTAGTGTACATTGTACATGTTGAGTCCATCTATTTTGAAAAACAAGAAGTAAAAACCAATGGAAAAAGTGGAAGTTGTCCTCTAATTTCACTGGAATACTGCTATTTCTTCATTTGATAGTTATTAATAAGACTTAGTGTACATTGTACATGTTGAGTCCATCTATTTTGAAAAACAAGAAGTAAAAACCAATGGAAAAAGTGGAAGTTGTCCTCTAATTTCACTGGAATACTGCAATTTCTTCATTTGATAGTTGATAAAAAGGTCAATGCTAGATTGTAGATGTTTGATCGATCTAATTTGATAAACAAGGAGTAAAAACCAATGGAAAAACTGGAAGTTGTCCTCTAATTTCAATGGAATACTGCTATTTCTTCATTTGATAGTTATTAATAAGACTTAGTGTACATTGTACATGTTGAGTCCATCTATTTTGAAAAACAAGAAGTAAAAACCAATGGAAAAAGTGGAAGTTGTCCTCTAATTTCACTGGAATACTGCAATTTCTTCATTTGATAGTTGATAAAAAGGTCAATGCTAGATTGTAGATGTTTGATCGATCTAATTTGATAAACAAGGAGTAAAAACCAATGGAAAAACTGGAAGTTGTCCTCTAATTTCAATGGAATACTGCTATTTCTTCATTTGATAGTTATTAATAAGACTTAGTGTACATTGTACATGTTGAGTCCATCTATTTTGAAAAACAAGAAGTAAAAACCAATGGAAAAAGTGGAAGTTGTCCTCTAATTTCACTGGAATACTGCTATTTCTTCATTTGATAGTTATTAATAAGACTTAGTGTACATTGTACATGTTGAGTCCATCTATTTTGAAAAACAAGAAGTAAAAACCAATGGAAAAACTGGAAGTTGTCCTCTAATTTCAATGGAATACTGCTATTTCTTCATTTGATAGTTATTAATAAGACTTAGTGTACATTGTACATGTTGAGTCCATCTATTTTGAAAAACAAGAAGTAAAAACCAATGGAAAAAGTGGAAGTTGTCCTCTAATTTCACTGGAATACTGCAATTTCTTCATTTGATAGTTGATAAAAAGGTCAATGCTAGATTGTAGATGTTTGATCGATCTAATTTGATAAACAAGGAGTAAAAACCAATGGAAAAACTGGAAGTTGTCCTCTAATTTCAATGGAATACTGCTATTTCTTCATTTGATAGTTATTAATAAGACTTAGTGTACATTGTACATGTTGAGTCCATCTATTTTGAAAAACAAGAAGTAAAAACCAATGGAAAAAGTGGAAGTTGTCCTCTAATTTCACTGGAATACTGCTATTTCTTCATTTGATAGTTGATAAAAAGGTCAATGCTAGATTGTAGATGTTGGGTCGATCTATTTTGAAAAACAAGAAGTAAAAACCAATGGAAAAAGTGGAAGTTGTCCTCTAATTTCACTGGAATACTGCTATTTCTTCATTTGATAGTTGATAAAAAGGTCAATGCTAGATTGTAGATGTTTGATCGAGCTAATTTGATAAACAAGGAGTAAAAACCAATGGAAAAACTGGAAGTTGTCCTCTAATTTCAATGGAATACTGCTATTTCTTCATTTGATAGTTATTAATAAGACTTAGTGTACATTGTACATGTTGGATCGATCTAATTTGATAAACAAGAAGTAAAAACCAATGGAAAAACTGGAAGTTGTCCTCTAATTTCACTGGAATACTGCTATTTCTTCATTTGATAGTTGATAAAAAGGTCAATGCTAGATTGTAGATGTTTGATCGAGCTAATTTGATAAACAAGGAGTAAAAACCAATGGAAAAACTGGAAGTTGTCCTCTAATTTCAATGGAATACTGCTATTTCTTCATTTGATAGTTATTAATAAGACTTAGTGTACATTGTACATGTTGAGTCCATCTATTTTGAAAAACAAGAAGTAAAAACCAATGGAAAAAGTGGAAGTTGTCCTCTAATTTCACTGGAATACTGCTATTTCTTCATTTGATAGTTGATAAAAAGGTCAATGCTAGATTGTAGATGTTGGGTCGATCTATTTTGAAAAACAAGAAGTAAAAACCAATGGAAAAAGTGGAAGTTGTCCTCTAATTTCACTGGAATACTGCAATTTCTTCATTTGATAGTTGATAAAAAGGTCAATGCTAGATTGTAGATGTTTGATCGATCTAATTTGATAAACAAGGAGTAAAAACCAATGGAAAAACTGGAAGTTGTCCTCTAATTTCAATGGAATACTGCTATTTCTTCATTTGATAGTTATTAATAAGACTTAGTGTACATTGTACATGTTGAGTCCATCTATTTTGAAAAACAAGAAGTAAAAACCAATGGAAAAAGTGGAAGTTGTCCTCTAATTTCACTGGAATACTGCTATTTCTTCATTTGATAGTTGATAAAAAGGTCAATGCTAGATTGTAGATGTTGGGTCGATCTATTTTGAAAAACAAGAAGTAAAAACCAATGGAAAAAGTGGAAGTTGTCCTCTAATTTCACTGGAATACTGCTATTTCTTCATTTGATAGTTGATAAAAAGGTCAATGCTAGATTGTAGATGTTTGATCGAGCTAATTTGATAAACAAGGAGTAAAAACCAATGGAAAAACTGGAAGTTGTCCTCTAATTTCACTGGAATACTGCTATTTCTTCATTTGATAGTTGATAAAAAGGTCAATGCTAGATTGTAGATGTTGGGTCGATCTATTTTGAAAAACAAGAAGTAAAAACCAATGGAAAAACTGGAAGTTGTCCTCTAATTTCACTGGAATACTGCTATTTCTTCATTTGATAGTTGATAAAAAGGTCAATGCTAGATTGTAGATGTTGGGTCGATCTATTTTGAAAAACAAGAAGTAAAAACCAATGGAAAAAGTGGAAGTTGTCCTCTAATTTCAATGGAATACTGCTATCTCTTCATTTGATAGTTGATAAAAAGGTCAATGCTAGATTGTAGATGTTTGATCGATCTAATTTGATAAACAAGGAGTAAAAACCAATGGAAAAACTGGAAGTTGTCCTCTAATTTCAATGGAATACTGCTATTTCTTCATTTGATAGTTGATAAAAAGGTCAATGCTAGATTGTAGATGTTTGATCGATCTAATTTGATAAACGAGAAGTAAAAACCAATGGAAAAAGTGGAAGTTGTCCTCTAATTTCACTGGAATACTGCTATTTCTTCATTTGATAGTTGATAAAAAGGTCAATGCTAGATTGTAGATGTTGGGTCGATCTATTTTGAAAAACAAGGAGTAAAATCCGATAGAAAAAGTGGAAGTTGTCCTCTAATTTCAATGGAATACTGCTATTTCTTCATTTGATAGTTATTAATAAGACTTAGTGTACATTGTACATGTTGAGTCCATCTATTTTGAAAAACAAGAAGTAAAAACCAATGGAAAAAGTGGAAGTTGTCCTCTAATTTCACTGGAATACTGCTATTTCTTCATTTGATAGTTGATAAAAAGGTCAATGCTAGATTGTAGATGTTGGGTCGATCTATTTTGAAAAACAAGAAGTAAAAACCAATGGAAAAAGTGGAAGTTGTCCTCTAATTTCACTGGAATACTGCTATTTCTTCATTTGATAGTTGATAAAAAGGTCAATGCTAGATTGTAGATGTTTGATCGAGCTAATTTGATAAACAAGGAGTAAAAACCAATGGAAAAAGTGGAAGTTGTCCTCTAATTTCACTGGAATACTGCTATTTCTTCATTTGATAGTTGATAAAAAGGTCAATGCTAGATTGTAGATGTTTGATCGAGCTAATTTGATAAACAAGGAGTAAAAACCAATGGAAAAAGTGGAAGTTGTCCTCTAATTTCACTGGAATACTGCTATTTCTTCATTTGATAGTTGATAAAAAGGTCAATGCTAGATTGTAGATGTTTGATCGAGCTAATTTGATAAACAAGGAGTAAAAACCAATGGAAAAAGTGGAAGTTGTCCTCTAATTTCACTGGAATACTGCTATTTCTTCATTTGATAGTTGATAAAAAGGTCAATGCTAGATTGTAGATGTTTGATCGAGCTAATTTGATAAACAAGGAGTAAAAACCAATGGAAAAAGTGGAAGTTGTCCTCTAATTTCACTGGAATACTGCTATTTCTTCATTTGATAGTTGATAAAAAGGTCAATGCTAGATTGTAGATGTTTGATCGAGCTAATTTGATAAACAAGGAGTAAAAACCAATGGAAAAAGTGGAAGTTGTCCTCTAATTTCACTGGAATACTGCTATTTCTTCATTTGATAGTTGATAAAAAGGTCAATGCTAGATTGTAGATGTTGGGTCGATCTATTTTGAAAAACAAGAAGTAAAAACCAATGGAAAAAGTGGAAGTTGTCCTCTAATTTCACTGGAATACTGCTATTTCTTCATTTGATAGTTGATAAAAAGGTCAATGCTAGATTGTAGATGTTTGATCGAGCTAATTTGATAAACAAGGAGTAAAAACCAATGGAAAAAGTGGAAGTTGTCCTCTAATTTCACTGGAATACTGCTATTTCTTCATTTGATAGTTGATAAAAAGGTCAATGCTAGATTGTAGATGTTTGATCGAGCTAATTTGATAAACAAGGAGTAAAAACCAATGGAAAAAGTGGAAGTTGTCCTCTAATTTCACTGGAATACTGCTATTTCTTCATTTGATAGTTGATAAAAAGGTCAATGCTAGATTGTAGATGTTTGATCGAGCTAATTTGATAAACAAGGAGTAAAAACCAATGGAAAAACTGGAAGTTGTCCTCTAATTTCACTGGAATACTGCTATTTCTTCATTTGATAGTTGATAAAAAGGTCAATGCTAGATTGTAGATGTTGGGTCGATCTATTTTGAAAAACAAGAAGTAAAAACCAATGGAAAAACTGGAAGTTGTCCTCTAATTTCACTGGAATACTGCTATTTCTTCATTTGATAGTTGATAAAAAGGTCAATGCTAGATTGTAGATGTTGGGTCGATCTATTTTGAAAAACAAGAAGTAAAAACCAATGGAAAAAGTGGAAGTTGTCCTCTAATTTCAATGGAATACTGCTATCTCTTCATTTGATAGTTGATAAAAAGGTCAATGCTAGATTGTAGATGTTTGATCGATCTAATTTGATAAACAAGGAGTAAAAACCAATGGAAAAACTGGAAGTTGTCCTCTAATTTCAATGGAATACTGCTATTTCTTCATTTGATAGTTGATAAAAAGGTCAATGCTAGATTGTAGATGTTTGATCGATCTAATTTGATAAACGAGAAGTAAAAACCAATGGAAAAAGTGGAAGTTGTCCTCTAATTTCACTGGAATACTGCTATTTCTTCATTTGATAGTTGATAAAAAGGTCAATGCTAGATTGTAGATGTTGGGTCGATCTATTTTGAAAAACAAGGAGTAAAATCCGATAGAAAAAGTGGAAGTTGTCCTCTAATTTCAATGGAATACTGCTATTTCTTCATTTGATAGTTATTAATAAGACTTAGTGTACATTGTACATGTTGAGTCCATCTATTTTGAAAAACAAGAAGTAAAAACCAATGGAAAAAGTGGAAGTTGTCCTCTAATTTCACTGGAATACTGCTATTTCTTCATTTGATAGTTGATAAAAAGGTCAATGCTAGATTGTAGATGTTGGGTCGATCTATTTTGAAAAACAAGAAGTAAAAACCAATGGAAAAAGTGGAAGTTGTCCTCTAATTTCACTGGAATACTGCTATTTCTTCATTTGATAGTTGATAAAAAGGTCAATGCTAGATTGTAGATGTTTGATCGAGCTAATTTGATAAACAAGGAGTAAAAACCAATGGAAAAACTGGAAGTTGTCCTCTAATTTCAATGGAATACTGCTATTTCTTCATTTGATAGTTATTAATAAGACTTAGTGTACATTGTACATGTTGAGTCCATCTATTTTGAAAAACAAGAAGTAAAAACCAATGGAAAAAGTGGAAGTTGTCCTCTAATTTCACTGGAATACTGCTATTTCTTCATTTGATAGTTGATAAAAAGGTCAATGCTAGATTGTAGATGTTGGGTCGATCTATTTTGAAAAACAAGAAGTAAAAACCAATGGAAAAACTGGAAGTTGTCCTCTAATTTCAATGGAATACTGCTATTTCTTCATTTGATAGTTATTAATAAGACTTAGTGTACATTGTACATGTTGAGTCCATCTATTTTGAAAAACAAGAAGTAAAAACCAATGGAAAAAGTGGAAGTTGTCCTCTAATTTCACTGGAATACTGCTATTTCTTCATTTGATAGTTGATAAAAAGGTCAATGCTAGATTGTAGATGTTGGGTCGATCTATTTTGAAAAACAAGAAGTAGAAACCAATGGAAAAAGTGGAAGTTGTCCTCTAATTTCACTGGAATACTGCTATTTCTTCATTTGATAGTTATTAATAAGGCTTACCGTACATTGTACATGTAGGGTCGATCTATTTTGAAAAACAAGGAGTAAAAACTAATGGAAAAAGTAGAAGTTGTCCTCTAATTTCATTGGAATACTGCTATTTCTGTATTTGATAGTTATTAATAAGACTTAGCGTACATTGTACATGTTGGGTCGATCTCTTTTGAAAAACAAGGAGTAAAAACCAATGGAAAAAGTGGAATTTGTCCTCTAATTTCAATGGAATACTGCTATCTCTTCATTTGATAGTTGATAAAAAGGTCAATGCTAGATTGTAGATGGTGGGTCGATCTATTTTGAAAAACAAGGAGTAAAATCCAATAGAAAAAGTGGAAGTTGTCCTCTAATTTCAATGGAATACTGCTATTTCTTCATTTGATAGTTATTAATAAGACTTAGTGTACATTGTACATGTTGAGTCCATCTATTTTGAAAAACAAGAAGTAAAAACCAATGGAAAAAGTGGAAGTTGTCCTCTAATTTCACTGGAATACTGCTATTTCTTCATTTGATAGTTGATAAAAAGGTCAATGCTAGATTGTAGATGTTGGGTCGATCTATTTTGAAAAACAAGAAGTAAAAACCAATGGAAAAAGTGGAAGTTGTCCTCTAATTTCACTGGAATACTGCTATTTCTTCATTTGATAGTTGATAAAAAGGTCAATGCTAGATTGTAGATGTTTGATCGATCTAATTTGATAAACAAGGAGTAAAAACCAATGGAAAAACTGGAAGTTGTCCTCTAATTTCAATGGAATACTGCTATTTCTTCATTTGATAGTTATTAATAAGACTTAGTGTACATTGTACATGTTGAGTCCATCTATTTTGAAAAACAAGAAGTAAAAACCAATGGAAAAAGTGGAAGTTGTCCTCTAATTTCACTGGAATACTGCTATTTCTTCATTTGATAGTTGATAAAAAGGTCAATGCTAGATTGTAGATGTTGGGTCGATCTATTTTGAAAAACAAGAAGTAAAAACCAATGGAAAAAGTGGAAGTTGTCCTCTAATTTCACTGGAATACTGCTATTTCTTCATTTGATAGTTGATAAAAAGGTCAATGCTAGATTGTAGATGTTTGATCGAGCTAATTTGATAAACAAGGAGTAAAAACCAATGGAAAAACTGGAAGTTGTCCTCTAATTTCAATGGAATACTGCTATTTCTTCATTTGATAGTTATTAATAAGACTTAGTGTACATTGTACATGTTGAGTCCATCTATTTTGAAAAACAAGAAGTAAAAACCAATGGAAAAAGTGGAAGTTGTCCTCTAATTTCACTGGAATACTGCTATTTCTTCATTTGATAGTTGATAAAAAGGTCAATGCTAGATTGTAGATGTTTGATCGAGCTAATTTGATAAACAAGGAGTAAAAACCAATGGAAAAACTGGAAGTTGTCCTCTAATTTCAATGGAATACTGCTATTTCTTCATTTGATAGTTATTAATAAGACTTAGTGTACATTGTACATGTTGAGTCCATCTATTTTGAAAAACAAGAAGTAAAAACCAATGGAAAAAGTGGAAGTTGTCCTCTAATTTCACTGGAATACTGCTATTTCTTCATTTGATAGTTGATAAAAAGGTCAATGCTAGATTGTAGATGTTGGGTCGATCTATTTTGAAAAACAAGAAGTAAAAACCAATGGAAAAAGTGGAAGTTGTCCTCTAATTTCACTGGAATACTGCTATTTCTTCATTTGATAGTTGATAAAAAGGTCAATGCTAGATTGTAGATGTTTGATCGAGCTAATTTGATAAACAAGGAGTAAAAACCAATGGAAAAACTGGAAGTTGTCCTCTAATTTCAATGGAATACTGCTATTTCTTCATTTGATAGTTATTAATAAGACTTAGTGTACATTGTACATGTTGAGTCCATCTATTTTGAAAAACAAGAAGTAAAAACCAATGGAAAAAGTGGAAGTTGTCCTCTAATTTCACTGGAATACTGCTATTTCTTCATTTGATAGTTGATAAAAAGGTCAATGCTAGATTGTAGATGTTTGATCGAGCTAATTTGATAAACAAGGAGTAAAAACCAATGGAAAAACTGGAAGTTGTCCTCTAATTTCAATGGAATACTGCTATTTCTTCATTTGATAGTTGATAAAAAGGTCAATGCTAGATTGTAGATGTTTGATCGAGCTAATTTGATAAACAAGGAGTAAAAACCAATGGAAAAACTGGAAGTTGTCCTCTAATTTCAATGGAATACTGCTATTTCTTCATTTGATAGTTATTAATAAGACTTAGTGTACATTGTACATGTTGAGTCCATCTATTTTGAAAAACAAGAAGTAAAAACCAATGGAAAAAGTGGAAGTTGTCCTCTAATTTCACTGGAATACTGCTATTTCTTCATTTGATAGTTGATAAAAAGGTCAATGCTAGATTGTAGATGTTTGATCGAGCTAATTTGATAAACAAGGAGTAAAAACCAATGGAAAAAGTGGAAGTTGTCCTCTAATTTCACTGGAATACTGCTATTTCTTCATTTGATAGTTATTAATAAGACTTAGTGTACATTGTACATGTTGAGTCCATCTATTTTGAAAAACAAGAAGTAAAAACCAATGGAAAAAGTGGAAGTTGTCCTCTAATTTCAATGGAATACTGCTATTTCTTCATTTGATAGTTGATAAAAAGGTCAATGCTAGATTGTAGATGTTTGATCGAGCTAATTTGATAAACAAGGAGTAAAAACCAATGGAAAAAGTGGAAGTTGTCCTCTAATTTCACTGGAATACTGCTATTTCTTCATTTGATAGTTGATAAAAAGGTCAATGCTAGATTGTAGATGTTTGATCGATCTAATTTGATAAACAAGGAGTAAAAACCAATGGAAAAACTGGAAGTTGTCCTCTAATTTCAATGGAATACTGCTATTTCTTCATTTGATAGTTATTAATAAGACTTAGTGTACATTGTACATGTTGAGTCCATCTATTTTGAAAAACAAGAAGTAAAAACCAATGGAAAAAGTGGAAGTTGTCCTCTAATTTCACTGGAATACTGCTATTTCTTCATTTGATAGTTGATAAAAAGGTCAATGCTAGATTGTAGATGTTGGGTCGATCTATTTTGAAAAACAAGAAGTAAAAACCAATGGAAAAAGTGGAAGTTGTCCTCTAATTTCACTGGAATACTGCTATTTCTTCATTTGATAGTTGATAAAAAGGTCAATGCTAGATTGTAGATGTTTGATCGAGCTAATTTGATAAACAAGGAGTAAAAACCAATGGAAAAACTGGAAGTTGTCCTCTAATTTCAATGGAATACTGCTATTTCTTCATTTGATAGTTATTAATAAGACTTAGTGTACATTGTACATGTTGAGTCCATCTATTTTGAAAAACAAGAAGTAAAAACCAATGGAAAAAGTGGAAGTTGTCCTCTAATTTCACTGGAATACTGCTATTTCTTCATTTGATAGTTGATAAAAAGGTCAATGCTAGATTGTAGATGTTTGATCGAGCTAATTTGATAAACAAGGAGTAAAAACCAATGGAAAAACTGGAAGTTGTCCTCTAATTTCACTGGAATACTGCTATTTCTTCATTTGATAGTTGATAAAAAGGTCAATGCTAGATTGTAGATGTTGGGTCGATCTATTTTGAAAAACAAGAAGTAAAAACCAATGGAAAAAGTGGAAGTTGTCCTCTAATTTCACTGGAATACTGCTATTTCTTCATTTGATAGTTGATAAAAAGGTCAATGCTAGATTGTAGATGTTTGATCGAGCTAATTTGATAAACAAGGAGTAAAAACCAATGGAAAAACTGGAAGTTGTCCTCTAATTTCAATGGAATACTGCTATTTCTTCATTTGATAGTTATTAATAAGACTTAGTGTACATTGTACATGTTGAGTCCATCTATTTTGAAAAACAAGAAGTAAAAACCAATGGAAAAAGTGGAAGTTGTCCTCTAATTTCACTGGAATACTGCTATTTCTTCATTTGATAGTTGATAAAAAGGTCAATGCTAGATTGTAGATGTTGGGTCGATCTATTTTGAAAAACAAGAAGTAAAAACCAATGGAAAAAGTGGAAGTTGTCCTCTAATTTCACTGGAATACTGCTATTTCTTCATTTGATAGTTGATAAAAAGGTCAATGCTAGATTGTAGATGTTTGATCGAGCTAATTTGATAAACAAGGAGTAAAAACCAATGGAAAAACTGGAAGTTGTCCTCTAATTTCAATGGAATACTGCTATTTCTTCATTTGATAGTTATTAATAAGACTTAGTGTACATTGTACATGTTGAGTCCATCTATTTTGAAAAACAAGAAGTAAAAACCAATGGAAAAAGTGGAAGTTGTCCTCTAATTTCACTGGAATACTGCTATTTCTTCATTTGATAGTTGATAAAAAGGTCAATGCTAGATTGTAGATGGTGGGTCGATCTATTTTGAAAAACAAGGAGTAAAAACCAATGGAAAAACTGGAAGTTGTCCTCTAATTTCAATGGAATACTGCTATTTCTTCATTTGATAGTTATTAATAAGACTTAGTGTACATTGTACATGTTGAGTCCATCTATTTTGAAAAACAAGAAGTAAAAACCAATGGAAAAAGTGGAAGTTGTCCTCTAATTTCACTGGAATACTGCTATTTCTTCATTTGATAGTTGATAAAAAGGTCAATGCTAGATTGTAGATGTTTGATCGAGCTAATTTGATAAACAAGGAGTAAAAACCAATGGAAAAACTGGAAGTTGTCCTCTAATTTCACTGGAATACTGCTATTTCTTCATTTGATAGTTGATAAAAAGGTCAATGCTAGATTGTAGATGTTTGATCGAGCTAATTTGATAAACAAGGAGTAAAAACCAATGGAAAAACTGGAAGTTGTCCTCTAATTTCAATGGAATACTGCTATTTCTTCATTTGATAGTTATTAATAAGACTTAGTGTACATTGTACATGTTGAGTCCATCTATTTTGAAAAACAAGAAGTAAAAACCAATGGAAAAAGTGGAAGTTGTCCTCTAATTTCACTGGAATACTGCTATTTCTTCATTTGATAGTTGATAAAAAGGTCAATGCTAGATTGTAGATGTTTGATCGATCTAATTTGATAAACAAGGAGTAAAAACCAATGGAAAAACTGGAAGTTGTCCTCTAATTTCAATGGAATACTGCTATTTCTTCATTTGATAGTTATTAATAAGACTTAGTGTACATTGTACATGTTGAGTCCATCTATTTTGAAAAACAAGAAGTAAAAACCAATGGAAAAAGTGGAAGTTGTCCTCTAATTTCAATGGAATACTGCTATTTCTTCATTTGATAGTTGATAAAAAGGTCAATGCTAGATTGTAGATGTTTGATCGAGCTAATTTGATAAACAAGGAGTAAAAACCAATGGAAAAAGTGGAAGTTGTCCTCTAATTTCACTGGAATACTGCTATTTCTTCATTTGATAGTTGATAAAAAGGTCAATGCTAGATTGTAGATGTTTGATCGATCTAATTTGATAAACAAGGAGTAAAAACCAATGGAAAAACTGGAAGTTGTCCTCTAATTTCAATGGAATACTGCTATTTCTTCATTTGATAGTTATTAATAAGACTTAGTGTACATTGTACATGTTGAGTCCATCTATTTTGAAAAACAAGAAGTAAAAACCAATGGAAAAAGTGGAAGTTGTCCTCTAATTTCACTGGAATACTGCTATTTCTTCATTTGATAGTTGATAAAAAGGTCAATGCTAGATTGTAGATGTTGGGTCGATCTATTTTGAAAAACAAGAAGTAAAAACCAATGGAAAAAGTGGAAGTTGTCCTCTAATTTCACTGGAATACTGCTATTTCTTCATTTGATAGTTGATAAAAAGGTCAATGCTAGATTGTAGATGTTTGATCGAGCTAATTTGATAAACAAGGAGTAAAAACCAATGGAAAAACTGGAAGTTGTCCTCTAATTTCAATGGAATACTGCTATTTCTTCATTTGATAGTTATTAATAAGACTTAGTGTACATTGTACATGTTGAGTCCATCTATTTTGAAAAACAAGAAGTAAAAACCAATGGAAAAAGTGGAAGTTGTCCTCTAATTTCACTGGAATACTGCTATTTCTTCATTTGATAGTTGATAAAAAGGTCAATGCTAGATTGTAGATGTTTGATCGAGCTAATTTGATAAACAAGGAGTAAAAACCAATGGAAAAACTGGAAGTTGTCCTCTAATTTCACTGGAATACTGCTATTTCTTCATTTGATAGTTGATAAAAAGGTCAATGCTAGATTGTAGATGTTGGGTCGATCTATTTTGAAAAACAAGAAGTAAAAACCAATGGAAAAAGTGGAAGTTGTCCTCTAATTTCACTGGAATACTGCTATTTCTTCATTTGATAGTTGATAAAAAGGTCAATGCTAGATTGTAGATGTTTGATCGAGCTAATTTGATAAACAAGGAGTAAAAACCAATGGAAAAACTGGAAGTTGTCCTCTAATTTCAATGGAATACTGCTATTTCTTCATTTGATAGTTATTAATAAGACTTAGTGTACATTGTACATGTTGAGTCCATCTATTTTGAAAAACAAGAAGTAAAAACCAATGGAAAAAGTGGAAGTTGTCCTCTAATTTCACTGGAATACTGCTATTTCTTCATTTGATAGTTGATAAAAAGGTCAATGCTAGATTGTAGATGTTGGGTCGATCTATTTTGAAAAACAAGAAGTAAAAACCAATGGAAAAAGTGGAAGTTGTCCTCTAATTTCACTGGAATACTGCTATTTCTTCATTTGATAGTTGATAAAAAGGTCAATGCTAGATTGTAGATGTTTGATCGAGCTAATTTGATAAACAAGGAGTAAAAACCAATGGAAAAACTGGAAGTTGTCCTCTAATTTCAATGGAATACTGCTATTTCTTCATTTGATAGTTATTAATAAGACTTAGTGTACATTGTACATGTTGAGTCCATCTATTTTGAAAAACAAGAAGTAAAAACCAATGGAAAAAGTGGAAGTTGTCCTCTAATTTCACTGGAATACTGCTATTTCTTCATTTGATAGTTGATAAAAAGGTCAATGCTAGATTGTAGATGGTGGGTCGATCTATTTTGAAAAACAAGGAGTAAAAACCAATGGAAAAACTGGAAGTTGTCCTCTAATTTCAATGGAATACTGCTATTTCTTCATTTGATAGTTATTAATAAGACTTAGTGTACATTGTACATGTTGAGTCCATCTATTTTGAAAAACAAGAAGTAAAAACCAATGGAAAAAGTGGAAGTTGTCCTCTAATTTCACTGGAATACTGCTATTTCTTCATTTGATAGTTGATAAAAAGGTCAATGCTAGATTGTAGATGTTGGGTCGATCTATTTTGAAAAACAAGAAGTAAAAACCAATGGAAAAACTGGAAGTTGTCCTCTAATTTCAATGGAATACTGCTATTTCTTCATTTGATAGTTATTAATAAGACTTAGTGTACATTGTACATGTTGAGTCCATCTATTTTGAAAAACAAGAAGTAAAAACCAATGGAAAAAGTGGAAGTTGTCCTCTAATTTCACTGGAATACTGCTATTTCTTCATTTGATAGTTGATAAAAAGGTCAATGCTAGATTGTAGATGTTGGGTCGATCTATTTTGAAAAACAAGAAGTAGAAACCAATGGAAAAAGTGGAAGTTGTCCTCTAATTTCACTGGAATACTGCTATTTCTTCATTTGATAGTTATTAATAAGGCTTACCGTACATTGTACATGTAGGGTCGATCTATTTTGAAAAACAAGGAGTAAAAACTAATGGAAAAAGTAGAAGTTGTCCTCTAATTTCATTGGAATACTGCTATTTCTGTATTTGATAGTTATTAATAAGACTTAGTGTACATTGTACATGTTGAGTCCATCTATTTTGAAAAACAAGAAGTAAAAACCAATGGAAAAAGTGGAAGTTGTCCTCTAATTTCACTGGAATACTGCTATTTCTTCATTTGATAGTTGATAAAAAGGTCAATGCTAGATTGTAGATGTTGGGTCGATCTATTTTGAAAAACAAGAAGTAAAAACCAATGGAAAAAGTGGAAGTTGTCCTCTAATTTCACTGGAATACTGCTATTTCTTCATTTGATAGTTGATAAAAAGGTCAATGCTAGATTGTAGATGTTTGATCGAGCTAATTTGATAAACAAGGAGTAAAAACCAATGGAAAAACTGGAAGTTGTCCTCTAATTTCAATGGAATACTGCTATTTCTTCATTTGATAGTTATTAATAAGACTTAGTGTACATTGTACATGTTGAGTCCATCTATTTTGAAAAACAAGAAGTAAAAACCAATGGAAAAAGTGGAAGTTGTCCTCTAATTTCACTGGAATACTGCTATTTCTTCATTTGATAGTTGATAAAAAGGTCAATGCTAGATTGTAGATGTTGGGTCGATCTATTTTGAAAAACAAGAAGTAAAAACCAATGGAAAAACTGGAAGTTGTCCTCTAATTTCAATGGAATACTGCTATTTCTTCATTTGATAGTTATTAATAAGACTTAGTGTACATTGTACATGTTGAGTCCATCTATTTTGAAAAACAAGAAGTAAAAACCAATGGAAAAAGTGGAAGTTGTCCTCTAATTTCACTGGAATACTGCTATTTCTTCATTTGATAGTTGATAAAAAGGTCAATGCTAGATTGTAGATGTTGGGTCGATCTATTTTGAAAAACAAGAAGTAGAAACCAATGGAAAAAGTGGAAGTTGTCCTCTAATTTCACTGGAATACTGCTATTTCTTCATTTGATAGTTATTAATAAGGCTTACCGTACATTGTACATGTAGGGTCGATCTATTTTGAAAAACAAGGAGTAAAAACTAATGGAAAAAGTAGAAGTTGTCCTCTAATTTCATTGGAATACTGCTATTTCTGTATTTGATAGTTATTAATAAGACTTAGCGTACATTGTACATGTTGGGTCGATCTCTTTTGAAAAACAAGGAGTAAAAACCAATGGAAAAAGTGGAAGTTGTCCTCTAATTTCAATGGAATACTGCTATCTCTTCATTTGATAGTTGATAAAAAGGTCAATGCTAGATTGTAGATGGTGGGTCGATCTATTTTGAAAAACAAGGAGTAAAATCCGATAGAAAAAGTGGAAGTTGTCCTCTAATTTCAATGGAATACTGCTATTTCTTCATTTGATAGTTATTAATAAGACTTAGTGTACATTGTACATGTTGAGTCCATCTATTTTGAAAAACAAGAAGTAAAAACCAATGGAAAAAGTGGAAGTTGTCCTCTAATTTCACTGGAATACTGCTATTTCTTCATTTGATAGTTGATAAAAAGGTCAATGCTAGATTGTAGATGTTGGGTCGATCTATTTTGAAAAACAAGAAGTAGAAACCAATGGAAAAAGTGGAAGTTGTCCTCTAATTTCACTGGAATACTGCTATTTCTTCATTTGATAGTTATTAATAAGGCTTACCGTACATTGTACATGTAGGGTCGATCTATTTTGAAAAACAAGGAGTAAAAACTAATGGAAAAAGTAGAAGTTGTCCTCTAATTTCATTGGAATACTGCTATTTCTGTATTTGATAGTTATTAATAAGACTTAGCGTACATTGTACATGTTGGGTCGATCTCTTTTGAAAAACAAGGAGTAAAAACCAATGGAAAAAGTGGAAGTTGTCCTCTAATTTCAATGGAATACTGCTATCTCTTCATTTGATAGTTGATAAAAAGGTCAATGCTAGATTGTAGATGGTGGGTCGATCTATTTTGAAAAACAAGGAGTAAAATCCAATAGAAAAAGTGGAAGTTGTCCTCTAATTTCAATGGAATACTGCTATTTCTTCATTTGATAGTTATTAATAAGACTTAGTGTACATTGTACATGTTGAGTCCATCTATTTTGAAAAACAAGAAGTAAAAACCAATGGAAAAAGTGGAAGTTGTCCTCTAATTTCACTGGAATACTGCTATTTCTTCATTTGATAGTTGATAAAAAGGTCAATGCTAGATTGTAGATGTTGGGTCGATCTATTTTGAAAAACAAGAAGTAAAAACCAATGGAAAAAGTGGAAGTTGTCCTCTAATTTCACTGGAATACTGCTATTTCTTCATTTGATAGTTGATAAAAAGGTCAATGCTAGATTGTAGATGTTTGATCGATCTAATTTGATAAACAAGGAGTAAAAACCAATGGAAAAACTGGAAGTTGTCCTCTAATTTCAATGGAATACTGCTATTTCTTCATTTGATAGTTATTAATAAGACTTAGTGTACATTGTACATGTTGAGTCCATCTATTTTGAAAAACAAGAAGTAAAAACCAATGGAAAAAGTGGAAGTTGTCCTCTAATTTCACTGGAATACTGCTATTTCTTCATTTGATAGTTGATAAAAAGGTCAATGCTAGATTGTAGATGTTGGGTCGATCTATTTTGAAAAACAAGAAGTAAAAACCAATGGAAAAAGTGGAAGTTGTCCTCTAATTTCACTGGAATACTGCTATTTCTTCATTTGATAGTTGATAAAAAGGTCAATGCTAGATTGTAGATGTTTGATCGAGCTAATTTGAAAAACCAGAAGTAAAAACCAATGGAAAAAGTGGAAGTTGTCCTCTAATTTCAATGGAATACTGCTATTTCTTCATTTGATAGTTGATAAAAAGGTCAATGCTAGATTGTAGATGTTGGGTCGATCTATTTTGAAAAACAAGAAGTAAAAACCAATGGAAAAAGTGGAAGTTGTCCTCTAATTTCACTGGAATACTGCTATTTCTTCATTTGATAGTTGATAAAAAGGTCAATGCTAGATTGTAGATGTTGGGTCGATCTATTTTGAAAAACAAGAAGTAAAAACCAATGGAAAAAGTGGAAGTTGTCCTCTAATTTCACTGGAATACTGCTATTTCTTCATTTGATAGTTGATAAAAAGGTCAATGCTAGATTGTAGATGTTGGGTCGATCTATTTTGAAAAACAAGAAGTAAAAACCAATGGAAAAAGTGGAAGTTGTCCTCTAATTTCAATGGAATACTGCTATTTCTTCATTTGATAGTTGATAAAAAGGTCAATGCTAGATTGTAGATGTTGGGTCGATCTATTTTGAAAAACAAGAAGTAAAAACCAATGGAAAAAGTGGAAGTTGTCCTCTAATTTCACTGGAATACTGCTATTTCTTCATTTGATAGTTGATAAAAAGGTCAATGCTAGATTGTAGATGTTTGATCGAGCTAATTTGAAAAACAAGAAGTAAAAACCAATGGAAAAAGTGGAAGTTGTCCTCTAATTTCACTGGAATACTGCTATTTCTTCATTTGATAGTTGATAAAAAGGTCAATGCTAGATTGTAGATGTTGGGTCGATCTATTTTGAAAAACAAGAAGTAAAAACCAATGGAAAAAGTGGAAGTTGTCCTCTAATTTCACTGGAATACTGCTATTTCTTCATTTGATAGTTGATAAAAAGGTCAATGCTAGATTGTAGATGTTGGGTCGATCTATTTTGAAAAACAAGAAGTAAAAACCAATGGAAAAAGTGGAAGTTGTCCTCTAATTTCACTGGGATACTGCTATTTCTTCATTTGATAGTTGATAAAAAGGTCAATGCTAGATTGTAGATGTTGGGTCGATCTATTTTGAAAAACAAGAAGTAAAAACCAATGGAAAAAGTGGAAGTTGTCCTCTAATTTCACTGGAATACTGCTATTTCTTCATTTGATAGTTGATAAAAAGGTCAATGCTAGATTGTAGATGTTGGGTCGATCTATTTTGAAAAACAAGAAGTAAAAACCAATGGAAAAAGTGGAAGTTGTCCTCTAATTTCAATGGAATACTGCTATTTCTTCATTTGATAGTTGATAAAAAGGTCAATGCTAGATTGTAGATGTTGGGTCGATCTATTTTGAAAAACAAGAAGTAAAAACCAATGGAAAAAGTGGAAGTTGTCCTCTAATTTCACTGGAATACTGCTATTTCTTCATTTGATAGTTGATAAAAAGGTCAATGCTAGATTGTAGATGTTTGATCGAGCTAATTTGAAAAACAAGAAGTAAAAACCAATGGAAAAAGTGGAAGTTGTCCTCTAATTTCAATGGAATACTGCTATTTCTTCATTTGATAGTTATTAATAAGACTTAGTGTACATTGTACATGTTGAGTCCATCTATTTTGAAAAACAAGAAGTAAAAACCAATGGAAAAAGTGGAAGTTGTCCTCTAATTTCACTGGAATACTGCTATTTCTTCATTTGATAGTTGATAAAAAGGTCAATGCTAGATTGTAGATGTTGGGTCGATCTATTTTGAAAAACAAGAAGTAAAAACCAATGGAAAAAGTGGAAGTTGTCCTCTAATTTCAATGGAATACTGCTATCTCTTCATTTGATAGTTGATAAAAAGGTCAATGCTAGATTGTAGATGTTTGATCGATCTAATTTGATAAACAAGGAGTAAAAACCAATGGAAAAAGTGGAAGTTGTCCTCTAATTTCACTGGAATACTGCTATTTCTTCATTTGATAGTTGATAAAAAGGTCAATGCTAGATTGTAGATGTTGGGTCGATCTATTTTGAAAAACAAGAAGTAAAAACCAATGGAAAAAGTGGAAGTTGTCCTCTAATTTCACTGGGATACTGCTATTTCTTCATTTGATAGTTGATAAAAAGGTCAATGCTAGATTGTAGATGTTGGGTCGATCTATTTTGAAAAACAAGAAGTAAAAACCAATGGAAAAAGTGGAAGTTGTCCTCTAATTTCACTGGAATACTGCTATTTCTTCATTTGATAGTTGATAAAAAGGTCAATGCTAGATTGTAGATGTTGGGTCGATCTATTTTGAAAAACAAGAAGTAAAAACCAATGGAAAAAGTGGAAGTTGTCCTCTAATTTCAATGGAATACTGCTATTTCTTCATTTGATAGTTGATAAAAAGGTCAATGCTAGATTGTAGATGTTGGGTCGATCTATTTTGAAAAACAAGAAGTAAAAACCAATGGAAAAAGTGGAAGTTGTCCTCTAATTTCACTGGAATACTGCTATTTCTTCATTTGATAGTTGATAAAAAGGTCAATGCTAGATTGTAGATGTTTGATCGATCTAATTTGATAAACAAGGAGTAAAAACCAATGGAAAAACTGGAAGTTGTCCTCTAATTTCAATGGAATACTGCTATTTCTTCATTTGATAGTTATTAATAAGACTTAGTGTACATTGTACATGTTGAGTCCATCTATTTTGAAAAACAAGAAGTAAAAACCAATGGAAAAAGTGGAAGTTGTCCTCTAATTTCACTGGAATACTGCTATTTCTTCATTTGATAGTTGATAAAAAGGTCAATGCTAGATTGTAGATGTTGGGTCGATCTATTTTGAAAAACAAGAAGTAAAAACCAATGGAAAAAGTGGAAGTTGTCCTCTAATTTCACTGGAATACTGCTATTTCTTCATTTGATAGTTGATAAAAAGGTCAATGCTAGATTGTAGATGTTGGGTCGATCTATTTTGAAAAACAAGAAGTAAAAACCAATGGAAAAAGTGGAAGTTGTCCTCTAATTTCAATGGAATACTGCTATCTCTTCATTTGATAGTTGATAAAAAGGTCAATGCTAGATTGTAGATGTTTGATCGATCTAATTTGATAAACAAGGAGTAAAAACCAATGGAAAAACTGGAAGTTGTCCTCTAATTTCAATGGAATACTGCTATTTCTTCATTTGATAGTTGATAAAAAGGTCAATGCTAGATTGTAGATGTTGGGTCGATCTATTTTGAAAAACAAGAAGTAAAAACCAATGGAAAAAGTGGAAGTTGTCCTCTAATTTCAATGGAATACTGCTATCTCTTCATTTGATAGTTGATAAAAAGGTCAATGCTAGATTGTAGATGTTTGATCGATCTAATTTGATAAACAAGGAGTAAAAACCAATGGAAAAACTGGAAGTTGTCCTCTAATTTCAATGGAATACTGCTATTTCTTCATTTGACAGTTGATAAAAAGGTCAATGCTAGATTGTAGATGTTGGGTCGATCTATTTTGAAAAACAAGAAGTAAAAACCAATGGAAAAAGTGGAAGTTGTCCTCTAATTTCAATGGAATACTGCTATCTCTTCATTTGATAGTTGATAAAAAGGTCAATGCTAGATTGTAGATGTTTGATCGATCTAATTTGATAAACAAGGAGTAAAAACCAATGGAAAAACTGGAAGTTGTCCTCTAATTTCACTGGAATACTGCTATTTCTTCATTTGATAGTTGATAAAAAGGTCAATGCTAGATTGTAGATGTTGGGTCGATCTATTTTGAAAAACAAGAAGTAAAAACCAATGGAAAAAGTGGAAGTTGTCCTCTAATTTCAATGGAATACTGCTATCTCTTCATTTGATAGTTGATAAAAAGGTCAATGCTAGATTGTAGATGTTGGGTCGATCTATTTTGAAAAACAAGAAGTAAAAACCAATGGAAAAAGTGGAAGTTGTCCTCTAATTTCACTGGAATACTGCTATTTCTTCATTTGATAGTTGATAAAAAGGTCAATGCTAGATTGTAGATGTTTGATCGATCTATTTTGAAAAACAAGAAGTAAAAACCAATGGAAAAAGTGGAAGTTGTCCTCTAATTTCAATGGAATACTGCTATCTCTTCATTTGATAGTTGATAAAAAGGTCAATGCTAGATTGTAGATGTTGGGTCGATCTATTTTGAAAAACAAGAAGTAAAAACCAATGGAAAAAGTGGAAGTTGTCCTCTAATTTCACTGGAATACTGCTATTTCTTCATTTGATAGTTGATAAAAAGGTCAATGCTAGATTGTAGATGTTGGGTCGATCTATTTTGAAAAACAAGAAGTAAAAACCAATGGAAAAAGTGGAAGTTGTCCTCTAATTTCAATGGAATACTGCTATCTCTTCATTTGATAGTTGATAAAAAGGTCAATGCTAGATTGTAGATGTTGGGTCGATCTATTTTGAAAAACAAGAAGTAAAAACCAATGGAAAAAGTGGAAGTTGTCCTCTAATTTCACTGGAATACTGCTATTTCTTCATTTGATAGTTGATAAAAAGGTCAATGCTAGATTGTAGATGTTGGGTCGATCTATTTTGAAAAACAAGAAGTAAAAACCAATGGAAAAAGTGGAAGTTGTCCTCTAATTTCACTGGAATACTGCTATTTCTTCATTTGATAGTTGATAAAAAGGTCAATGCTAGATTGTAGATGTTTGATCGAGCTAATTTGAAAAACCAGAAGTAAAAACCAATGGAAAAAGTGGAAGTTGTCCTCTAATTTCAATGGAATACTGCTATTTCTTCATTTGATAGTTGATAAAAAGGTCAATGCTAGATTGTAGATGTTGGGTCGATCTATTTTGAAAAACAAGAAGTAAAAACCAATGGAAAAAGTGGAAGTTGTCCTCTAATTTCACTGGAATACTGCTATTTCTTCATTTGATAGTTGATAAAAAGGTCAATGCTAGATTGTAGATGTTGGGTCGATCTATTTTGAAAAACAAGAAGTAAAAACCAATGGAAAAAGTGGAAGTTGTCCTCTAATTTCACTGGAATACTGCTATTTCTTCATTTGATAGTTGATAAAAAGGTCAATGCTAGATTGTAGATGTTGGGTCGATCTATTTTGAAAAACAAGAAGTAAAAACCAATGGAAAAAGTGGAAGTTGTCCTCTAATTTCAATGGAATACTGCTATTTCTTCATTTGATAGTTGATAAAAAGGTCAATGCTAGATTGTAGATGTTGGGTCGATCTATTTTGAAAAACAAGAAGTAAAAACCAATGGAAAAAGTGGAAGTTGTCCTCTAATTTCACTGGAATACTGCTATTTCTTCATTTGATAGTTGATAAAAAGGTCAATGCTAGATTGTAGATGTTTGATCGAGCTAATTTGAAAAACAAGAAGTAAAAACCAATGGAAAAAGTGGAAGTTGTCCTCTAATTTCACTGGAATACTGCTATTTCTTCATTTGATAGTTGATAAAAAGGTCAATGCTAGATTGTAGATGTTGGGTCGATCTATTTTGAAAAACAAGAAGTAAAAACCAATGGAAAAAGTGGAAGTTGTCCTCTAATTTCACTGGAATACTGCTATTTCTTCATTTGATAGTTGATAAAAAGGTCAATGCTAGATTGTAGATGTTGGGTCGATCTATTTTGAAAAACAAGAAGTAAAAACCAATGGAAAAAGTGGAAGTTGTCCTCTAATTTCAATGGAATACTGCTATCTCTTCATTTGATAGTTGATAAAAAGGTCAATGCTAGATTGTAGATGTTGGGTCGATCTATTTTGAAAAACAAGAAGTAAAAACCAATGGAAAAAGTGGAAGTTGTCCTCTAATTTCAATGGAATACTGCTATCTCTTCATTTGATAGTTGATAAAAAGGTCAATGCTAGATTGTAGATGTTGGGTCGATCTATTTTGAAAAACAAGAAGTAAAAACCAATGGAAAAAGTGGAAGTTGTCCTCTAATTTCACTGGAATACTGCTATTTCTTCATTTGATAGTTGATAAAAAGGTCAATGCTAGATTGTAGATGTTGGGTCGATCTATTTTGAAAAACAAGAAGTAAAAACCAATGGAAAAAGTGGAAGTTGTCCTCTAATTTCACTGGAATACTGCTATTTCTTCATTTGATAGTTGATAAAAAGGTCAATGCTAGATTGTAGATGTTTGATCGAGCTAATTTGAAAAACCAGAAGTAAAAACCAATGGAAAAAGTGGAAGTTGTCCTCTAATTTCAATGGAATACTGCTATTTCTTCATTTGATAGTTGATAAAAAGGTCAATGCTAGATTGTAGATGTTGGGTCGATCTATTTTGAAAAACAAGAAGTAAAAACCAATGGAAAAAGTGGAAGTTGTCCTCTAATTTCACTGGAATACTGCTATTTCTTCATTTGATAGTTGATAAAAAGGTCAATGCTAGATTGTAGATGTTGGGTCGATCTATTTTGAAAAACAAGAAGTAAAAACCAATGGAAAAAGTGGAAGTTGTCCTCTAATTTCACTGGAATACTGCTATTTCTTCATTTGATAGTTGATAAAAAGGTCAATGCTAGATTGTAGATGTTGGGTCGATCTATTTTGAAAAACAAGAAGTAAAAACCAATGGAAAAAGTGGAAGTTGTCCTCTAATTTCAATGGAATACTGCTATTTCTTCATTTGATAGTTGATAAAAAGGTCAATGCTAGATTGTAGATGTTGGGTCGATCTATTTTGAAAAACAAGAAGTAAAAACCAATGGAAAAACTGGAAGTTGTCCTCTAATTTCACTGGAATACTGCTATTTCTTCATTTGATAGTTGATAAAAAGGTCAATGCTAGATTGTAGATGTTGGGTCGATCTATTTTGAAAAACAAGAAGTAAAAACCAATGGAAAAAGTGGAAGTTGTCCTCTAATTTCAATGGAATACTGCTATCTCTTCATTTGATAGTTGATAAAAAGGTCAATGCTAGATTGTAGATGTTGGGTCGATCTATTTTGAAAAACAAGAAGTAAAAACCAATGGAAAAAGTGGAAGTTGTCCTCTAATTTCACTGGAATACTGCTATTTCTTCATTTGATAGTTGATAAAAAGGTCAATGCTAGATTGTAGATGTTTGATCGATCTATTTTGAAAAACAAGAAGTAAAAACCAATGGAAAAAGTGGAAGTTGTCCTCTAATTTCAATGGAATACTGCTATCTCTTCATTTGATAGTTGATAAAAAGGTCAATGCTAGATTGTAGATGTTGGGTCGATCTATTTTGAAAAACAAGAAGTAAAAACCAATGGAAAAAGTGGAAGTTGTCCTCTAATTTCACTGGAATACTGCTATTTCTTCATTTGATAGTTGATAAAAAGGTCAATGCTAGATTGTAGATGTTGGGTCGATCTATTTTGAAAAACAAGAAGTAAAAACCAATGGAAAAAGTGGAAGTTGTCCTCTAATTTCAATGGAATACTGCTATCTCTTCATTTGATAGTTGATAAAAAGGTCAATGCTAGATTGTAGATGTTGGGTCGATCTATTTTGAAAAACAAGAAGTAAAAACCAATGGAAAAAGTGGAAGTTGTCCTCTAATTTCACTGGAATACTGCTATTTCTTCATTTGATAGTTGATAAAAAGGTCAATGCTAGATTGTAGATGTTGGGTCGATCTATTTTGAAAAACAAGAAGTAAAAACCAATGGAAAAAGTGGAAGTTGTCCTCTAATTTCACTGGAATACTGCTATTTCTTCATTTGATAGTTGATAAAAAGGTCAATGCTAGATTGTAGATGTTTGATCGAGCTAATTTGAAAAACCAGAAGTAAAAACCAATGGAAAAAGTGGAAGTTGTCCTCTAATTTCAATGGAATACTGCTATTTCTTCATTTGATAGTTGATAAAAAGGTCAATGCTAGATTGTAGATGTTGGGTCGATCTATTTTGAAAAACAAGAAGTAAAAACCAATGGAAAAAGTGGAAGTTGTCCTCTAATTTCACTGGAATACTGCTATTTCTTCATTTGATAGTTGATAAAAAGGTCAATGCTAGATTGTAGATGTTGGGTCGATCTATTTTGAAAAACAAGAAGTAAAAACCAATGGAAAAAGTGGAAGTTGTCCTCTAATTTCACTGGAATACTGCTATTTCTTCATTTGATAGTTGATAAAAAGGTCAATGCTAGATTGTAGATGTTGGGTCGATCTATTTTGAAAAACAAGAAGTAAAAACCAATGGAAAAAGTGGAAGTTGTCCTCTAATTTCAATGGAATACTGCTATTTCTTCATTTGATAGTTGATAAAAAGGTCAATGCTAGATTGTAGATGTTGGGTCGATCTATTTTGAAAAACAAGAAGTAAAAACCAATGGAAAAAGTGGAAGTTGTCCTCTAATTTCACTGGAATACTGCTATTTCTTCATTTGATAGTTGATAAAAAGGTCAATGCTAGATTGTAGATGTTTGATCGAGCTAATTTGAAAAACAAGAAGTAAAAACCAATGGAAAAAGTGGAAGTTGTCCTCTAATTTCACTGGAATACTGCTATTTCTTCATTTGATAGTTGATAAAAAGGTCAATGCTAGATTGTAGATGTTGGGTCGATCTATTTTGAAAAACAAGAAGTAAAAACCAATGGAAAAAGTGGAAGTTGTCCTCTAATTTCACTGGAATACTGCTATTTCTTCATTTGATAGTTGATAAAAAGGTCAATGCTAGATTGTAGATGTTGGGTCGATCTATTTTGAAAAACAAGAAGTAAAAACCAATGGAAAAAGTGGAAGTTGTCCTCTAATTTCACTGGGATACTGCTATTTCTTCATTTGATAGTTGATAAAAAGGTCAATGCTAGATTGTAGATGTTGGGTCGATCTATTTTGAAAAACAAGAAGTAAAAACCAATGGAAAAAGTGGAAGTTGTCCTCTAATTTCACTGGAATACTGCTATTTCTTCATTTGATAGTTGATAAAAAGGTCAATGCTAGATTGTAGATGTTGGGTCGATCTATTTTGAAAAACAAGAAGTAAAAACCAATGGAAAAAGTGGAAGTTGTCCTCTAATTTCAATGGAATACTGCTATTTCTTCATTTGATAGTTGATAAAAAGGTCAATGCTAGATTGTAGATGTTGGGTCGATCTATTTTGAAAAACAAGAAGTAAAAACCAATGGAAAAAGTGGAAGTTGTCCTCTAATTTCACTGGAATACTGCTATTTCTTCATTTGATAGTTGATAAAAAGGTCAATGCTAGATTGTAGATGTTTGATCGAGCTAATTTGAAAAACAAGAAGTAAAAACCAATGGAAAAAGTGGAAGTTGTCCTCTAATTTCAATGGAATACTGCTATTTCTTCATTTGATAGTTATTAATAAGACTTAGTGTACATTGTACATGTTGAGTCCATCTATT
The DNA here is from genome assembly GCF_049639745.1 of Rhodnius prolixus. Taxonomy (NCBI): domain Eukaryota; kingdom Metazoa; phylum Arthropoda; class Insecta; order Hemiptera; family Reduviidae; genus Rhodnius; species Rhodnius prolixus. The sequence goes on along the minus strand of NW_027411603.1, from coordinate 45,487,748 downwards.
TTGAAAAACAAGAAGTAAAAACCAATGGAAAAAGTGGAAGTTGTCCTCTAATTTCACTGGAATACTGCTATTTCTTCATTTGATAGTTGATAAAAAGGTCAATGCTAGATTGTAGATGTTGGGTCGATCTATTTTGAAAAACAAGAAGTAAAAACCAATGGAAAAAGTGGAAGTTGTCCTCTAATTTCAATGGAATACTGCTATCTCTTCATTTGATAGTTGATAAAAAGGTCAATGCTAGATTGTAGATGTTTGATCGATCTAATTTGATAAACAAGGAGTAAAAACCAATGGAAAAAGTGGAAGTTGTCCTCTAATTTCACTGGAATACTGCTATTTCTTCATTTGATAGTTGATAAAAAGGTCAATGCTAGATTGTAGATGTTGGGTCGATCTATTTTGAAAAACAAGAAGTAAAAACCAATGGAAAAAGTGGAAGTTGTCCTCTAATTTCACTGGGATACTGCTATTTCTTCATTTGATAGTTGATAAAAAGGTCAATGCTAGATTGTAGATGTTGGGTCGATCTATTTTGAAAAACAAGAAGTAAAAACCAATGGAAAAAGTGGAAGTTGTCCTCTAATTTCACTGGAATACTGCTATTTCTTCATTTGATAGTTGATAAAAAGGTCAATGCTAGATTGTAGATGTTGGGTCGATCTATTTTGAAAAACAAGAAGTAAAAACCAATGGAAAAAGTGGAAGTTGTCCTCTAATTTCAATGGAATACTGCTATTTCTTCATTTGATAGTTGATAAAAAGGTCAATGCTAGATTGTAGATGTTGGGTCGATCTATTTTGAAAAACAAGAAGTAAAAACCAATGGAAAAAGTGGAAGTTGTCCTCTAATTTCACTGGAATACTGCTATTTCTTCATTTGATAGTTGATAAAAAGGTCAATGCTAGATTGTAGATGTTTGATCGATCTAATTTGATAAACAAGGAGTAAAAACCAATGGAAAAACTGGAAGTTGTCCTCTAATTTCAATGGAATACTGCTATTTCTTCATTTGATAGTTATTAATAAGACTTAGTGTACATTGTACATGTTGAGTCCATCTATTTTGAAAAACAAGAAGTAAAAACCAATGGAAAAAGTGGAAGTTGTCCTCTAATTTCACTGGAATACTGCTATTTCTTCATTTGATAGTTGATAAAAAGGTCAATGCTAGATTGTAGATGTTGGGTCGATCTATTTTGAAAAACAAGAAGTAAAAACCAATGGAAAAAGTGGAAGTTGTCCTCTAATTTCACTGGAATACTGCTATTTCTTCATTTGATAGTTGATAAAAAGGTCAATGCTAGATTGTAGATGTTGGGTCGATCTATTTTGAAAAACAAGAAGTAAAAACCAATGGAAAAAGTGGAAGTTGTCCTCTAATTTCAATGGAATACTGCTATCTCTTCATTTGATAGTTGATAAAAAGGTCAATGCTAGATTGTAGATGTTTGATCGATCTAATTTGATAAACAAGGAGTAAAAACCAATGGAAAAACTGGAAGTTGTCCTCTAATTTCAATGGAATACTGCTATTTCTTCATTTGATAGTTGATAAAAAGGTCAATGCTAGATTGTAGATGTTGGGTCGATCTATTTTGAAAAACAAGAAGTAAAAACCAATGGAAAAAGTGGAAGTTGTCCTCTAATTTCAATGGAATACTGCTATCTCTTCATTTGATAGTTGATAAAAAGGTCAATGCTAGATTGTAGATGTTTGATCGATCTAATTTGATAAACAAGGAGTAAAAACCAATGGAAAAACTGGAAGTTGTCCTCTAATTTCAATGGAATACTGCTATTTCTTCATTTGACAGTTGATAAAAAGGTCAATGCTAGATTGTAGATGTTGGGTCGATCTATTTTGAAAAACAAGAAGTAAAAACCAATGGAAAAAGTGGAAGTTGTCCTCTAATTTCAATGGAATACTGCTATCTCTTCATTTGATAGTTGATAAAAAGGTCAATGCTAGATTGTAGATGTTTGATCGATCTAATTTGATAAACAAGGAGTAAAAACCAATGGAAAAACTGGAAGTTGTCCTCTAATTTCACTGGAATACTGCTATTTCTTCATTTGATAGTTGATAAAAAGGTCAATGCTAGATTGTAGATGTTGGGTCGATCTATTTTGAAAAACAAGAAGTAAAAACCAATGGAAAAAGTGGAAGTTGTCCTCTAATTTCAATGGAATACTGCTATCTCTTCATTTGATAGTTGATAAAAAGGTCAATGCTAGATTGTAGATGTTGGGTCGATCTATTTTGAAAAACAAGAAGTAAAAACCAATGGAAAAAGTGGAAGTTGTCCTCTAATTTCACTGGAATACTGCTATTTCTTCATTTGATAGTTGATAAAAAGGTCAATGCTAGATTGTAGATGTTTGATCGATCTATTTTGAAAAACAAGAAGTAAAAACCAATGGAAAAACTGGAAGTTGTCCTCTAATTTCAATGGAATACTGCTATTTCTTCATTTGATAGTTATTAATAAGACTTAGTGTACATTGTACATGTTGAGTCCATCTATTTTGAAAAACAAGAAGTAAAAACCAATGGAAAAAGTGGAAGTTGTCCTCTAATTTCACTGGAATACTGCTATTTCTTCATTTGATAGTTGATAAAAAGGTCAATGCTAGATTGTAGATGTTGGGTCGATCTATTTTGAAAAACAAGAAGTAGAAACCAATGGAAAAAGTGGAAGTTGTCCTCTAATTTCACTGGAATACTGCTATTTCTTCATTTGATAGTTATTAATAAGGCTTACCGTACATTGTACATGTAGGGTCGATCTATTTTGAAAAACAAGGAGTAAAAACTAATGGAAAAAGTAGAAGTTGTCCTCTAATTTCATTGGAATACTGCTATTTCTGTATTTGATAGTTATTAATAAGACTTAGCGTACATTGTACATGTTGGGTCGATCTCTTTTGAAAAACAAGGAGTAAAAACCAATGGAAAAAGTGGAAGTTGTCCTCTAATTTCAATGGAATACTGCTATCTCTTCATTTGATAGTTGATAAAAAGGTCAATGCTAGATTGTAGATGGTGGGTCGATCTATTTTGAAAAACAAGGAGTAAAATCCAATAGAAAAAGTGGAAGTTGTCCTCTAATTTCAATGGAATACTGCTATTTCTTCATTTGATAGTTATTAATAAGACTTAGTGTACATTGTACATGTTGAGTCCATCTATTTTGAAAAACAAGAAGTAAAAACCAATGGAAAAAGTGGAAGTTGTCCTCTAATTTCACTGGAATACTGCTATTTCTTCATTTGATAGTTGATAAAAAGGTCAATGCTAGATTGTACATGTTGGGTCGATCTATTTTGAAAAACAAGGAGTAAAAACCAATGGAAAAACTGGAAGTTGTCCTCTAATTTCAATGGAATACTGCTATTTCTTCATTTGATAGTTATTAATAAGACTTAGTGTACATTGTACATGTTGAGTCCATCTATTTTGAAAAACAAGAAGTAAAAACCAATGGAAAAAGTGGAAGTTGTCCTCTAATTTCACTGGAATACTGCTATTTCTTCATTTGATAGTTGATAAAAAGGTCAATGCTAGATTGTAGATGTTGGGTCGATCTATTTTGAAAAACAAGAAGTAAAAACCAATGGAAAAAGTGGAAGTTGTCCTCTAATTTCACTGGAATACTGCTATTTCTTCATTTGATAGTTGATAAAAAGGTCAATGCTAGATTGTAGATGTTGGGTCGATCTATTTTGAAAAACAAGAAGTAAAAACCAATGGAAAAAGTGGAAGTTGTCCTCTAATTTCAATGGAATACTGCTATCTCTTCATTTGATAGTTGATAAAAAGGTCAATGCTAGATTGTAGATGTTTGATCGATCTAATTTGATAAACAAGGAGTAAAAACCAATGGAAAAACTGGAAGTTGTCCTCTAATTTCAATGGAATACTGCTATTTCTTCATTTGATAGTTGATAAAAAGGTCAATGCTAGATTGTAGATGTTGGGTCGATCTATTTTGAAAAACAAGAAGTAAAAACCAATGGAAAAAGTGGAAGTTGTCCTCTAATTTCAATGGAATACTGCTATCTCTTCATTTGATAGTTGATAAAAAGGTCAATGCTAGATTGTAGATGTTTGATCGATCTAATTTGATAAACAAGGAGTAAAAACCAATGGAAAAACTGGAAGTTGTCCTCTAATTTCAATGGAATACTGCTATTTCTTCATTTGACAGTTGATAAAAAGGTCAATGCTAGATTGTAGATGTTGGGTCGATCTATTTTGAAAAACAAGAAGTAAAAACCAATGGAAAAAGTGGAAGTTGTCCTCTAATTTCAATGGAATACTGCTATCTCTTCATTTGATAGTTGATAAAAAGGTCAATGCTAGATTGTAGATGTTTGATCGATCTAATTTGATAAACAAGGAGTAAAAACCAATGGAAAAACTGGAAGTTGTCCTCTAATTTCACTGGAATACTGCTATTTCTTCATTTGATAGTTGATAAAAAGGTCAATGCTAGATTGTAGATGTTGGGTCGATCTATTTTGAAAAACAAGAAGTAAAAACCAATGGAAAAAGTGGAAGTTGTCCTCTAATTTCAATGGAATACTGCTATCTCTTCATTTGATAGTTGATAAAAAGGTCAATGCTAGATTGTAGATGTTGGGTCGATCTATTTTGAAAAACAAGAAGTAAAAACCAATGGAAAAAGTGGAAGTTGTCCTCTAATTTCACTGGAATACTGCTATTTCTTCATTTGATAGTTGATAAAAAGGTCAATGCTAGATTGTAGATGTTTGATCGATCTATTTTGAAAAACAAGAAGTAAAAACCAATGGAAAAACTGGAAGTTGTCCTCTAATTTCAATGGAATACTGCTATTTCTTCATTTGATAGTTATTAATAAGACTTAGTGTACATTGTACATGTTGAGTCCATCTATTTTGAAAAACAAGAAGTAAAAACCAATGGAAAAAGTGGAAGTTGTCCTCTAATTTCACTGGAATACTGCTATTTCTTCATTTGATAGTTGATAAAAAGGTCAATGCTAGATTGTAGATGTTGGGTCGATCTATTTTGAAAAACAAGAAGTAGAAACCAATGGAAAAAGTGGAAGTTGTCCTCTAATTTCACTGGAATACTGCTATTTCTTCATTTGATAGTTATTAATAAGGCTTACCGTACATTGTACATGTAGGGTCGATCTATTTTGAAAAACAAGGAGTAAAAACTAATGGAAAAAGTAGAAGTTGTCCTCTAATTTCATTGGAATACTGCTATTTCTGTATTTGATAGTTATTAATAAGACTTAGCGTACATTGTACATGTTGGGTCGATCTCTTTTGAAAAACAAGGAGTAAAAACCAATGGAAAAAGTGGAAGTTGTCCTCTAATTTCAATGGAATACTGCTATCTCTTCATTTGATAGTTGATAAAAAGGTCAATGCTAGATTGTAGATGGTGGGTCGATCTATTTTGAAAAACAAGGAGTAAAATCCAATAGAAAAAGTGGAAGTTGTCCTCTAATTTCAATGGAATACTGCTATTTCTTCATTTGATAGTTATTAATAAGACTTAGTGTACATTGTACATGTTGAGTCCATCTATTTTGAAAAACAAGAAGTAAAAACCAATGGAAAAAGTGGAAGTTGTCCTCTAATTTCACTGGAATACTGCTATTTCTTCATTTGATAGTTGATAAAAAGGTCAATGCTAGATTGTAGATGTTGGGTCGATCTATTTTGAAAAACAAGAAGTAAAAACCAATGGAAAAAGTGGAAGTTGTCCTCTAATTTCACTGGAATACTGCTATTTCTTCATTTGATAGTGGATAAAAAGGTCAATGCTAGATTGTAGATGTTTGATCGAGCTAATTTGATAAACAAGGAGTAAAAACCAATGGAAAAACTGGAAGTTGTCCTCTAATTTCAATGGAATACTGCTATTTCTTCATTTGATAGTTATTAATAAGACTTAGTGTACATTGTACATGTTGGGTCGATCTATTTTGAAAAACGAGGAGTAAAAACCAATGGAAAAAGTGGAAGTTGTCCTCTAATTTCACTGGAATACTGCTATTTCTTCATTTGATAGTTGATAAAAAGGTCAATGCTAGATTGTACATGTTGGGTCGATCTATTTTGAAAAACAAGGAGTAAAAACCAATGGAAAAACTGGAAGTTGTCCTCTAATTTCAATGGAATACTGCTATTTCTTCATTTGATAGTTATTAATAAGACTTAGTGTACATTGTACATGTTGAGTCCATCTATTTTGAAAAACAAGAAGTAAAAACCAATGGAAAAAGTGGAAGTTGTCCTCTAATTTCACTGGAATACTGCTATTTCTTCATTTGATAGTTGATAAAAAGGTCAATGCTAGATTGTAGATGTTGGGTCGATCTATTTTGAAAAACAAGAAGTAAAAACCAATGGAAAAAGTGGAAGTTGTCCTCTAATTTCACTGGAATACTGCTATTTCTTCATTTGATAGTTGATAAAAAGGTCAATGCTAGATTGTACATGTTGGGTCGATCTATTTTGAAAAACAAGGAGTAAAAACCAATGGAAAAACTGGAAGTTGTCCTCTAATTTCAATGGAATACTGCTATTTCTTCATTTGATAGTTATTAATAAGACTTAGTGTACATTGTACATGTTGAGTCCATCTATTTTGAAAAACAAGAAGTAGAAACCAATGGAAAAAGTGGAAGTTGTCCTCTAATTTCACTGGAATACTGCTATTTCTTCATTTGATAGTTATTAATAAGGCTTACCGTACATTGTACATGTAGGGTCGATCTATTTTGAAAAACAAGGAGTAAAAACTAATGGAAAAAGTAGAAGTTGTCCTCTAATTTCATTGGAATACTGCTATTTCTGTATTTGATAGTTGATAAAAAGGTCAATGCTAGATTGTAGATGTTTGATCGATCTAATTTGATAAACAAGGAGTAAAAACCAATGGAAAAAGTGGAAGTTGTCCTCTAATTTCAATGGAATACTGCTATCTCTTCATTTGATAGTTGATAAAAAGGTCAATGCTAGATTGTAGATGGTGGGTCGATCTATTTTGAAAAACAAGGAGTAAAAACCAATGGAAAAAGTGGAAGTTGTCCTCTAATTTCAATGGAATACTGCTATTTCTTCATTTGATAGTTATTAATAAGACTTAGTGTACATTGTACATGTTGAGTCCATCTATTTTGAAAAACAAGAAGTAAAAACCAATGGAAAAAGTGGAAGTTGTCCTCTAATTTCACTGGAATACTGCTATTTCTTCATTTGATAGTTGATAAAAAGGTCAATGCTAGATTGTAGATGTTGGGTCGATCTATTTTGAAAAACAAGAAGTAAAAACCAATGGAAAAAGTGGAAGTTGTCCTCTAATTTCACTGGAATACTGCTATTTCTTCATTTGATAGTTGATAAAAAGGTCAATGCTAGATTGTAGATGTTTGATCGAGCTAATTTGATAAACAAGGAGTAAAAACCAATGGAAAAACTGGAAGTTGTCCTCTAATTTCAATGGAATACTGCTATTTCTTCATTTGATAGTTATTAATAAGACTTAGTGTACATTGTACATGTTGGGTCGATCTATTTTGAAAAACGAGGAGTAAAAACCAATGGAAAAAGTGGAAGTTGTCCTCTAATTTCACTGGAATACTGCTATTTCTTCATTTGATAGTTGATAAAAAGGTCAATGCTAGATTGTACATGTTGGGTCGATCTATTTTGAAAAACAAGGAGTAAAAACCAATGGAAAAACTGGAAGTTGTCCTCTAATTTCAATGGAATACTGCTATTTCTTCATTTGATAGTTATTAATAAGACTTAGTGTACATTGTACATGTTGAGTCCATCTATTTTGAAAAACAAGAAGTAAAAACCAATGGAAAAAGTGGAAGTTGTCCTCTAATTTCACTGGAATACTGCTATTTCTTCATTTGATAGTTGATAAAAAGGTCAATGCTAGATTGTAGATGTTGGGTCGATCTATTTTGAAAAACAAGAAGTAAAAACCAATGGAAAAAGTGGAAGTTGTCCTCTAATTTCACTGGAATACTGCTATTTCTTCATTTGATAGTTGATAAAAAGGTCAATGCTAGATTGTAGATGTTGGGTCGATCTATTTTGAAAAACAAGAAGTAAAAACCAATGGAAAAAGTGGAAGTTGTCCTCTAATTTCAATGGAATACTGCTATCTCTTCATTTGATAGTTGATAAAAAGGTCAATGCTAGATTGTAGATGTTTGATCGATCTAATTTGATAAACAAGGAGTAAAAACCAATGGAAAAACTGGAAGTTGTCCTCTAATTTCAATGGAATACTGCTATTTCTTCATTTGATAGTTGATAAAAAGGTCAATGCTAGATTGTAGATGTTGGGTCGATCTATTTTGAAAAACAAGAAGTAAAAACCAATGGAAAAAGTGGAAGTTGTCCTCTAATTTCAATGGAATACTGCTATCTCTTCATTTGATAGTTGATAAAAAGGTCAATGCTAGATTGTAGATGTTTGATCGATCTAATTTGATAAACAAGGAGTAAAAACCAATGGAAAAACTGGAAGTTGTCCTCTAATTTCAATGGAATACTGCTATCTCTTCATTTGATAGTTGATAAAAAGGTCAATGCTAGATTGTAGATGTTTGATCGATCTAATTTGATAAACAAGGAGTAAAAACCAATGGAAAAACTGGAAGTTGTCCTCTAATTTCAATGGAATACTGCTATCTCTTCATTTGATAGTTGATAAAAAGGTCAATGCTAGATTGTAGATGTTTGATCGATCTAATTTGATAAACAAGGAGTAAAAACCAATGGAAAAACTGGAAGTTGTCCTCTAATTTCAATGGAATACTGCTATTTCTTCATTTGACAGTTGATAAAAAGGTCAATGCTAGATTGTAGATGTTGGGTCGATCTATTTTGAAAAACAAGAAGTAAAAACCAATGGAAAAAGTGGAAGTTGTCCTCTAATTTCAATGGAATACTGCTATCTCTTCATTTGATAGTTGATAAAAAGGTCAATGCTAGATTGTAGATGTTTGATCGATCTAATTTGATAAACAAGGAGTAAAAACCAATGGAAAAACTGGAAGTTGTCCTCTAATTTCACTGGAATACTGCTATTTCTTCATTTGATAGTTGATAAAAAGGTCAATGCTAGATTGTAGATGTTGGGTCGATCTATTTTGAAAAACAAGAAGTAAAAACCAATGGAAAAAGTGGAAGTTGTCCTCTAATTTCAATGGAATACTGCTATCTCTTCATTTGATAGTTGATAAAAAGGTCAATGCTAGATTGTAGATGTTGGGTCGATCTATTTTGAAAAACAAGAAGTAAAAACCAATGGAAAAAGTGGAAGTTGTCCTCTAATTTCACTGGAATACTGCTATTTCTTCATTTGATAGTTGATAAAAAGGTCAATGCTAGATTGTAGATGTTTGATCGATCTATTTTGAAAAACAAGAAGTAAAAACCAATGGAAAAACTGGAAGTTGTCCTCTAATTTCAATGGAATACTGCTATTTCTTCATTTGATAGTTATTAATAAGACTTAGTGTACATTGTACATGTTGAGTCCATCTATTTTGAAAAACAAGAAGTAAAAACCAATGGAAAAAGTGGAAGTTGTCCTCTAATTTCACTGGAATACTGCTATTTCTTCATTTGATAGTTGATAAAAAGGTCAATGCTAGATTGTAGATGTTGGGTCGATCTATTTTGAAAAACAAGAAGTAGAAACCAATGGAAAAAGTGGAAGTTGTCCTCTAATTTCACTGGAATACTGCTATTTCTTCATTTGATAGTTATTAATAAGGCTTACCGTACATTGTACATGTAGGGTCGATCTATTTTGAAAAACAAGGAGTAAAAACTAATGGAAAAAGTAGAAGTTGTCCTCTAATTTCATTGGAATACTGCTATTTCTGTATTTGATAGTTATTAATAAGACTTAGCGTACATTGTACATGTTGGGTCGATCTCTTTTGAAAAACAAGGAGTAAAAACCAATGGAAAAAGTGGAAGTTGTCCTCTAATTTCAATGGAATACTGCTATCTCTTCATTTGATAGTTGATAAAAAGGTCAATGCTAGATTGTAGATGGTGGGTCGATCTATTTTGAAAAACAAGGAGTAAAATCCAATAGAAAAAGTGGAAGTTGTCCTCTAATTTCAATGGAATACTGCTATTTCTTCATTTGATAGTTATTAATAAGACTTAGTGTACATTGTACATGTTGAGTCCATCTATTTTGAAAAACAAGAAGTAAAAACCAATGGAAAAAGTGGAAGTTGTCCTCTAATTTCACTGGAATACTGCTATTTCTTCATTTGATAGTTGATAAAAAGGTCAATGCTAGATTGTAGATGTTGGGTCGATCTATTTTGAAAAACAAGAAGTAAAAACCAATGGAAAAAGTGGAAGTTGTCCTCTAATTTCACTGGAATACTGCTATTTCTTCATTTGATAGTTGATAAAAAGGTCAATGCTAGATTGTAGATGTTTGATCGAGCTAATTTGATAAACAAGGAGTAAAAACCAATGGAAAAACTGGAAGTTGTCCTCTAATTTCAATGGAATACTGCTATTTCTTCATTTGATAGTTATTAATAAGACTTAGTGTACATTGTACATGTTGGGTCGATCTATTTTGAAAAACGAGGAGTAAAAACCAATGGAAAAAGTGGAAGTTGTCCTCTAATTTCACTGGAATACTGCTATTTCTTCATTTGATAGTTGATAAAAAGGTCAATGCTAGATTGTACATGTTGGGTCGATCTATTTTGAAAAACAAGGAGTAAAAACCAATGGAAAAACTGGAAGTTGTCCTCTAATTTCAATGGAATACTGCTATTTCTTCATTTGATAGTTATTAATAAGACTTAGTGTACATTGTACATGTTGAGTCCATCTATTTTGAAAAACAAGAAGTAAAAACCAATGGAAAAAGTGGAAGTTGTCCTCTAATTTCACTGGAATACTGCTATTTCTTCATTTGATAGTTGATAAAAAGGTCAATGCTAGATTGTAGATGTTGGGTCGATCTATTTTGAAAAACAAGAAGTAAAAACCAATGGAAAAAGTGGAAGTTGTCCTCTAATTTCACTGGAATACTGCTATTTCTTCATTTGATAGTTGATAAAAAGGTCAATGCTAGATTGTACATGTTGGGTCGATCTATTTTGAAAAACAAGGAGTAAAAACCAATGGAAAAACTGGAAGTTGTCCTCTAATTTCAATGGAATACTGCTATTTCTTCATTTGATAGTTATTAATAAGACTTAGTGTACATTGTACATGTTGAGTCCATCTATTTTGAAAAACAAGAAGTAGAAACCAATGGAAAAAGTGGAAGTTGTCCTCTAATTTCACTGGAATACTGCTATTTCTTCATTTGATAGTTATTAATAAGGCTTACCGTACATTGTACATGTAGGGTCGATCTATTTTGAAAAACAAGGAGTAAAAACTAATGGAAAAAGTAGAAGTTGTCCTCTAATTTCATTGGAATACTGCTATTTCTGTATTTGATAGTTATTAATAAGACTTAGCGTACATTGTACATGTTGGGTCGATCTCTTTTGAAAAACAAGGAGTAAAAACCAATGGAAAAAGTGGAAGTTGTCCTCTAATTTCAATGGAATACTGCTATCTCTTCATTTGATAGTTGATAAAAAGGTCAATGCTAGATTGTAGATGGTGGGTCGATCTATTTTGAAAAACAAGGAGTAAAATCCAATAGAAAAAGTGGAAGTTGTCCTCTAATTTCAATGGAATACTGCTATTTCTTCATTTGATAGTTATTAATAAGACTTAGTGTACATTGTACATGTTGAGTCCATCTATTTTGAAAAACAAGAAGTAAAAACCAATGGAAAAAGTGGAAGTTGTCCTCTAATTTCACTGGAATACTGCTATTTCTTCATTTGATAGTTGATAAAAAGGTCAATGCTAGATTGTAGATGTTGGGTCGATCTATTTTGAAAAACAAGAAGTAAAAACCAATGGAAAAAGTGGAAGTTGTCCTCTAATTTCACTGGAATACTGCTATTTCTTCATTTGATAGTTGATAAAAAGGTCAATGCTAGATTGTAGATGTTTGATCGAGCTAATTTGATAAACAAGGAGTAAAAACCAATGGAAAAACTGGAAGTTGTCCTCTAATTTCAATGGAATACTGCTATTTCTTCATTTGATAGTTATTAATAAGACTTAGTGTACATTGTACATGTTGGGTCGATCTATTTTGAAAAACGAGGAGTAAAAACCAATGGAAAAAGTGGAAGTTGTCCTCTAATTTCACTGGAATACTGCTATTTCTTCATTTGATAGTTGATAAAAAGGTCAATGCTAGATTGTACATGTTGGGTCGATCTATTTTGAAAAACAAGGAGTAAAAACCAATGGAAAAACTGGAAGTTGTCCTCTAATTTCAATGGAATACTGCTATTTCTTCATTTGATAGTTATTAATAAGACTTAGTGTACATTGTACATGTTGAGTCCATCTATTTTGAAAAACAAGAAGTAAAAACCAATGGAAAAAGTGGAAGTTGTCCTCTAATTTCACTGGAATACTGCTATTTCTTCATTTGATAGTTGATAAAAAGGTCAATGCTAGATTGTAGATGTTGGGTCGATCTATTTTGAAAAACAAGAAGTAAAAACCAATGGAAAAAGTGGAAGTTGTCCTCTAATTTCACTGGAATACTGCTATTTCTTCATTTGATAGTTGATAAAAAGGTCAATGCTAGATTGTAGATGTTGGGTCGATCTATTTTGAAAAACAAGAAGTAAAAACCAATGGAAAAAGTGGAAGTTGTCCTCTAATTTCAATGGAATACTGCTATCTCTTCATTTGATAGTTGATAAAAAGGTCAATGCTAGATTGTAGATGTTTGATCGATCTAATTTGATAAACAAGGAGTAAAAACCAATGGAAAAACTGGAAGTTGTCCTCTAATTTCAATGGAATACTGCTATTTCTTCATTTGATAGTTGATAAAAAGGTCAATGCTAGATTGTAGATGTTGGGTCGATCTATTTTGAAAAACAAGAAGTAAAAACCAATGGAAAAAGTGGAAGTTGTCCTCTAATTTCAATGGAATACTGCTATCTCTTCATTTGATAGTTGATAAAAAGGTCAATGCTAGATTGTAGATGTTTGATCGATCTAATTTGATAAACAAGGAGTAAAAACCAATGGAAAAACTGGAAGTTGTCCTCTAATTTCAATGGAATACTGCTATTTCTTCATTTGATAGTTGATAAAAAGGTCAATGCTAGATTGTAGATGTTGGGTCGATCTATTTTGAAAAACAAGAAGTAAAAACCAATGGAAAAAGTGGAAGTTGTCCTCTAATTTCAATGGAATACTGCTATCTCTTCATTTGATAGTTGATAAAAAGGTCAATGCTAGATTGTAGATGTTTGATCGATCTAATTTGATAAACAAGGAGTAAAAACCAATGGAAAAACTGGAAGTTGTCCTCTAATTTCACTGGAATACTGCTATTTCTTCATTTGATAGTTGATAAAAAGGTCAATGCTAGATTGTAGATGTTGGGTCGATCTATTTTGAAAAACAAGAAGTAAAAACCAATGGAAAAAGTGGAAGTTGTCCTCTAATTTCAATGGAATACTGCTATCTCTTCATTTGATAGTTGATAAAAAGGTCAATGCTAGATTGTAGATGTTGGGTCGATCTATTTTGAAAAACTAGAAGTAAAAACCAATGGAAAAAGTGGAAGTTGTCCTCTAATTTCACTGGAATACTGCTATTTCTTCATTTGATAGTTGATAAAAAGGTCAATGCTAGATTGTAGATGTTTGATCGATCTATTTTGAAAAACAAGAAGTAAAAACCAATGGAAAAACTGGAAGTTGTCCTCTAATTTCAATGGAATACTGCTATTTCTTCATTTGATAGTTATTAATAAGACTTAGTGTACATTGTACATGTTGAGTCCATCTATTTTGAAAAACAAGAAGTAAAAACCAATGGAAAAAGTGGAAGTTGTCCTCTAATTTCACTGGAATACTGCTATTTCTTCATTTGATAGTTGATAAAATGGTCAATGCTAGATTGTAGATGTTGGGTCGATCTATTTTGAAAAACAAGAAGTAGAAACCAATGGAAAAAGTGGAAGTTGTCCTCTAATTTCACTGGAATACTGCTATTTCTTCATTTGATAGTTATTAATAAGGCTTACCGTACATTGTACATGTAGGGTCGATCTATTTTGAAAAACAAGGAGTAAAAACTAATGGAAAAAGTAGAAGTTGTCCTCTAATTTCATTGGAATACTGCTATTTCTGTATTTGATAGTTATTAATAAGACTTAGCGTACATTGTACATGTTGGGTCGATCTCTTTTGAAAAACAAGGAGTAAAAACCAATGGAAAAAGTGGAAGTTGTCCTCTAATTTCAATGGAATACTGCTATCTCTTCATTTGATAGTTGATAAAAAGGTCAATGCTAGATTGTAGATGGTGGGTCGATCTATTTTGAAAAACAAGGAGTAAAATCCAATAGAAAAAGTGGAAGTTGTCCTCTAATTTCAATGGAATACTGCTATTTCTTCATTTGATAGTTATTAATAAGACTTAGTGTACATTGTACATGTTGAGTCCATCTATTTTGAAAAACAAGAAGTAAAAACCAATGGAAAAAGTGGAAGTTGTCCTCTAATTTCACTGGAATACTGCTATTTCTTCATTTGATAGTTGATAAAAAGGTCAATGCTAGATTGTAGATGTTGGGTCGATCTATTTTGAAAAACAAGAAGTAAAAACCAATGGAAAAAGTGGAAGTTGTCCTCTAATTTCACTGGAATACTGCTATTTCTTCATTTGATAGTTGATAAAAAGGTCAATGCTAGATTGTAGATGTTTGATCGAGCTAATTTGATAAACAAGGAGTAAAAACCAATGGAAAAACTGGAAGTTGTCCTCTAATTTCAATGGAATACTGCTATTTCTTCATTTGATAGTTATTAATAAGACTTAGTGTACATTGTACATGTTGGGTCGATCTATTTTGAAAAACGAGGAGTAAAAACCAATGGAAAAAGTGGAAGTTGTCCTCTAATTTCACTGGAATACTGCTATTTCTTCATTTGATAGTTGATAAAAAGGTCAATGCTAGATTGTACATGTTGGGTCGATCTATTTTGAAAAACAAGGAGTAAAAACCAATGGAAAAACTGGAAGTTGTCCTCTAATTTCAATGGAATACTGCTATTTCTTCATTTGATAGTTATTAATAAGACTTAGTGTACATTGTACATGTTGGGTCGATCTATTTTGAAAAACGAGGAGTAAAAACCAATGGAAAAAGTGGAAGTTGTCCTCTAATTTCACTGGAATACTGCTATTTCTTCATTTGATAGTTGATAAAAAGGTCAATGCTAGATTGTACATGTTGGGTCGATCTATTTTGAAAAACAAGGAGTAAAAACCAATGGAAAAAGTGGAAATAGTATCTTAATTTCTCTTTATCTTTTGTTTTTAAAAACAAAATCGAGTAGTTTTTAACAAAATATTATAAGAAGGTGGCGAGAATCAGCTGTTTAACTTCGTCTTAAAAACTTTAATAATTAAAAAAAAAAAATTAATCTTGACTGTATTCTTTGAATAGGAGTAAAAAAAAAAAAAAAATTTAGAAATTACTTAAGAAATAATTAATTCAATTTTATTCTTAAAATACTATATGGTTACTATCTGCGTGCGGCGTCACAAAGTATTGAGTAATATATTAAATATTAAAAAATAATTCGTGTTTTAGGCCAACATTTACAAGAAATTAAAAAAAAATACTTTGATTAAATTATTTTCATTAATAATAAAAAAAAATATCATATGTGACTGCGCAGTTTGTAACGGTCAGTACCGGCCATTATAACCTATATAACTATAACTCTAACAGCTGATGATAGTCAACTCGTGTTCTGGTGGAGGTAACATCACTTCTACGCAGTAAGTACATTTTCTTAATTTAAATTAATAATATTCCATCAAATTTTTATAATTATTAAAGGTGTATTAGAAATATGAAACGATACATAAATAATTATGGTTTTATATAATTTAATTAATTGAAATTTGAAAAATAGAATTCACCAGTTCACACATGTCTGAAGAGGCATGTATTGTCACTTCTAAGAATTTATGGGATAATATTTTTTTTCTTTTCATTATCTTTAAACTATTGTTGACTTTTTTTACGATAATAAGTTTACATGAATTAATTTATATCATTTTATGAAAACTATGTTTCCCCAATTTTTTTTGTTTCTACTGTTACAGGAACCGAGTTCGCGTTAAAATCCCCGGGAGTGATTGCTTCGGAACTTTTTTTAACTTTTCTTAAATATTCTCAATTATATTTCAACCAGTGCGTTTTAAAAAAAATATTTGTTTCGGGTTCTTCCAAATTTCGCTACTGTAATGCGCTAGAAAGTTTTTGTTTGCGATATAAATATTTTTAACTAGTGTCAAGTGTCCAGTGCCAAATGACGAGGCCTCCTGCTCCAGCAGGACTACATCGATGGATATGTAACTGCAAGTTATTGTTACATATCCCAACCTACAGCAAAAAAGGTAGGCTGGGGAGTTATAGTGGTTATATCGATGACGTTCGGGCGCGATTAATAGAGTGCCACTCACCTGCAGGTGAGTGGCACTCTAAAATCTCCTCATCAAAAATTTAAATTTTTCTATATTTGGCCAAAATCTAGTTATTATTTACTATTCTTAGCAAACTATCATTTCCGCCCACGATAAACGCTTCGGATTTATTCATAATTATGATTCCACTTATTAGGGCATGTTAGGGATGTCTACTGGAAGGAAGGAACAACATATTAGATAGTTAAAGACATTTCTAAATTATAGTTTAGAATTTGCTTTTTACTTAGGGTTTTCAGGTACACTTCAAGCAGCTACTTTGGACACAATATATTAGATAGTTAAAGTAATTTCAAAATTAAAGTTTAGAATTTGCTTTTTAGTTAGGGTTTTCAGGTACACTTCAACCAGCTACTTTGGATACAACATATTAGATAGTTAAAGTAATTTCAAAATTAAAGTTTAGAATTTGCTTTTTAGTTAGGGTTTTCAGGTACACTTCAACCAGCTACTTTGGGATACAACATATTAGGTAGTTAAAGTAATTTCAAAATTAAAGTTTAGAATTTGCTTTTTAGCTAGGGTTTTCAGCAACACATCAACCAGCCACTCTTTAGTGCATGATATAAATTTAGTGCATGACAAAATGACACTAGTCATTTTATAAATAAATGGAATCATAATTATTCATTTATATGGCCACTATTAATATCCTTCTTCGGAACTTCAAGTCCAAGTAGAGCAGAGGGGTAAGTCAATTCTGCATGTTACTAAGCATGTTTTCTTTCTTTGCATGATTATTTTTCTATTTACAGCAGAAAATATGTTCAGATATTAGATAGATTTTTAAAGTCATTTCAAAATTTAAGTTCAGAATTTGCTTTTAAGTTAGGGTTTTCAGGTGGACAAATACAATATATTTGTTAGATAATTAAAGAAATTTCAAAATTAAAGTTTAGAAATTGCTTTTTAGTTAGGGTTTTCAGGTGGACCTATACAACATATTAGATAGTTAAAGACATTTCAAAATTAAAATTTAGATTTTGCTTTTTAGTTAGGGTTTTCAGGTGGACCTATACAACATATTAGATAGTTAAAGTAATTTCAAAATTAAAGTTTAAAATTTACTTTTTAGTTAGGGTTTTCAGCTACACATCAACCAGCTACTTTGGAAATGGTCAATATTTTAGCTAGATATTTAAAGTAATTTCAAAATTAAAATTTAGAATTTGCTTTTTAGTTAGGGTTTTCAGGTACACTTCAACCTGCTACTTTGGATACAACATATTAGATAGTTAAAGTAATATCAAAATTAAAGTTTAGAATTTGCTTTTTAGTTAGGGTTTTCAGGTACCCAGGATTTTGATGTTTTACACAAACAACACTTATCCACTAACACCATATCAACAATTATACGATATAACAACATCATACAAAAGAACACTGCATACTGATATAAAAAGAGTTGACATCTTGAGAAATTTAGTAGTATTTAGTCTTCTTCAACAATTTCCTATTTAAATAATAGAAAACTGTAAATGTGCGGATGATTTACAGATATATAATCTCTCGTTGCTTGCACATTCCTTTTTCAAATACCCAAAATACACCATTATTAATTTTGCTCAAATTTGGACCAAATTTATGGAGATCCAGAAAGGAAGATACAAATGTCTGTTCTACAACTTGTCGCTGGTCAACAACATCCATAGATATCCAACTATTTTCAAGCCAATTACTTCAATCAGAGTGGATTAATTTCGACGCGATTATCATCCTCACCAATTCTGAAGAGATCAAGAAAGCAAGATCCAGTAATGACTATTCTATAACTTGCCTCTGCTATCAACAACATCCATAGATATCCAGCTGTTTTCAAGCCTACTTCATCAATCAATTTCAAAGCCACTTTTGACTCCCAACCAACCAGTTTCAAGTAGTACGTGGTTACTGGTTCCTTTAGTGGGTCAAGTAATACGTAGTACCATGGTTCCTATAGTACGTGTGGCAGATTGGTAATTTATAAAGGATTATTCCAAAACACAAGTAAGCTATTTATTCATATTTGATCAATTAGGAATGCAATCTACATTCTTATTTTTTACATCTTTATTTCCTTTGATAGAACATTTAACCAACTTACATAATAACAAAGTAGTTTGACAGGGATAACAAAATTTGAATTTACACAGACCAAATTTTCTAACCTTGAACTTATAAACTTCTAACTACGTAAAAACTAAATTTGAAAAACAGTCTAGCATGAGATGTTTTTTTTGAATGTGTTTAAATTTATAAATTCTGAGTAGGGCTTATTGCATATATATAGTACGTGATCTTTTTCAACAATAAACCAAACTTTAAAACTGTTTAGAGACTGAAACTTAAGTTGTAAATAATATACATTATAGAATTTCTACTTGTCGTCTTAAGTTGGAGGAAGAAGTCTTAATTTCATTATATTATTAACTGTAAAAAGGTCTTACGTGAACTAAGAGAACGGTAACTCAGATTAAGTGTGAGGTTTACCTCTTCGTTTTTTATCCAGACCTAAACCTATTACTGGTCTTAGTTTAGTCGTTTCCGCTACCACACTATTTAAAGTGTATAATCGATTATCACAATTCATAAACCCATTTCTTTTCATCAGTGGTTTAACAATTTGAAAATAGCTCAGTGAAGAGAGACGACCAATTTCATCTCCCAACATTTCACATTTAGAGCTTAGCACTTTTAGTCGCTTCTAAACGTAACAAACAACTTTAAATACGTATAAAATCTATTTATTGACAGAAAATAGTATTACTTGAATAGGAAAGGGCACAATCAATTCCAATTTGGTATTGATTGCCCAAATGATTAGAATTTGATTTTAAACGTTTATTACTTGAGATTTTGGCTTAATCTCTTCTTGAGCAAAATTAATAATGGTGTATTTTGGGTATTTGAAAAAGGAATGCAAGCAACGAGAGATTATATATCTGTAAATCATCCGCACGTTTACAGTTTTCTATTATTTAAATGGGAAATTGTTGAAGAAAAAAATTCTCCTGTGATGATTGTACTTGTTTCGTTTTGTAAGTATTTCTCTTTGGTTACTGTTCACCATTGCTTACTTATGTCTTAGTATTGAGTTCATTAAGGTAGTGATTTTAGGGAAAGTAAGTTGTGGCTTTCACAGAAGGTTTATTTATTTTTAAGTCAAATTTTGTGATTACATATTCTATTTTTTAAATAGATATTGTTTGCGACTTTTGTATATTTTAGAACAATCAGGATATAAAATCTTAACTTCCTCACTCAATTGGACTTATTTATTTCATGTTGCTTAATGAGAAATCTCTTTAACTCAACTTAGACAACATGAATCACAATTATAGTCTACGCTATAAAAATCTATTATCACTTTTTTAACATCTGTTAACAAAACAAAAGACCTGTATCGAGGTGACTGCAGAAGTTGGACTGCAGCCAGCCCTGAGTCATCTCAGATACGAGGTCCTCAAGAAGTTTTGATAGTATAGAAAAAGAAAAAGAAGTGTATTATAGATATTGATAGCTTAAAGACAGATTGTGATGTTGTCTGTGGTTGGTAGTTTAGAAATTAGGAATATGTTTTACTTTTGACTTTAGTAACATGAAATCAAAGCAGTTCGATTGTGTTGAACATGTTAAATGAATAGATGGTTCTGATGATTGTTCAAAGTATACTTTGGTGAAGCATAACAACAAATTTGATATTTAAAATATCCTTTTGTGCCCACAATTCACTTCTGTTAAATCTACAATTCTGAATGAACTCAAGACTAAATAATAAATAATGGTCAACATTTTATCCTAATAGAAATTACTTAGCAAAAAACTAAACTAGTAATTTGACATATTCAGCAGAATTTACTCAACTTAAGCTAAAATAATACACAACAAAGAGCCAAAAATTTAATTTTACCAGCTCAATGCTTGCAACTTCGCTTTTTTTAACTAATATCCATTTTTTAATTCCTTGTTCATGATTAAGCTATAACCACTTACTTAAAGAAAGCTCGCCTACATAAAATGCAATTACAGATTTAATATTGTGTTTTAAGTTTTATGTCAATGAAATAAACTCAATTTATTTTATTAAAATTCATTGAATGTTAATTGCTGTCATACACTCGCGAGCTGTTTGTTACTCCTTTAGCGAGTAAAATTTAATGCATAATTTTGTTGAGCTCTAAGTGGGAAAATTAAGAGATAAAATTGTCCTTTGTATTATATTATCTGGTTCTTAAGCTGTGTTACTTTCAAAATGTTGTTTTGAATTGATGAACCTTTTATACACCTTGGATTTTCACTTGGTAACTTGGTCATAGACAGTAATAATAAATTTAGATTATCAAAGTCTTTAAACTTCACATATGATCTGATCTCACCGTTTGTTTCACAAGACAATCATTTACCTTTTTTTTCTGAGATCGAATTGAAAGATAATGAAATTGAGCAGTTTCTGTAAACTGAAAGCTGGGTCTATCGTTCGACTAGATAACGGGCGTACTTTGTGATTTACCGCGCGCAGCGGTACGTTTAATACAACGTCGAAAATAATCCGCGTCGGCAATTCGTACGAAAAAGAAAAACGAGTAGCTCGTGGTGTCGGTCGTGGTCGATTTGCATGATAATAGTCGCTGTATTTCTTCCGTAATTTTTCGGCGGTTTCACACGGGAAAACGTGCTCCGTTATACGCTGTTCGGTGATGATTCAATTGATCGCGTTCGTCCGCATTCTTTTAGACCCGGCCTAATAAGTAGGCATATAAGTAAAATTCCATAATGTTTTTATTTCAAAGAATAACTTACAAGTTACAGTCTTGTAGCAGACATAAATTTTGGTTTAAATGTGAAATAAAAGATCATGTCCAGTATTCATGTAAAAATTGTGCTACAAATTCAGTCATTATTAATTTTCACACATTCAAACAGAAAACGCTCTAATAGGAAGACAAACTATTCTGAAAAGATACAATAGCTTCAACTATTTTAGTTTAATAAAGGCCAATTAATTTAATAAAAAGCGTTGACTTGATTTAATTTTACCGTTATTATTTTTAAAAAACAAACCTAATTGAGCTTAACCTAATCATGGTTACAAAGAAAGCTTTATTAGTACACTCATACAAAGCTGATGATTTGCATCCTAATTGGTTAAATATTACGTTCAAACTGCAAACTATGTCCAAACTATTTTGGAATAATCTTTCCTCACTCAAATGATTAGTCGCTTTTGGAAAATTTTTATTTTAATACACATGATGATTGGAAGCTGGATGGGTATAGATAAACTGGTTTGGATGGGATATATTACTGGATTAGATGGGATGGTGGAATTGGATTTAGTTGGATAGATGTACTGGATTAAATGGGATAGATGTTCTGGATTAAAGGGGATAGATGTACTGGATTAAATAGGATGGATGAACTGGATTAGATTGGTCAGGTGAACAGCTTTAAATGGGATAGATGTACTGGTTTAGAGGGAATAGATGTACTGAATTAGATGAAATAGATGTACTGGATTAAAGTGGATAGATGTACTGGATTAAATAGGATGGATGAACTGGAATACATTGGTCAGGTGAACAGCTTTAAATGGGATAGGTGTACTGGTTTAGAGGGAATAGAAGTACTGAATTACCTTTTCTTTGGCATCGTTGTGTCCAAAAATGTTACTATTTGTTCTTCGGTGAAGTACCGGATAAAAAAAAAACCTTTATTCTTCATTTGCGACTACTTTTTGTTTTATCCAGAAATAACGATTGAGTATTAGTACTTTCCGGCAGTTTTTCCATAATTCCGGTATCATTGCCAATAAACGCCGCAAGGAGTAGCTGATGCATGCAGCTACCTGGGGAGTAGCGACCCCACGGTTACCCCAGCTCAGAATACCATGCACTCCTTGTAGCAGAATGTATTGTACTCATACAGACATATCACAAAACACTTGCCTCCTCGAAAGAGGTGTTTTCTCTGTTTCAGCTCGGGAGTGTTAAAGTTCCGGGAGTGTTAAAGTTCCGGGAGTGTTTGTATCGGAGATTGCTTTAACTACTTTTATTAATAATTTTTATTATTATTCTAAATTCCGCAATGTCATGCGCTATAATGTTTTGCGTTATATTTTTGCGTTACTCCGATGTGGTGCAGAAGAAGAAGAAGCAACATCGATGGATATGTAACTACAAGTTATTGTTACATATCCCAACCTACAGCAAAAAAGGTAGGCTGGGGAGTTATAGTGGTTATATCGATGACGTTCAGGCGCGATTAATAGAGTGCCACTCACCTGCAGGTGAGTGACACTCTAAAATCTCCTCATCAAAAATTTAAATTTTTGTATATTTGGCCAAAATCTAGTTATTATTTACTATTCTTAGCAAACTATCATTTCCGCCCACGATAAACGCTTCGGATTTATTCATAATTATGATTCCACTTATTAGGGCATGTTAGGGATGTCTACTGGAAGGAAGGAACAACATATTAGATAGTTAAAGACATTTCTAAATTATAGTTTAGAATTTGCTTTTTACTTAGGGTTTTCAGGTACACTTCAACCAGCTACTTTGGATACAACATATTAGATATTTAAAGTAATTTCAAAATTAAAGTTTAGAATTTGCTTTTTAGTTAGGGTTTTCAGGTACACATCAACCAGCTACTTTGGATACAACATATTAGATAGTTAAAGTAATTTCAAAATTAAAGTTTAGATTTTGCTTTTTAGTTAGGGTTTTCAGGTGGACCAAAAAAACATATTAAATAGTTAAAGTAATTCAAAATTAAAGTTTAGAATTTGTTTTTTAGTTAGGGTTTTCAGCTACACATCAACCAGCCACTCTTTAATGCATGATATATATTTAGTGCATGACAAAATGACACTAGTCATTTTATAAATAAATGGAATCATAATTATTCATTTATATGGCCACTATTAATATCCTTCTTCGGAACTTCAAGTCCATGTAGAGCAGCAAAGGTTTGTTTCTTTTGTTACTAAGCATGCTCTCTTTCAGTGAATGATTAACTTTAATATTTATTCATATTTATATTATATACTTTTATATTTATAAATTGTGTGTATATTATGTATTTTTTCTAAGTATTTTCAGGTTTTCATATGGTATTTTGTTGTTGGTTATTCGATTTGATTCAGTTGCTGTTTTGTTGATTCATTCCATTGTTTCATTTCTCTCGTTTTTCGATTTTCAGTTGTTGCTGTTGTTGTAGTTGTTGATTGTATAGTTGGTTTTCTTTGATTTATTTATATTGCTACCACCAATCGCGAATAATACGATTTCCGCCATTCAAGCCAAATTTCATTCGCGGCTAACCGTATTCCAAAATCACTGGTTTTCACCCCCGTACCTTCGCAGGTGATGGATGCCAATATTATTGACATTTGTTACTAAGCCTGCAATATAGGGGGTCAAAACTGGCTGGAATGCGTTTTCTTTAAAGGCAAGAATGGTATTCATTGGGGGGCAAAACCTGAGCTCTACCTCCCCGTGGTGCCCCCCGGGAAACTGCTCCCCTGAGCAGGCAGACAGAGCCAGTTCCTAAATTTCATATATCTGCAAATATTCTAAAGTGTCCGATAAATACAAAAAGATCAACCTTAGTTATAACAAACAGGGTTGGTCTGAAAGTTATTTCTTCTTACCGAAATATACACTACTACTGCCCAACCTAGGTCGTAGTTCCCTCTATTTCCCTTTTTATTTTAGTAAATGAATAGAAAGAGATCAACCTTAGTTATAACAACCAGGGTTGGTCTGAAAGTTACTTCACCTTACCGAAATACACTCTACTTCTGCCCAAACTAGGTCGTAGTTCTCTCTTTTTCCCTTTTTATTTTAGTAAATGAATAGAAACAGATCAATCTTAGTTATAACAACCAGGGTTGGTCTGTAAGTTACTTCTTCTTACCGAAATACCCTCTACTTCTGCCCAAACTAGGTCGTAGTTCCCTCTATTTCCCTTTTTATTTTAGTAAATGAATAGAAACAGATCTACCTTAGTTATAACAACCAGGGTTGGCCTGTAAGTTACTTCTTCTTACCGAAATACTCTCTACTTCTGCCCAAACTAGGTCGTAGTTCCCTCTATTTTCCCTTTTTATTTTAGTAAATGAATAGAAAGAGATCAACCTTAGTTATAACAAACAGGGTTGGTCTGAAAGTTATTTCTTCTTACCGAAATATACACTACTACTGCCCAACCTAGGTCGTAGTTCCCTCTATTTCCCTTTTTATTTTAGTAAATGAATAGAAAGAGATCAACCTTAGTTATAACAACCAGGGTTGGTCTGAAAGTTACTTCACCTTACCGAAATACACTCTACTTCTGCCCAAACTAGGTCGTAGTTCTCTCTTTTTCCCTTTTTATTTTAGTAAATGAATAGAAACAGATCAATCTTAGTTATAACAACCAGGGTTGGTCTGTAAGTTACTTCTTCTTACCGAAATACCCTCTACTTCTGCCCAAACTAGGTCGTAGTTCCCTCTATTTCCCTTTTTATTTTAGTAAATGAATAGAAACAGATCTACCTTAGTTATAACAACCAGGGTTGGCCTGTAAGTTACTTCTTCTTACCGAAATACTCTCTACTTCTGCCCAAACTAGGTCGTAGTTCCCTCTATTTTCCCTTTTTATTTTAGTAAATGAATAGAAAGAGATCAACCTTAGTTATAACAACCAGAGTTGGTCTGTAAGTTACTTCTTCTTACCGAAATACCCTCTACTTCTGCCCAAACTAGGTCGTAGTTCCCTCTATTTTCCCTTTTTATTTTAGTAAATTAATAGAAACAGATCAACCTTAGTTATAACAACCAGGGTTGGTCTGTAAGTTACTTCTTCTTACCGAAATACCCTCTACTTCTGCCCAAACTAGGTCGTAGTTCCCTCTATTTCCCTTTTTATTTTAGTAAATGAATAGAAACAGATCTACCTTAGTTATAACAACCAGGGTTGGTCTGTAAGTTACTTCTTCTTACCGAAATACCCTCTACTTCTGCCCAAACTAGGTCGTAGTTCCCTCTATTTCCCTTTTTTTTTTAGTAAATGAATAGAAACAGATCTACCTTAGTTATAACAACCAGGGTTGGTCTGTAAGTTACTTCTTCTTACCGAAATACCCTCTACTTCTGCCCAAACTTGGTCGTAGTTCCCTCTATTTCCCTTTTTATTTTAGTAAATGAATAGAAACAGATTAACCTTAGTTATAACAACCAGGGTTGGTCTGTAAGTTACTTCTTCTTACCGAAATACCCTCTACTTCTGCCCAAACTAGGTCGTAGTTCCCTCTATTTCCCTTTTTATTTTAGTAAATGAATAGAAACAGATCTACCTTAGTTATAACAACCATGGTTGGTCTGTAAATTACTTCTTCTTACCGAAATACCCTCTACTTCTGCCCAAACTAGGTCGTAGTTCCCTCTATTTTCTCTTTTTATTTTAGTAAATGAATAGAAACAGATCAATCTTAGTTATAACAACCAGGGTTGGTCTGTAAGTTACTTCTTCTTACCGAAATACCCTCTACTTCTGCCCAAACTAGGTCGTAGTTCCCTCTATTTCCCTTTTTATTTTGGTAAATGAATAGAAACAGATCTACCTTAGTTATAACAACCAGGGTTGGTCTGTAAGTTACTTCCTCTTACCGAAATACCCTCTACTTCTGCCCAAACTAGGTCGTAGTTCCCTCTATTTCCCTTTTTATTTTAGTAAATGAATAGAAACAGATCTACCTTAGTTATAACAACCAGGGTTGGTCTGTAAGTTACTTCTTCTTACCGAAATACCCTCTACTTCTGCCCAAACTAGGTCGTAGTTCCCTCTATTTCCCTTTTTTTTTTAGTAAATGAATAGAAACAGATCTACCTTAGTTATAACAACCAGGGTTGGTCTGTAAGTTACTTCTTCTTACCGAAATACCCTCTACTTCTGCCCAAACTTGGTCGTAGTTCCCTCTATTTCCCTTTTTATTTTAGTAAATGAATAGAAACAGATTAACCTTAGTTATAACAACCAGGGTTGGTCTGTAAGTTACTTCTTCTTACCGAAATACCCTCTACTTCTGCCCAAACTAGGTCGTAGTTCCCTCTATTTCCCTTTTTATTTTAGTAAATGAATAGAAACAGATCTACCTTAGTTATAACAACCAGGGTTGGTCTGTAAATTACTTCTTCTTACCGAAATACCCTCTACTTCTGCCCAAACTAGGTCGTAGTTCCCTCTATTTTCTCTTTTTATTTTAGTAAATGAATAGAAACAGATCAATCTTAGTTATAACAACCAGGGTTGGTCTGTAAGTTACTTCTTCTTACCGAAATACCCTCTACTTCTGCCCAAACTAGGTCGTAGTTCCCTCTATTTCCCTTTTTATTTTGGTAAATGAATAGAAACAGATCTACCTTAGTTATAACAACCAGGGTTGGTCTGTAAGTTACTTCTTCTTACCGAAATACCCTCTACTTCTGCCCAAACTAGGTCGTAGTTCCCTCTATTTCCCTTTTTATTTTAGTAAATGAATAGAAACAGATCTACCTTAGTTATAACAACCAGGGTTGGCCTGTAAGTTACTTCTTCTTACCGAAATACCCTCTACTTCTGCCCAAACTAGGTCGTAGTTCCCTCTATTTCCCTTTTTATTTTAGTAAATGAATAGAAACAGATCTACCTTAGTTATAACAACCAGGGTTGGTCTGTAAATTACTTCTTCTTACCGAAATACCCTCTACTTCTGCCCAAACTAGGTCGTAGTTCCCTCTATTTTCTCTTTTTATTTTAGTAAATGAATAGAAACAGATCAATCTTAGTTATAACAACCAGGGTTGGTCTGTAAGTTACTTCTTCTTACCGAAATACCCTCTACTTCTGCCCAAACTAGGTCGTAGTTCCCTCTATTTCCCTTTTTATTTTAGTAAATGAATAGAAACAGATCTACCTTAGTTATAACAACCAGGGTTGGCCTGTAAGTTACTTCTTCTTACCGAAATACCCTCTACTTCTGCCCAAACTAGGTCGTAGTTCCCTCTATTTCCCTTTTTATTTTAGTAAATGAATAGAAACAGATCTACCTTAGTTATAACAACCAGGGTTGGTCTGTAAGTTACTTCTTCTTACCGAAATACCCTCTACTTCTGCCCAAACTAGGTCGTTGTTCCCCCTATTTTCCCTTTTTATTTTAGTAAATGAATAGAAAGAGATCAACCTTAGTTATAACAACCAGGGTTGGTCTGTAAGTTACTTCTTCTTACCGAAATACCCTCTACTTCTGCCCAAACTAGGTCGTAGTTCCCTCTATTTTCCCTTTTTATTTTAGTAAATGAATAGAAAGAGATACAGGGTTGGCCTGTAAGTTACTTCTTCTTACCGAAATACCCTCTACTTCTGCCCAAACTAGGTCGTAGTTCCCTCTATTTCCCTTTTTATTTTAGTAAATGAATAGAAACAGATCCACCTGAGTTATAACAACCAGGGTTGGTCTGTAAGTTACTTCTTCATACCGAAATACCCTCTACTTCTGCCCAACCTAGGTCGTAGTTCCCTCTATTTCTCTTTTTATTTTAGTAAATGAATAGAAAGAGATCAACCTTAGTTATAACAACCAGGGTTGGTCTGAAAGTTACTTCTACTTACCGAAATACCCTCTACTTCTGCCCAAACTAGGTCGTAGTTCCCTCTATTTTCCCTTTTTATTTTAGTAAATGAATAGAAACAGATCAATCTTAGTTATAACAACCAGGGTTGGTCTGTAAGTTACTTCTTCTTACCGAAATACCCTCTACTTCTGCCCAAACTAGGTCGTAGTTCCCTCTATTTCCCTTTTTTTTTTAGTAAATGAATAGAAACAGATCTACCTTAGTTATAACAACCAGGGTTGGTCTGTAAGTTACTTCTTCTTACCGAAATACCCTCTACTTCTGCCCAAACTTGGTCGTAGTTCCCTCTATTTCCCTTTTTATTTTAGTAAATGAATAGAAACAGATTAACCTTAGTTATAACAACCAGGGTTGGTCTGTAAGTTACTTCTTCTTACCGAAATACCCTCTACTTCTGCCCAAACTAGGTCGTAGTTCCCTCTATTTCCCTTTTTATTTTAGTAAATGAATAGAAACAGATCTACCTTAGTTATAACAACCAGGGTTGGTCTGTAAATTACTTCTTCTTACCGAAATACCCTCTACTTCTGCCCAAACTAGGTCGTAGTTCCCTCTATTTTCTCTTTTTATTTTAGTAAATGAATAGAAACAGATCAATCTTAGTTATAACAACCAGGGTTGGTCTGTAAGTTACTTCTTCTTACCGAAATACCCTCTACTTCTGCCCAAACTAGGTCGTAGTTCCCTCTATTTCCCTTTTTATTTTAGTAAATGAATAGAAACAGATCTACCTTAGTTATAACAACCAGGGTTGGTCTGTAAGTTACTTCTTCTTACCGAAATACCCTCTACTTCTGCCCAAACTAGGTCGTAGTTCCCTCTATTTCCCTTTTTTTTTTAGTAAATGAATAGAAACAGATCTACCTTAGTTATAACAACCAGGGTTGGTCTGTAAGTTACTTCTTCTTACCGAAATACCCTCTACTTCTGCCCAAACTTGGTCGTAGTTCCCTCTATTTCCCTTTTTATTTTAGTAAATGAATAGAAACAGATTAACCTTAGTTATAACAACCAGGGTTGGTCTGTAAGTTACTTCTTCTTACCGAAATACCCTCTACTTCTGCCCAAACTAGGTCGTAGTTCCCTCTATTTCCCTTTTTTTTTTAGTAAATGAATAGAAACAGATCTACCTTAGTTATAACAACCAGGGTTGGTCTGTAAGTTACTTCTTCTTACCGAAATACCCTCTACTTCTGCCCAAACTTGGTCGTAGTTCCCTCTATTTCCCTTTTTTTTTTAGTAAATGAATAGAAACAGATTAACCTTAGTTATAACAACCAGGGTTGGTCTGTAAGTTACTTCTTCTTACCGAAATACCCTCTACTTCTGCCCAAACTAGGTCGTAGTTCCCTCTATTTCCCTTTTTATTTTAGTAAATGAATAGAAACAGATCTACCTTAGTTATAACAACCAGGGTTGGTCTGTAAGTTACTTCTTCTTACCGAAATACCCTCTACTTCTGCCCAAACTAGGTCGTAGTTCCCTCTATTTCCCTTTTTTTTTTAGTAAATGAATAGAAACAGATCTACCTTAGTTATAACAACCAGGGTTGGTCTGTAAGTTACTTCTTCTTACCGAAATACCCTCTACTTCTGCCCAAACTAGGTCGTAGTTCCCTCTATTTCCCTTTTTATTTTAGTAAATGAATAGAAACAGATCTACCTTAGTTATAACAACCAGGGTTGGTCTGTAAGTTACTTCTTCTTACCGAAATACCCTCTACTTCTGCCCAAACTAGGTCGTAGTTCCCTCTATTTCCCTTTTTATTTTAGTAAATGAATAGAAACAGATCAATCTTAGTTATAACAACCAGGGTTGGTCTGTAAGTTACTTCTTCTTACCGAAATACCCTCTACTTCTGCCCAAACTAGGTCGTAGTTCCCTCTATTTCCCTTTTTATTTTAGTAAATGAATAGAAACAGATCTACCTTAGTTATAACAACCAGGGTTGGTCTGTAAGTTACTTCTTCTTACCGAAATACCCTCTACTTCTGCCCAAACTAGGTCGTAGTTCCCTCTATTTCCCTTTTTTTTTTAGTAAATGAATAGAAACAGATCTACCTTAGTTATAACAACCAGGGTTGGTCTGTAAGTTACTTCTTCTTACCGAAATACCCTCTACTTCTGCCCAAACTTGGTCGTAGTTCCCTCTATTTCCCTTTTTATTTTAGTAAATGAATAGAAACAGATTAACCTTAGTTATAACAACCAGGGTTGGTCTGTAAGTTACTTCTTCTTACCGAAATACCCTCTACTTCTGCCCAAACTAGGTCGTAGTTCCCTCTATTTCCCTTTTTTTTTTAGTAAATGAATAGAAACAGATCTACCTTAGTTATAACAACCAGGGTTGGTCTGTAAGTTACTTCTTCTTACCGAAATACCCTCTACTTCTGCCCAAACTTGGTCGTAGTTCCCTCTATTTCCCTTTTTTTTTTAGTAAATGAATAGAAACAGATTAACCTTAGTTATAACAACCAGGGTTGGTCTGTAAGTTACTTCTTCTTACCGAAATACCCTCTACTTCTGCCCAAACTAGGTCGTAGTTCCCTCTATTTCCCTTTTTATTTTAGTAAATGAATAGAAACAGATCTACCTTAGTTATAACAACCAGGGTTGGTCTGTAAGTTACTTCTTCTTACCGAAATACCCTCTACTTCTGCCCAAACTAGGTCGTAGTTCCCTCTATTTCCCTTTTTTTTTTAGTAAATGAATAGAAACAGATCTACCTTAGTTATAACAACCAGGGTTGGTCTGTAAGTTACTTCTTCTTACCGAAATACCCTCTACTTCTGCCCAAACTAGGTCGTAGTTCCCTCTATTTCCCTTTTTATTTTAGTAAATGAATAGAAACAGATCTACCTTAGTTATAACAACCAGGGTTGGTCTGTAAGTTACTTCTTCTTACCGAAATACCCTCTACTTCTGCCCAAACTAGGTCGTAGTTCCCTCTATTTCCCTTTTTATTTTAGTAAATGAATAGAAACAGATCAATCTTAGTTATAACAACCAGGGTTGGTCTGTAAGTTACTTCTTCTTACCGAAATACCCTCTACTTCTGCCCAAACTAGGTCGTAGTTCCCTCTATTTCCCTTTTTATTTTAGTAAATGAATAGAAACAGATCTACCTTAGTTATAACAACCAGGGTTGGTCTGTAAGTTACTTCTTCTTACCGAAATACCCTCTACTTCTGCCCAAACTAGGTCGTAGTTCCCTCTATTTCCCTTTTTTTTTTAGTAAATGAATAGAAACAGATCTACCTTAGTTATAACAACCAGGGTTGGTCTGTAAGTTACTTCTTCTTACCGAAATACCCTCTACTTCTGCCCAAACTTGGTCGTAGTTCCCTCTATTTCCCTTTTTATTTTAGTAAATGAATAGAAACAGATTAACCTTAGTTATAACAACCAGGGTTGGTCTGTAAGTTACTTCTTCTTACCGAAATACCCTCTACTTCTGCCCAAACTAGGTCGTAGTTCCCTCTATTTCCCTTTTTTTTTTAGTAAATGAATAGAAACAGATCTACCTTAGTTATAACAACCAGGGTTGGTCTGTAAGTTACTTCTTCTTACCGAAATACCCTCTACTTCTGCCCAAACTTGGTCGTAGTTCCCTCTATTTCCCTTTTTATTTTAGTAAATGAATAGAAACAGATTAACCTTAGTTATAACAACCAGGGTTGGTCTGTAAGTTACTTCTTCTTACCGAAATACCCTCTACTTCTGCCCAAACTAGGTCGTAGTTCCCTCTATTTCCCTTTTTATTTTAGTAAATGAATAGAAACAGATCTACCTTAGTTATAACAACCAGGGTTGGTCTGTAAATTACTTCTTCTTACCGAAATACCCTCTACTTCTGCCCAAACTAGGTCGTAGTTCCCTCTATTTTCTCTTTTTATTTTAGTAAATGAATAGAAACAGATCCACCTTAGTTATAACAACCAGGGTTGGTCTGTAAGTTACTTCTTCTTACCGAAATACCCTCTACTTCTGCCCAAACTAGGTCGTAGTTCCCTCTATTTCCCTTTTTATTTTGGTAAATGAATAGAAACAGATCTACCTTAGTTATAACAACCAGGGTTGGTCTGTAAGTTACTTCTTCTTACCGAAATACCCTCTACTTCTGCCCAAACTAGGTCGTAGTTCCCTCTATTTCCCTTTTTATTTTAGTAAATGAATAGAAACAGATCTACCTTAGTTATAACAACCAGGGTTGGCCTGTAAGTTACTTCTTCTTACCGAAATACCCTCTACTTCTGCCCAAACTAGGTCGTAGTTCCCTCTATTTCCCTTTTTATTTTAGTAAATGAATAGAAACAGATCTACCTTAGTTATAACAACCAGGGTTGGTCTGTAAATTACTTCTTCTTACCGAAATACCCTCTACTTCTGCCCAAACTAGGTCGTAGTTCCCTCTATTTTCTCTTTTTATTTTAGTAAATGAATAGAAACAGATCAATCTTAGTTATAACAACCAGGGTTGGTCTGTAAGTTACTTCTTCTTACCGAAATACCCTCTACTTCTGCCCAAACTAGGTCGTAGTTCCCTCTATTTCCCTTTTTATTTTAGTAAATGAATAGAAACAGATCTACCTTAGTTATAACAACCAGGGTTGGCCTGTAAGTTACTTCTTCTTACCGAAATACCCTCTACTTCTGCCCAAACTAGGTCGTAGTTCCCTCTATTTCCCTTTTTATTTTAGTAAATGAATAGAAACAGATCTACCTTAGTTATAACAACCAGGGTTGGTCTGTAAGTTACTTCTTCTTACCGAAATACCCTCTACTTCTGCCCAAACTAGGTCGTTGTTCCCCCTATTTTCCCTTTTTATTTTAGTAAATGAATAGAAAGAGATCAACCTTAGTTATAACAACCAGGGTTGGTCTGTAAGTTACTTCTTCTTACCGAAATACCCTCTACTTCTGCCCAAACTAGGTCGTAGTTCCCTCTATTTTCCCTTTTTATTTTAGTAAATGAATAGAAAGAGATACAGGGTTGGCCTGTAAGTTACTTCTTCTTACCGAAATACCCTCTACTTCTGCCCAAACTAGGTCGTAGTTCCCTCTATTTCCCTTTTTATTTTAGTAAATGAATAGAAACAGATCCACCTGAGTTATAACAACCAGGGTTGGTCTGTAAGTTACTTCTTCATACCGAAATACCCTCTACTTCTGCCCAACCTAGGTCGTAGTTCCCTCTATTTCTCTTTTTATTTTAGTAAATGAATAGAAAGAGATCAACCTTAGTTATAACAACCAGGGTTGGTCTGAAAGTTACTTCTACTTACCGAAATACCCTCTACTTCTGCCCAAACTAGGTCGTAGTTCCCTCTATTTTCCCTTTTTATTTTAGTAAATGAATAGAAACAGATCAATCTTAGTTATAACAACCAGGGTTGGTCTGTAAGTTACTTCTTCTTACCGAAATACCCTCTACTTCTGCCCAAACTAGGTCGTAGTTCCCTCTATTTCCCTTTTTATTTTAGTAAATGAATAGAAACAGATCTACCTTAGTTATAACAACCAGGGTTGGCCTGTAAGTTACTTCTTCTTACCGAAATACCCTCTACTTCTGCCCAAACTAGGTCGTAGTTCCCTCTATTTCCCTTTTTATTTTAGTAAATGAATAGAAACAGATCTACCTTAGTTATAACAACCAGGGTTGGTCTGTAAGTTACTTCTTCTTACCGAAATACCCTCTACTTCTGCCCAAACTAGGTCGTAGTTCCCCCTATTTTCCCTTTTTATTTTAGTATTTGAATAGAAAGAGATCAACCTTAGTTATAACAACCAGGATTGGTCTGTAAGTTACTTCTTCTTACCGAAATACCCTCTACTTCTGCCCAAACTAGGTCGTAGTTCCCCCTATTTTCCCTTTTTATTTTAGTAAATGAATAGAAACAGATCTACCTTAGTTATAACAACCAGGGTTGGTCTGTAAGTTACTTCTTCTTACCGAAATACCCTCTACTTCTGCCCAAACTAGGTCGTAGTTCCCTCTATTTCCCTTTTTATTTTAGTAAATGAATAGAAACAGATCTACCTTAGTTATAACAACCAGGGTTGGTCTGTAAGTTACTTCTTCTTACCGAAATACCCTCTACTTCTGCCCAAACTAGGTCGTAGTTCCTCCTATTTTCCCTTTTTATTTTAGTAAATGAATAGAAAGAGATCAACCTTAGTTATAACAACCAGGGTTGGTCTGTAAGTTACTTCTTCTTACCGAAATACCCTCTACTTCTGCCCAAACTAGGTCGTAGTTCCCCCTATTTTCCCTTTTTATTTTAGTAAATGAATAGAAACAGATATACCTTAGTTATAACAACCAGGGTTGGCCTGTAAGTTACTTCTTCTTACCGAAATACCCTCTACTTCTGCCCAAACTAGGTCGTAGTTCCCTCTATTTCCCTTTTTATTTTAGTAAATGAATAGAAACAGATCTACCTTAGTTATAACAACCAGGGTTGGTCTGTAAGTTACTTCTTCTTACCGAAATACCCTCTACTTCTGCCCAAACTAGGTCGTAGTTCCCCCTATTTTCCCTTTTTATTTTAGTAAATGAATAGAAAGAGATCAACCTTAGTTATAACAACCAGGGTTGGTCTGTAAGTTACTTCTTCTTACCGAAATACTCTCTACTTCTGCCCAAACTAGGTCGTAGTTCCCTCTATTTTCCCTTTTTATTTTAGTAAATGAATAGAAACAGATCTACCTTAGTTATAACAACCAGGGTTGGCCTGTAAGTTACTTCTTCTTACCGAAATACCCTCTACTTCTGCCCAAACTAGGTCGTAGTTCCCTCTATTTCCCTTTTTATTTTAGTAAATGAATAGAAACAGATCCACCTTAGTTATAACAACCAGGGTTGGTCTGTAAGTTACTTCTTCTTACCGAAATACCCTCTACTTCTGCCCAAACTAGGTCGTAGTTCCCTCTATTTCCCTTTTTATTTTAGTAAATGAATAGAAACAGATCAATATTAGTTATAACAACCAGGGTTGGTCTGTAAGTTACTTCTTCTTACCGAAATACCCTCTACTTCTGCCCAAACTAGGTCGTAGTTCCCTCTATTTCCCTTTTTATTTTAGTAAATGAATAGAAACAGATCTACCTTAGTTATAACAACCAGGGTTGGCCTGTAAGTTACTTCTTCTTACCGAAATACCCTCTACTTCTGCCCAAACTAGGTCGTAGTTCCCTCTATTTCCCTTTTTATTTTAGTAAATGAATAGAAACAGATCTACCTTAGTTATAACAACCAGGGTTGGTCTGTAAGTTACTTCTTCTTACCGAAATACCCTCTACTTCTGCCCAAACTAGGTCGTAGTTCCCCCTATTTTCCCTTTTTATTTTAGTAAATGAATAGAAAGAGATCAACCTTAGTTATAACAACCAGGGTTGGTCTGTAAGTTACTTCTTCTTACCGAAATACCCTCTACTTCTGCCCAAACTAGGTCGTAGTTCCCTCTATTTTCCCTTTTTATTTTAGTAAATGAATAGAAACAGATCTACCTTAGTTATAACAACCAGGGTTGGCCTGTAAGTTACTTCTTCTTACCGAAACACCCTCTACTTCTGCCCAAACTAGGTCGTAGTTCCCTCTATTTCCCTTTTTATTTTAGTAAATGAATAGAAACAGATCCACCTTAGTTATAACAACCAGGGTTGGTCTGTAAGTTACTTCTTCTTACCGAAATACCCTCTACTTCTGCCCAAACTAGGTCGTAGTTCCCTCTATTTCCCTTTTTATTTTAGTAAATGAATAGAAACAGATCTACCTTAGTTATAACAAACAGGATTGGTCTGAATGTTATTTCTTCTTACCGAAATATACACTACTACTGCCCAACCTAGGTCATAGTTCCCTCTATTTCCCTTTTTATTTTAGTAAATGAATAGAAACAGATCTACCTTAGTTATAACAACCAGGGTTGGTCTGTAAGTTACTTCTTCTTACCGAAATACCCTCTACTTCTGCCCAAACTAGGTCGTAGTTCCCCCTATTTTCCCTTTTTATTTTAGTAAATGAATAGAAAGAGATCAACCTTAGTTATAACAACCAGGGTTGGTCTGTAAGTTACTTCTTCTTACCGAAATACTCTCTACTTCTGCCCAAACTAGGTCGTAGTTCCCTCTATTTTCCCTTTTTATTTTAGTAAATGAATAGAAACAGATCTACCTTAGTTATAACAACCAGGGTTGGCCTGTAAGTTACTTCTTCTTACCGAAATACCCTCTACTTCTGCCCAAACTAGGTCGTAGTTCCCTCTATTTCCCTTTTTATTTTAGTAAATGAATAGAAACAGATCCACCTTAGTTATAACAACCAGGGTTGGTCTGTAAGTTACTTCTTCTTACCGAAATACCCTCTACTTCTGCCCAAACTAGGTCGTAGTTCCCTCTATTTCCCTTTTTATTTTAGTAAATGAATAGAAACAGATCAATATTAGTTATAACAACCAGGGTTGGTCTGTAAGTTACTTCTTCTTACCGAAATACCCTCTACTTCTGCCCAAACTAGGTCGTAGTTCCCTCTATTTCCCTTTTTATTTTAGTAAATGAATAGAAACAGATCTACCTTAGTTATAACAACCAGGGTTGGCCTGTAAGTTACTTCTTCTTACCGAAATACCCTCTACTTCTGCCCAAACTAGGTCGTAGTTCCCTCTATTTCCCTTTTTATTTTAGTAAATGAATAGAAACAGATCTACCTTAGTTATAACAACCAGGGTTGGTCTGTAAGTTACTTCTTCTTACCGAAATACCCTCTACTTCTGCCCAAACTAGGTCGTAGTTCCCCCTATTTTCCCTTTTTATTTTAGTAAATGAATAGAAAGAGATCAACCTTAGTTATAACAACCAGGGTTGGTCTGTAAGTTACTTCTTCTTACCGAAATACCCTCTACTTCTGCCCAAACTAGGTCGTAGTTCCCTCTATTTTCCCTTTTTATTTTAGTAAATGAATAGAAACAGATCTACCTTAGTTATAACAACCAGGGTTGGCCTGTAAGTTACTTCTTCTTACCGAAATACCCTCTACTTCTGCCCAAACTAGGTCGTAGTTCCCTCTATTTCCCTTTTTATTTTAGTAAATGAATAGAAACAGATCCACCTTAGTTATAACAACCAGGGTTGGTCTGTAAGTTACTTCTTCTTACCGAAATACCCTCTACTTCTGCCCAAACTAGGTCGTAGTTCCCTCTATTTCCCTTTTTATTTTAGTAAATGAATAGAAACAGATCTACCTTAGTTATAACAAACAGGATTGGTCTGAATGTTATTTCTTCTTACCGAAATATACACTACTACTGCCCAACCTAGGTCATAGTTCCCTCTATTTCCCTTTTTATTTTAGTAAATGAATAGAAAGAGATCAACCTTAGTTATAACAACCAGGGTTGGCCTGTAAGTTACTTCTTCTTACCGAAATACCCTCTACTTCTGCCCAAACTAGGTCGTAGTTCCCTCTATTTCCCTTTTTATTTTAGTAAATGAATAGAAACAGATCCACCATAGTTATAACAACCAGGGTTGGTCTGTAAGTTACTTCTTCTTACCGAAATACCCTCTACTTCTGCCCAAACTAGGTCGTTGTTCCCCCTATTTTCCCTTTTTATTTTAGTAAATGAATAGAAAGAGATCAACCTTAGTTATAACAACCAGGGTTGGTCTGTAAGTTACTTCTTCTTACCGAAATACCCTCTACTTCTGCCCAAACTAGGTCGTAGTTCCCTCTATTTCCCTTTTTATTTTAGTAAATGAATAGAAACAGATCAATATTAGTTA
The DNA here is from genome assembly GCF_049639745.1 of Rhodnius prolixus. Taxonomy (NCBI): domain Eukaryota; kingdom Metazoa; phylum Arthropoda; class Insecta; order Hemiptera; family Reduviidae; genus Rhodnius; species Rhodnius prolixus. The sequence goes on along the minus strand of NW_027411603.1, from coordinate 45,449,648 downwards.
TAACAACCAGGGTTGGTCTGTAAGTTACTTCTTCTTACCGAAATACCCTCTACTTCTGCCCAAACTAGGTCGTAGTTCCCTCTATTTCCCTTTTTATTTTAGTAAATGAATAGAAACAGATCTACCTTAGTTATAACAACCAGGGTTGGCCTGTAAGTTACTTCTTCTTACCGAAATACCCTCTACTTCTGCCCAAACTAGGTCGTAGTTCCCTCTATTTCCCTTTTTATTTTAGTAAATGAATAGAAACAGATCTACCTTAGTTATAACAACCAGGGTTGGTCTGTAAGTTACTTCTTCTTACCGAAATACCCTCTACTTCTGCCCAAACTAGGTCGTAGTTCCCCCTATTTTCCCTTTTTATTTTAGTAAATGAATAGAAAGAGATCAACCTTAGTTATAACAACCAGGGTTGGTCTGTAAGTTACTTCTTCTTACCGAAATACCCTCTACTTCTGCCCAAACTAGGTCGTAGTTCCCTCTATTTTCCCTTTTTATTTTAGTAAATGAATAGAAACAGATCTACCTTAGTTATAACAACCAGGGTTGGCCTGTAAGTTACTTCTTCTTACCGAAACACCCTCTACTTCTGCCCAAACTAGGTCGTAGTTCCCTCTTTTCCCTTTTTATTTTAGTAAATGAATAGAAACAGATCCACCTTAGTTATAACAACCAGGGTTGGTCTGTAAGTTACTTCTTCTTACCGAAATACCCTCTACTTCTGCCCAAACTAGGTCGTAGTTCCCTCTATTTCCCTTTTTATTTTAGTAAATGAATAGAAACAGATCTACCTTAGTTATAACAAACAGGATTGGTCTGAATGTTATTTCTTCTTACCGAAATATACACTACTACTGCCCAACCTAGGTCATAGTTCCCTCTATTTCCCTTTTTATTTTAGTAAATGAATAGAAACAGATCTACCTTAGTTATAACAACCAGGGTTGGTCTGTAAGTTACTTCTTCTTACCGAAATACCCTCTACTTCTGCCCAAACTAGGTCGTAGTTCCCCCTATTTTCCCTTTTTATTTTAGTAAATGAATAGAAAGAGATCAACCTTAGTTATAACAACCAGGGTTGGTCTGTAAGTTACTTCTTCTTACCGAAATACTCTCTACTTCTGCCCAAACTAGGTCGTAGTTCCCTCTATTTTCCCTTTTTATTTTAGTAAATGAATAGAAACAGATCTACCTTAGTTATAACAACCAGGGTTGGCCTGTAAGTTACTTCTTCTTACCGAAATACCCTCTACTTCTGCCCAAACTAGGTCGTAGTTCCCTCTATTTCCCTTTTTATTTTAGTAAATGAATAGAAACAGATCCACCTTAGTTATAACAACCAGGGTTGGTCTGTAAGTTACTTCTTCTTACCGAAATACCCTCTACTTCTGCCCAAACTAGGTCGTAGTTCCCTCTATTTCCCTTTTTATTTTAGTAAATGAATAGAAACAGATCAATATTAGTTATAACAACCAGGGTTGGTCTGTAAGTTACTTCTTCTTACCGAAATACCCTCTACTTCTGCCCAAACTAGGTCGTAGTTCCCTCTATTTCCCTTTTTATTTTAGTAAATGAATAGAAACAGATCTACCTTAGTTATAACAACCAGGGTTGGCCTGTAAGTTACTTCTTCTTACCGAAATACCCTCTACTTCTGCCCAAACTAGGTCGTAGTTCCCTCTATTTCCCTTTTTATTTTAGTAAATGAATAGAAACAGATCTACCTTAGTTATAACAACCAGGGTTGGTCTGTAAGTTACTTCTTCTTACCGAAATACCCTCTACTTCTGCCCAAACTAGGTCGTAGTTCCCCCTATTTTCCCTTTTTATTTTAGTAAATGAATAGAAAGAGATCAACCTTAGTTATAACAACCAGGGTTGGTCTGTAAGTTACTTCTTCTTACCGAAATACCCTCTACTTCTGCCCAAACTAGGTCGTAGTTCCCTCTATTTTCCCTTTTTATTTTAGTAAATGAATAGAAACAGATCTACCTTAGTTATAACAACCAGGGTTGGCCTGTAAGTTACTTCTTCTTACCGAAATACCCTCTACTTCTGCCCAAACTAGGTCGTAGTTCCCTCTATTTCCCTTTTTATTTTAGTAAATGAATAGAAACAGATCCACCTTAGTTATAACAACCAGGGTTGGTCTGTAAGTTACTTCTTCTTACCGAAATACCCTCTACTTCTGCCCAAACTAGGTCGTAGTTCCCTCTATTTCCCTTTTTATTTTAGTAAATGAATAGAAACAGATCTACCTTAGTTATAACAAACAGGATTGGTCTGAATGTTATTTCTTCTTACCGAAATATACACTACTACTGCCCAACCTAGGTCATAGTTCCCTCTATTTCCCTTTTTATTTTAGTAAATGAATAGAAAGAGATCAACCTTAGTTATAACAACCAGGGTTGGCCTGTAAGTTACTTCTTCTTACCGAAATACCCTCTACTTCTGCCCAAACTAGGTCGTAGTTCCCTCTATTTCCCTTTTTATTTTAGTAAATGAATAGAAACAGATCCACCATAGTTATAACAACCAGGGTTGGTCTGTAAGTTACTTCTTCTTACCGAAATACCCTCTACTTCTGCCCAAACTAGGTCGTAGTTCCCTCTATTTCCCTTTTTATTTTAGTAAAGGAATAGAAACAGATCAATCTTAGTTATAACAACCAGGGTTGGTCTGTAAGTTACTTCTTCTTACCGAAATACCCTCTACTTCTGCCCAAACTAGGTCGTAGTTCCCTCTATTTCCCTTTTTATTTTAGTAAATGAATAGAAACAGATCTACCTTAGTTATAACAACCAGGGTTGGGCTGTAAGTTACTTCTTCTTACCGAAATACCCTCTACTTCTGCCCAAACTAGGTCGTAGTTCCCTCTATTTCCCTTTTTATTTTAGTAAATGAATAGAAACAGATCTACCTTAGTTATAACAACCAGGGTTGGTCTGTAAGTTACTTCTTCTTACCGAAATACCCTCTACTTCTGCCCAAACTAGGTCGTAGTTCCCTCTATTTCCCTTTTTATTTTAGTAAATGAATAGAAACAGATCTACCTTAGTTATAACAACCAGGGTTGGTCTGTAAATTACTTCTTCTTACCGAAATACCCTCTACTTCTGCCCAAACTAGGTCGTAGTTCCCTCTATTTTCTCTTTTTATTTTAGTAAATGAATAGAAACAGATCAATCTTAGTTATAACAACCAGGGTTGGTCTGTAAGTTACTTCTTCTTACCGAAATACCCTCTACTTCTGCCCAAACTAGGTCGTAGTTCCCTCTATTTCCCTTTTTATTTTAGTAAATGAATAGAAACAGATCTACCTTAGTTATAACAACCAGGGTTGGCCTGTAAGTTACTTCTTCTTACCGCAATACCCTCTACTTCTGCCCAAACTAGGTCGTAGTTCCCTCTATTTCCCTTTTTATTTTAGTAAATGAATAGAAACAGATCTACCTTAGTTATAACAACCAGGGTTGGTCTGTAAGTTACTTCTTCTTACCGAAATACCCTCTACTTCTGCCCAAACTAGGTCGTAGTTCCCCCTATTTTCCCTTTTTATTTTAGTAAATGAATAGAAAGAGATCAACCTTAGTTATAACAACCAGGGTTGGTCTGTAAGTTACTTCTTCTTACCGAAATACCCTCTACTTCTGCCCAAACTAGGTCGTAGTTCCCTCTATTTTCCCTTTTTATTTTAGTAAATGAATAGAAACAGATCTACCTTAGTTATAACAACCAGGGTTGGCCTGTAAGTTACTTCTTCTTACCGAAATACCCTCTACTTCTGCCCAAACTAGGTCGTAGTTCCCTCTATTTCCCTTTTTATTTTAGTAAATGAATAGAAACAGATCCACCTTAGTTATAACAACCAGGGTTGGTCTGTAAGTTACTTCTTCTTACCGAAATACCCTCTACTTCTGCCCAAACTAGGTCGTAGTTCCCTCTATTTCCCTTTTTATTTTAGTAAATGAATAGAAACAGATCTACCTTAGTTATAACAAACAGGGTTGGTCTGAATGTTATTTCTTCTTACCGAAATATACACTACTACTGCCCAACCTAGGTCGTAGTTCCCTCTATTTCCCTTTTTATTTTAGTAAATGAATAGAAAGAGATCAACCTTAGTTATAACAACCAGGGTAGGTCTGAAAGTTACTTCTACTTACCGAAATACCCTCTACTTCTGCCCACACTAGGTCGTAGTTCCCTCTATTTTCCCTTTTTATTTTAGTAAATGAATAGAAACAGATCAATCTTAGTTATAACAACCAGGGTTGGTCTGTAAGTTACTTCTTCTTACCGAAATACCCTCTACTTCTGCCCAAACTAGGTCGTAGTTCCCTCTATTTCCCTTTTTATTTTAGTAAATGAATAGAAACAGATCTACCTTAGTTATAACAACCAGGGTTGGCCTGTAAGTTACTTCTTCTTACCGAAATACCCTCTACTTCTGCCCAAACTAGGTCGTAGTTCCCTCTATTTCCCTTTTTATTTTAGTAAATGAATAGAAACAGATCTACCTTAGTTATAACAACCAGGGTTGGTCTGTAAGTTACTTCTTCTTACCGAAATACCCTCTACTTCTGCCCAAACTAGGTCGTAGTTCCCCCTATTTTCCCTTTTTATTTTAGTAAATGAATAGAAAGAGATCAACCTTAGTTATAACAACCAGGGTTGGTCTGTAAGTTACTTCTTCTTTCCGAAATACCCTCTACTTCTGCCCAAACTAGGTCGTAGTTCCCCCTATTTTCCCTTTTTATTTTAGTAAATGAATAGAAACAGATCTACCTTAGTTATAACAACCAGGGTTGGTCTGTAAGTTACTTCTTCTTACCGAAATACCCTCTACTTCTGCCCAAACTAGGTCGTAGTTCCCTCTATTTCCCTTTTTATTTTAGTAAATGAATAGAAACAGATCTACCTTAGTTATAACAACCAGGGTTGGTCTGTAAGTTACTTCTTCTTACCGAAATACCCTCTACTTCTGCCCAAACTAGGTCGTAGTTCCCCCTATTTTCCCTTTTTATTTTAATAAATGAATAGAAACAGATTAACCTTAGTTATAACAACCAGGGTTGGTCTGTAAGTTACTTCTTCTTACCGAAATACCCTCTACTTCTGCCCAAACTAGGTCGTAGTTCCCTCTATTTTCCCTTTTTATTTTAATAAATGAATAGAAACAGATCAACCTTAGTTATAACAACCAGGGTTGGTCTGTAAGTTACTTCTTCTTACCGAAATACCCTCTACTTCCGCCCAAACTAGGTCGTAGTTCCCTCTATTTCCCTTTTTATTTTAGTAAATGAATAGAAACAGATCTACCTTAGTTATAACAACCAGGGTTGGCCTGTAAGTTACTTCTTCTTACCGAAATACCCTGCCCAAACTAGGTCGTAGTTCCCTCTATTTTCCCTTTTTATTTTAGTAAATGAATAGAAACAGATCTACCTTAGTTATAACAACCAGGGTTGGCCTGTAAGTTACTTCTTCTTACCGAAATACCCTCTACTTCTGCCCAAACTAGGTCGTAGTTCCCTCTATTTCCCTTTTTATTTTAGTAAATGAATAGAAACAGATCTACCTTAGTTATAACAACCAGGGTTGGTCTGTAAATTACTTCTTCTTACCGAAATACCCTCTACTTCTGCCCAAACTAGGTCGTAGTTCCCTCTATTTTCTCTTTTTATTTTAGTAAATGAATAGAAACAGATCAATCTTAGTTATAACAACCAGGGTTGGTCTGTAAGTTACTTCTTCTTACCGAAATACCCTCTACTTCTGCCCAAACTAGGTCGTAGTTCCCTCTATTTCCCTTTTTATTTTAGTAAATGAATAGAAACAGATCTACCTTAGTTATAACAACCAGGGTTGGCCTGTAAGTTACTTCTTCTTACCGCAATACCCTCTACTTCTGCCCAAACTAGGTCGTAGTTCCCTCTATTTCCCTTTTTATTTTAGTAAATGAATAGAAACAGATCTACCTTAGTTATAACAACCAGGGTTGGTCTGTAAGTTACTTCTTCTTACCGAAATACCCTCTACTTCTGCCCAAACTAGGTCGTAGTTCCCCCTATTTTCCCTTTTTATTTTAGTAAATGAATAGAAAGAGATCAACCTTAGTTATAACAACCAGGGTTGGTCTGTAAGTTACTTCTTCTTACCGAAATACCCTCTACTTCTGCCCAAACTAGGTCGTAGTTCCCTCTATTTTCCCTTTTTATTTTAGTAAATGAATAGAAACAGATCTACCTTAGTTATAACAACCAGGGTTGGCCTGTAAGTTACTTCTTCTTACCGAAATACCCTCTACTTCTGCCCAAACTAGGTCGTAGTTCCCTCTATTTCCCTTTTTATTTTAGTAAATGAATAGAAACAGATCCACCTTAGTTATAACAACCAGGGTTGGTCTGTAAGTTACTTCTTCTTACCGAAATACCCTCTACTTCTGCCCAAACTAGGTCGTAGTTCCCTCTATTTCCCTTTTTATTTTAGTAAATGAATAGAAACAGATCTACCTTAGTTATAACAAACAGGGTTGGTCTGAATGTTATTTCTTCTTACCGAAATATACACTACTACTGCCCAACCTAGGTCGTAGTTCCCTCTATTTCCCTTTTTATTTTAGTAAATGAATAGAAAGAGATCAACCTTAGTTATAACAACCAGGGTTGGTCTGAAAGTTACTTCTACTTACCGAAATACCCTCTACTTCTGCCCAAACTAGGTCGTAGTTCCCTCTATTTTCCCTTTTTATTTTAGTAAATGAATAGAAACAGATCAATCTTAGTTATAACAACCAGGGTTGGTCTGTAAGTTACTTCTTCTTACCGAAATACCCTCTACTTCTGCCCAAACTAGGTCGTAGTTCCCTCTATTTCCCTTTTTATTTTAGTAAATGAATAGAAACAGATCTACCTTAGTTATAACAACCAGGGTTGGCCTGTAAGTTACTTCTTCTTACCGAAATACCCTCTACTTCTGCCCAAACTAGGTCGTAGTTCCCTCTATTTCCCTTTTTATTTTAGTAAATGAATAGAAACAGATCTACCTTAGTTATAACAACCAGGGTTGGTCTGTAAGTTACTTCTTCTTACCGAAATACCCTCTACTTCTGCCCAAACTAGGTCGTAGTTCCCCCTATTTTCCCTTTTTATTTTAGTAAATGAATAGAAAGAGATCAACCTTAGTTATAACAACCAGGGTTGGTCTGTAAGTTACTTCTTCTTTCCGAAATACCCTCTACTTCTGCCCAAACTAGGTCGTAGTTCCCCCTATTTTCCCTTTTTATTTTAGTAAATGAATAGAAACAGATCTACCTTAGTTATAACAACCAGGGTTGGTCTGTAAGTTACTTCTTCTTACCGAAATACCCTCTACTTCTGCCCAAACTAGGTCGTAGTTCCCTCTATTTCCCTTTTTATTTTAGTAAATGAATAGAAACAGATCTACCTTAGTTATAACAACCAGGGTTGGTCTGTAAGTTACTTCTTCTTACCGAAATACCCTCTACTTCTGCCCAAACTAGGTCGTAGTTCCCCCTATTTTCCCTTTTTATTTTAATAAATGAATAGAAACAGATTAACCTTAGTTATAACAACCAGGGTTGGTCTGTAAGTTACTTCTTCTTACCGAAATACCCTCTACTTCTGCCCAAACTAGGTCGTAGTTCCCTCTATTTTCCCTTTTTATTTTAATAAATGAATAGAAACAGATCAACCTTAGTTATAACAACCAGGGTTGGTCTGTAAGTTACTTCTTCTTACCGAAATACCCTCTACTTCCGCCCAAACTAGGTCGTAGTTCCCTCTATTTCCCTTTTTATTTTAGTAAATGAATAGAAACAGATCTACCTTAGTTATAACAACCAGGGTTGGCCTGTAAGTTACTTCTTCTTACCGAAATACCCTGCCCAAACTAGGTCGTAGTTCCCTCTATTTTCCCTTTTTATTTTAGTAAATGAATAGAAACAAATCTACCTTAGTTATAACAACCAGGGTTGGCCTGTAAGTTACTTCTTCTTACCGAAATACCCTCTACTTCTGCCCAAACTAGGTCGTAGTTCCCTCTATTTCCCTTTTTATTTTAGTAAATGAATAGAAACAGATCCACCTTAGTTATAACAACCAGGGTTGGTCTGTAAGTTACTTCTTCTTACCGAAATACCCTCTACTTCTGCCCAAACTAGGTCGTAGTTCCCTCTATTTCCCTTTTTATTTTAGTAAATGAATAGAAACAGATCAATCTTAGTTATAACAACCAGGGTTGGTCTGTAAGTTACTTCTTCTTACCGAAATACCCTCTACTTCTGCCCAAACTAGGTCGTAGTTCCCTCTATTTCCCTTTTTATTTTAGTAAATGAATAGAAACAGATCTACCTTAGTTATAACAACCAGGGTTGGCCTGTAAGTTACTTCTTCTTACCGAAATACCCTCTACTTCTGCCCAAACTAGGTCGTAGTTCCCTCTATTTCCCTTTTTATTTTAGTAAATGAATAGAAACAGATCTACCTTAGTTGTAACAACCAGGGTTGGTCTGTAAGTTACTTCTTCTTACCGAAATACCCTCTACTTCTGCCCAAACTAGGTCGTAGTTCCCTCTATTTCCCTTTTTATTTTAGTAAATGAATAGAAACAGATCTACCTTAGTTATAACAACCAGGGTTGGTCTGTAAATTACTTCTTCTTACCGAAATACCCTCTACTTCTGCCCAAACTAGGTCGTAGTTCCCTCTATTTTCTCTTTTTATTTTAGTAAATGAATAGAAACAGATCAATCTTAGTTATAACAACCAGGGTTGGTCTGTAAGTTACTTCTTCTTACCGAAATACCCTCTACTTCTGCCCAAACTAGGTCGTAGTTCCCTCTATTTCCCTTTTTATTTTAGTAAATGAATAGAAACAGATCTACCTTAGTTATAACAACCAGGGTTGGCCTGTAAGTTACTTCTTCTTACCGAAATACCCTCTACTTCTGCCCAAACTAGGTCGTAGTTCCCTCTATTTCCCTTTTTATTTTAGTAAATGAATAGAAACAGATCTACCTTAGTTATAACAACCAGGGTTGGTCTGTAAGTTACTTCTTCTTACCGAAATACCCTCTACTTCTGCCCAAACTAGGTCGTAGTTCCCCCTATTTTCCCTTTTTATTTTAGTAAATGAATAGAAAGAGATCAACCTTAGTTATAACAACCAGGGTTGGTCTGTAAGTTACTTCTTCTTACCGAAATACCCTCTACTTCTGCCCAAACTAGGTCGTAGTTCCCTCTATTTTCCCTTTTTATTTTAGTAAATGAATAGAAACAGATCTACCTTAGTTATAACAACCAGGGTTGGCCTGTAAGTTACTTCTTCTTACCGAAATACCCTCTACTTCTGCCCAAACTAGGTCGTAGTTCCCTCTATTTCCCTTTTTATTTTAGTAAATGAATAGAAACAGATCCACCTTAGTTATAACAACCAGGGTTGGTCTGTAAGTTACTTCTTCTTACCGAAATACCCTCTACTTCTGCCCAAACTAGGTCGTAGTTCCCTCTATTTCCCTTTTTATTTTAGTAAATGAATAGAAACAGATCTACCTTAGTTATAACAAACAGGGTTGGTCTGAATGTTATTTCTTCTTACCGAAATATACACTACTACTGCCCAACCTAGGTCGTAGTTCCCTCTATTTCCCTTTTTATTTTAGTAAATGAATAGAAAGAGATCAACCTTAGTTATAACAACCAGGGTTGGTCTGAAAGTTACTTCTACTTACCGAAATACCCTCTACTTCTGCCCAAACTAGGTCGTAGTTCCCTCTATTTTCCCTTTTTATTTTAGTAAAAGAATAGAAACAGATCAATCTTAGTTATAACAACCAGGGTTGGTCTGTAAGTTACTTCTTCTTACCGAAATACCCTCTACTTCTGCCCAAACTAGGTCGTAGTTCCCTCTATTTCCCTTTTTATTTTAGTAAATGAATAGAAACAGATCTACCTTAGTTATAACAACCAGGGTTGGCCTGTAAGTTACTTCTTCTTACCGAAATACCCTCTACTTCTGCCCAAACTAGGTCGTAGTTCCCTCTATTTCCCTTTTTATTTTAGTAAATGAATAGAAACAGATCTACCTTAGTTATAACAACCAGGGTTGGTCTGTAAGTTACTTCTTCTTACCGAAATACCCTCTACTTCTGCCCAAACTAGGTCGTAGTTCCCCCTATTTTCCCTTTTTATTTTAGTAAATGAATAGAAAGAGATCAACCTTAGTTATAACAACCAGGGTTGGTCTGTAAGTTACTTCTTCTTTCCGAAATACCCTCTACTTCTGCCCAAACTAGGTCGTAGTTCCCCCTATTTTCCCTTTTTATTTTAGTAAATGAATAGAAACAGATCTACCTTAGTTATAACAACCAGGGTTGGTCTGTAAGTTACTTCTTCTTACCGAAATACCCTCTACTTCTGCCCAAACTAGGTCGTAGTTCCCTCTATTTCCCTTTTTATTTTAGTAAATGAATAGAAACAGATCTACCTTAGTTATAACAACCAGGGTTGGTCTGTAAGTTACTTCTTCTTACCGAAATACCCTCTACTTCTGCCCAAACTAGGTCGTAGTTCCCCCTATTTTCCCTTTTTATTTTAGTAAATGAATAGAAAGAGATCAACCTTAGTTATAACAACCAGGGTTGGTCTGTAAGTTACTTCTTCTTACCGAAATACCCTCTACTTCTGCCCAAACTAGGTCGTAGTTCCCCCTATTTTCCCTTTTTATTTTAGTAAATGAATAGAAACAGATCTACCTTAGTTATAACAACCAGGGTTGGCCTGTAAGTTACTTCTTCTTACCGAAATACCCTCTACTTCTGCCCAAACTAGGTCGTAGTTCCCTCTATTTCCCTTTTTATTTTAGTAAATGAATAGAAACAGATCTACCTTAGTTATAACAACCAGGGTTGGTCTGTAAGTTACTTCTTCTTACCGAAATACCCTCTACTTCTGCCCAAACTATGTCGTAGTTCCCCCTATTTTCCCTGTTTATTTTAGTAAATGAATAGAAAGAGATCAACCTTAGTTATAACAACCAGGGTTGGTCTGTAAGTTACTTCTTCTTACCGAAATACCCTCTACTTCTGCCCAAACTAGGTCGTAGTTCCCTCTATTTTCCCTTTTTATTTTAGTAAATGAATAGAAACAGATCTACCTTAGTTATAACAACCAGGGTTGGCCTGTAAGTTACTTCTTCTTACCGAAATACCCTCTACTTCTGCCCAAACTAGGTCGTAGTTCCCTCTATTTCCCTTTTTATTTTAGTAAATGAATAGAAACAGATCCACCTTAGTTATAACAACCAGGGTTGGTCTGTAAGTTACTTCTTCTTACCGAAATACCCTCTACTTCTGCCCAAACTAGGTCGTAGTTCCCTCTATTTCCCTTTTTATTTTAGTAAATGAATAGAAACAGATCTACCTTAGTTATAACAACCAGGGTTGGCCTGTAAGTTACTTCTTCTTACCGAAATACCCTCTACTTCTGCCCAAACTAGGTCGTAGTTCCCTCTATTTCCCTTTTTATTTTAGTAAATGAATAGAAACAGATCTACCTTAGTTATAACAACCAGGGTTGGTCTGTAAGTTACTTCTTCTTACCGAAATACCCTCTACTTCTGCCCAAACTAGGTCGTAGTAACCCCTATTTTCCCTTTTTATTTTAGTAAATGAATAGAAAGAGATCAACCTTAGTTATAACAACCAGGGTTGGTCTGTAAGTTACTTCTTCTTACCGAAATACCCTCTACTTCTGCCCAAACTAGGTCGTAGTTCCCTCTATTTTCCCTTTTTATTTTAGTAAATGAATAGAAACAGATCTACCTTAGTTATAACAACCAGGGTTGGCCTGTAAGTTACTTCTTCTTACCGAAATACCCTCTACTTCTGCCCAAACTAGGTCGTAGTTCCCTCTATTTCCCTTTTTATTTTAGTAAATGAATAGAAACAGATCCACCTTAGTTATAACAACCAGGGTTGGTCTGTAAGTTACTTCTTCTTACCGAAATACCCTCTACTTCTGCCCAAACTAGGTCGTAGTTCCCTCTATTTCCCTTTTTATTTTAGTAAATGAATAGAAACAGATCTACCTTAGTTATAAAAACAGGATTGGTCTGAATGTTATTTCTTCTTACCGAAATATACACTACTACTGCCCAACCTAGGTCGTAGTTCCCTCTATTTCCCTTTTTATTTTAGTAAATGAATAGAAAGAGATCAACCTTAGTTATAACAACTAGGGTTGGTCTGAAAGTTACTTCTACTTACCGAAATACCCTCTACTTCTGCCCAAACTAGGTCGTAGTTCCCTCTATTTTCCCTTTTTATTTTAGTAAATGAATAGAAAGAGATCAACCTTAGTTATAACAACCAGGGTTGGTCTGTAAGTTACTTCTTCTTACCGAAATACCCTCTACTTCTGCCCAAACTAGGTCGTAGTTCCCTCTATTTTCCCTTTTTATTTTAATAAATGAATAGAAACAGATCAACCTTAGTTATAACAACCAGGGTTGGTCTGTAAGTTACTTCTTCTTACCGAAATACCCTCTACTTCCGCCCAAACTAGGTCGTAGTTCCCTCTATTTCCCTTTTTATTTTAGTAAATGAATAGAAACAGATCTACCTTAGTTATAACAACCAGGGTTGGCCTGTAAGTTACTTCTTCTTACCGAAATACCCTGCCCAAACTAGGTCGTAGTTCCCTCTATTTTCCCTTTTTATTTTAGTAAATGAATAGAAACAGATCTACCTTAGTTATAACAACCAGGGTTGGCCTGTAAGTTACTTCTTCTTACCAAAATACCCTCTACTTCTGCCCAAACTAGGTCGTAGTTCCCTCTATTTCCCTTTTTATTTTAGTAAATGAATAAAAAACAGATCCACCTTAGTTATAACAACCAGGGTTGGTCTGTAAGTTACTTCTTCTTACCGAAATACCCTCTACTTCTGCCCAAACTAGGTCGTAGTTCCCTCTATTTCCCTTTTTATTTTAGTAAATGAATAGAAACAGATCAATCTTAGTTATAACAACCAGGGTTGGTCTGTAAGTTACTTCTTCTTACCGAAATACCCTCTACTTCTGCCCAAACTAGGTCGTAGTTCCCTCTATTTCCCTATTTATTTTAGTAAATGAATAGAAACAGATCTACCTTAGTTATATCAACCAGGGTTGGCCTGTAAGTTACTTCTTCTTACCGAAATACCCTCTACTTCTGCCCAAACTAGGTCGTAGTTCCCTCTATTTCCCTTTTTATTTTAGTAAATGAATAGAAACAGATCTACCTTAGTTATAACAACCAGGGTTGGTCTGTAAGTTACTTCTTCTTACCGAAATACCCTCTACTTCTGCCCAAACTAGGTCGTAGTTCCCTCTATTTTCCCTTTTTATTTTAGTAAATGAATAGAAAGAGATCAACCTTAGTTATAACAACCAGGGTTGGTCTGTAAGTTACTTCTTCTTACCGAAATACCCTCTACTTCTGCCCAAACTAGGTCGTAGTTCCCTCTATTTTCCCTTTTTATTTTAGTAAATGAATAGAAAGAGATCAACCTTAGTTATAACAATCAGGGTTGGTCTGTAAGTTACTTCTTCTTACCGAAATACCCTCTACTTCTGCCCAAACTAGGTCGTAGTTCCCTCTATTTTCCCTTTTTATTTTAGTAAATGAATAGAAACAGATCTACCTTAGTTATAACAACGAGGGTTGGCCTGTAAGTTACTTCTTCTTACCGAAATACCCTCTACTTCTGCCCAAACTAGGTCGTAGTTTTCTCTATTTCCCTTTTTATTTTAGTAAATGAATAGAAACAGATCCACCTTAGTTATAACAACCAGGGTTGGTCTGTAAGTTACTTCTTCTTACCAAAATACCCTCTACTTCTGCCCAAACTAGGTCGTAGTTCCCTCTATTTCCCTTTTTATTTTAGTAAATGAATAGAAACAGATCTACCTTAGTTATAACAAACAGGGTTGGTCTGAATGTTATTTCTTCTTACCGAAATATATACTACTACTGCCCAACCTAGGTCGTAGTTCCCTCTATTTCCCTTTTTATTTTAGTAAATGAATAGAAAGAGATCAACCTTAGTTATAACAACCAGGGTTGGTCTGAAAGTTACTTCTACTTACCGTAATACCCTCTACTTCTGCCCAAACTAGGTCGTAGTTCCCTCTATTTTCCCTTTTTATTTTAGTAAATGAATAGAAAGAGATCAACCTTAGTTATAACAACCAGGGTTGGTCTGTAAGTTACTTCTTCTTACCGAAATACCCTCTACTTCTGCCCAAACTAGGTCGTAGTCCCTCTATTTTCCCTTTTTATTTTAATAAATGAATAGAAACAGATCAACCTTAGTTATAACAACCAGGGTTGGTCTGTAAGTTACTTCTTCTTACCGAAATACCCTCTACTTCCGCCCAAACTAGGTTGTAGTTCCCTCTATTTCCCTTTTTATTTTAGTAAATGAATAGAAACAGATCTACCTTAGTTATAACAAACAGGGTTGGTCTGAATGTTATTTCTTCTTACCGAAATATACACTACTACTGCCCAACCTAGGTCGTAGTTCCCTCTATTTCCCTTTTTATTTTAGTAAATGAATAGAAAGAGATCAACCTTAGTTATAACAACCAGGGTTGGTCTGAACGTTACTTCTACTTACCGAAATACCCTCTACTTCTGCCCAAACTAGGTCGTAGTTCCCTCTATTTTCCCTTTTTATTTTAGTAAATGAATAGAAAGAGATCAACCTTAGTTATAACAACCAGGGTTGGTCTGTAAGTTACTTCTTCTTACCGAAATACCCTCTACTTCTACCCAAACTAGGTCGTAGTTCCCTCTATTTTCCCTTTTTATTTTAATAAATGAATAGAAACAGATCAACCTTAGTTATAACAACCAGGGTTGGTCTGTAAGTTACTTCTTCTTACCGAAATACCCTCTACTTCCGCCCAAACTAGGTCGTAGTTCCCTCTATTTCCCTTTTTATTTTAGTAAATGAATAGAAACAGATCTACCTTAGTTATAACAACCAGGGTTGGCCTGTAAGTTACTTCTTCTTACCGAAATACCCTCTACTTCTGCCCAAACTAGGTCGTAGTTCCCTCTATTTTCCCTTTTTATTTTAGTAAATGAATAGAAACAGATCTACCTTAGTTATAACAACCAGGGTTGGCCTGTAAGTTACTTCTTCTTACCGAAATACCCTCTACTTCTGCCCAAACTAGGTCGTAGTTCCCTCTATTTCCCTTTTTATTTTAGTAAATGAATAGAAACAGATCCACCTTAGTTATAACAACCAGGGTTGGTCTGTAAGTTACTTCTTCTTACCGAAATACCCTCTACTTCTGCCCAAACTAGGTCGTAGTTCCTCTATTTCCCTTTTTATTTTAGTAAATGAATAGAAACAGATCAATCTTAGTTATAACAACCAGGGTTGGTCTGTAAGTTACTTCTTCTTACCGAAATACCCTCTACTTCTGCCCAAACTAGGTCGTAGTTCCCTCTATTTCCCTTTTTATTTTAGTAAATGAATAGAAACAGATCTACCTTAGTTGTAACAACCAGGGTTGGCCTGTAAGTTACTTCTTCTTACCGAAATACCCTCTACTTCTGCCCAAACTAGGTCGTAGTTCCCTCTATTTCCCTTTTTATTTTAGTAAATGAATAGAAACAGATCTACCTTAGTTATAACAACCAGGGTTGGTCTGTAAGTTACTTCTTCTTACCGAAATACCCTCTACTTCTGCCCAAACTAGGTCGTAGTTCCCTCTATTTTCCCTTTTTATTTTAGTAAATGAATAGAAAGAGATCAACCTTAGTTATAACAACCAGGGTTGGTCTGTAAGTTACTTCTTCTTACCGAAATACCCTCTACTTCTGCCCAAACTAGGTCGTAGTTCCCTCTATTTTCCCTTTTTATTTTAGTAAATGAATAGAAAGAGATCAACCTTAGTTATAACAACTAGGGTTGGTCTGTAAGTTACTTCTTCTTACCGAAATACCCTCTACTTCTGCCCAAACTAGGTCGTAGTTCCCTCTATTTTCCCTTTTTATTTTAGTAAATGAATAGAAACAGATCTACCTTAGTTATAACAACCAGGGTTGGCCTGTAAGTTACTTCTTCTTACCGAAATACCCTCTACTTCTGCCAAAACTAGGTCGTAGTTTTCTCTATTTCCCTTTTTATTTTAGTAAATGAATAGAAACAGATCCACCTTAGTTATAACAACCAGGGTTGGTCTGTAAGTTACTTCTTCATACCGAAATACCCTCTACTTCTGCCCAAACTAGGTCGTAGTTCCCTCTATTTCCCTTTTTATTTTAGTAAATGAATAGAAACAGATCTACCTTAGTTATAACAAACAGGGTTGGTCTGAATGTTATTTCTTCTTACCGAAATATACACTACTACTGCCCAACCTAGGTCGTAGTTCCCTCTATTTCCCTTTTTATTTTAGTAAATGAATAGAAAGAGATCAACCTTAGTTATAACAACCAGGGTTGGTCTGAAAGTTACTTCTACTTACCGAAATACCCTCTACTTCTGCCCAAACTAGGTCGTAGTTCCCTCTATTTTCCCTTTTTATTTTAGTAAATGAATAGAAAGAGATCAACCTTAGTTATAACAACCAGGGTTGGTCTGTAAGTTACTTCTTCTTACCGAAATACCCTCTACTTCTGCCCAAACTAGGTCGTAGTTCCCTCTATTTTCCCTTTTTATTTTAATAAATGAATAGAAACAGATCAACCTTAGTTATAACAACCAGGGTTGGTCTGTAAGTTACTTCTTCTTACCGAAATACCCTCTACTTCCGCCCAAACTAGGTCGTAGTTCCCTCTATTTCCCTTTTTATTTTAGTAAATGAATAGAAACAGATCTACCTTAGTTATAACAACCAGGGTTGGCCTGTAAGTTACTTCTTCTTACCGAAATACCCTCTACTTCTGCCCAAACTAGGTCGTAGATCCCTCTATTTTCCCTTTTTATTTTAGTAAATAAATAGAAACAGATCAATCTTAGTTATAACAACCAGGGTTGGTCTGTAAATTACTTCTTCTTACCGAAATACCCTTTACTTCTGCCCAAACTAGGTCGTAGTTCCCTCTATTTTCCCTTTTTATTTTAGTAAATGAATAGAAAGAGATCAACCTTAGTTATAACAACCAGGGTTGGTCTGTAAGTTACTTCTTCTTACCGAAATACCCTCTACTTCTGCCCAAACTAGGTCGTAGTTCCCTCTATTTTCCCTTTTTATTTTAGTAAATGAATAGAAACAGATCTACCTTAGTTATAACAACCAGGGTTGGCCTGTAAGTTACTTCTTCTTACCGAAATACCCTCTACTTCTGCCCAAACTAGGTCGTAGTTCCCTCTATATCCCTTTTTTTTTTAGTAAATGAATAGAAACAGATCTACCTTAGTTATAACAACCAGGGTTGGTCTGTAAGTTACTTCTTCTTACCGAAATACCCTCTACTTCTGCCCAAACTAGGTCGTAGTTCCCTCTATTTTCCCTTTTTATTTTAGTAAATGAATAGAAACAGATCAACCTTAGTTATAACAACCAGGGTTGGTCTGTAAGTTACTTCTTCTTACCGAAATACCCTCTACTTCCGCCCAAACTAGGTCGTAGTTCCCTCTATTTCCCTTTTTATTTTAGTAAATGAATAGAAACAGATCTACCTTAGTTATAACAACCAGGGTTGGCCTGTAAGTTACTTCTTCTTACCGAAATACCCTCTACTTCTGCCCAAACTAGGTCGTAGTTCCCTCTATTTTCCCTTTTTATTTTAGTAAATGAATAGAAACAGATCTACCTTAGTTATAACAACCAGGGTTGGCCTGTAAGTTACTTCTTCTTACCGAAATACCCTCTACTTTTGCCCAAACTAGGTCGTAGTTCCCTCTATTTCCCTTTTTATTTTAGTAAATGAATAGAAAGAGATCTACCTTAGTTATAACAACCAGGGTTGGCCTGTAAGTTACTTCTTCTTACCGAAATACCCTCTACTTCTGCCCAAACTAGGTCGTAGTTCCCTCTATTTCCCTTTTTATTTTAGTAAATGAATAGAAACAGATCTACCTTAGTCATAACAACCAGGGTTGGTCTGTAAGTTACTTCTTCTTACCGAAATACCCTCTACTTCTGCCCAAACTAGGTCGTAGTTCCCCCTATTTTCCCTTTTTATTTTAGTAATTGAATAGAAAGAGATCAACCTTAGTTATAACAACCAGGGTTGGTCTGTAAGTTACTTCTTCTTACCGAAATACCCTCTACTTCTGCCCAAACTAGGTCGTAGTTCCCTCTATTTTCCTTTTTATTTTAGTAATTGAATAGAAAGAGATCAACCTTAGTTATAACAACCAGGGTTGGTCTGTAAGTTACTTCTTCTTACCGAAATACCCTCTACTTCTGCCCAAACTAGGTCGTAGTTCCCCCTATTTTCCCTTTTTATTTTAGTAATTGAATAGAAGGAGATCAACCTTAGTTATAAGAACCAGGGTTGGCCTGTAAGTTACTTCTTCTTACCGAAATACCCTCTACTTCTGCCCAAACTAGGTCGTAGTTCCCTCTATTTTCCCTTTTTATTTTAGTAAATGAATAGAAACAGATCTACCTTAGTTATAACAAGCAGGATTGGCCTGTAAGTTACTTCTTCTTACCGAAATACCCTCTACTTCTGCCCAAACTAGGTCGTAGTTCCCTCTATTTCCCTTTTTATTTTAGTAAATGAATAGAAAGAGATCAACCTTAGTTATAACAACCAGGGTTGGTCTGAAAGTTACTTCTACTTACCGAAATACCCTCTACTTCTGCCCAAACTAGGTCGTAGTTCCCTCTATTTTCCCTTTTTATTTTAGTAAATGAATAGAAAGAGATCAACCTTAGTTATAACAACCAGGGTTGGTCTGTAAGTTACTTCTTCTTACCGAAATACCCTCTACTTCTGCCCAAACTAGGTCGTAGTTCCCTCTATTTTCCCTTTTTATTTTAATAAATGAATAGAAACAGATCAACCTTAGTTATAACAACCAGGGTTGGTCTGTAAGTTACTTCTTCTTACCGAAATACCCTCTACTTCCGCCCAAACTAGGTCGTAGTTCCCTCTATTTCCCTTTTTATTTTAGTAAATGAATAGAAACAGATCTACCTTAGTTATAACAACCATGGTTGGCCTGTAAGTTACTTCTTCTTACCGAAATACCCTCTACTTCTGCCCAAACTAGGTCGTAGTTCCCTCTATTTTCCCTTTTTATTTTAGTAAATGAATAGAAACAGATCTACCTTAGTTATAACAACCAGGGTTGGCCTGTAAGTTACTTCTTCTTACCGAAATACCCTCTACTTCTGCCCAAACTAGGTCGTAGTTCCCTCTATTTCCCTTTTTATTTTAGTAAATGAATAGAAACAGATCCACCTTAGTTATAACAACCAGGGTTGGTCTGTAAGTTACTTCTTCTTACCGAAATACCCTCTACTTCTGCCCAAACTAGGTCGTAGTTCCCTCTATTTCCCTTTTTATTTTAGTAAATGAATAGAAACAGATAAATCTTAGTTATAACAACCAGGGTTGGTCTGTAAGTTAATTCTTCTTACCGAAATACCCTCTACTTCTGCCCAAACTAGGTCGTAGTTCCCTCTATTTCCCTTTTTATTTTAGTAAATGAATAGAAACAGATCTACCTTAGTTATAACAACCAGGGTTGGCCTGTAAGTTACTTCTTCTTACCGAAATACCCTCTACTTCTGCCCAAACTAGGTCGTAGTTCCCTCTATTTCCCTTTTTATTTTAGTAAATGAATAGAAACAGATCTACCTTAGTTATAACAACCAGGGTTGGTCTGTAAGTTACTTCTTCTTACCGAAATACCCTCTACTTCTGCCCAAACTAGGTCGTAGTTCCCCCTATTTTCCCTTTTTATTTTAGTAAATGAATAGAAAGAGATCAACCTTAGTTATAACAACCAGGGTTGGTCTGTAAGTTACTTCTTCTTACCGAAATACCCTCTACTTCTGCCCAAACTAGGTCGTAGTTCCCTCTATTTTCCCTTTTTATTTTAGTAAATGAATAGAAAGAGATCAACCTTAGTTATAACAACCAGGGTTGGTCTGTAAGTTACTTCTTCTTACCGAAATACCCTCTACTTCTGCCCAAACTAGGTCGTAGTTCCCTCTATTTTCCCTTTTTATTTTAGTAAATGAATAGAAAGAGATCAACCTTAGTTATAACAACCAGGGTTGGTCTGTAAGTTACTTCTTCTTACCGAAATACCCTCTACTTCTGCCCAAACTAGGTCGTAGTTCCCTCTATTTTCCCTTTTTATTTTAGTAAATGAATAGAAACAGATCTACCTTAGTTATAACAACCAGGGTTGGCCTGTAAGTTACTTCTTCTTACCGAAATACCCTCTACTTCTGCCCAAACTAGGTCGTAGTTTTCTCTATTTCCCTTTTTATTTTAGTAAATGAATAGAAACAGATCCACCTTAGTTATAACAACCAGGGTTGGTCTGTAAGTTACTTCTTCTTACCGAAATACCCTCTACTTCTGCCCAAACTAGGTCGTAGTTCCCTCTATTTCCCTTTTTATTTTAGTAAATGAATAGAAACAGATCTACCTTAGTTATAACAAACAGGGTTGGTCTGAATGTTATTTCTTCTTACCGAAATATACACTACTACTGCCCAACCTAGGTCGTAGTTCCCTCTATTTCCCTTTTTATTTTAGTAAATGAATAGAAAGAGATCAACCTTAGTTATAACAACCAGGGTTGGTCTGAAAGTTACTTCTACTTACCGAAATACCCTCTACTTCTGCCCAAACTAGGTCGTAGTTCCCTCTATTTTCCCTTTTTATTTTAGTAAATGAATAGAAAGAGATCAACCTTAGTTATAACAACCAGGGTTGGTCTGTAAGTTACTTCTTCTTACCGAAATACCCTCTACTTCTGCCCAAACTAGGTCGTAGTTCCTTCTATTTTCCCTTTTTATTTTAATAAATGAATAGAAACAGATCAACCTTAGTTATAACAACCAGGGTTGGTCTGTAAGTTACTTCTTCTTACCGAAATACCCTCTACTTCCGCCCAAACTAGGTCGTAGTTCCCTCTATTTCCCTTTTTATTTTAGTAAATGAATAGAAACAGATCTACCTTAGTTATAACAACCAGGGTTGGCCTGTAAGTTACTTCTTCTTACCGAAATACCCTCTACTTCTGCCCAAACTAAGTCGTAGTTCCCTCTATTTTCCCTTTTTATTTTAGTAAATAAATAGAAACAGATCAATCTTAGTTATAACAACCAGGGTTGGTCTGTAAATTACTTCTTCTTACCGAAATACCCTTTACTTCTGCCCAAACTAGGTCGTAGTTCCCTCTATTTTCCCTTTTTATTTTAGTAAATGAATAGAAAGAGATCAACCTTAGTTATAACAACCAGGGTTGGTCTGTAAGTTACTTCTTCTTACCGAAATACCCTCTACTTCTGCCCAAACTAGGTCGTAGTTCCCTCTATTTTCCCTTTTTATTTTAGTAAATGAATAGAAACAGATCTACCTTAGTTATAACAACCAGGGTTGGCCTGTAAGTTACTTCTTCTTACCGAAATACCCTCTACTTCTGCCCAAACTAGGTCGTAGTTCCCTCTATATCCCTTTTTTTTTTAGTAAATGAATAGAAACAGATCTACCTTAGTTATAACAACCAGGGTTGGTCTGTAAGTTACTTCTTCTTACCGAAATACCCTCTACTTCTGCCCAAACTAGGTCGTAGTTCCCTCTATTTTCCCTTTTTATTTTAGTAAATGAATAGAAACAGATCAACCTTAGTTATAACAACCAGGGTTGGTCTGTAAGTTACTTCTTCTTACCGAAATACCCTCTACTTCCGCCCAAACTAGGTCGTAGTTCCCTCTATTTCCCTTTTTATTTTAGTAAATGAATAGAAACAGATCTACCTTAGTTATAACAACCAGGGTTAGCGTGTAAGTTACTTCTTCTTACCGAAATACCCTCTACTTCTGCCCAAACTAGGTCTTAGTTCCCTCTATTTTCCTTTTTATTTTAGTAAATGAATAGAAACAGAACTATCTTAGTTATAACAACCAGGGTTGGTCTGTAAGTTACTTCTTCTTACCGAAATACCCTCTACTTCTGCCCAAACTAGGTCTTAGTTCCCTCTATTTCCCTTTTTATTTTAGTAAATGAATAGAAACAGAACTATCTTAGTTATAACAACCAGGGTTGGTCTGTAAGTTACTTCTTCTTACCGAAATACCCTCTACTTCTGCCCAAACTAGGTCTTAGTTCCCTCTATTTCCCTTTTTATTTTAGTAAATGAATAGAAACAGATCTACCTTAGTTATAACAACCAGGGTTGGCCTGTAAGTTACTTCTTCTTACCGAAATACCCTCTACTTCTGCCCAAACTAGGTCGTAGTTCCCTCTATTTCCCTTTTTATTTTAGTAAATGAATAGAAACAGATCTACCTTAGTTATAACAACCAGGGTTGGTCTGTAAGTTACTTCTTCTTACCGAAATACCCTCTACTTCTGCCCAAACTAGGTCGTAGTTCCCCCTATTTTCCCTTTTTATTTTAGTAATTGAATAGAAAGAGATCAACCTTAGTTATAACAACCAGGGTTGGTCTGTAAGTTACTTCTTCTTACCGAAATACCCTCTACTTCTGCCCAAACTAGGTCGTAGTTCCCTCTATTTTCCCTTTTTATTTTAGTAAATGAATAGAAACAGATCTACCTTAGTTATAACAACCAGGGTTGGTCTGTAAGTTACTTCTTCTTACCGAAATACCCTCTACTTCTGCCCAAACTAGGTCGTAGTTCCCCCTATTTTCCCTTTTTATTTTAGTAATTGAATAGAAAGAGATCAACCTTAGTTATAACAACCAGGGTTGGTCTGTAAGTTACTTCTTCTTACCGAAATACCCTCTACTTCTGCCCAAACTAGGTCGTAGTTCCCTCTATTTTCCCTTTTTATTTTAGTAAATGAATAGAAACAGATCTACCTTAGTTATAACAACCAGGGTTGGTCTGTAAGTTACTTCTTCTTACCGAAATACCCTCTACTTCTGCCCAAACTAGGTCGTAGTTCCCCCTATTTTCCCTTTTTATTTTAGTAATTGAATAGAAACAGATCTACCTTAGTTATAACAACCAGGGTTGGCCTGTAAGTTACTTCTTCTTACCGAAATACCCTCTACTTCTGCCCAAACTAGGTCGTAGTTCCCTCTATATCCCTTTTTTTTTTAGTAAATGAATAGAAACAGATCTACCTTAGTTATAACAACCAGGGTTGGTCTGTAAGTTACTTCTTCTTACCGAAATACCCTCTACTTCTGCCCAAACTAGGTCGTAGTTCCCTCTATTTTCCCTTTTTATTTTAGTAAATGAATAGAAACAGATCAACCTTAGTTATAACAACCAGGGTTGGTCTGTAAGTTACTTCTTCTTACCGAAATACCCTCTACTTCCGCCCAAACTAGGTCGTAGTTCCCTCTATTTCCCTTTTTATTTTAGTAAATGAATAGAAACAGATCTACCTTAGTTATAACAACCAGGGTTAGCGTGTAAGTTACTTCTTCTTACCGAAATACCCTCTACTTCTGCCCAAACTAGGTCTTAGTTCCCTCTATTTTCCTTTTTATTTTAGTAAATGAATAGAAACAGAACTATCTTAGTTATAACAACCAGGGTTGGTCTGTAAGTTACTTCTTCTTACCGAAATACCCTCTACTTCTGCCCAAACTAGGTCTTAGTTCCCTCTATTTCCCTTTTTATTTTAGTAAATGAATAGAAACAGAACTATCTTAGTTATAACAACCAGGGTTGGTCTGTAAGTTACTTCTTCTTACCGAAATACCCTCTACTTCTGCCCAAACTAGGTCTTAGTTCCCTCTATTTCCCTTTTTATTTTAGTAAATGAATAGAAACAGATCTACCTTAGTTATAACAACCAGGGTTGGCCTGTAAGTTACTTCTTCTTACCGAAATACCCTCTACTTCTGCCCAAACTAGGTCGTAGTTCCCTCTATTTCCCTTTTTATTTTAGTAAATGAATAGAAACAGATCTACCTTAGTTATAACAACCAGGGTTGGTCTGTAAGTTACTTCTTCTTACCGAAATACCCTCTACTTCTGCCCAAACTAGGTCGTAGTTCCCCCTATTTTCCCTTTTTATTTTAGTAATTGAATAGAAAGAGATCAACCTTAGTTATAACAACCAGGGTTGGTCTGTAAGTTACTTCTTCTTACCGAAATACCCTCTACTTCTGCCCAAACTAGGTCGTAGTTCCCTCTATTTTCCCTTTTTATTTTAGTAAATGAATAGAAAGAGATCTACCTTAGTTATAACAACCAGGGTTGGCCTGTAAGTTACTTCTTCTTACCGAAATACCCTCTAATTCTGCCCAAACTAGGTCGTAGTTCCCTCTATTTCCCTTTTTATTTTAGTAAATGAATAGAAACAGATCTATCTTAGTTATAACAACCAGGGTTGGTCTGTAAGTTACTTCTTCTTACCGAAATACCCTCTACTTCTGCCCAAACTAGGTCTTAGTTCCCTCTATTTCCCTTTTTATTTTAGTAAATGAATAGAAACAGATCTATCTTAGTTATAACAACCAGGGTTGGTGTGTAAGTTACTTCTTCTTACCGAAATACCCTCTACTTCTGCCCAAACTAGGTCTTAGTTCCCTCTATTTCCCTTTTTATTTTAGTAAATGAATAGAAACAGATCTATCTTAGTTATAACAACCAGGGTTGGTCTGTAAGTTACTTCTTCTTAC